>NW_024424230.1:12749446-13143032 GCF_017311325.1 Ursus maritimus | reverse complement strand
GGGGGGGGGGGGAGGATACCAAAGCTCGCAGGCTTTCCAAAGGTCACTTATTTCCCATTTCAGTGCCTCCAAGAAGCACTACGGATCCTCATCACGGCTTCTTCGCCCTCCCCGAGCCCTCGCTCTCTGGTATTCACGTCTACTAAATTTCAGTGCTCTGAAGAGCACAGCAGGCTTGAGACTGACACAGGAAAGCACCAGCTTCTCACGTCAGTTCCTTTCACCAAGTTGTAAGCTGACGGCACCTCAGAGCGGAGACGCCAGTATTTACGTAGTGCCCGCAGTTTATGAATCACTTACGGATTATCACCTGGGAGTTGTTTCCCTAGAAGTTAGTACAAAAAGGTGTTATTAAGAGGAGATAAAATATTCCGAAAAATACATGTAGGACAATGAAAAATTTGACAATGTACAGAGGTTTTTTTAATCGTCTTAAGCTTAATATCTCAGACTGTGTAATACTCGCGAGTTACCCCACAAGACGCACACCAGACGGAGACCTCGCGATGGAATGCTTGCAGGCAATGGACTGCGGGGGCTACTTCACCCCAATCTCTTCATTTTGGGGAAGCCAAAGACAACGGCGGAGTTTCCTAGCGACCTGGGAAGCCGTCCTCGGGCTCCACGTCCGTGGATGGGTTTACTGGCATTCTAACTGTCCTGGAGCCTGGGAAAGCCCTGCACCCGTACATTTCGGGACTCACTGAGATTGCCCATGTGGGCCTGGGTTTCAGTCATCCTGCTGTCCCAACACGCCTGAGCCGCATGGCTCTCCCACCAGGCACCATGGGGCTCTAAGAAAGGGTGATGATTCTAAGTGGCTGCTCGAGGATCTCTGGAGGGAAAGAAGCGCACACATACAGTTGGGAACAGCTCTAACCCTTGCCACACCAGCACTCACCCAGCTGAGAATCACTCACGGAAACATCTGTCACCCGTATTTTCTGGGTTTGAGATCTTTGAGTGGGTGGTGGCATCTCTTGGCAGAAGAGGCCACCGGGGAATGGAAGGCATGGTAAGGCAATGCCCTGCCACTGACCTTTCACCCACTCAAGAGGACTCCCAACTCCTCACCTCAACTCTCGCACTTGCTGTGTGACACACAGTCTCTCGGACAGCTCATCCCGCACTCCGCCATTGTCTATCTGCAGAAACAAAGGAGCAACAACGCCCACTCAGGATGGATACCCTCTCCACCTGCCCCCAGAGGGATTTACCACAGATTTACTCCCCTTAGGAATTCCCATACAAAATGATACATATCCCTGTAAAATAAAATAAAATTAAATAAAGCAAAATAAAATCAAAAGATAGACAATGCCAAGGGTTGATAAGATTTTGGAACAATTAAAACTCTCACGTGCTATTAATAGGAGCATGTCCCAAAGAATTTTTAGGATCAGCTTGCCAATTTAAAAAAAAAAATCTTGGTATCTTAATTGAGATTACTTCAAATCTATAAACCAATTTTGAAAAAATGGCATTTTAACAGTATCGAGGTTTCCTTTCCATGAACTTCGCAGATCTGTCCATTTGCTCAGGTCTTCTTTAATTTTTTTCAGTGATGTTTTATAGGTTTTGGCACAGAGCCCTTGAATAGCCCTTGTTAGATTTCTTCCCAGGTATCTGATGTTCTCTTGACGTAGTTGTAAAAGCCACCATTTAAAAAAAATGTATTTTCTAGTTACTCCTGTGGGTACAGAGAAATACAACAGATTTGGGGTGTTTTAAATCCAACAACTTGGTTTGACAGTTCTTGGGCCTGATCTTCCAGAGCACTCATTCCAATCTCACAATGACTACAGTCTCTTTCATCTGCTGCATTTTAAAATTTTGAGACGCATGTTTGTTAAGCCCCGTGTGTGTGTGTGTGTGTGTGTGTGTGTGCACGTGTGTGCACGTGCGTGGTGTGCTGTAGGTGCGCGTCCTCAAGGGCACTTACTACTTCCTCTTCGGCGATCTTGGTCTCCTAGAGCTGAGCTGTGTCCCTACCAAGTGTGCCTGTGGTTCCGCCTTCTATCCTGTCAGCTTGCTGGGCTGCCTCACATGGAGCTACCATTCTCTGTGGCCTTCCCTTAGTGACACGAATCGCACAGACGGTGAAAGAAAAAGGAGTCTCTGTCCCTGTGGACCTAAGTGACAAGGGCCATCAGAGCCTTAGGGGCCCCAGAGGGACCCTCTCTGTCCTCCATACAATTCTAACTCAAGCACAGGGACACCTCAATCCACCGGTCTGCTCCTCTTGGCCTTTTGGGGTCAGGGTGACCCTGGAATATTTTACTCAGAACACTCTGACCACACATGCGTAGGTTTTGCCCATATGATGATTGTTCCAACTCTCCAGATGCCACATGGGTGCCTACAATCGAATTCAAGTCTGATGACTGTCTACCTGGAGTCAGAGTCAGATTCTAGAGATCTGAGGGCTCAGTCTCAAGACCGTCCCACTGCAGACACCAGTCTCAAGTCCTAGGCCACCCAGGCTTCTGACTGATCAGCTATGAATCACGGCTTCCCACAGCCCCCATCTCAGATTGAATAATTTGCTAGAACTGCTCACAGAAGTCAGGGAAACACTTCTGTTTACCAGGTTTATGATAAAGGATGAAACTTGGGAACAGCCAGATGGAGGAGAGCAAGGTATGGGGCTTCCATGGCCTCTCTGGGCATGTCACCACCCCAGCACTTTGTTGTTCACTAATTCGGAAGCTCATCAAATCTCTCACATCAAGAGTTTTCACAGAGCCTAATCTCCAGCCCCTACTACCTTGCCTGGTGGCTGGTAGGTGGCGCTGGTGGTTCCAACCCTCTGACCACTGGGTTTCTCTGGTGATGGAGCCCCGTCCCAGTCTTTCTAGGACCCAAAACATCCTCAGGCTATCCAGGAATTCCATTCTAAATTACCTTATTAGCATAAACTCAGGTGAGACCAGAAGGAGCTCTTTATAAATAACAAAAGACATCCTTGTCACTCGGGAAATTCCCAGGTTTCAGGAGCTCTGTGTCAGGAACTGGAGACAAAGACCAAATATATTTCTTATACCACGGCACCCCTGCCCAAGCATATGGTCACTTTTTTCTTCTTCGGGAGAGACTATAGACCCCTCAACTTCTTCTTAAACTGTCCCTCTCTGGTTCTTGCTCTGGGCCCTGTGTCCAATTCCCAGGAGATGAGTCTGACTTTGGAGAATCCAGCAAAACTCACTCACACTTAGCCCCCTGCAGGTTCCAGCAACACCTGCTCAGGTAGGTAAGTATCTTGGAACTGAGTGTGGAAGAGAAGAGGGAGACCATGTTCAGGGCTGAGGTTCCAGCCAGCTGGGTTTCTCTTGGTGACTGGCCTATGGCTTATTTGTTGGGTATGCTGTTAGAAGCATGCCAGGACAATCCACTGAAATACAAGCTTTGTTATTCATTGAATACTTTTCCCCTCCCTCCATTTCATGTAGGTAAGCAGGCTCTGAGTGACCTCTCCTCAAGGAAGGTTTGAAGAGAAATCTGCTTAATGCCATGGCTCTGCTTTGGAACCACTTGAGTAGATGCCTTTAGGGGCTTCAAGAAGTACAAGAAAAGAGGCTGATGGGGTCAAGATGAGCAAGACCCCAGGTCCCTGGTGATATGGCAATAATCACAAAGGATGCCTGTGGAGGGTGCCAGGTTGCCCAGCCAACTTCCTGAACACTGGAGTTGTCAATGATGACAAAGAGTTTTGTCAAGCAAAGCATGGCTGGCTAGTTTCTGACTTGGAGACAACATGCAAGCTCGGGCACTCAGTAGCAAGCAGGAATGACGAAAGACAGAGGGGTCTCCCAGGTGCTTAGGGTTGGCCCAAAACACCAGAAGCTCAGTCCTGGGCTAGAGAATATGTGGCTGTAGTGGAGAGGGAGATAATGGTGGTCAAGGCTGGGTTTCCTGCTAACTTGGCAGGATGTAGATTGCTATGGGTTGAATTGTGTCCCCTCAAAAAAAGATATTCTGAAGTCCTAACCTCTAGTATTACAGAATGTGACCTTATTTGGAAATGAGGTCTTTACAAAGTTAAGTTGAAAAAGTCAAGTCACAAGTTAAAATGAAGTCACTAGTGTGGGTCACATATGACTGTGTCCTTATAAGAGGGGAAACTTGGACACAGAAACAGGCACATGGGGAGAACACTATGAACCCCAGAACTATGAGATATTTCTATTGTATAAGCCCCCCAGTGGGCACTTCATCATGGAAGCCCTAGGAAACTAATACAGAGATTCGGGATTTAGGGAAAATTAAAAACATAGTATTTCTCACACACCAGTGAGTTATGAACTGAGGTTCCCACTAGCTAGTGACAGGAGAGCTTATTTCCTGAAAGTCAATGTGGTTTTATGGGAAAAGCTTCTGAAATTGTCCGTTCAAGATTAGGAGAGGAGGCTTTCTCTTCTCTGGATAGCCCTGTCCCCTTCCTACAATCCTTACAAGAGCATGGTGAAGTAAATTCCATGTCACTGACAAGGAGCATGGCAGCCAGACAGCGTGGAGGCCAAGAACACTACTTTTGATTCCTGGCCCCAGGGACATCCCCATCATTCTTCCTGAAAGAGAACTTTCAGGAAGTTCTTTTCTCTGTGGTCAAATCCTCCAGGTTGGAATTTCTCTTTATTGTCAGATTATGATCCAGTCTCCTGGCAGAAGACAGAGATAAAAATAAAGTTATCATGGCTATATTGAACAAAGAAGTCACTGTTGTGAGGGAAGAATGAGAAAAGGCTTCCTTGGCCACTATACATGTGAAGATGACCAGAAGGTGTTGGGAGGCTGCTAGCTCAACAGGAGCCGATCAGATTCTGCATTTGGAAAGGGAACTAATGCAGGCTTAGTGACATAAATAAAGACATGGTTTGCGTGGTCCGTACATCACCAGAAACAACTATGCTTGGCGTTGATCCGACCACACCGTGAATACCATGTTCATGTCTAGGGTCCAGCTGTCTTGGGGTCCCACCACACTAGTGCGATGTTGAGAACACAGGCAGGAGGCGGTGGGTTCGGGGTGCCAAGGCATATGAGCAAGGTGCTGTTCTTGGCCTGGACAGGAGTCCAGGGTGGGAACTAGATACCCACCACGAACACCTGAAGGCAGGCTTAGGTCTGACTTGGGAGGCTCCAGGGTCTAGAACGCAGCTGGGGAGGAAGCGAACATTTCATGCTGGTTCAAATGCAGCTGTCAAGCAAGGGGTCCCAGAGTGGCAAACAGCTGCCCCAGAAAGTATTTACACCAAAGGCAGATGGCCATGTAGGCAGCCTGTAGGGGACTGAGAGAGAATCACTTCCTAAATTCTAGGTTCTCAATGCCTCTCACTGCACACATATTTTCTAGTAAAATTATACTTCATTCATTTCATTTTTAGCATAGGGAACTCCGATGTTGTGGCAAGTTTAAGAAAATCCTTTTTTCATGAACAATAACAAAAACAGTAAGAATGGAAGCAACCAGGGATATTGAGAAGAAACACGAAGGTTCTTACAATTTGTCAAGAGGCCACTAGGGGGCAGAGGAAGATAGCTATTTGGAACCACTAAAAAACACTGCAATCCCAATCTTTTTTTCCCCACCACAAAATGCTTGAGTAGAAAAGAAAAAGTACAATGCAAACCTAAAATGGCTTGCTTTGCTGTTATCAAGAATTGCCAGTGTTCTGAGGTAGCTTATATTTCATGTAGAGAATGCGGAGTGTCAAATGCAACTCTACCTTTAACTGCAAATCAAGTCAAAATTCAACCACACCTACAATTCAGCACTGTGCTTCTGACCTTGCTATGAGAACATACCAGCACATGCGTGTCATGGTCATTGCTCTCAAAGAGTTATCAGGCAAGCTGGGAAGATGAGGAACAGACCGTGGGCATTTAGGGTTGATACAGCTGCTTTCTAGGCTGCTGCCATTTGATTTTGAAAGATTCTAAGTCCAAGATATGCCCAAGGCAATCAGCCTTAGTACAGCCTTGTTTGGGTCTCAGAAAGGTCTGAAATTGTTACTACACAATGGATCTTTCCCATTGCAACCATTCCTGGCTCACCAAGCATCAAGAAAGGAGATAATCATGGATGGCCAACCAGCTGCCCGGACAGTGGGAAAGCACAGTGTTGGTGCTTCACAGCTTCACAGCTCATCAGGACCCCTTAGTTAATTATCTCATGCAGGGAATTAAAGATTTGATGCAGTGATCTTACAGGTTGAATTAAAGCACGTTTTGACCCTGAGGGTCTATGATCTCCCAAAATTCCATGAGATAAGGATAGAAGATAACCTCCCAAAGAAGCTGAGGCTCTGAGGACTTATTTCTCCAAGTTCATTCATTCAGCAAACATTTATGAGCTCTGTGCTAGACCTGATGAGTGTTGAGGGGCTTCTAGAGTCATCGAGGAACAGACACACGGTCTCAAAACAGAGTGCTGTCTGGGATGCCACAGTGATGTGTACAAGGAGTTATGCAAGCAGAGAAGTTCTGAGACTCAGCTGAGGGAACAGGACCCAAGCAGGCTACATAGAGGTGGCGATTTTTTTTTTTAAGCTGCTTTGACTATCCCCAAGGAACTTGGCAATAGCAAAAATAAAACTGCTACGGAGGTACACTTCTGTGTTCCAAATTGCACAGGATTCCCACAGAGAACAAGACAGAACAAAACAAGATCATCCCCGTGGAGGACAAGCTTACAACACAAATAAAAAATTACAAAGCACTAAAGGACACAGTCACCGTGAGTAAAAGTAAATGTCCACACTAAACATAGCTTTCAGATAATAAAATGTTCAGATAGAGTGTGTAAGGTAATATGTTTAAAACAAAAACCACAGAAGAGAGACTAACTAATGAGGATAAATATGACCAATGGATTTGAAGAAGAGCCAAATAGAACTTCTAGAACTGAAAAATGGGATCTTTTCAATGAAACACTCAGTGGATGGGGTTAAGTAGCCCTTGGATACAGCTAAAGAAAGAGTTCGTAAATTGGAAGAAGGATCCAACGGGAGATAGAGAATATTAAAGAAAGTCTACAAGACATGGAGGATAAAACAAGAAGTGCTGTCATATCCTTAATAGGAATTTCAGGCAAGACTAGAAAGAATGAGAGAGTGGCATCCTCCACGAGACACTGGCTGAGATCCTTTCTCAGAACAGAAGGTGCGATTCTTCAGAATCCAGGGATTGGGAATCCTGGGCGATATAAGTACACAGAAAGGCACACCCAGACAGACGAAAATGGAACTGCAGAAATTAGCAAGGGAATGAGGGATCGAATCTCCCTGGATGAAGAAACTGGACATTAAAACACAAAAAACAGAAGGCTTACCTGCAAAACAACAACAGTCTGATTGCAAACAGCCTTTGCAGTATCCAGTTGAGAAGCCAGAAGGCAATGAGCACAGGAGACAACAGCCAATGTGGACCACAGAGTCGAGCCAAACTGCTATTTAAGAGCAAGGGCAAAATAAAGACATCTTTACTTGTATAGCACTGGAAAGTTCACTTCTAGCAGATCCTCCCAGAAAGAAACACTAAAAAATAAACTTCTGAGAAAAAAAAAATAAGTTGAATCTAAATGAAATGAGAAGGATGCAGAAAGGCCCTTTGCTTTTTCTTCTCATTCTTCTCCCTGAATCCACTTCCTTTATTACATCTCCACCTCCTTCCTCTGAGGTAGGAGACCAGGCAGGAGGATGCCCACAGATGGTGGTGGCTGGAGAACACGATGGGTCCTCCTTTATACCACTGTTTCAGCATTACAGCATCTCTGTCCACCTACACATGTGTTCTGAAGGTCTCTGGCTGGGGTTCCCTATCCGCTCACCACTCCTGGGACAGGGGGTGGCAGCCAGAGGAACCCCAAAGTGCATCAGAAGTCCCCCAAACTGTATACTACAGCTGAGGCTGTAAAAGGGGCCACACTTTCTGATTTTGCGAAGGAAACTCCCAGATGTCCACTGTCTGTTCCTCTATCCCCTGCAACAACATCCCATTGGTAGAGGTGGGCCTTTGGTGGGGGAGGGGGGGTCTCCCTGAATTTGACTCTAAGACAGAGATTCCAGATGGAGCAGTTTATTTGGAAGATGATCCCGGGAGCTGCTGGCAGGGACATGATGAAGTGAGACAGGGAACGGAAGGTAGCCAGGAAAGCATGTAGTATCAAACCAGCTACCTCTGGGGGTGACTGAAGCTTCAATCTGCTCAGAAAACTCTGGAAGCCAATGAAGAACATACACGTCAGAGTCATCCTGCCTGAGGAGCAAGGGAGCTCGGGTATTTATACACCAACTCCTGTTCACCACTGTTGGGAGGCTGCTCCCCAAGGTTTCCATTCCCAGCACTCAGGCCTGCTGCACAGGTGGCAAAGGGGGGCTCCAGGTCAAGAGAAAGTTCTCAGGACACAAAATGAGGGTGTCAGCAGTTGGAATTTGAGGCTGTCAGCACTGAACCGGGAAAGGTGAGTGTGTGAGTGGGGCTCAGGCTGCTCCTGCTGTAGCCCCTTAGTCAATACCTTTCGGAGAATGTACTTTTTTTTTTTTTTTAACAGGCACAAATAAAAAGACCCCAACAAACTCAAGGCCATGACTCGCTGTCCTCCTCATAGGTAAAAAGTGTTTGAGAACTTTCTGTTGTTTCCTGGCATTTTCTAAATGGACCCCTGCCTCCAGCTCAGCTGTCTCACAAACATTGGGAGGGGTTGCAGGCAGCCCAGAGCTTTTCACTATCATTAAAGTGACAGAATCTAAAAACATCCAAGTGTGTGATTTGTCCACTGGCCTTGCTAATGGCCTGGCAGGCAGTCCGGCAGGTAGACCTGTGCTCAGAAAACCGTGCAGGTGCAGCTGGCGCCGCAAGCAGCAGGTGATGAATTCCAAAGAAGCAGGAAATTCAAGATATTAAACTTCTAGCTGATTTAAAATACAAAAAAAGAGGACACACTTTTATAGTACTGATATTTGCCTGGATCTGACTACTATAAAAAGAACTAGAGAGGAATAGAATTAGAAACCTACCTTTTGGCACTCCAAAAATAAAGTGGAATAAAAAGCTCGTGGGAGTGACAGGAAGAATACCAGGGCAGATGGCATTACACACTGCAATTTAGCCTTGGCAGTAACCACAGTGGGGAGACCTGTCCCAGCCCACTGAAAGACTTTAATGACCCTCTTCTCTCTCTTCTTTTGTTCATTTCTATGGTTTACAATTTTATTTTTAAATGCCTGGTATTTTATAAGGTCTCTAGTAGCTTGGACATTCATTATTTGCAAGGGGTGGGGGTTCAGTTAGTTACCTCACCTGTAAAATTAAGATGCTAACTCTTGCATCTCCTTAATTCAGCCTGTTAACTCCTCTCTGCCTTTCTATGGACGTGAAGAAGCATGACAGTTGAGAGCCCCACATCTGTCTTGGCAGCTGTTAATGAGATTGGCATAAAAAGCTGAGATATTTCCATCTTTCCCAGAAGAGAAGAAAATTATGTCAGCAACATTTCTGTCCTGAAGCTGAAGCGGCCCACGGTACTTGAGAGTTCGTTATGCTCTAACATCAACTTCAGCTTTAGCCATCCATTCCATCCATCAATCCGTCCTTTCACCCATTAGTCCATCACATCCAGCCAGCCAATCAACCATCTCTTCTTCCATCCCAGCCAACCTTCCCTTCATCTACTCAACCAACCCACGCAGCCTCCCTTCCTTCTTTCTCTCCGTCTTTCCTTCTTCCCTCCCTTTTCCTTCCTTCTTTCCCTCTTTCAATTAATGCATCTCAAACAATCATCCATCCATCCATCCATCCATCCATCCATCCATCCATCCATTCACTTATCACAACCATCCAAGATCTACCGAGTATCTTTGGGATTACTAAGCACTGAAATACAGAGGTAATAACAGTTTTACCCACAATAAGTTTACCTTTAATAACATTTTAAAAAATCTATACATGGGGAAATCTATTTTTTCTTTTTATTTTAACGGAAATAATTTTTCCTAGAAATATTTGTGAATCTTCCCACATTCAGTGGTAAACATAGTCATGGAAAAGTAGAGACAGAAATCTTGAGAGTTTCATTGCCATTCAGTATGGGGCCCTCAAGCAAGTGCCTTCCCAGAGATGCACTCTTGTTTTGTGGACTTTTACTGGGCATTGTAGATGACCCTGTCCACTTTTCTGAGCAGAAATTGAGTCCAAGCCTTCCTGAGGTCCACAGGATTCTGGGAATGTGTGTGCCAGGCAGAATGAGCATCCCTGGGCCACATGTTAGACAACGTGGCCCAGACACAGCTTCACTTTATTGGCTTGGTAACTCCTAGCAAACCTCAAAACCTCCCGAGAATGTCTCCCCACATACAGTTATCATGGTTCTGCCAGATTTTGCATACATTGTGTGAATATTTGTTATTTCTTAATTACATAAATAATAAAGGTTGACAGTAGAAAAATCAGAAGATCCAACTGAGAAAAAAACTGGAAACAAACAAACTTAAAATCATTTTAGTTCTACCACTCAGTTTCCCCAAGATGTGTTTGTTGTTAGGGAAAGATATGGATGATGAGAGCTCGAGATGAAAAACCAGATACTATAACAGGACATATGCTACTAATCTCATTATTTAAAACTATATTTTCATATATACAGCTGGAGGATTATTTTTAATTAACTTTACCTATAGTATTAATACATAATATCAGAGAAGTCAGATAAGTAAAAAACAAAAATTAAAATGGATCTTGATCTACTATCTAGTTATGACCACTGATATTTTGGTATATTAATCTAACAGAGTTTACTTATTTTAATATATATTTCATATATATAAATTTTATGCATAAATTACATATATATATATATATATATATAAATTTCCTTATTTATTTGAGAGAGAAAGAGAGAGTGTGTGTGTGCACGAGCAGGGGGAGGGGCAGAAGGAGAGGGAAAGGGGAAGCAGACTCCCCACTAAGTGCAGAGCCAGATGCAGGGCTGGATCCCACACACTGAGATCATGACCTGAGCCAAAACCAAGAGTTGGGCACTGGACGCTTAACTGACTGAGCCACCCGGGCACCCCTACTTACTTCTATATTTATATATTTTACAAATATTGTACCAGACCATATATACAAATATGTTGCTTGCTTTCCCACTTTATACTAAATGGCCAACTTTCCATGTCAATACATATACTTTATGATATTTGAATTAGCTTTGAGTATTCTGTCCTATGGATGCATCACTGTCCTATGGATATGTCATTCATCTTCTAAGAGTTTGGAATTTTCCCATTTAAACAATATGTAATCAAGACCACTGCAGTTAAATCTTTGTGCCCATACATATTACCAAATTGAATCTCGAAATACTGGACTATTTATTCTCTTGTTGTGGAACAGAATCCTCCCTACCCCCAAAAAAATAGGAATATATTTATTTATTTTTAAAGATTTTATTTATTTATTTGAGAGAGAGACAGCACAACAGGGGGGGCGGCAGAGAGAGAGGGAGAAGCAGACTCCCTGCTGAACAAGGAGCCCAACGTGGGAGCCCGAAGGCCCAGGACCCTGGGATCATGACCTGAGCCAAAGGCAGACACTTAACCGATGAGTCATCCAGGTGCCCCAAGAACATATTTATTTAAGTGTACACTGGTAACACCTTTATCCTTTCAACAATCAATAAACAGAAAGAAGAGAGTGGAAAGTCTGGAAGGAGTGGAAAGGAGAATGGATAACTCCAAGCCTTATTCCTGTCAGTCCAGGGGCTCCACAGGTAACCTCATTGAGCATTTTTTTTTCCTGGTCAGTTTTGTCTTGCAAAACCAAGGAAACACAAATATAAATTCTTATCTTTCACCCCTTTAGATAAAGAGGCAGTAGATTATATAGACTGTCCTGAACCTTGCTTATTTTTCTTAACAAAATATGGTAAAGCTCTTTCCATGTCAATACTAAGAGCACACTTTTTTTTCACAGCATAGAGTTCATCCCAAGGAGGAAACAAATTTGCTAAGAGCCACCTGTCGCTTCCATTGTTTTCTATCACAAACAATGTTGCAATGAATAATCTCCATGCAATGAATGTCCTCTGTGCATGCTCGTAGCTATAGGATAAATTCTCAGTAGTGGAATTATATATTTGTAATTTTGGGGGGAGAGGTGTTGCTTATTTACTTATTTTTAAGATTTATTTATTTGAGAGAGAGAGAGAGAGTGACTGTGAGCCGGGGGAGAGGCAGAGGGAGAAGGAGAATCTCAAGCAGACTCCACGCTTGATCCCAGGACCCTGAGATCATGACCTAAACCAAAATCAAGAGTCAGCCGCTCAACTGACTGAGCCACTCAGGAGCCCTATATATCTAACTTTGCACTGATGGGCCACATCCCTCTCCATAATGGATATACCAGGTGACATCCCCAGTAGCAATGTTCCAGAGTGCCTGTCCTTCCACAGACCTTCCAACAGAGTGTGGTATTAAACATAAGGATTTTTGCAATGCAGTAGGTGAACATGGTATTTCAGGGTTGTTTTCTGTAAATGTGCCCCCAATTTTTTTTAGTCCTTTCTCTCCCCTCCTCTGCTTTTCCTTCCTTCCTATTTCTAGAAGCTCTTTATATATTAGTAAGAGTAGGCCTTTTTTGTCAGTTAAGCTATAAAACTATTTTTCCCATTCTTCATTTCCATTCTTCATTCCAAAATTTAGCATACAGTAGTTCTTTGCTTTCTGTGCAAAAAGTTTTAAAAACATAGAACATATTTGTCTCACTGTTTATGCCTCTGGATTTTGAATCATCGGTTCAAAAAGTGTGGGGATGGGATGTTCTTCAGGAGAGAGCACATCCTAGGCCTCTAGAAGCTCATTTGCTGGCTGAGACCCACGTCTTGCCCCGAGTCACACATGGGGGCTGCGTCTCCTTGGGTTATCAGAGGCTGGCCGCCTTTCTCTTTTCTTTTTGTTAAGCCTCATTTCATGGGAATAGGAGTGCTGTAAGTATCTCACAAATCCATTTAGAGAGAACAGAGGGAACAGAATCAGGAGTGGGCTTATGGCAGGGGAAACATAATACCATCAGGCCTCTGCACGCCTCCCCACCCCACCGTGGGCTCAAATGTGACCTGGGCTGCAGTATGCGGACTGCCCACAGGGGGCAGCACTGCTGAATGAAAGGAGTCTCGCTTAGATTGAGCGTGGAAAGTTGTGAGCACATTTCAAGTGAGTTTTGACTGCACTGATGACAACCCAGTCATTAATAAGCCACATCCTACAGAAATGGAGAGATCATTCCACGTCGCCGAGTAAGTAAAGATGTGCATGGGCAAAGTTTCTTTCTTCCTGGCTCTGATGCATTCTAGAAGAGTCCTGGGGCTTTAAGAATCCAGCAAAAGGATTCTAAGAGTTCAACAAGCTTGAATGCTGTCCACAGACCCACCCTCCAAGGCAGCTCCCTCAGCCCCGTAGTGTGCTAACAAGGACAACACCCATCCAGCCCTTGGGGTGCCAGCCACTGCTGGCATTTCACTTTATTTCCACAACCACCCCCTGCTCTTACGCCCTTCTCACAGGTGGGAAAACAAGGGCAGAGAGCGTAAGAAACTTGCCCCAGAGTACCCCCAGTAAGTGGCGGAACTGAGATCCATTCCATGCAGCCTGGCCCCAGGGCACGTGCCAGCCACAGAGCGGCCTCAGTTAATTACTCCTCAAAACCCAGTAAGAACAAATATGATTTAAAGGGAAGACAGGAGAGGCAGTCAAAAGGAAACACAGGTGCAAGAAATAGGGATGAGCAATAAACTGAAGGAGGAGAGGCGCGTTGCTGTCTTCCCCTTGCAGGGGGTCTTGCTGCTCCCATAACTTCCCGGCCACCGTAAGCAGCACGCTTTCTTCTGAGAGAGAGAGGGGCCCCCGGGTGCCAGGCTCAGCACTCAGCTACCCTAGCTCTACCACCTGGGGCAAATAACTGTCTCTTTCTTTCTTATCATGATAAAATATACAGAACATAACATTTATCATCTTTTTTTACTTTAAAGTGCACGATTTGGCAGCACTAACCATGTCCACTGTCCATTTCCAGAACTTTTCATCATCCAAAACAGAAACTCCGTATGCAATAAACAGTAACGCCCCACCTGCCCCAGCCCGATAACCCCTGTCCTGCTTTCTGTCGCTGTGAATGGGACTGCTCTGCCTAGCTCATGTCAGTGCAGTCATGCCGTATTTGCCCTTCTGTGTCTAGTCTGCGTGGCTTAGCACGATGTCTTCCAGGTTCATCCCCGCTGAGCATGTTTCAGAATCCGACTCCGTGTTACGGTTCAGTGATGTTGTGTGCATCTACCACACGTTGTTGATTCAGTCACGTGCTGAGGGGCTGTGTCCACCTTCGGGCTGTTGTGAACAGAGCTGCTGTGAACACTGTACAGGGATCAGCCCGAGACCCTGCTTTCCATGTTTTGAAGTCTACACCTCAGAGTGGAGTTGCTGGGTCATATGGCAATTCTGTGTTTAACATTTTGAGGAGCTGCCAAACTCATTTTATTTTTAAACAGGAGATTTTTTTTCTTCGCTCAGGATCCTGGGCATAAATAAGCTTCCTAATTATTTCCCTGGGCCAACGAGCAGATTTTTCCAGCCCCTTCTCCAGGAAGCATCAGCCCTTGCAATGTCTCCTTGGTCCAGGGCTCAGCTCTGCCTTCTGCCTCTCGGGGGTCCGCTGAATGAAATGTAAGCACCTGCACATGGGTCCTTTCCTCTCCTTACCTTGACTTTGCAACAGCCTTTGACCCAGTGGACCCCTCTTCCTTCTAGAATCACTTTTCACATCTGTTTCCTTTATAGTTGCTCCCTCCCTACAATATAAGTTCTGTGAGACAGGGACATTTTTTCTCTTATTTTCTATTATATTCTCAAAGCATAAGATGGTATCTGGCACATAGTAGGTACTCAAGAAACACTTGGCGAAGAAGAGAAAGTGCAAGATACTTCTATAGCCTTTCTATACGTTGTCTCATTTAATCCTTATAACGCTCTATGAAGGGATGCTTATCCCTACTTCACAGCCAAAAAACAGGACTGGAGAGTTTAAATAACTTCTCTAAAGTTAGCATGGCCAGAAACATTTATATTCTACCTGTAACCCACGTGATGATGGCACAAGTGAGCACCAGCATTACTGAAGGAAACCAGTTCTCCTCAAACGACCCACCAGCTATTCCTGAGGCCCTAAGGGTGCTGCCCGTCAGCGGGCATGCTGCGGCCCTTTCCCGAGTCTGGACTTGAGGACCTGTGGCATAACTGCCCTCCGGGCCCCTCAGCGAGGACCTTCTCCATGTCCCCCACAAAGCAGAAGCCAGGCAGTGACACTTCACAGAACTGTCCCCACAGAGTGAGGATGATGAAAGCACCAACCGGAAAATAAACTACAAACATCCTGGGGCTCACCCCTGCACCCAGGCTCCTCAGGGTGCTGCCCGGCCTCACTACCAGCCTGGCCGCTGGTCCCCCATTGAGCCAGGCAGCTCAGTGCTACCAGCACAGCCCAGCACCACCACCCCCGCCCCGCAATCTTAGCTTGTTCCAGCTGCCATAACAAAGTACCACAGACTGGGTGGCTTAACCGAAACGACGCTCTCACATTCCTGGAGGCTGAAAGTCTGAGATCCGGGGCTCATCAGGGTGGGTTCCTTCTGAGGCATTTCTCTTGTAGAGAGATGGCCGCCTTCTCCCGGTGTCCTCGCATAGCCCTGTGTGTCTGGGCACGATCTCTTCTTATGAGGACATATCACATCGGATTAGAGCCCCTCCTACCGACCTCATTTTAACTTAATGGCCTCTTTAGAGCCCCTATCTCCAAATACAGTCACATTCCAAGTTACTGGGGGTTAGGGCTTCAGCATATGAATGGGGGGACAGACACAATTTAGCCCAACACAACTCAGCCTGCGGAGTGCACACCTCCACTTTGTAGGAGGGTATAATTCTGCTCCAAGTGGCACTAATCTCGATGACCTCCTCCAAAGATGACTGCAAACAGATCAATTCATTTCAGTTCCTCCTAGCAAGTGGGGGAAATCCTCAAGGCACACGGTTATAGATAAAAGACAGTGTATGCTGAGTGGGGAGGATGAGCTAAAAGGGCCCACTGAGCTGTAAAATTGTAAGGTCTTCTATTCCCAAAGTGTTTCTACAGAAGACGAGTTATGAGATGGTGTGGAAAGGGGGGCAAGGTCGAGGTGGGACGCTGAAAAGAGACCACACTCAGTCCAGAATTCTGCTCATCCTAGAATCTAAGCCCCTGATTTTAATCCCACGAACGAAGCCGCTGCTTATCCTGAAGGCGCAGAATACCTTGCTCCACATGTATCAATGCAGGACCACAAAGCACGGCTTTCTTCCTCTCCTGGAACCATAAATTAAGGTCTGTTCTACACTCATCCACTCGCCAGCTCTTGGCAGCCTTCTCTGGACCTCGGGGCTCTTTGAGTACTTACAGTCTTTGTTCAAATAAGCAGCCTTCTGATGGCTGGCCCAGATGTGAGGCCCACATCTGGAAACTTCCCCTTGTCTTGGCCCAGGCATTCAGGTCTGGGAGACGTGTGTGTGTCAGGTACACCCACACCCTGCTTTGTGATCCACACAAGGCCCTGTGCAGGACGGAGGGCTTGGAGGCTGGCGGCTTGGATTGGAGACAGCGTGTTGGGTTAAATCCCAGTGGGCAGCCATTTGGAAAATTCTGGGACCTGCCAACACAGGGGTGCTCCTATCTGATCATCCTTCCTTGGCACTGTGCCAGGCCTGCCACAAGCATCTAGCATGCAACCCACTGAACTTGTTATATCTTGCCGATGCCCCCTTTTTAGTCCATGGATGGGAAATGGTTTTCCAAACTTGGGAAAGAGTCTCCTAGTTTGGGGGATTTATACCTGAGATTTATGGTGCAGACATGAGGGTGAGCTCAGGGGGCTCCTACTCTTAAAGAAAACGCCGTGCTATGAAGCCAAAAATATAGCATGACGCACTTTGGACCAACAGAAGGAAGGAAATGCTCTGTTCACCATTCCTAAGGAACAGTGAGCACCAAAGAGTAGATTGTGCACGGGAAGGAGGTGGCATTTCTCCAGAGTTTGTCTGAGCAAGTGCTCATACCAGGTAGTTGGGCCGGTCCCCATTGACAGATTTAGGGGGTCTGACTGATCCTATGAGCCAAGAAGGAGTCTCACTGATGTGCCTGCCTAATCTCACCTTCTTCTACTTCTTCTTCTTCTTCTTCTTTTTAACCTTGAATGCATTTTAAAATTTCTCAAGCAGAAAGAATTTAAAATACAGTTGAAACAAAAACAAATTATTCCTCAAATTCCAACAACAGGGACAACCACTGTCAACACTCTGGTTTCTATATAACAAGCCATTTCTCCTATGTATGTATAAATACTTCCTAAAATAATGAGAGGCAACTCTATAATACTGTCCTATAACCTAATTTCTATTAAATATCTCATCATATTTCCATACCAAAAATATACAACTACATGCCGCTCAGGAGACGACTGAAAATCTGCGAAGGCATTTTTAGTTGTTACCATAATGCATCCGAGGAAGAGGTGGCAGTTATGTGATGGGCGCTTAGAAGAGAAGAGACCAGGAAATTAGATTTTCTACAATGCTTAGTCTAACTCAAAGCTGGAATGTCCTGATGGATATTCATGAAGGTGGGAGAAAAAAAAAAAAAAACCTGTTCATAATGACTTCAGCTCAAGACCTAACTCCATTTGACATATAAACACAAAGCTTTTTGGCATGATTTTAGTATACCTGAATTTTATAACAGTGCAACTCATGAGTTTTGTTTTGTTTACACTTTTTGCTATGAATTGTCAACTCAACCATTTGGAAATCTCATCAGCTATAGCAAAGTCAACCATAACACTGGAGTCACCACTACCACCACCTGGGTCTATCTGTATGGTAGTCATTGCATTCATAGTGATTATAAATACCTAGGAATACACTTATTCAGCCTTTTCTTTCCAAAGGTCAGATACAGAAAGTGTCTGTAACATTTAATGGAACTTTGTCTTCTATTAAATCCCAGCTTATTTAAATGCAGATACAAGCATCTGGCTTCTTCATTATATCTTCAAATGTAGGTGCAAATTGAAACACTATCTGTTGACTCTGCACCCCTTCTGAGCCTGCTCCCCACCTCTGGGACTAGAAACCTCCAAGTTACAGCTTCCAGATTCCTTCCCATCTGGCTTCTCTGAGGGTCTGCCAGTGGGAGGCACTGGGGGATGGAAGCGATCAGGAAGACACCATTTCCCCCATCTTCTGGCTTGTGTGGTGTGCACGGTGGCAGCCACGGTGGCCTTGAGATCAGAGGGCTCTGGGTGACATTATTTTCCCCTTTGTCTCTTCAGCTCTAGGGAGTAGTGAGTACCTGTACTTACTAATCCCGTATAACTCTGTCTTCCTCTATATGCTCTTCCAGCCCTTTCCAAATCTTTATAACCAATTCCCTAGATTAATTCACTTCTGTTTGAAATACTTAAAAGAGTGGTGTGTTTTCCTGACTGGAGACAAAAAGGATAAAAAACACTTAGGATTTTATTCTATTTAACTTGTTTATATTATAGTCGGGCCATTATATCCTTTTTAAAAAAATTATGGGGGCACCTGGGTGGCACAGCGGTTAAGCGTCTGCCTTCGGCTCAGGGCGTGATCCCAGCGTTATGGGATCGAGCCCCACATCAGGCTCCTCCGCTATGAGCCTGCTTCTTCCTCTCCCACTCCCCCTGCTTGTGTTCCCTCTCTCGCTGGCTGTCTCTATCTCTGTCGAATAAATAAATAAAATCTTTAAAAAAAAAAATTATGCACTTGGCGGTGAAAAGGTACAAACTTCCAGTTATAAAATAAATAAGTCATGGGGAGGGGAGTATAGAGCAGGGTGATTATAGTTACTAATACTGCATTGCAATAATAATACTGTATTGCATATTTGAAAGTTGCTAAGAGAGTAGATCTGAAAAGTTCTCATCACAAGAAAAAAATTTGTTTTGAAAGTATGTAAGGTGATAAATGTTAAGTAGTTACTGTGGTAATCATTTTGCAATATATACAAATATCCAATCATGTTGTACACCTAAAACTAATATAATGTTATATGTCAATTATTCTTCACTTTAAAAAGTTATGCACTTGGGTAAATATATTACCTATGAATTTAATTTTAGGTCAACAAAGAGGGTATTGCAAAATATTTATTACTATAAAACAGTGGTGTTTAAAGTATTGGCAAGGACATGGGGACAAGGGGAAAGTTGTGCTGTTGATGGGAGTATAAATCGGTACAGCCTTTATGAAAAACAGTATGGAAATTCCTCAAAAAATTAAAAATCGATCCTACCATATGCTTCCGCCATCCTACTTCTGGGTAAATATCCAAAGGAAACGAATCAGTGTCTAGGAGATACCTGCACTCACGTGTTCACTGTGGCGTTATACAGAGTAGCCAAGGAATCCTAAGAGTCTGTATGCCCACCAACGGATGAATGGATAAAGAAAATACGATCTATCTATAACGGAATATTATTCAGCCATAAAAATTAGAACTCGGAGATGCTGGGAGAGGAATGGAGGTCTAGCAGCTGGGAGTCGGGAGAGGTGAGGCGAAGCTGGTGGATGTTTGAATATGAGGTGAGTAGTTCCAGGGGATCTAATGCATCGCTGGTGACTACAGCTAATAATACTGTGTTGTATATTTTAAATGTGCTAAGAGAGTGGGTTTCAAGTGTGCTCCCCACACCAAAGAATGGTAACTGGCGAGGTAATAAACGTGAATTAGCTTCATGTGGTAATCATTTTACAATGCGTAGCGTATTACACCAGCACACGGTACTCCTTAGGTGCATGTTTGTTTGTTTGGTTTTTTTTTTTTGGTCAATACCTCAAGGAAGCTGACAAGGATTTGTTTGAAAAAGTGTTGAGCCTGACAGAGCTGGAAACAACTCATCTATGTCATCAGCGGTAGTTTTCCACATCCCGTCAATTCCCCTCTTTGACACGGAGAACGCTCAGCCTTTTCAGGACGTCGACGCACTGCAGTGAATATCCTGGTACTTACGGCTCTGGGTGTATTGCAAAACCTCCGATGACTGCTTCTAACAGAACTCAGTTCTGCTACAGTCTCTCCTCCTTCCTGGATGTGCATTTTCGTAAAGAAAGAACAACAAAAGACTGCACTGAAGAAAGTGAGACGGCAGCCTGGGAGGTCACCGCGCAGGCGGTGTCGAGGGCGGGGCGGCGCTCACAGGGCGCGCACACGTCCCTCAACCCGCGCCGCGGACACGCCCCTCAACCCGTGCCGCGGACACGCCCCCCAACCCGAGCCTCGGACGCCCGCAGCCCCGCCCGCGCTCTGCGCAGACGCGGTGCACACCAGCGCCGGCTGGGTGAGGTCCATGAACGCCTCTCGAAAAGCCGGTGGTCACAGAAGAAGGTGCGGTGGTCCGAGTGTGCCGAAGCTGAGGCTAGGAGCAAACGCAGAATCCACACTCCAGCACTTGCCCGATCTCCGCCTTGAGGCCAAGGTCGTCTCTGAGCAAGGAATTTTTCTTTGGCGCCTAGGATTTTGAAGATACAGGTCTTCTGCAGGGACCTACCATTTTTGAAAGGGCTTCACAGAGTCTCTACAGAGACACAAATCTTCCAGCTTTCATCACAAGCCTAAGGAGAGACATATCTACCCAACTCTTCATCTTCCCGCCATATTTCATGATTTCCACCCAAAATCTTGTGAAATCCTTGGCTTCTCCTTCCCATTCACCCACTGGATCCAGCCACTCATCACATTCAGTGGATTGGGCAGTCAGTGGGTTTCTAGACGTTGGCACTCTCTCCATCCTGATGTCACCTTGATAATTCTAATTCATCCCACAGATTACTACAAGAGCGCCCACTGGTTTTCTTCTTCAGGTCTCCATTTTACATTCTTCATATTCCAGCTGGAGTAAGCTTTCTCAAAATCAAATAAATGCGAGCATACGGACACTGACGACCCATCAGGGCTTCCTAGTTTTACGATAAAGTTCAAAGCCCTTAATAAGTCTCAACTAGCCCCATTCCTTATGTCTATCATTTCTTCATCGTATCTATACCCTTCTCCACACCCTACCCATCCACAAATTATTCCAGTTGATTGATAATAACATTAACATCTAATTTGTGGAGTAAAGCCTAGTATTAAATAATAGGCAATAATAGCATACAAGTAGGGGCATGCATGACTGGAATTTAAGCTTTCTGTGTTTCTCAATAGGACCTCAAAGTTATTAAGTTTTGTTGAGTATTCATGCTAACACTAGAGTAACCACCAAACAAAGACCTATTACACATAATTTCCAAATAAATGGAGAAGGGAGAAATGAAATGATAAAAAGAAGGAAAACATTTTTAAAAGAAAAAGGCCAAAACCAAGAAGATGGTAGAACATACAAATAGCACAGAGATCCAAATATATCAGTAATCACTATAAATATAAAAGGACTAAACACTCCAATGAAAAGACAAAGATTGTCAGACTGGGCAAAAATAAAGTTCAGCTATATGCTATTTAAATATATATACTTAAATATTTACTTCTGTTTAAATATATACTTTTTAAACATAAGAGTAAGGAAGATTAAAAGGCAAAGGATAAAAAAAATCACATACCAAGAAAAATAATTGACCAAAGATAATTCAAGTAGTAATATTAACATCAGACTAAGTAAATTTTAAGATGGAAAGCATTACTAGAGATGAAGGTCATAACATAATGAATGGTAAAAAGTCCAATTTTTCAGAAATATGTAACAATTACAAATTTGCGTGCAACTAATAACAGAACTTCAAATATATATATAACAAAAATTGATCACTCTGTGGGAGATACTGCTAAATTCACCATCTCTCTGGGAAATTTTAACACACCTATTTGGTAAATATTTTAAAGGACTGACATATAGACCATAATCTTAAATACAAATTAGAAATAAAAAAGATAACTAAAAACCCCATGGGTTTGGAAACATACATAAAACACTTAAAAATTGTTCACATACTAAAAACAAAATTAAAATTGAAGTTAGAAAATATTCAGAGCTAAACAGTAACTAAACATTATGTATCAAAATGTGTCAAATGTAGCTACAGTGGTACTTAGAGAACAGTTATATAGCCTTGGATGTTTATATTAGAAAAGAACAAGATCTGAAAGTTAATAAACCAAAGAGCCAACTTAACAATGAGAAGAAAAAAAAAAAAAGCAACATAAGCCCAAAGAAAGAAGAAATAAAGGGAAAAGCAGACTTAATGAAATAGAAAATATATATTAGAGAAGATCAACAAAACCAAAAGTTGTTTTTTTGGGGAAAAAATATAGCAGTATTAACCAAGAAAAAAAAAGAAACACAAATGGTAATAGAAATTTTAAAAGGATTCTAACAATAGGAATTTCAAAGGTGCAAGTAGACATTAACAGATAACCAGTGGATATTATTAGAAAAAGTGAGTGGTCATGTTGCCAGTTAGTGACCTTGGATCAGTTCATTCTTCTTCTTTTTTTTTTTTTTTCTTTTTAAGGAGGTTTTCTGTGATTTTTAAAAATATTTTATTTTTTAGTCATCTCCACACCCAAAGTGGGGCTCAAACTCACAGCCCTGAGATTAAGAGTCACATACTTCACCGACTGAGCCAGTCAGGCACGCCAGTCCATTCCTTTTCCAATAAAATATTTGAATTAGCTGATCTCAAATACTCCATAAAGCAGTGCTTCTCACAAGTTAATGGGAATTTTGTTAAAATGCAGATTCTGATTCAACAGGTCTGAGAATCTGCTCTGCTAATAAGCCCCCTAAGTGATGTACATGTGTTGGTCTATATTTGAGTAGGAAGGCCTTAAGGCATTATCACCATATACACTGGTACTACTGCCTTTTTGACAAATTCTATCCTGCATTCCGTGCTGCCTTTTTTCAGCACTCACTCCCCAACCCCCAGATCCTTCCTGTGCCACCAGATACAGCAAGGCTCAGATTCATCAGAGTCCAGACCTTGAATAACCTTTTAAGAAGCAGGAAAAAAAAAAACAAGCCCAGTACCCTCTAATTTCACTACAAGTTGCAACTAAAAGGACATCATTCCTAAAAGAGGACACCTGCAATTAAGCCCCCTTTTGTTTTTTGTTTTGTTCTGTGTAGATGAACTAATTTACTCTGTATTGTGCGAAATGGGTAAATCGAAAGTGCTATATAGACATAATGCCTGCCAAGAATTCACGTGTAATGACACAGGATTGTATAATGCTTTCGTTGACAATGAACACCGCGAAAATTTCTCTTTTAATTATGTAAGTGGAATTTCTGTTTGTCTTCATACAGTGTTTCAGAGGCTTATCTTAATTATCCCAATATCATTCACAGTTGAATAAAAAGTCAGTTTGATGTGCAATGTGGGAGGAAAAAAGTCTCCTACATAACGCCTTCTAAAGCATGAACTTTAACTTCAAATTCCCTTTGTGTAAGTCAAGGAGAAATTGATGAAGTCATTTCGCTTCAGTACACACGATGAGAATTTTCTTTTACTCGCAGTTCCTAACAATAATAAGGGTTGTCATCTTTAATATTTAAGCCCAAGACTGGAGGGGAAAAGATATTTATGCACATGTCTGTACAACCTGGCAAATATTAGTCTTCTGTTCCCGCACACCTGGAACCAAGCAGAAAAATAATACAGGTTGCTTTGGCATATCCTAGGAAATGTGTAAGCTTTTTAATAAAGCATGACACTGTCACTACTGTGGCCACTACCCTGGGTGTCCCTCTTTTTGTTGCTACTGGCCCTTTCCTCAATGTCCTCACTCCAGCCTTAGGCCAGGGCTGAATGAGCAGGAGAAGATATGTGATAGAGGTCAGGGCTATCACGGGAGCATTGCAAGTAACAGGCCTGCAGGAGCGTCCGGTATTCCTGCCATCGTCAGCCCCCTTCTCATTCGCTGCACCTCAAAACAAAACTCGCTCTAGACCCAAGTAGGCCATTTACAAATTCCAAGCACCCAAGGTAAACAGTTATACATGCTTCTAAGACACCAAGCACTAGATAATCTGAGTGAAAGACCCAAGGCCTAGACCACAAAGCCCCTAGCCACGGAGAGCAGTTTTGTGGTGACCTCCTCCTTGGTCACAGAACCCTAGCAGAGACATTTGTGATGAAGGCCTGGTTGGACACAGGGTAAGTGGGAAACTGCTCTCCATGCAGACAAATTGTTTCTCAAGGCTGTGTTTTCAGAAACCTAGTACAGTGTTCAGACCTCTCAATAAGCTTTCCCAAGGAAGTCTAATTTAATATCTAGTAACAGAGACTTTTTCCGTATCTGGTTTAAGAATTGTGACCCAGGAAAGTGGTCATAGAAAGGTATTTCCTCGTGAGATTCCCGATTACCCAGGGGGTAGGATTGCTCCTACCCTTACAGGGGAGCACCCTGAGGCCCAGACAAGAGACCCAGGATTGGCTCCTCCATTCTTCCTGAGTTTTTCAGTCCCCACAGCTCATAAGCTTTCTGCTCCACTACGCTGTCCGTCTTGCAGTGATGTAACACGGTAACTCAGAGATGGATTCGTCCCTTACAAGTGCCGGTGAGCTCCAGACAAAAGTCACAAAATATACTTTCTGATCACACCTAGGGAATAAGCCTGTTCCCCAGGGGTATGGTCTTCATGTGTTAAATAATCTAGTCACTGATTCCCTTTAAACGTAATCATTTATTACTCGTTTCAGGGTCCGTGAGAGGGGAGAAGCTATCTCTCTGGTTCACAGCCAAATCCTGTGACCAGATAATTCCCGGCACATAGTTTGTGCTCAACAAATATCCATGACTCTTTGCTTCACAACTACCTGTTGAAAGAATTCATTACTGCGTGAATGAGCAAGAGTTCAAGGAAGAACAGAAAGGTCAGCTGTGAGGTCATACAAAAGATCTGGGTTATGACATAAGCCTAGCTCTAGGACGGCCCATTTGGGGAGAAAAGAGATAGCCTAGTTAATATGGTAAATCTTTGGACAAGAGATTGTTTACTAGTGTATTAAATTAGAAAAAGAAGTTATGAAAATACATATCAGAGCCAATTGTTCAGTACTTTTTACCTCTTTCTAGAAGCCTTCGTTGAATAACCATACATGTTATTGGTCGTCCCTCACTTTCTTAGCTTATTTATTTATTCTCAGTCTACGTATCCCTCAGTTACTTATCCACAAAACATTTACTGAACATTTTCTAGAGACCAGGCATTGTAGTTACAAGGGGGAATTAAGCAAAACCCTGGGCCCAGAGAGTGCATAACAGGTGCACAGACAAGTGAATCAGGTCACGTGATAGACTTCTGGTCAAGTTGGTAGAATGAGTACATGTGAAACCTCCCCCTTCTAATGCTAACCAATATATTGTAGGGCATATATTTAATATAATACAGACACGGCAGAATGTACATAAAATTATAATGTACGGTCATTGTATTAGTTTATTAGCGATGATAAAACAAAATACAACAAACTGAAGGGCTTAACCAACAGAAATTTACTGTCTCACACTCCTGGAGACTAGAAGTTCAAGATCAAGGTGTTGGCAGGGTTAGTTTCTTCTGAGGAACCATCATGAAATTCTAGAGCTTCCAATCAGCCTTTTAGGGCTTTGAATACCGGACAACCAAGGATCCTCAAACACATGAGGAGAACCTCTAATGTGACAAAGGCCCAAGTAAACAACCACAAAAATGAAACCAGAGGAAATGGAACTAATCAGAGAAGAGGGAACATTTAAAAATAGCCCCAGATAATATTTTTAGAAGAAAACACTGCAGCTTTAAAACAAGGGTAAAGCACTATAAAATGGTAACAATTAGGGGTTAAGAATAAGTTCTTGGAAATTTAAAACATAGAATGCAGCCATTCTATGAATATGCACCCATATTCAACATGGGGTTTGGTAGGTAACATTGAATAAATTAATACAAATGCTAAACAGTGGGAAAATATGAGAGAAAAGATAAGAGGCAAGGAAGGTTACTCTAGAAGGTCCAACATCTGACTAAGAGGAGTTTCAGAATGAGAGAACAGAGAAAAGGGACAGGAAAAAAAATTATTGAGCATTTTCTAGAACTGGGACACAGATTGCAAGAGCTGACCGAGTAACCAGCACAACAAAGGGAAAAGATCCACACCAAAGTATGTTGCTATCAATAACAGAGTAAAGGAATGGTCCCAAAAATTCTCCAAGGAGAAAAAAAAAAGAAATAGCTTGGCATCAGTGTTCTCAACATTGGATGCTGAAGATGGGGGAGGTCAATGCCTTCCAACTGCTGAGAAAAATGGATTCAATCTAGAACTTGGCTCCCTGGTCACCTCACTTGGATATGAGGCAAAACAGATTTTCAGACATGCAACGGACTCAGAATCTCTGCTCTCCGTTTATTCTGTCATAGGAAGTGGGTGGACTTTATGCTCTGGAAAGATGAGGCATAAACCAAGAAAGACATAGAAGTGGGATCCAGGAAAGGGTGGATGTCACCCAGAAGAAGCATGAGGAGAAATTTCAGAGAGACAGAAGAGCGGCAGAGCCAACCCGAAACAGGAAGACGGAGAATTCAGGGGGACAAGACTGAGAAAGGGGGACTCCCCAGAATACCCGAGATGGTAGGTCTCCAGGGCAAGATAAAAGACAGATGGATGACAGAACTGATGGAGTGTTTGAAACCAAATGAGTAATATCCACGTCGTCCGAATCATGTGATTTAATTTAAAATAGTGATCCATCATAACAGACAAGAGATACCATCTAAAATGCATAAATCAAGGACAAGCCACGTATGCCTATTACATAGTAATGTAATTGCCAGAGGCAACAGCTGAAAGAGTTCAAAGTGGTTGCCTCCAGGCAGCAGAACTAGTGTGCAAGAAGGGGCAAGAAGGGGTTAAGGATTGCTGTGATTTATTCCCAACCTTTGGGAATGATTTGATTTTTAGCTCTATGTATATATGACTCTGATAACAAATTTAAAACTAAAGGAGAAAAAGCACAGCACGGTTGAGTGCTACAAGAGGGAGGGGGAGGAAGAAGCTCGAGCCTTGAGGGGTGCATCAGAAGAGAAACTCTCCTTGAAGAGGTTGGTCACGATTACGTGATGCCTGTTTCATTTATTTATTCATCCGCCATGCTCCAGACAGTGTTCAAAGTCCTCCGTCTCTCTCAGTGCATAACAGACCTAGATGCTGTCTGCTATTTTCCCCAGCTGCCCACGAAGGAGGGATGCTCATGTGTTCTCTTGTATCCCCACACAGCACTTTGAATAATGCTGTGCTCATGTGCCAGTAAATAAACCCTGGTTCCAAGAGTTAATGAATGAATGAATCCTATAATCCACACAGTCCACAGCCAACTAGCTGTGAGGACAAAGAGCAGTTTCTGGATGGGAAGAAACTTCTCTTCTAATCAAATGGCAACGAGTTGAGAGAAAATTTAGAAATCCAACATCCCAGACAGAAAGTTCCCACGTCTCCTCTCAGCTTTAGCTGTCACTTCATTTCTCAATATTACAAAAGTCTCATCCATCAAATGGGAATGATAGTAATACCTCACAGCATTGTTACAGGAACCAATGGAGACGATGCTCTGTAAACTGTAGAGCTCAGGAAACATTTTACTTATTTTATCCTTGGGATTAGACTATTACTTTTAGAATGATGGGAGCTTAGAACCTTGGATTTCATGGAATCTATCTTCTTATTTGATAGAATAGGAAACTGAGGCTCAGAGTGGGACAGTGGGTTACCCAAGATCACACAGCCCGGCTGTGCAATGTTAAAGCTGGAACTCCTTTCTTCTTGTTCAGTGCTCCATCCTGTTCAATCCCCTTTGGGTTCAGAGTTCAATTCAGAGTCTTTGGGAAGTTCTGTACATAAAAGTAAAATCTTGTCATCTGAAAGTGAAAAAAGATCTAGTCAAGGATGAAGGAATTCAACATTTTGTGTATCGGAAAGTCCTAAGGCTCAAATGAGCAAGCTTAGCTCTTGAGTCCAACAGAATCTTCTTATTCCACGTGATGTGTGCTGTTGATACAAAAGTGGGATCTGCAAAGGAGGGTTGTCACCAGGTGAAGCCCAGTGACACCACTTGGTGACATCACCAGTGACACTACCCGTGAGTCAGTCCACAAAGCTTTCCCAGTAGTTGAATAGAGAAAAGGCGAGGCCATCAGCGAGTCGGTCGGTGGCCCCCAGGAATGTGGTTTGTCACAATGAAAGGAGGACGAGGAAATCAACCCAGACCACAGCATTCAGTGCTATTTTCCCACGGAGAGCAGCAAGTCTGCTCTAGCAAGCAATGCCAACAGTTGTGTTAGCTAAAATTTCAGTTTTGTTGGGTTTGTGGTTTATTTTTGAATTGTAAATTTGTTTTTATGAATCTGTGTGTGAGGGTTATGGAGTTACAATGGAGCTCTATATTTGTAAGTAACATCACTAGAGAAACAATGTAAGCCAACAATAGGGATCCACATGATATTTCCTTTTAAAAGGAGCCCAAAGGTTGCTCAAGCTTAAAAACACACAGCAGGCAAGGGGACACTGGTCCCGCGTGGCCCCCAGAGACAGGCTGGTTATTAACCAAAGCTCAGGGAAAGGCGGGAGAAAAACTGTCCTGTCTTCTATCAAGAAACCTGGGTCTCCCGCAGCTGTGGATTTCAAAATGTTCTCTTGTAAGCTTATAGAATAATTCAAACCTAACAAAACTAGATTCCCTCTCACACATTTTTCAGTTGACATTCAAAATTTTCATCATAAGTTACAACAGTCACAAAAGATAGGCTTTCCAGTGTGCTGTAAACACTGGCATTTGAAAAACAGATGGTTACAGAACTCTTCTAAATATACACGATGAAGTGTAAATACCAGAAAAGTCGAAAACCTCCATCATTCATTTAAAAAGGATGTGAGCCACTCTTGTTTAATTCTTAGAACAGCCGTATCATTCCATTTTCTCCTTGAACCCACATTTCCGTTCTGCTTCTCCCACAGAATTTTACCCCATGTAATACGTGTATGCTCCATGGCAGTAACTGATGACCCTACTGGGCTTCTCTGACACCGACCTAGGTGTCTAGGGCCTATGGCTAGGTGATCTATGTCTAGGATATACGCTGGAATCTTAAACTCTCTAAATTTCTAGTGATAAGTTACTAAGCATTCCTTTTCATCTGGATTGACTTATTGCCACACCTATTATTAGTTCACAATTGATCAAAACACCATAAATATATTTCAAATGCTGATCTATAATTAGTACATATAAAAGTAGAATGCTCCTGGAAATGCCCCTCTTCGAGAGATGGATTCGTCCATAGATGAACATTACCGGTTGCTGGAGCGAGCCAGTGTTCGGCTTCAATTCTATTCCCGGTTTTCATTCTTATGTATGTAAGTTCTACAACTCTGATAAATAAATAGCAGGCATTTTAATACACCAATGGCACTCCGTTCTTGAACTCCTTCCAAGGGATATTTCAAAAAATCACATACTAATCCATCTTCAAAAATTACTTTTATTAATCCCTTGACAACTCAATTAGGTCCTCCTCCAATTTTATTAAAAGCCAAAAAAAAAAAAAAAAAAAAAAAAGGAAAGAAAGAAACCATCTGATTTACAAAAAATGTGTTATTCTATCATCAGAGTCATTTAGTTTCTCAATTTTGGGAAAATAAAACCAAACAGGTTCTAGTAAAGACTTAGTAAATGATGATTAATTATACCCATTATTCTTTCACTTAGGCATTTTATTTCACCCAATATTACCAACAAGATGTTTAAAAGTCGAAACACTGTTAATTTCACTATGCCTTTACCAACAGGGTATTTTTGATAAAATGCTCTTACCTCATCAAGGACTTTAAACCTATTTATCTGGGACGTGGGAGCAACCATTTGGCTCATCTAATTTACAAAAGATGGCTGTCATATAAATGAATTGACAAAGTCAGTCCTCATTGTCCAATCAATCAGCCAAATTAGACTTCAGCTTTCTGTTAGAAAGAATTTGCCTTCTTTCCTCAATTCCAGTGAATGTGTTCAGATGTGTCTCTGGGATCACTTCACAGAGAACAACAGAAAGAAAGCGTGGAGCCCTGTTCCCACTACCTATTTTCCTCCTCGCTCACTTTCTGTCCAACGGCAAGTGCTATGCCAATAGTCCGGGTATAAAAGAGAAGATATCCTTAAAATAATCCAAACACTTAATCTGGCATAAAACTCCCAGCTGGGCAGCTGTGCTTCCCTTGAACAGAAATACGTAGAGACAGCACGTTTATGATGCCTGATTAAACACTAATATGCCAGATTGCCCCTGGCTTGATGTGGCACTCTAGTTTTTACATTCCAAGGCGCACGTGAGAAGTGTGCTTTTCTTCCGTAAGGAGGAGGAAGGTCAGTTGGAAGGGGAGACTGGCAAAGGACAGCTGGTCCTTTCTGAGGCAGGTCATTACCAAGCAGATTCCCAGGGAAGTTGGGGGTTTGGGACTCCATTTGCCTTAACCCAACTCTGGAGTGTCTACTGCTGCGGGGCCCCAAAGACTTCCAGGGAAAGGTATCAAGAGTTGTACTGATGAAAATGCATCCTCAGATCCCCAACCTCCTTGGGAATCTTCCTGGTCCTGATCTACCGGACAGTTTCTAACACCTAACCCAGGAGGTTAGGGAGCGGCCCTTCTGCCCATCCTCTAAAGGTTAGGGATGAGGCCCAGAGGCTCCGCATGCCCCCTCCAGACCCTCTCCAACCCCAGGCCCACGGCGGGGAACAGTCAGGTCCACAGTGCCTTGGAAGATGCATTACAATGCCCTGAGAGATACAAGTTAGGGCCAAATGCTTAAAATAGGCTCTGATTCCAGGACACAAAAAGACCACTGAAAAAAAAAGTACTACAAATTTTAGTTCAGCCTAAAGAAAGTCCAAAATATTATTGGTCAAGGTTCTAATCCAAACTGTAGAGACAGACTGCTAGATTCATATATCCGTGGTTTTGTATGAAGCATGAAAAATCCAGAAATCCAGAATAGGGAACCCCAATAAAGTAACACAGGGAAGTCTTCACTCAACCCACCTTCAGTCAGCTTTGAAAACAAGAAAGCAAATGACCATGAAACTTCTCTCTCCTGGAGCAGAGGTTAGAGCACTTCTCCCAGAAAGGTTTTGCTCGAGGTTAATTTTGGAAGGAGCTAAACGGGCCCAGGATCGCCGCAGGCACCCTTGCGGCCGGCAGTGAAGGGAGATCAGCTTGTCTTGAACTGGCTTGGAGGACGGGGAAGTGGGAATCCGTGGGAGGCAAAAGAAAAGAAGAATGTGCCTGTCAAGTTTCCGTGTCTCAGTGCTTCTGAAATAGGTGGAAATTATAGCTCAAGTCCCTTCACCATGGGAACATCTGGAATATAAGCACTTCTGTGCATATTAAGAGGACTATTTATAGTTTTCTACGAATGTTAGGGAAGGCAATTATGTAAAATACTACTGTATTATTAGGTATTTGAAAAATACCAGGCTTGCAATAACTGCAAAGATCTAAAAGCAATTCAGACTTCCACGAGCTGCCTACCCCAAGTCGGAAAGTACTGGTTTACGTTCCTGAGAGGCAGCGACACCACCAGGCACCAGCTGAAGTCTCTGCTGACACTGATAAATGATGTCACCAGGCATGTCCGCCCTGCTGAGACCATGTTGGTGCCGGTTCTGCACTCACGCCGAGCCCAAGGGAAACAGGAGCCTGAGTCGCCTCTGGGATCATTTGGAAAATCCCCCTCCGCCCCCCAGGAAGAGGCTGTGCACCCCCAGAAGGAGCCCCAGCTAACGGGGCTCTTGCTTTTGAACACCACACCTGCCGCTGAAGACCTTCGGAGGGTAGCCGGCAGCTTTCTGATTTAGCTATCTGCGCCTCATCTCGGGCTTCAAAGCATATTTTTTTAATTTTATTTTATTATATTTAAAGATTTTACTTATTCATTTGAGACAGAAAGCTACAGAGGGAGAGCATGAGCAGGGGGAGAGGCAGAGGGAGAGGGAGAGGGAGAAGCAGATTCCCCGCTGAGCCAGGCGCCCAACACGGGGCTCGATCCCAGGATCCTGGGATTGTGACCAGAGTCGAAGGCAGACACTTGGCCAACTGAGCCACCCAGATGCCCCATCAAAGCCTGTTTTTTAAAAATTTATTTATTTGAGAGAGAGAGAGAGAGAGAGAGCGAGCACGAGTGGGGGGGTGATGGGCAGAGAGAGGGAGACAAGCAGACTCTCTGCTAGGCAGGGAGCCTGCCTTGGGGCTCAATCCCAGAACCCCGAGATCACGACCTGAACCAAACACAGAGCTTAAGCAACTGAGCCACGCAGGCACCCCCTAGCCACACTTTAAATACTTGGATGTCAAAGGACATTTCTATCGCTGCGGAAAGTTCTATGGGTCAGTGCATGGGAGATCTGACAGGATGGGGAATTCAGTACTTCACAAATCAGAACACAACAGCCGGAAGGTCTTACATTTATTACTGAACCGGCCTACTGGCATAGAGGCACAGTAACAGAGAAAAACCACTTCCCTGATCAAACCTATCTACTGGCCAGGGAGGAGGGATGTTTACGGAGTGATGGGCTGGGAGCATGAGATCTTCATGCAGCTTGATTATGTGTGCGAGCTCACGCATGACGCCTTAGAGCCCCAGCCTGGCTCTTCTCCAGCGCCTCCTTCTGGAGTTCTACCCAATTTTACCACCAGTTTTTATCCCAATCCACTGGGGAATGGAAGGATTCTGCTTTTTTTGTTTCTTGGCCAGGAATTGCTTGATTCTGAAAGTCTTGCGAGAAGACGTGGTGAAGAACAGTCAGCCACATGCCAGGAAGGAGGCAAAAAGGAGCTTCAAAGCATGTTTCGGTGATTTTACAGTCTGTGAGCCTGGGGAAGCAATATTAACGGCACCGACGCATGTGCAAAGCCACCAAGGTTTGGCTTTGGTCAAACAAGTGTCATTCCTTCACTGGCTTTTGGACAAACTTGTTGTAGCACCTTCTCAGATTTCCCAGGAGCTGAGGGGAGGGCAGGAGGAAGGTCAAGAGACGCCTGAGCCCGGGCTCCAGTGGGCTTGCCCTGTTTCCAACCCTCAACGGCCCTTCACATGTACTTAGTATGGGAAGACCCAGGGTTCCGGGCCTGACCGGTCTTTAGCTTTCTAGGCCTTGATTGTACCTGTAACATCAGCACTTGGAGATTCCTGAGATCATGCTTAACCCTGAGTCACTTATTGCTGAGATCAAGCATATATTTGGCTCAACTGAGCCACATCCCTGCCAGGGAAGAGCTTCAACCCGCAGTATGCAGAAAGAAATCAAAAAGCCAGAAAGTGCAGAACAAAGATGGACAGAAGTACACACCATGGTACTGTTTAAAATAGGAAAAAGCTGGAAACACCGACATGGTTAAAGAAATGACGGACCTCTCATAAGATGGAGTGTAATATATAACCATGAGAAGGTGTTAAATGTATTTCATGACAGGCAAAGAGTTCATAATATACTATTAAGTAAAAAGAAGCAGGCTATAAATAGTACACACAGCATATTCCCATTTTTGAAAAACAAAATGTATATAAAATCATACACACACACACACTATACATATGTATGTGTTTTAAAAAGAATTTTAGGGGCGCCTGGGTGGCTTAGTCAGTTAAGTGATTTTAAGTGACTGACTTGATTTCGGCTCAGGTCAGTGCTGAGTGTAGAGTCTGCTTAAGATTCTCTCTCCTAGACTATGGACTATGAGAAACAAACTAAGGGCCTCAGAGGGGAGGGGGTGGGGGAATGGGACAGACCGGTGATGGGTAGTAAGGAGGGCACGTATTGCATGGTGCACTGGGTGTTATACGCCACTAATGAATCATCGAGCTTTACATCGGAAACCAGGGATGTACTGTATGGTGACTAACATAATACAAAATCATAAAAAGAAAAAAAAAAAGATTCTCTCTCCTTCTCCCTCTGCCCCTCCTTTCTTTCCCTCCCTCTCTTAAATAAATAAATAAATAAATAAATAAATAAATAAATAAATAAATAAAAATTTTAAAACATTAAAATGTTGACAGTGGTATTTCCGGGCTGTGAATGACTTTATAACACTTTCCCTGCACTTACTTGTACTTCCCCTATTTTCACCTAACTTTTTTTTTTTAAGAGAGGGACAGGGTGATGGGGCAGAGGGAGAGGGAGAGAGAGAATCCTAAGCAGGCTCCATGCTCAGTGGGGAGCCCAACGTGGGGCTCGATCTTACGACCCTGAGATCAGGACATGAGCCGAAATCAAGAGTCAGATGCTTAACCAACTGAGCCACCCAGGTGCCTCTCACTTAACATTTTAAATCAGAAAAATATCACTTTTAAAAAATATTTTATTTATTTGTTTATTTATTTGAGAGAGAGAGAGAGAGAATGGGTGGGAGACAGGCAGAGGGAGAGGGAGAGAATCCCAAGCAGACTGCACTGAGCACGGAGCTGGACTCGGGGCTCCATCTCACGACCCTGAGATCATGACCGGAGCTGAAACCAAGTGTCAGATGCTCAACCAACTGAAGCACCCAAGCGCCCCAGAAAAATATCATCTTAATGACAAAGTCAAGCACCTAGAGCAAAGGAGCTGCTGAACTCAGCAGCCGGGTCTGCAGCATCACAAACGGATCCCCAAGTCCCTAACTGCTGGGAGGTTTGAGCCATCAGAGTGGATACACCACGTGAACACACTTTCCAAACCACCCGACCTGCGAAGATCCACCTTGACGACACAGCCCTCAGCCCCCCACAGCCCCTTGGATCAGCCTGCGGAAGCCTGGTCCTGCAGCCCCAAATCTGTATCTTATCAACCCCATGGAAATGGCTGGCATCCAGGAGATTGAGAAAAACCAACCTGGACATTTTTTAGAACCAACTGACTTTTTTAAAAGAAAAACTTACGATATTATCTAGTTCTTTTTTACTTCTTACTTTACCTTTTTATATCTAAAATATATGCATTGAATATCTGGCATTTACATTGTGGCAATCTACTTTAAAATTGTCACCTTTTCTCAGGAATTGCCAAACCATTATAAGTCTTAAGGATATTTTTATTTAGAACTGGTAACTTTCCAAAAGTTTGCCCTGGTGTTTTGGTCATTTAATAACTGATGTTTAGGGGCGCCTGGGTGGCGCAGTCGTTAAGCGTCTGCCTTCGGCTCAGGGCGTGATCCCGGAGTTCTGGGATCGAGCCCCACATCAGGCTCCTTTGCTAGGAGCCTGCTTCTTCCTCTCCCACTCCCCCTGCTTGTGTTCCCTCTCTCGCTGGCTGTCTCTGTCAAATAAATAAATAAAATCTTAAAAAAAAAAAATAACTGATGTTTAGTTAAATTTCCATGTTCTATTGCATTTGACTAAGAATAAAGGATGTAGAAGACAAAAATCCTGGGTCACAAGACTCTGTACTTTATACAGAAGATTCCCACTTACAAGTCTATTGTTACCAATGAACAATGGCTAAGAAGGGAGTATAATAATCAGGAATATAACTAGCAACTGGTTGAGTGTTTTCTAGGTGTTAAGTCTATTACATGTATTTTCTCATTTGATGAGGTTGCTAATAATACGGCTTACGTAATATAACTCACGTTGTGCCCATTTTATGGATGAGGAACCGGAGGTTAGTGAGCTGCAGAGCTGAGAGTCAACGGAGTGTAACTTGAGAACTGCCTGCATAAGTAGTCTGTGGCCAGTGGGTTCACGCTGGACACAGAGAAGCTGGGAGAACACACGTGGGGCCACTTGCCAGGAGCCCTCAATGTGATGCCAGAGTTCTTTGCTCAGGCTTGAAGGCCTCTCTGCCCAAGTTATGTGTATATGTGTATATGTGATTGTGTGCATAAACATATATTTTTGTCTGTATGTATGTACAAATTCAGTACATATATGTGCACCCCACTCTTCCCCATAAACCTGGAAGTGCTATTTCTTAATCGCTAGCACCGTGGGTGAGCTGGTTTCCTGGATTTCTTCTGCTTTTGGTGAATGAGTGGCTGATGCCATTCCCGGTCTCTGGTGTGTCTCTCCAGAGAATGTTCTTAAGGAGTGGGCATCTTTTTGCTTACCTGGCTAGGTCTCTCACCGCTCTTGTGGGACTCGAACAGAGGACACCAACCACGGGAAGAGGAGAGCTCCATTCAGGCTGTTCTGTCCACAGTCCGTCCCAGGTTTGCACAGCTCCTGAAAGGGGACAGGATAGGACATGGTGGCCAGGGTACCACCGGGTGTGGGGATAATTCTGACACATTCACAACTCAGAGCTTGATTTTAGGACTTCGGAGCTTCATTTTCTGGACCCTTTGCTACTTCTTGAACATCTCCATTATAATCAAGACCAATTTTCTTTTTCTTTTTTTTTTTTTTTAAGATTTTATTTATTTATGTGACAGACAGCCAGCGAGAGAGGGAACACAGCAGGGGAGAGGGAGAGGAAGAAGCAGGCTCCCAGCCGAGGAGCCCGATGTGGGACTCGATCCCATAACGCCGGGATCACGCCCTGAGCCGAAGGCAGACGCTTAACGACTGCGCCACCCAGGCGCACCCGAGATCAATTTTCTAACACAATACAGGACAACTCACAACTCTGGCAAACTTACCGCCCCCTTACTGTTGCTCAAGGACATGCTCCCTGGGACTTTTCAATAAAACTGGGACCTTTGATCTCACGGGGAACGTGAGTGTGCAATCCCGAGGAGTCTGAGTTATGTAGTGAGCAACTGCTAGAAAGAAGACATTAAATTCGAAAGTAAAACAGTAGAGCCGTGAGAAGGGAAAAAGAAGCACCGGAGAAAGGCTGTCTAAATCCTGTTGACTTAACAGTGAGATGGAAGAATGTAGGTGTGGAAGGATTACAGAGCGATTAGGAGATCGGTCACCAGAGCGGCAAACGACACCGGCTCCGAATGCAGCGGAGCCGCAGAACCACAGCAGAAGGAAACGAGAAACTACAAACTCGAGAAAGAAGCTCGGAGATGGCTTAAGCGATTTAATTTCACCTGGAACCGCCCCAAACCTTTCCTGCATATTAGGTTCCACGACCGCCATTGTTCGTGGAATTCTTGTCTTCGTCTGTGAAAGAGGAACAAAATCACAAAGGCCAAAAGTAATTACATTTTAAATAAACTCAAGCCACCTATTCTTAAATGGATCTGCTTAATTTCAAGACCCCATTTTATAAATACGGAACTAACATCATCTCCACCTCACCCCCCCCATTTCTACTCCTTCATGTTAACAATTGAGGATTGAGTGCACACTTGGTTATGATTTCTGTAAATAAGAAATATGACTTAAGACATTGAAAACATGGTCACATCCTAAATCAAAGAGAAATGCAAATTAAAGGTCTCAGAAAAACAGTCTTGGAGGAATGTCTTACAGAAGCAGTGTTTGATATTCAAAACTTCATAAGGAACCTGAGTGCCAGGGTCTCAAGCTGGCCTTTCTTCAAACTGTCAAACAGAGCCCAGCTGATTAAAAGCGGGGGGGGCTGAGAGAGATGGCGTCCTCCTTGTGGTGTCTCCTCTGTGTTCCAGAGAACAGACAACATCTCCTTGTGCCAGAAACACAAGACCCCGACTTGCTGCCTCCCAAAGCTGGAGCCTGAACATTCCCCTTTTGGATAAATGAGAGATGACAAGGGCAGATAGAAGGTGGGAGGCTTCTTTATTGTAGCCTAATGAATGAGTCTCCCAATGAGAAGACGATTCCCCAGGAAAAAGTCACCCCAAGGGTCCCCCTTAATAGTAAATTCTGGTTTAGTGTATTAAACTATACCCCAAAGGCCTACGGGAATTATGGAAACTGCCTGATTTACTTTTACAAAGTGATTTACACCCAGGGGTATCATCTGTCTCAATAAATCCGGACCCGGTCCAGAACAAGCCCCTTCTAAGGTAATATAAAGCGAGGCGATTTCAATTATATAGTTATTTACCACCACTGCATCCAGCGTCCCTCAACACAAGCTCCTAGAATTTATTCTGTCACATGAAGACGGTTTTCTCATGTAATATAATAAAGGGAAATCCAGTGAAAGAAGAATCTCTCTCCCTCTCCCTCTCCTCTGTTGTCTCTCTCCCCTAAGCACAACCCTGAGATGCTCTGAGGTTGCTATGCTCACACACTGCCGGGGCGATTGACAAAGGACGTGAAGCTCTCATGCCCACAAATGACGGAACAAAGGATGTCTTCGTTTCAACATGACTGCTCATCATCTCACTTTTACCTGCCTGTCCTTTGGTTCCGCAATTCGATTCATAATTGAGAGGTGAATCTCAAGTTCAATTAGTAAGGCAATTTATTACCTTGCCACCAGGAACAGCAGCTCAAAACGGATTTTAAATAAGATCTGTCTTCTGTGACTTCACGGAGCGAGACTTCAGTCCACAAAACTCTTTTCCAGTTTAATATTTATTGTGGGTATTTCCCACAAGGGTATTTGCTAAAGTTGCTGCTGCCAGAAGTTGAAAATATAGTTCACGTAAAAGCAGGTTTATTTATACAACGAGAGAATATTTATGTCACTATTATCGATTGAATGTTCAGCCCATTTTCTTATCAGCAGAGCATCTCCCCAAAATGAAAAGTGGTGATAAGAAGCTGTGTGGACTGGAATATCCATCAAGTTTGACAGAACTAGGTCTGCATTTAGGAAGAGATGCTAGAAGTCTGGAAATGGCTGCCCAAACAGGAAACATCTCCTCTGTAGAGCTGATCATAAAAAGCGCTGATCAAACTCAAAATCGTAAGAAAATGATGTCTCTTCCTGAAAATGGTTCTTTAAGTCTAAAATGTCAACAAGGATTCTAGCCATTTCAGAGTGCATTGAAAAAAATCTTTTCCTCCCCCACCCTCCAGTTCTTCCTAATACAACTCAGTACAAGGCCACAGCCTGCTTTGGGGCTGGAGGTGGCCTTGTTTCTCAGCCGGCAGGAGTGAAGTCTGTTGAACTGATTTTCAAAATATAGGCAGCACCTCAGTCCTGGGTCTCCTGGGTGGGCATGACTGGCAGCAGGTACAGGACTCCCATCATGAGAGTGAGGCGAGCCCGGGCGAGGTAGCCCATGACCCTCTGGACCAAGGACGGAGGCCACATTTGCAACCCCACTGCCTCCTGTTCCTTAGCGATCTGTCTCAGTTTGGAATCTGGCTTGAAAACTCATACGAGGATTGGGTTTTTCTGTGTGCAAAGCGCTGCTTTGGTTTGGTTTGGTTTTGGTCTTGGTAAAAGAGATTCCAGATTCTGTGAAAGATAACCAACATTAGTTCACAGGCTTCTCAAGCACCCCCTCCAGTAATGGAGAAGCCTTACTATTTATGGCTGAACTAAAAAAAATAAATCACAAGAGCTGCTGTTCATGAAGATTGTTTTGAAAGATACACTGGGCTTTCGTTGTACAGAGAGGCAATTAGAAAATATAGATTTGTACACTGTGGTTTAATTTTATGTTTTAAAAAGAAGTTGGCTCCAGAGCGATCGAACTTAGCACTGGGCTGGCCGAACGTTACCTGCCTTCTGGTAGGATGCAGTGGGCGCCCAGCATCCATCACCTGTACGCACTTCTAGCCCAAAATGTTTAACCTGAGTCTAGTCATCAGGGAACGGTCAGACAGGTCCAGGATGTGGGAGATTCTACAAGACAGCTGGTGTAAATAAAAAAAAAAAAAAATCAAGTAATGTAAAACAGACAAAGACGACAGAACAGAAAGCTAGAGGGACTATTCTATGTCAACACTTTTTGAGACTATAAGAGACATGACCACCAAAGGCTATGCATGAACCACAGCTCTATGATGAAATTTCTTACAGTGACGAAAGATTTATTTATATTAGAGAGAGAGAGACAGTGCAAGCAGGGGGAGGGGCAGAGGGAGAGAAGCAGACTCTGCACTTATCGGGGAGCCCGATGCAATGTGGGGCACGATGCAGGGCTCAATCTCATGACCCTGAGATCCTGACCTGAGCCGAAACCAAGAGTCGGCTGCTTGACCAAATGAGCCACCCAAGCGCCCCTAAAAGACATTTTATAAGAGACTCTTGTGGTAGTTGACTATCACTGTACATCAGATATTATTAAATTAACGTTAGTTTTCCTCAGTGTGGTAACAGTGTTGTGGTACTGGAGGATGTCCTTTGTGGTAGATGGTTGCTGAAATATTAAGGGTGACTGTCATGATGTCCGAAACTTTCAAATGGTTCTGCCAAAGCATCCATAATAAAAGAAAAATCACACGCTGCCGTCGAGGGAAGAGCTAAGCCAGGCTGTAGTTGGCCTGAAGGACGGAGTATGTTCTGAGGAACTCACCTGGGCCGGTTTTCACCTTTGTTCCTGGCAGCAGACATAAAGAATGCTTGACGGTTTGATTCATGCTTGAGAAAGGATTTAATGTTGCAGCTCTAAGGAACCAGATAAGCAACTTTAGGTGCCAGAAGTGACTCTGCCTCCCTTGGAAACAGGACTCTAATAGTGGCTTTATGGACAAATACATGCAGCTGAGTCTTGTTCTAATTTCTCCTCTGAACGGAGACTCGGTCCTGTTTCGGAAGACTGCAGGAAGATCGGTTAAGGCTTGTCAAAGTCAAGACCAACGTGGCGGATGCTGGGACCAGAGCCACTGGCTGCTGTGACCGTTTCCGTTTGAAAAATATGAAGCATCCTCTTACTATTTTGAGAATGGACTGCGAGCAGGAGCAAACCACTTCTTTTCAGAGTGGCTTTCCATCTCTCACACGTCCCTGGCACATTTTGGATGCTGGAGCCCAACCACCCTTCCTATCCCTTCTGCACAGGCCACGTGGGACTGCTGATCAACCCGGAGGAGAAGGGGATGGGAGTGAGGCCCAGGGAGATGTCGCGCTGTTGGCAGACGGGTCAGCAACAACTCAGGACCACCACCAGATCTGAGATTTGAGAAAAAGGCACTGGGTTGTAGAACGCAATTGTGCAAATATGAAGGCGAGCACTCTTTCAGCTTATAGCCTTGGACAGTCACGAACACCCTAAGTAGCTACACAAGCGTTGGTCCAGAAGGGGACACACACATGCTTTTGTTTAAAACAACGTAGTTGAGGCAATTTCTAAAAGTGCTAATAATTTGGTTGAAAATGAATAATCTCTAATCACTGTTGGTTTTATGTTGTTGTTTTTTTTTTTTTTTACAAATATTGGCAAATTTTCTCCACAAAAGGGCATTTTTTAAAACTTTTATTTCTTCAAGCAATTTGGTCCATTTTTTTCCAGAATTTCTCTGGTTGTTTTCCTCCTTTCCCCTCATCTCCTTTATTATAATTTATTTTCATCCAGTCATTCTGGTTTTGTGTTGGTTTGTGAGGGCCAAGTTGGAAGCAACCAAAATGTCCAACAATAGGAGTTTAGTTGGAAACAACTCAAAATCTAACAACAGCAGACTGCTTAAATAAATTATAAAAGGTGTTTCATATTATGCACAAAAACTTTTAAAATGCAAACTGGTAACTTGCAATACTCCATTTTTCCCAATTCTAAAATTTCATGAACGCATTCCTGAATAAGCAAAGCAGGTTAAAAATAAATTAGGAGGAAATAAAAAGCATTTAAACCCTGAAAAGTTCCAGATTATTTTTTTCTGTTTAATCATAATTGGTTTCAAATTATTGTTATTTTTATAAAATCAGCTAATATTCATTACATTAAAAGAGGTACAGTCAAGCAACAAGTATTTCTAGCCCTCCCGTGGCAGCCACTATTATTATGTTTCCCAGAGGCTGATTTTCTGCTACCGAGTGGGGTAGCTCGAGTTTCTTCTGTTCTTTCTGGTGGAAGAGCTGGGGGCAAAGCATCCAGGCAGAAAGGTCCTACAGGCAGCAAGAGACGCTGGGCCGAAGCATGGAATACAGGTCAGGCTGAACTGACAGGTTTAGGTGTCTTTGGCCCAGAAACGAAAGGCGATGTCCCAAAAGCAGGAAAGCAGACAATGGGGAAAAAGGGCCAAGATCTGGGTTCTGAGTCTTGGCGAACAATGATGGGTAGGGAACTGGAAGAGGGAACTTAAATCCAAGTTTTGAGGTAGGGGTGGGGAGTGGGGGGGCAGATGGGGCTCAAAAGAAGACAGAAATTATGTTAACGCTGCATGGGAAGTAAACTAATCCTTGGGTTTTCAAACTTATTTTGATTTTTGTTTGTACAAATCTTAATGAGTAAGCAGAATTAATGAAAGGGCTAAGAACAGCGTTCCTCTGGTCGGCAGACCCTGAAGGACCTCCGGGGGCATCCCTGACCCCTGCCTCTTGTGGGAACTATCGGCCTCGTTCTCTCGTTTATTAAACTGTGAAACTGAGGTTTAGGGTGGGATATAATTTTACTCAAAAGCTGGGTCAGATTAGATCATCACTCAGGCTCTAACAAAGAGGTTCTATAATTTAATGGACCCTCAACTCTTCTCCTTCAGAATCCGGAGCTGAGAGGTCTCTCACCTGACTGTCTCCCCATTACCCAGGCCGGTCCCTCCTCGTCCCTGAAGGACTCAGTCAATGGCATCATCACCTGCTTCCAATTTGAAGTGCTGACTTCCTGCCCTTTGTCCTCTGGACCCAGGCCCCCTCACTTACTCTGTCCTGGTCCCAAATTCTCTTTCATTACACGCTATGTTTTATGATTCCAAACAGTCACTGGGCACAAAGTAAGTGATTTATGTATTAAATTGGTTTGAAAATAAGCTTCCTGGGGGGGAAGGGCCAATGGATAGGGAAGGAAGGTGAGAACACTTATCAGTGATAAGCAAGCAGGACACAGAAAGAGATCTACATGGCAGAGGGGCATCCTGAGACACTAATTTATGTTTATCCTCACTTTGACTTTTCCTTACCCTTATTCCCAGCAGATAGTCACGGCAGGTAAGAAAGTGGGAACTCCTTCAAGACAACTTCTTGGCTACTGCTCTTCCCGAGGAGCCTGGGCCGGAAGCGGGCTTAGAAGTGGTATCTGTGTGGAAAAGGAGAGAGAGAGAGCCCTAGAATGGGAAGGGCAGAGGTTGCTGGGCTGCCCAAGTTGTCGTATACCAGGACTCCTTCCACTGCAATTACAGACTCCAATTTAAATAGGCTGACAGTTGAGAATTTAATGGCTCACGAAATTGTGGATCTAGCTTCAGACATGGCTGGACTCTGCTGCTCAGAAGGACTTGGTGTCTTCGGATCTCTCTCATGGCTTGGTTGCTCACTGAGCTGACTTCACTCTCAGTCAGATTCCCTCCATGGAGGAGAACCCGCTAAGTTAAAGTCTACAGTGCACCATACTGAAGCCCAGCAGACACAAATTCCCATAGAGGAATCCCAGGGGCTGACTTTCAGTGCTTAGGATTGGCTGAAATCTTGGGTCAGGAGCTCAATCAATCACTTATTAACCCCATATATTCTGGGTGGGGAGGGGTGGTTTCCCAAAGAGAAATCGAAGTGCTGTTGCTGGAAGAAAGGGAAATTTATCAGGCAGGCAAAAATATCAGAGATCCACTGCCATACTGCATAGAAGCTACCACCACCCAAGGAGTTGACAAAGCCTCGGAGGGGAATGGCAGCAGGGGGCAGCCTATGGAGGTTCAGAGACTCCCAACGTACACAGAGATCCCTGTGTTCCGTCTGGCACAGGACCTAGACCAACTGGATACCTATATGGAAAAAAATGAACCCCAACCTCTATCTCACTCCAACTCACCTTTAAAGGAATGTTCAGGTTTGATCCTTCAGGATATCATTGATCCCTTAATAGACAGGAAAGTAAAGGTCCCACTTCCCACCATGACCTCCTCTCCTCCCATAATTTTTCGACCTCATGAAAAAAGATTCTTTTTTTTTTTTAAAGATTTTATTTATTTATTCGACAGAGATAGACAGCCAGCGAGAGAGGGAACACAGCAGGGGGAGTGGGAGAGGAAGAAGCAGGCTCACAGCGGAGGAGCCTGATGTGGGGCTCAATCCCATAACGCCGGGATCACGCCCTGAGCCGAAGGCAGACACTTAACTGCTGTGCCACCCAGGCGCCCCTGAAAAAAGATTCTTTTACAACCCTGGGGAGGGAAAATATCAGGAAAGATTTGAAATGGTCTTCTTACCAGCATGGTAAAAAGGAGGTATAAGGTCTCAAAGGCAAATTGAATTTTCATTAGAAAATAAAACATGCAGGTCCTTCATTTTATTTGAGGAGAGAGATTTATGCTTGCCATGCTGCTTACTTATGGTGTTTGAAAATATTTCCCCCAAAGAACTATAATTCAACAAGTATGTGCTTTATTTTCTCAAAACCAAGCATTCTCTCTTAGTCCCTTTAAAATACAGGCCAAGGGTAAGGAAATCTTGAAAGGCCCACTCTTTAGATGAGTGTGTTGCTCAGAAATTACAGGTTAATGACTCTAGAAATAGACCCCCCACAGACAGCTGACGGATTTTTAACCAAGTTTCCAAGTCAGTCCAATGGTGAAAGGTCTTTTCAACAAATGTGGCTGAAGAGCAGACATGATAGGGAAAAAATGAACCCCAACCTCCACCTCACTTCACAAATAAAAATAAATTTGTGCTGAATTACAGACCTAAATATAAAATCCAGACTATAAGGTAATGGAAGAAAATACAGGACTCTCTCTTTATGATCTTGTGGCAGGCAAAGATTTCTCAGATAAAACCCCCAGAAACCATTAGTCATCAAAGAGCAAAACTGATAACTTTGATATTACCAAAATTAGACATTTCCACTCATCAAAAGACACCGCTAAGAAAATGAACAGGTGAGCCTGCACAGGCTGGGGGAAATATCTGCAGCACAAATATCTGATGAAGGACTTGACCCCAGAACTTACAAACCAACAGTAAAGAGATGAACAATCTAGTTTTAAAATAAGCAAGACTTGAATAGACATTTCACGAAAGAAGATACACTAATAACCATGAAGGCAAAACTCAAGGACAAGAAGTCATGCTTCCTTCTGTTTCAGAGCCTTCCAGAGGTGGCTCACTGGTGTGGAACACAGAGGTGTTGGTCTTTGAATCCTTGTTACACCTGGGACAGGAAGAAGCATGAATCAGCCATTCATTGGGCACCCATTCCTCTGTCCAATGGCTACCCTTAGATGGGCTGAACATCATCAGATGTGGGAGCCCCCCACACCAGTTCCTGTCCTCCAAGTCTGACAGCGTATGCAGAAAGGGAGAGAACACAGCCGCTAGCTTCCCTCCTTGTCTGACTCAGGGTCCTCCCTGGCCCCACACCTCAATCACTTCACCTTCAGAGTGAGATTGGTAGCTACCTGACACATGGGTGTTCCCAAGTTCCTGCAGCCCAAAGAGAGCTTCTTCCTCATCAAGGAACACTTGGGGCTCAGTACCATGCGAGGTCCTGCAGCACATATCAGAGGTCTAAGAGCTCCCAGCCCTCCCACTCTTCAGACGATGAGTTCTAACCGGTGCAAGGTAGACTCCCGGGGAATGTGGTGTGAACAGCAATAAACAAGGTCCCTCCTGGGTCTTCCTGTGAGAGCTTGCTGTCTCTTGAGGGACAGAGGCAAGATAACAACACAACCATTTAGCAAAGGCACCTTATATGGGGTGGATGTCAGTGGGTCGCCGATGTTCTGACCTGCTCTTCAAGGAGAGAAGGACAATGAGTAAGGCATCATGGGAGAGAGGGAATCAGTTTGGCTGGAAGGAGAACTCACGTGTGGGCTGAGAGGCAAAAGCAGGGTGAGGGAGAGGGAGAGAGAAAGGGGGAGAGAGAGAGAACACAAGGTGTGAGGGGGGAGCAAGGCACCACATGAGTGACAAGGCACCTGGACAGGCCCATGTGCTAACAAAACTAATCAAACACGGGAATAAGACCCAAGAGAATGACCACACTGCTGTGAGCCTCCAACCAGGACGCTGCCAAAGTCTAACTTGCCCAGAACACTGGTTCTCCAAAGGTCAAGTACGACGGTTAACATAAAATGAGTTTTTACAGTTGTTAGAGATGTGGGGTTTTGTTCAGACAATCTTACTCATCTAGACCGCTGGCTGACAGGTAGTTTTTAGTGATATATTATAGCTTTATTGTTAATCTTCCTCCACTAAGTTTGTTTTTCTTTTCCTTTTTTCTTTTTTTTTAAGATTTTATTTATTTATTTGACATAGAGAGAGAGCCAGAGAGCACAAGTGGGGGGGGGGAGTTAATGGCAGAGGGAGAAGGAGAAGCAGGCTCCCCGCTGAGCAGGGAGCCCGACATGGGGCTTGATCCCAAGACCCTGGAATCATCACCTGAGCCGAGGTAGACCCTTAACTGACTGAGCCACCCAGGTGCCCCCTAATTTTGTTTTTCATCTTTACAGACAGCACTACTTTTTCCCAAAGCATATTCTCCTGTTTTCAGAGTATTTTCATGAGTATCCGGTCACCGGAGCCTTATGCCATCTTTCTTCAAGAGGGCAGCCTGAGGGCCGGGGAGGCCGGGTGAGCTGCCCGCAGGTCACGTGGTTAGGAAGGGCAGAGATTAGGACCCAGGCCTTCTGTTCTCTACACGGGCCGAGAACAAGACTTCAAGCTGCGTGGGCCTTGGCCCTGGGTCATGGTCTTCTGTTTTCCTTTGATTTGAACCTGCTGATAACTTCTCCGAGCTGAACTATGTTTGGCAGCTATGGTGGAGGGTTCTAGTGCCTGCTGTAAAATGCTAACAGCTCTATTTGATAAGACCAGCCGTAATTTATTGCTGCTTTAACCTCTCTGTTGCTCAGGCAACTAATATCCTGACTTCAGACTCGGGCTATTCTAGTTAAGTTTAAAAATTTATGACCTTACAATGGCTCAGCCCATCGCTTTGCTCATGTCCTACTCCTATGAGTCACGCTGACCCCCTAAGAATTGCCTCGAGCTCTAAAATTAACTAAGGCCTGGGGCCCAGGGGCACTGGAAGAGCTGGGGCAGGCGCACCCGGACTCACGCACGCGGAGCAGCCTGCCATCTCCATGCTGAGCTCGCCAGACAGAGTGGGCAGAGGGCCTGTCCTTCACTGCGGGATCACAGCTTACTACAGGTTAGGCACACTTATTCCACAATAACCAGACGGGCGCATGGTTACCTCTGTAACAGAAAAGGGGTGCCAGTGGCCAGTGCCATGCGTTTGCGAAGAAATTAGCACACAAACCCTCCGCATAAAGCCAACTTGGGAGCTGGTTTTGGCCTCGTCGTCTCCCTCGCTGCTGGCAGGACACACCAAGCCCTTTTGCTTTTTTACCTTCTTTATTGAACCGTCCCTTCTCTCCCAGCACCCGTTGGCTGGACAACTGTCTTAACTTCTGATCTTCCTGCCTCCACCCCATGCTCGCACACCACTCATGTAACCAACCTCCACGCACACTCTGCTGTGTCCTCCCTGCTGGGGGCATTGTGTAGCTCACAGTCCCGGGCAAGAGAGGGACAGCGCAAGTGAGCACATCACTGCAATGCATTTATTAGACCAGAAGCTCCAGGGACCGGGACCATGTTGGTCGTATTCTCTATGACTAGTATTTGTCGGATACAGACATGGGCAACTTTTTTGCGAGTTATAACTAAACATATGATCAGAGAGCTTCTGAAAATCTTCAGAAGACAGGGACTGAATTGGCAGAGGAAAGGCTGGGCCAAGTGGAGGACAGGTGACTCTCTGCAAGGCCGTGACACCGAGCCTGCAGGCTCACCTCACTTCTGCTTCCTCCAAAGCCCTCCCTGGCCATTCCAGCCCCTGGGGACTCTTCTTCCTAACTGAACGCTTTAAAACATTTTGGCACTTCATATTCCTAATGGCATTGTTTTCTTTTTTACATGGATGTGCCGCGTGTCCCTAATTAGAACACAGTCTCTTTGAGGGACTGTAATTTATTCTCTATATGCATAGACCAGGTATTTGTAACTTCTTAATAGAATGTATTCTATGTGGGGAATGCCTTTCTGTACAATTTATTTACTCATAAAACAAAAGGGAATGGTTTCCTTTAAATATCAGTTTCTCCGGGACCTGTAATTATCAATTCATAAACCTTTAATTACTTGCTAGAGTCTGGGATGGGATCAGAAAGAAATTTTAAAGTGCCAAGTATAATTATCAATTGTGGTTTGATTATAAATGCGAACAAAGTGTCTTTGAGTAAGTCAAAGGAAGACATCATTTGATGTACCCAACACTCTGCTTTCAAAAATACATCACCCCCATTAAAAAACAATTTTAGATAGTTTTAAAGCTAGCAAATATGTGACTTGTCAGTTTCAGCAAGAAATGTATCAAAGAGATCTCACCAGTAGAAATACAGCAGCTGACTCCAAGGAGCTAGCATAGAAACCACTTTTGAGAATTTAACTCTCAGAGGACTTTGTCCTATGCATTTGTGGGTGCTCACGTTTTTCTTCCCACAGTTCCAAAACAATTTACTTTTGTTTGATTCTGGAATGTAATTACTAAAAGACTCAGATGACTTCAATATGTGGTATTTAAAACCCAACTTAAAGGGATTTAAAAAATTAGCCAGAACTCGAAGGATAAGATTTGAATCTTAAACCTCAAATAGTTGTCATGTGTCCGTTTATAACAGAAGAGATTTCCTCCTTTTTCCCCTTTCTTTATTCATCTCAACTTAAGTAGAAGTCTATTATAGCAAAAACGCAACAGTGGCATCCTGTGGTTTGGCCTGTGAATGACAAGTGTGTGTCACAGTTGTGGCCTTGGGAGACTTGGGTTCATGGCTAAACAGAGGTACAGAATCAGTGCAAAGAACATAGCAGTGCCAGTGGGAAAAACAACCATTCATTATTTTTAAAGACCTAAAGTCATTATAAGTGAATCTTCATGGTCTTTTATCTTTACTTCATGAGGCTGAAGTGCATGTATAATTTAAAACTGAGTCAAAAACAAGCTACAGAAATTTGCTTGTCTTTTTTTTTTTTTAAGCTTGTTTTTTGGGGAACCCAACGAAGTCTTTCCGTCTGTAATTTTTATACAGAGAGTATGCCATTATTTCTCTCATGATGTTAGCACCATATCCTATAATGTGTAGACTGAATGGCGAGTCTGTCTTTCTCCCATTTTATAAAAGAAAAAGAGGGGGCACATTTAACAAATGATAATTCCTGTGTAACTGTGGGAAATGGAGTAGAAAATCCAGACCGACCATTAACAGCTGCCAACTTTTTTTTCCCCCAGAAGCAAAATGCAAGTAAATCTTTGGTGTTCTTTGATCGACAGCCTCAGTGGCCTTTCTCTCTACCTCCAAACATCTCTGTCATAGCTTACTGTAAAAGCTTCCTGCTTCTCACCTGTTTGTTTTCTGCATTTTTTTAAAAAGATTTTATTTATTTATCCGACAGAGATAGAGACAGCCAGCGAGAGAGGGAACACAAGCAGGGGGAGTGGGAGAGGAAGAAGCAGGCTCATAGCGGAGGAGCCTGATGTGGGGCTTGATCCCATAGCGCCGGGATCACGCCCTGAGCCGAAGGCAGACGCTTAACCGCTGTGCCACCCAGGCGCCCCTGTTTTCTGCATTTTTAACATCTTCATAAATAACTTATAGTGTTGCTTTACTTTATTTAAAATTTTATGTAAATAGAATTATGGTGTTCATATTCTATAAGTTTTTACACTGGAGATGCAATCAAACTCTCCCAAATGCTATCCTTGAGTGAAAAAATGTATAGAATAGGAATACCAGGGGCACCTGGGTGGCTCAGTCAATTTAGCCTCAGACTCTTGATATCAGCTCAGGTTTTGATCTTATCAGGGTTGTAAATTCCAGCTGTGTTGGGCTCCATGAAAAGGATCCTATTTATGTAATTTTTAAAATAAGACAAAAATGTAAATACATTTAGATTTCCACTTTTGAAAATTACCTGTTCTCATTTCCCCCCATTTCCCCATTGGGGTGTTTCCATTCTCTTATTTAGGTTCTTTCCCCTTTAAATATAAATTCCCTGGTAAAATAAATATATATTTATCAATTCTTTTGTTATGGATTCTGCAAAATCTCTTCTCCAAGGTTTGTTTGTTATTTTCCTAAAGTTATTATCTCTAATTTTGATGATATGTTTTGTTATAAAACTGTTTTCAGGTCAGAAGGGTTGTATGTCAGTTACTGTTCTCAGTTGTAAGCAATGGAATCCAGTCTGACTAGTTTAAGCAGCAGAGAAATTTACGAGAGACAGTTAAGGCGTTCACACAATGTTTGGGAGTGATGGGGAAAGAGGTCTCGGACTTCAATGAAAGGAACATTCCCAGAACCAACTCGCTCTTTCAGGAATCTGCCACCAGTTCCAGGACCACATCGCCCCTGCCCCTCCAAGCTCCAGCAAAACAATGGTGGTCCAAGGAGGTTCCCGGAGGTCCCCAGTCAGCCGGTTTCCTTACTTCTGCCTGAGGCCTCCTGTGGCGTCTGATTGGCCGGCCTGGGTCACATGATACACCCTGGTCAGGAAGCACTCTGGGTAAACACCTCTTCCTTTGAGAAAGCAAGTTTCTGGGTGCGGAGAACTAGCATCACAAGGTGGCCAGGGTAGCCAGAAGATCTCGGTGGATTCACGAATGGCATATTCACTGAAGGTTGTAAAGATAATCTCCTACACGTTCCAGTAGTTTCTGTGTTGTAGGCTTTCATGTAGAGGCCTTATAATTCCTATAGAATTTGTTTTTTGCATAATTGGCATAGGAATCTAAAGAAGAGCTTCCATCCTCTCCTCACTCATCTGTACTTTCACCGCTATCATACTCTACTTTCCTGTACGTACACGGGTTTGGGGTGGGCGTTCTCTTCTGCCCCGGCACCTGTTCCTCTGCCCACCCCACTGTATTTTCACTTCTGTAACTTGAATGGTTTGCTATCTGCAGGGCAACTCGTCTGCCCACCTCACTGTTCTTCTTTTTCAAAATGGTATTTCTTTTCATAATTTTGATTTTCATAAGAATTTTGTAATCAGTTTGGAAACTCAAAAAATTCTGTAGGGTTTTGTTTGGAATTTAGTTAAATTTAGGCAGAACTGACATTTTAATGCTTTGAGTCTTTTTTATCCATTACTCAGATCTTCTTTTATATCCTTAATAAAGTTTTATAATTTTTTCCATAAAGCTCTTAAACATTTTATGTGATGTGTGTTCCTTAGGTTCTTTACAGTTTTTGCTGCTATTGTGAGTGGCTGATTTTTTTTTCAATTTTATTTTTTAATTTGTTGTTGTTGAGATATAGGCAAAGAAACACTGAATTTTATGTGTTGCTCTTGTAATCAGCAACCTTGCTGAATTCTTTTTATCACTTCTGATAGTTTTGTTGATGTCTACGCATTTTCTATGCCTAAAAGTAGTTTTTCATTTCCTTTCTAAACTTTACACATTTTTCTTTCTTTTTCCTTCTTCCTTTCTTCTTAATGCATTAGCTAGTATTTCCTGCATAATGTTGCGCTGTGGCAACAATAACTGCCGTTCTTGCCTTGTTCTTGCTTTTAATGGGAATATTCCAGAAGTACGTGATGTCACTGCTCTAGGTTTTTACCAGATTAAGGAAGTTCCTTTCCATTTCTAGTTTTTCCTAAGAGTTTCTCTTCAGATAAGAGTGGGTATTAAATTTATAGAATAAGACACGTCATATTATTTCTTTTTAATCTGCATACATGATAAACTTTCACTGATGGATTTTTCTGATGTTCTCACAATCCTGGGATAAACCAAAACTAGTCATGGTCACTTAAAAAAAATACACTGGTTGGATTTAATTTGCTAATATTTGTTGAAGACTCTCGGTCTCCATTTGTAAGTGATACTACTCTACAGGCTTCTTTCTCTTGTACAGGCACACGTACCTCAGAGATACTGCGGATGTGGTTCCAGACCACCACAATAAAGCAAATATCACAATAAAGCGACTCAAGTGAATTTTTTGGTCTCCCAGTGCATATAAAAGTTATGTTTATACTATATTGTAGTTATTAAGTGTCAAATAGCATAATGTCTAAAAAAAGCACATACCTTTATTAAAAGAATGAATACTTTTTTTTTTTTAAAGATTATTTTATTTTATTTATTCATTCGACAGAGAGAGAGACAGCCAGCGAGAGAGGGAACACAAGCAGGGGGAGTGGGAGAGGAAGAAGCAGGCTCACAGCGGAAGAGCCTGATGTGGGGCTCGATCCCAACGCCGGGATCACGCCCTGAGCCGAAGGCAGACGCTTAACCGCTGTGCCACCCAGGCGCCCCAAGAATGAATACTTTCTTGCTAAAATATGCTAACCACCATCTGAGCTTTCGTCGAGTTGTAATCACTGATCACAGATCACCATACCAAATATAATAATGCAAAGGTTTGAAATATTGAGAAAATTGCCAACATGCTACACAGAGACAGGAAGTGAGCAAATGCTATGGAAAAAAAGGGACCCTGTTACATACTAGCAGCACGCAGGGAAATACTGGTGAAGGGGTCTGCTTTTCTGCAACTGATCCTAATAAGGTTGGCTGAATACCCCTTCTGCTCCACAATTCCCCTCCCTTGTGCCAGCATTTCAGTTGGTTGAAATTCTTTGCTTGCCCAGGTGGCCCAAACTTGTAGTCTTGAGGAGTGTGACTCCTTGGTAATACCGCCCATATGGAGTTGATGTAGTCCTTTGTTACTCTTGACCATGGGGCAGGCAGTATGAACAGACACCCTAAGGAGTACGCCCCCAGCTTCATTAACACTATTCTTGCCCCTCTGCGCGGCAGCTCTCCTGGCCGCCCTTGGGTAGCACCAGCCCTCCAGCAATCACTGTGACCTCTCTGTTTTCTAATCCCTTCATGGCTTCAGGACATTGAAGAGTCAGGTAGCCATTTTGTTCCGCTTCAGGGGAACTAGTGATGGATCCACTGGAGATCACGAGAGTCTACAGCTGTGGGGATTGTTACCTGTGTGTGTTATGGGGCTGCGGAAAGACAGGCAGAGTATAGCTACAGTTCTCTGTAGCATCAAATGGTCTTCTAACAGTTCCACTCCTATTTTTCTGATGTGTATACCCAGAGAACTGGAAACAGGTGTTCAAATAAATACCTGTGCACACATGGGTACACATGTTTGTAGCAGCGCTATTCGCAATAGCCAAAAGGTGGAAACAACCCCAGTGTCCACCAGTGGGTGAATGGACAAACAAATGTAATACGTACGGCTGGCGGACCGTCAGCCTACAAAAAGGAATGAAGTGTTGATCCACGTTACGGTGCGGATGAACCTCAGAAATATTCTGCTCAGTGAAAGAAGCCACACACACTCATCACTTACCGCACGATTCCATTGATACGACACTTCCAGAAGAGTTACGTCCTCAGAAACAGACAGAAGGTTGGTAGTTGCCAGGGGCTGGGGAGAGGAAGGATTGAAGATCAGCCACTTACCAGGGATGGCGTTTCTTTTGGGGGTAATGGAAATGTTTGCAGACAGAGGTGGTCGCTGCACAACACTGTGAATGCACCAAAGCCACTCTCAACTTAAAAAGGCTAATTTTACATCACGAGAGTCTCACCTCAATAAAAACAAACAAACAAAGCCCTCTTTGGTCTTACAATCCTTGCACATTTAAGAGACAGATTATTCCCAAGCTATATTTCCTCTCATAGATGTTCATTTCTCTCCCAACCTCCCCCTTTCTATCTTTTACGGATATTCCTTTGATTAAATGTAGGTTTGGAGCTGCTCATAATTTCAGGATAAATGTTTTAGATCAGATACAAAGATATTTGAGGTAGCACGCCTCTCCGATGTCACATACATCATAGACATACCTTTGAGAGAGCCGTGTTTCTAGCGATTTCATGTAAAACCATTTTTGTCCATCAGAAAATTATTATTTCTTCTATGCTTGGAGCCCTATGAAGCATCTGTAATTGTGCAGAATCACTTCATGGGAAAAGGGACTTGAAGCAAAAGTAACCACAAATTTTAGATGGTTACAACTGGTCCATTCGAAGAGATTAAGCTCTGTAGGTGGGAGCAGCCCCCCAGGAGAGCGCAGGTGTCCTTTCCATAACGAGACCCCCTTGAGGACCATAATACAGACCAATTAGGTGGAGGCAAACCCAGACATATCTCAATTTGACAGAAGCCTTGCTCTGTTTCCCCCACATGTTTGGGGTCTGATAAAATCCCATACATGGTTTGGCCCAACACATTCTTCTCAGTACTTACATCCCACGGGGAGTTTTAAGGGACATTTAATCCTCATGTTTCTGGTTCATTTTCCCTTAACTCATCAAAACAAGGTTATGAAAGACTGCTTTGATCTCTAACAGGACTTGTTCACGAGAGACATGAGGCCATTACTTTCCAAACAGAAAGTTGTGCTTTGCCAAGGGTTCGGGGAGTTAACAGCATGACGTTTGGGCTGCATCGGAGCACCTGACCCTTGAGAGCTAACTGGGTCCTAAACTTGGCTCAGGGAGGCCTACCACCCTCCAACCTAATAAAGCCCATTAATTAACTGTCAGACCAGCTGTGTAACAAGTGAACTTTTAGTGGCTATGCCATTTTCTTGGTTCCAGGCCAGAAACAATAGGTATAAAACTTACACCATTAGTGAGACATTTTGGAGAGAAATTAGTACTTGCATAATGGAAGGCTGCCTTGCAAATAAAATGTGCATTGCAGGGCATGTATTTTGTTAAAAATTAAAATGTAAATTAAACTGTTCACAGGAGCCTTCTTTGGGTTCTTACAAGTACCATATACCGAGGATGAATGACTATGAGGCTTAAATCAGACTCACTGACCTATTGCTCTAGTGTTTGGGGAGTTCAGTGCCCAAGGCATTAGGACAGGAAGGAAGTACATTGCAAAAATATAACAAAAATAAACTTGAACTATCTTCTGATGAGATCATATTATAAAAGGCACTAGACTAGGGCATAATTAAAGTTCTTTCATTTGTCAGGAATAGAAACCAAGTCACACCAGTATGAACGAAAAGAAGAATGTGTTGTAAAGATACGGGGGCTATCTCGCAGCAGTGAAGAACGAGCTGGACGTGACCGTTAGGAAGGACACGAGCAGGAGAGCAGCTCGGGGCTTCAGTGGCTGCAGTTCCTAGCACTTCTCATTTTTAGATCGAACTGAGAATTAAAAGCAGAAACTTTGTAGAGGATTAGATGTGGGACAAGATTCTGTGAAATGTCAAAAGGACAGTCTAGGTAATCCCAGCTATCATCCCCCCAAAGGAGGCAGTTAAGTATTTACATGACCAGAAAACTCTTAGATCTAATCCCAAAGTGTCCTTTGATATCACCAATTCCTCACCTCTGACACTTGGGCACTCAGCATCTGCTTGAAAACCTCCCGTGATGGGACACTTCCTACTTACAAGGACAACCTATCCCATCATTGGACCAGATGAAACATGAAAAGGTCTTTTTTTAAAGATTTTATTTATTTGAGACATAGAGAGAGAGAGAGAGAATAAGCAGGGGGAGGGGCAGAGGGGGCAGGAGAAGCAGACTCCTCGCCAAGCAGGTAGCCTGACTCTGGGCTCGATCCCAGGATCCCGGGATCATGACCTGAGCTGAAGGCAGACGCTTAACCGACTGAGCCCCCCAGATGCCCCAAAACATGAAAAGGTCTCATATTGAAGTGAAATGTGACCACTACTCTCTGGTTCACTATTGACACTTTGAGCGCACCGATCAATTCTTACACAATGTACATATGATAATCCTTTATATGGAAGACAAACCCATATTCTGTCCTCCTAAGGTTTTCTCCTATCCGAACTGAGCATGTTTAATGGCTTCAAACAGTCTTCATATAACGGACTTTTTTCATCCCGTCCAACCTCTTCTACAATTTAGTCTCCAGTGGTCCTCTTAAAATGTAGTACCCGGGATGGGATATACACTCCAGACATGGTCTGGACAATAAACTGCTATTAATGTGGCTTTGGATTGTATTAGCATTATCTTGTTGACTCAGATTGTGCTTGTGGGCCGGGCACGAACTGTTGCTAAATCAGTTCCCCCTTGTTAGACTTTTGTGCAATTAACTCTTCATATCGCGCAGACAGTACAGGAGTCAAGTTGGAAAGGAACACTGAGTAGTTATTGTTTACATTATTTCAAGTCTGACCCTGTCTTCCATTGTATTAATTGTCTTCCCAACACCAATCAATAGGCATGGATTTTACCTCTTACTCTAGGTCACGGATTAAAAAAAAAAATGTTGAACTGACCAGGGACAAGTACAGAGCCTTTTGATCTGGACTACAAGTGTCTCCACCACATAACCCTGAACAGCATTCTTGGAGTACCGCTCAAATGCAGGGTTTTTCAGAATGTGTCTGATGAAGGAACTGTCTCTAAATATTAAGATTTACTTAAAAAAAAAATTTTTGGGGTGCCTAAGCGGCTCAGTTGGTCAAGCACCTGACTCCTGATTTTGGCTCAGGTCATGATCGCGTCGTGGGATCAAGCCCCGGTCGGGCTCCATGCTCAGTGGGGAGTCTGCTTCAGATTCTCTCTCTCCCTCTCCCTCCCCTCCCTTCTGCCCTCCCCCCTCTCTCTCTCAAATAAATAAATCTTAAAAAAATAAAATTAAAAATTAAAAAAAAAAACACAAAGACTCAGAGTATAATTGTGCCCAATGACCTGGTAAGAACATGGAATGCTCTATTATGTGTTTCTGTGTGTACGGATACCATGTTGTGGAACCCTATAAAACACCCCTGGGACACACTGCTGACCCAACGCTACTACCCTGCAGTGCACAAGCTGCCTATCTGTCCCACTGAGATTTAATGAGCAGCTTTATCAAGTGCTCTGCTACCATCAATGTACACTCTGGTCTACGGCAAGCTTCTGTTCTTCCAATCCATATATGAGCTCTATCAAAGGAGGAAGTGAGGAGAGAGAATTAAGAACTGAGCCAAAGGATTGAAGACTACTAAAGGTGTATGCTGGGCTGGGAGATTTCAGCCACGTGAGATCCCGGATCTTGAAGTGGTCAAAACATCACATTACAGAATGAGAAACAAAGGTTGAGTCAAAGGTTGAGCCAATTTACCAACTTAGATCCAGAAGAAGAACCCAAGCGCAGAGGCTGGGACAGTTTGGTGTAGTCATGAGCGGTGCCAGCTGGGCTTTAAAGGCAAAATCCTGGGGCATCGGGTTACACCCTTGCCTGAGTGGTTGCTGAGCTTGCTCCTGACGGAGAGGTAAGAAGCTCCTTTCTCTCCACGCCCCGCTGAAATCATGCCATCTGCCCCACTGGGCTCAGCTATCTTTGTTCCTCTAAGCTACGGATGACAACATAAACTCCTTTTGTTGTTTTCAGGGTATCCCATAGGCCTTGATTCCTCGGGGGCTTTAGCCTTCCCGACATTCTTCTTCCTCTCTCTCTCTTTTCCTTTCTTAGTCATTTTTCATTCTTTCCCCCTCTTGCGTCTTTACTGCATTTCTATATTTTAATCTTTTATGAGTTCTATATACTCATTAGCACCTACATTTGTTCTTGGACCATTTCTACTCAGGCTGCAACACAGCTGGATTTCTCTGTATCGTCAATGTACTCCCGGAAAAAAAGAAAAAGCAATTTCAGTACACTGAATTTTATTTTTAACACCATGGGGAGTCTGACATGTATAGATACTTCCAATGGGATACTTTTTCTATAAAACTGAAGAAAGCTTTTGTAAGTCAAGTAACTTCTCATTTGCCAGTTTTGTAAGTTTGCAAATTTAACTTCCTTAAGTCATGGTAAATCTAAATCAAGAAACACTACATTTTAAAGTTTATCAAGTACAAAGTATCTGGTCAGATGACCAGAATTCATTGATGTGATTTCATAACTGTGTTCTGCTTTACAGTATGATTTAAGTTCCACACTTAGTAAATTAAATGAGATCATTTTAGAAGCACTCACAGTACTGACTCACTGTGCGATGTGCATGATGGATAATGAATCTACACCAGCCCAAATGGTACCTTCTATTGTTGCCCTTCACACCGCTTACTCATTCACCACACTTCACTGAGTGCCTAGAATATTCTAGAAACGTGGAATACAAATGCCCCTGGTTTAATTCACAACAATTGCTTAGAGTAATTCACTGCCAGGCACCCAATCTTACATGCGTGCAAATATGTTAATTACTGATTAGGTAGGGACTGACATAATCCAAGGAAACAAGCAGGCCTATAAGTATTCTAGAATCAAGCTGGGAAAAAGTACAAATGGGAACTTCACAGATGTTGCACATGGAGGGACCAAGAATCAGTGGTGAGTCCATGGGAAAGGGACAAAAGGAAGTCCAATTCTGGCCGTGTTTCAGTAGCCGGGAGGAGGAGAAGAAATACCAATGTGTTAGAGCCTGCCCCCTGAGAGCCAGCCACTGTTCTAAGCACTTGGCACGTACTGGTTCATTCAGTCCGTACAATACCCCCGGCAGGTGGATTCTGTCATAGTTTCTATCTTATAAAGGAAGCACTGAGGCACAGAGAGGGAAAGTATCTTGCCTGAGGTTGCACAGCACGCAGATGGCAGGGCTGGGGTCCATCCCTGCAGTCTGACCCTAGAGCCCATGCCTCGTTGGTTACGGGCTCAAAGTGAGGTGACAACCGGTGGAAGCTTCTCGGCTCTGTGATGCTGCGCAAGCAGAGATTACTACTAGCGCTGCACGTTGCCTACATCAGACCTCAGACCCCCCCCTCCCCCGCTCCTGATTCACCGTCATAACTTAATCAACGATTTACACACAAGCTCTACAGTTGGAACAAGCACACGGCAACCTAGCTCGGGTGTAGTGTGCAACTGAGGGATGCAAACACCCAATAACTCGGGGAGAAGCCAGCTTTTGCCCTGGGACGTGAGCTGACACAGCACCTCGGGGCGGAGGGACCCCAAAGGCTCCCCATTCAGAAGTCGCCCCCACTCGACTCTCTCCCACATCCCCATAAATCTGGTGCCCTGGGCATCTGGATAACGAATTAGACATGGGTATTGATGGACGCGTACCCATGAGCCAAGACCTGTAAAGAGTGATTCATTAACCCACACAACCCTTCACCGCTGAAAATATCAAAGCTGGGGGCATCTTTCCCAAACACAGATGGAACCACATCCCCTCTGCTGAAAACGCACGAATGGCTCTCCTATACCACTGAGTAAATTCTCCGTGTCGGGCTCAAGGCCCCTGGAGAGTTGGTCCCTTCCCACGGCTCCCCCAGCAGGCCCCGCATCCTGCACATTCCGGGGGGCTCCTGGTACCCTTGGGGCTCTGCGGAGCTGTAGTCACACGGCAGAGTTGTCTCCAAACCCCACCACGGAGGGGAGGACACCCCATGTCCTGCTGGGTACGGAGCTCACCGGTTCTGGAGCGAAGTCCGCAGGAACAATGGAGATGCCTCTTCCAGCTCCGAAGATACTACTACAAACCCAATAAAGGCAGGGGAGCCCACGGCACCTGGCAGGAATGAGCAGAGGGGCCTCCCAGCCACCACTCCTCTGACTCCTTCGTGGCATGGCCACACACTGAGAGCCCACTGACCATTCCTGAGCACCCAGGGAGACGACGATGAGGTAGAACATGGAAGATGGGCAAGCAGGTGGTCCCCCCCTCCCAGCTTGTTCTCAGGTCACGGTATTCTCCTTCACTCGCCCTCCATTCAACAAGTCAGCCTATGCGCCTTGTGTCACAGGCACTGAGCTCCAGGCTGGGAACGAAGGGAAAGACAGGCCCTGCCATCCAGCACTGCCTGGCCCCTGGGAGACACTGGCTGATCGCTGGAAAATGAGGCGCAGGGAGGCACAGAGGGAATCCGGGCCCCTCCATCCGGGAAGTGCTAGAACCAAGGCCTCAGGCAGGGGTGATGCCCTTGGGCAGGCCTAGGGCCCATGGGGGCAGTGTGGAGGGCAGAGGGCCACTCCCGGTCATTCAAGGGTGAGCGTGGCTTCTCGCCACATGTGGCCATCCCAGGACTTTGCTGCCTTCCCTCTCCTGGGCCATTCCCTCCATCTCTTCTGTTCATTCCACTTGTCCTTGGGGTCCACCACACGTTCCTTCTCCTCCAAGAAGCATTTCCTCCTCTGGCCTCCAGCGGCCTCCCCCCTTCCCTGAATTTCTACAGCCGTAAGTACCTGTGGCATAAAATTAAGTGCTTCAAGAAATTGCTACGTTTGGACTTTTTTTTCTTTTTTTTTTTTTTTAGATTGGAAACTACTTGGGCATAAGGGTTACATCTCATACTTTGTTTTATCCCCAACAGGGCATTGCACAGAGTCAGCGCCCAACACATATTTATCACTGATAAAAGCTCTGCAAACGAGATTCTCTCCCTTTCTGTGTCTCCCTCCCTCCCAATCTCAGCGGGAAGAGCGCACAGACTGACATGACCCACGCTGAGGACCCTTTCTTGGCTTGCCCAGGAGGGCCTCTTGGGGGAGTTGCTTCGGAGGAGGGAAGCATTTTGCAGATGGAGGGCAAAATCAGGCTGTGGGCTTTTGGAGGAGGCAAAATTATAATTTGCATTTTTCTGCGGAGTGAGAACTCTGTAATTTAGGATTTTGCCTAATTGCTGTTCAGAGCTCCCGGGACTGCTTCTCTTCAGGCCGTCATGTGTTTGCTGGAGAGGTGCGCTATTAATGGCTCTCCACCTCCATCCATCTGTGGCTCAAAGGTAAGATGACTCAGACCGGCAGCAGGTCAGTCCTGAGTTCTGCTTTTTTTTCTAGACTTCTGATCCGTTTGCCCCTGGAGGAGAGGGAGCGAGCGGTGCTGGCGCCGTCGAGAAGTTACAGGCGCACATGTGCAGGCAGCCGTCTTCGGTCTGTGGCTGCTCCCATCTCATCTCCAAGCAGCTGGGAGCCAGCAGCAAGGGGACACCAGAGGTGGGCACATCCACGTTCTCTCCACAGCTGCGCTCTCCTTGCACGTGTGCGTGAGGCTGCGGCCTCTGCGTTTCTCAATCGCACTGTGGACATTTTGGAAAGTTAACCTACTTCCTTTGCAAAGTGATTTTTGCGTGTTCCTAAAGGCTAGGAAAAATGACAAGCAGCTGCCTGGGGTACCCGGGGAGGGATCAGGTGCTAACAGAATCCCTTGCTCCCTGTGATCCCCATGCAGATTCAGACCCAACCAAAAGGAACCCATGCTGTCTCCCTCCATCTGAATTGGAGGTATCACAGCAAATTTTTTTTTTTTAATAAGGGCACATGAAGAGAACAGAAGTGAGGCCATTTTTACCGATTGTGGGCAAACACCTTGGCAAATATAAAATAACGGCACTTTCTATTCAACTTTTACAACTGGAACTCCTTGTGGTTGTAAGTTCAGGCCACAGATGTTAAAGCCACAGGGAGCAGAGGCCACGCTGAGAACATCGTGTTCTCCCACCGTCCTATCTCCTGGGCCATCGCTGGATTTGGAGCCCTTCACATCGGGCCAAACCTTTCACACAGGTCGGGCCCAGCTGAAAATGAACATTCTGGAAGTTTTAAGAGGGGAAAAAAGCACATCAGGCTTTGCTACAACATAACACAGGGGTACACACAGAAGAGCGTGTGCGTGCACACGTGGGTGGGGGGGGTGCGTGCAGGGAGGCAGGCACTGTCGACGGGAATGGAGTTGTGCGTACAGCCAGCCACAGCCAGCTCGCTCAATACTGCAAAAGAAGGACAACGGTTCCTATGTCCTGTTTGCCTTCTAGGGGCCAGATGCTGTGCACACGCTGTCTTACTTGAATCTCTAAAACAACTCTATAAAGTGTTACTACGCCCTTTTATAGACAAGGAAACAGACGCAGGTAACGTATTCATTGGCTCGGGCTGCCTTAACATAGAAGCGCGCACTGCGTGGACTCACTCAACAACGCATTCCCTCACGGCCCTAGGGCCCGGACGTCTGAATTCAAGGGAGCAGCGGCGCCATGCTCCTTCAAGATTCTGGAGAGAATCCTTCCTTGTCTCTTCCTAGCTCCTCGCCGTGGCGGTGGATGCTTGGGGTGCTTGGTGTGCAGCTGTGACCCTCCAGTCTCTGCCTCTGGCCCCCCGATGGCGTTCTCCCCCCAACCCCCCTCCCATGCCCTGATGTCTGTATCTCCTCCTCTTCTTCTAAGAACCCTGCTCATATTGGTTTAAGGACCCACCCTACTCCTGTAAGACCTGACCCCAACCAATTACAGCTGAGTGACTCTATTTCCAAATAAGATCACATCCAGAGGTACTGGGGGGGGGGATTTTCAACCCACAGCACGTATGCAAAGTATCTTGCCTCAGGTAGCACTGCCAGCAAGTGCGTTGAAAATCTGAACCAGCATCGACTCCCAAACTCTTTTTCTTTCCCATACGCTAATTTACGCAGTTGCATTAATCGATGCGTGTGAGATGCTCCGGTTTACTCTAGCTTTGTATTTTTTACCCACAACCTGCTCTGCAGCCCCCATTACTGGTCCCTGCAGTGGGGAGGTGAGAAGGAAGATGGCGGTCAGGGCTGAGGAGCTGAGTCAGACTCAGGAATCGTGTCTGCACCAGAGGCCCAGTCAGGAAAACCAAAACTATAGTAAGGATTCTGAACAGAGAAGATTTAATACAGGAATTTGGTTATCAAAGTGTCAGAAGGACTAAGGGAAGAGTGAGTGAGAGTGAGTGAGAGAGTGAGAGAGAGAGAGAGAGAGAGAGAGAGACTATAACAGGAACAAAAAAAGAGAGACTATGGTAGGAAGTCACGTGGGCAATATGGCAGCCCAGGGCTTTTGAAGAAACCTCCCTTACTTAACTTTACAAATGTATGGTTAAGGGAAAGGGAAGAAAAGGAAACTGTTAAAGCCTTGAAATGTTGTCAGAGAAGACCAAAGATGCCATTCACCTCACAGGCATTTATTATCCACAGCGTTCTAGACCTTGGGTTTTAAGAGGTTATAGCTCTGGTGGCAGTGGGTAGAGCCGAGGACCACACAAGCTGAAATGTCAGATCAGAGAAACCTACCCAAAGCCAGGAACTCTGATGAATGCCACTCTTGAACTAGAAAAAACCACCAGACAGAAGAACAATAAGGATGCTTGCTTGTCTAAATCTTGGCTCCCAGTAAAGGAAGAAACAAAACCAAAAGTCTCCCAGGAAAAGGCTCCCAAAAAAGTCTCCCAAGAAAGTTCCTAACCACAAGCCTACACTCATACAGTCTATAGCCACAGTTCATAGCTTTCAAAGGCCCCCCTCCCCCAAAAAATCTTAGCAAAATTTCAAGAGAATTCCAGGCTTACAGCATCCCAGGTGGCAGTCAGACGCAAACACGAAACCTCTCTTGAAGGAATACACTTCAAATCCAGATTCACCACAGGTACAGTTCCAGGGAACATGAGCTCACAAGAGAGATCAGCAAACATGTGAGAAAACAAGTCACCGTACGTGAGAGACAACAGAAACAGCAGCCATACAATGAGTCACCAAGACGGCAGGTGTTGGAATGATTAGAGACCAACGACGAACCTGGTGTGTTTCATGTGTTTAAATAAATAAATGCACGTAAAATATAATAAAGAAACAACAGACCACAAACAATGACTCAGCCTTGTCTAGGAGGTTTTGATTGCAATGGGAAAATGGAAGTTGCCTGCAGACAGCCCTTTGTGTTCAGAGAAGTCTGACTTTCTCCAGGGGGTTAAGTTGAAGACCAGGTGCAGGGTGGGGTGTGAGGGGGTGTTCCTTTGGGGGCACAGGCAAGTAAAATTACTTTAGCATAAGGTGTCTCCAACTGGACATGACTGGAGAGATGCTGAAAAGACAGAATATTTTTTGGCGGGCAGGGAGGTGCTTCATTGTAAAGAAAGAGAGATGGGGGGGAAGAAGGCACAATATATCAATATGTGGGGACCATACGTGGGCAATATGGTGGCCTCTGCTGAGAAGGAAGCCGAGCCCAGTCCTTGCTCCCCAGTGCCTGGTTTGTGGGGCACCTGACGAGGCTCAGTCTTGGACCCTGGGGCTCCCAAACTCCTCCTGCCAATCAAGAATGAGATTAATTTTTCTGCCAGCCCAGCGGAAGGGAGGTTTAGTCTCATTTAATTTGATTTAAATAAAGATGTGCTATTTCTTTCATATCTGAGATTGTGGAATGAGATTCACACATACCGCATGGCACAATCTCTAGACCTCTGGGGAATTTCAAAAAAAGCTTTTCCCCATTTACATCTGGAGGACATTCCTGGCACATCCTATGCAGAAGTTGGGGGAGTGCTTGCCTCTCGGGAGGGAAATTCTAGGTCTTCTATGAGCAGGCTACAAGAGGAGCAAGGCTTTCCTTTGTCTCTGGTATTTAGGGAATTGTAAAGCTGGTGGGAGGGCGAGGAATAGGAAGGAAATTCATAAGATGATAAGAAGATCAAAATAGCAACTCACATGCCAATTACAGGCTCTCCCAAGCACCTGCCCTAGGAGTAACTTGGTTCCACAAGGGCGTGAAAGAGACAGTCTGAATATTCTATTTCATGTTTAGAAACAGAAGTCGAAACCAAGTAGCCTGGTCTCATTTCTTCAATGTTCGGTTCATTTAAGATGCTTGGGATATGTGATCCAATGTCAATGCCTTTGACTACCATTGTTAAGGAATCACTGGCAGAAGTAATTTCATCCCAGAGCAATTCTGTTTTGGCAGGATCTGTGGTTACAGCTATTGATTTTTTTTTTTTTGTCCTGCCTCTTCCTGGTTGAGAGAGCTCTTTAGGTTATAGTTGGTAGCAGGAAATTCCTGCCCAGGAGAAAATAGGTTAGTTGCTTGGGAAAAGAAAGTTCCAGAAAATAAAAACCTTTGAGGTTTGTTTCTTTGCTTTTTTGTAATGCATTCCTAAGCAGGATTTTCACACTTCTTCTATGATAAGCTTATTTTTCTTGATGGAAAGAATATCAGGAGTAAAAAAAAAAAAAAAAAAAAAGGGAAACAGTCATTTAAAAGGGAGTGTTTGGGGGTGCCTCGCTAGCTCAGTTGATGGAGCACGTGACTCTTGACCTTGGGTTTTTGAGTCCGAGCCCCACAAGGGGTATAGAGCCTACTTTAAAAAAAGAAAGAAAAGGGGATATTTTGCCCACATCCTCACTTCCAATAGCTGAAGAGAGGACACGGTGGTACATAAGCCTCAAATTTCATGCAGCTTCTCTCACCCCTTGTCCTCTCTGAACAGACAACTGAGGTACAGTGAGCAGCTCTTTGCTTACCCTCGAGGCCTGTGATTTATACTAAGCACTGACTTTGGGCATTTCAGTGACGTCTTGTGGAGCCTGAACTGAACCATCAAAAATAAATGTTTAACAGTATTTTCCCACAAGGGGCACTGACGTACTGAAAACCAGGCATCCGCGGCAGGCAGCAAGAAGTCAGAAGGAGCGCCACCTCCAGGCCACGGGCGCAATGAATAAACCTCCAGGAGCATCAGAGCTACGACCTGGGTGATTCCCATCTCCCACCGAGACGAGGACCCTGATCTCCTGGCAATGAACGATGAACACAAGTTTAAATTTAAATATTGTGTCACCCACATCGAACGCGCTGTCACGAGACTAGCTCAAGTGGACACACCGCGCTGAAGATCTGGCTCTGCTGGCAGAGGCCGTTAGCTTAATCAAGAAATTTATGGGCAGACAAATCTGCTAGGGAGCCAGACGTCTTCTCTAAATCGAGACATCACAAGTCATTTAGCAGCTGATCTACAGTGTCCCTGAGCTTCCTCGAGGTCAATTAGAGGACCTTATCCATTTAGTTCAGCTTTATGACTTTAACAAATGACCTGCTGGGGTTTTTTTCTTTCTCGCTTTCTTGCTTGCTCGCTTGCTTACCAGAACTAATAAAAACTTCATGGAGATTTAGAGACACCTAATGAAATCAGGAGCACCAGATCCCCTGCCTACCTGTTCTAGTCTATATTTGGAAATTCCATGCCCAGCTTTGGAAACCGGATGGAAATGGGTGAAGGAACTGGGTATACTGATATCTAGCCTCCTCGGATGCAGGGGACCTTGAAAGGTAGGAAGAGTACCGTCAGACAACGTTTGGTACCAGCCACTCAGGGATGTGATAAACTTTTCTGGCTTCTGCCTCTGAAAACATTTGGTAAAAGTTGGTGACTTTGTTGGTATTTCAGACAAAGAAATGAGGGTATGGATTGAAAACAGGGCTTTAAATCTTTAAGAAGGGCAGCCTTATGTCAAAATTCCAACAAAAATAGTTTTCCAGCTCCCCCCAGCCCTTTATTAAGGCAACAGGAGAGCCGAGATCCAAAGTTCTGTGTAACCCTCTCAACTAAAACTCGAACAATAGATCGTTCTTTGGCACAGTTTACGCTATTCTTGGCAAGGCTCCCAACTCAGGTGACATTAAAGGTGACTATATAGATATATACACAATGAAGTCAGCTTATAATTAATTTCTGTTGGATTTACTAATGTAACTGCATAGGGGTTAAAAGCTTCTGCAAGACAGGGGATACCACAAGCAAGTCGATGATGACATATGACACAATGAGACACAAAGTGCTAATGTCCTTAATATACAAAGAGCTCTTAAAATTGAATAAAAAGATAAGTTAACCCAATAATGGGCTTTCACATATGTTACAAATATTTTAATCTGCCATGACATTTATTCTTTGATTATATTATTTTGCAATTTTCACAGGCTTGTATTTTATGTGCTTGAATCTGCACGTCTGCCACCGTTATGCTTAGAAAGGCATGCCTCATTCTGAAATCATCTATTTGAGTTTGGATTTAGGAGGGCATTAATTTCCGGTCCATCTGTGGAATTTGTGGTGGGTGGTTAATAATAAAAATAGACTCACATTTTCTAAAATAACTAGCAAGTTGTTCCCGTTTCATATTTATGGAGTGGTCCTTGCTTTCCCCACCGATGTGCAGCATAACCTTTATCATACATTCGATGCTTATGTGTGCTAAAAATAAAAAGTAATTTCAGTTGAGTGCCGTGAATTAATCGGAGGCGTTTACAGAGGTGGTGTTTGCAACATGTGGATGTCCTTCCTTTCCCCTCTGCCCTACCCCCTTCCTCCCCAGAGACCGAAAACAGAGGGAAGGAAGCCAGGGGAACATTAAACAAGGTCTGCTGCTCTGGATAATGTCTACGAAGAAAACGAGCAGGCTGAGGTTTTATGATTTACACTGCTTCGAGAACCCTGTGAGAGGGCCACGCACTGGGCCCTCACTCCACACTGGGCACTGTCCTAGCACTCACCTGGAGACATCACTCCATCCTCATGACCACCCACCAGGTGGGTGCTATGATCAGCACCCCCATATTAGAGACGAGGCACCAACCCCAAAGTCATGTCACTTTCCCCAAAATCATTTAGAAGGACAACGGCCTAAAATGTGGCTCAGCCAGCCCATCCACAAAGGTGACAGGATCATTCCCTCCTTTAAAACACTTCCTCTCAGCGAAGACAAGTGTCCACAAACAGGCTGAGGAAGGTCGCTGCAGATGGGACCTGGGGAAGCAGCGCTATCACGGGGCCATGAGCCTGTGCTAGAAGTGATCAAGCCAGGTGAGTTCTATCTTCTGAGAAAAGCAGACCGCCACTCATTTCTAGGTACCCATTCTACTCCTGCCTTTTCACGGCAACGCTTCTCCTTTCCAGGAAAGCTAAGAAAGCAAGGGCTTTTCATCTGTTTAACTGGCTTAGGAGGGCAGGGCAAAAACCTTTCTACCACAAGATCCCATGGTAGAGCGGAGAATTCTGGCTCTGAATCTTCGAGGTTAGCGGCCTCTGGGTATTTTCATTATTTATGGTCAATTATTGAGTCGGTGGACTCTCACTGAGGGTCTTCACGGGCCAGTAAGGTGCCAGGCAGGGGGGCAGGTGGTAAAGTGGTGATACAGGCCACGGAGTGCGCTATGGCCCATGCTACGACGGCACGAGAGGCTTCTGCCTGGGGATCTGCTTCTTCCTCTGAAATGGGGCTCTGTTTACATGAATTCAGAAGAAGCAGACATTAGATTTGAATCACAGATCAGGACTTGCAGATTCCTGGGCCAGCTCTCTACCTTGCCATCTTCATAACCATACCCTATTCAGTGTTCTCTGGGAGAATGCCAACAGAGCTCTGCATTTCTCTGACGGTTACTGCAAGCATGAAGCACAGGTGAGTATTTTCTGCACACGGGGAGCTGCTGTATTGATACAATGTTGTTCTACTGAAAACAGGAACTATTATTGACCCATTTGGTTTTGCTTTTGGTGGTGGTTGTTCTTCACCATCTTGGTACGAAGGAACCGGTGTGGCTGGTCCGGACCCACTGGCCAAGTTGGCTCCAAGTCGGAAAGACGCAGTCTCTCCTCATGCCTTGCAATCACTTCCAACTCCCTGATGAGGAATGGGCTGCTTCATTTTTTTGTCAGTTCAAACCACATCCTGCCCATTTTCACCTTCCAGAAGACAGCTCGTGACACTGGTGGTTTTAAGATGCGGCAGGCTTCTTGGTGAAGAGATAGCAGACGCCTTTTCACAGAAGTGAAAATAATTCATCCAGTGGTTAACATGTCAGGTCTGGGCACGGAGTTGACCCCCCACCTGCAACTTGATCCGAATCCCTGGTTTGGAGAGTGAATTGCTATTCAGTCTTCTCTCGCTATCTTGACTCTGATAGCTTTCTGGATAAAACTAAGCACAAGGCAGGCAACAGAGAGGCTACCATGAGAGGGCCGCATGCTGTCCGGACAGGGCCTTGAATTGAGCTGAGGGCCAAGGCAAAGACGGCAATAGTTGGAAGGAACCTCGCTGAGCTTTTAATCACTTTACAGATGAGGGCATGTACTCATTCTACCACTGAGGAAACTGAGTCCAGGCTCAGTGCTTTGACCAAGGAGACAAAGCCTATTAGGGGCAGAGCTTGGATTGGTACCTGGGTCTTGGAGACCCTGGCTTGAGCTCATTCTAAACAGACCAGCTGTACCCATACCTACAACTTAAGGATTACTGGCATCACTGGAGTTGGTGAATTTGACCTGGTGAATGGGCTGGGTCCTGGGACACATCTCACAACTGGAAGCTGTTGGTGAAAGAGTGAGGACAGGGCCAGCACCAAACACCCTATGAAGCCCAGGGTCCGGCCACCAGGCAAGCAGGGACAGCAAATGAAATAAATGTTTTGAAAGACGGTGACACTTGAAGAAGCGAAAAAGGAGAAGGGTGGGGGGAGAAGCCATGGCATTATTATTCAAGTAATCATTATTAGAAAATCGTAACTCTTTGGAATCTTTAAACCGATGGAATCATCTTTCTTGTCAAGCGCACAATGGTAGACACCACGATCTTTCTGTTGTTCACGGGAACGAGGGAGAGTGACGGATGGGAGAGCCACAGCCTAAAGCTAGGCTGGAAGGAGCCAGACCTGGGCTGCCGGAGTCCAGGACTTGGGACGAACCTGAGGGGCCAGTGATCCGAATGTGCACCCTGCGGCCCCACAGTGTCCAGTGGGTGCATGGGACTTGTCTCTGCGCCTCTTCTGGGAGGCCCTGGAAAGGCTAAGGAAGCCCTGACTGTGGGAAACAGCATTTTTCAAAGACATCTCCCCCAGAGACTTCTGACCTTGGACAATGTTTATGGCCAGGTTGAGGGCACCCCTTATCTTTCAAGGGTACAAGGTGGCTTGTAAATGGCTGACTTATTAACTTAGCTTCGGTTTTCAGTGGGAAGCCAAGGCCTGAACGACACTCTACTGCTGGGGTGGGCGCCAGAGGCGGCTCTGGGTGCCCTTCAGCTCCAGGCCGTGGGTCTCCAGTTCACAGCCTGTGCCGTGGCCTCCCCAGGGGCAGGGGAGCCCATCGCCTGGGTGCAGAAGGAGTGTGAGCTGGAAGGGGCCTTCTGAGCAAACAGCCAGCACCTGGAAGGGTCCATCCCCAACCCGTCCCAGCTCAGAGTGGGAGCTGAACACAGCCCCACAGTGGGGCGCCCTCCCCTGCAGCGGTTTAACCGACAGCCCAAACGAGAGGGCAGGGCTGGGCACAGCTTGCACCATCAACCTCTGTGCCAACTGAGGGAGGAGATGAGCCTTTTCCTACCCCTATGGTCAAAAACGAATTTCCTTTATGGCTCTCCTCTCCACCATCTCCTGTATATCCCCTATTTTTAGTTCTCAAGTTGGTTTTGTGTGTGTGTGTGTGTGTGTGTGTGTGTGTGTAGGATGGTGGACGATGTTCCTCTTATACATTCAAGCCTCATCTGGCCCCTGGCCTCTGGCTTCCTTTCCTGATTCAAGATGTGCTGGCGGCTCCTGGTCACCCGTGGCCAGCGTCGGGCACCCACAGGTCCACAGAACAAGGTCCTGGTGGGGAATGACCCCAGCCACGTGGCAAACAGCGAATTCAGGGCTGCGGCATGTTCGGTGCATTCATGAAGCCTCTGGCTCACTCGAGAAGGAATATTCTCCCTGACAGCTGTGTCCCCAGGCTTACACCCACCGACTCTCCAATAAGGTCCTCACCCGCCGTGAAGCTCCCCCCACAGAAAAGCGATCGGCCTTCCCCTCCGATGAACCCCACCTGCACACCCCCTCCCGGGCCACGGCTGTTCACTTCCTTCCTCTCCACCATGGGCATCCGAGTGGCAGCACGTGTACGACTTCGCGGAAGCAGCGAAGATAGAAAACGTGTGTTTTTACCTGAGGACAAGCTGACCCCGCCATTGCAGTCGTGGGCGCCATGGAAGCGTCCGGTGCCTCCGGCGCACGGAGGAGTTCTGTATCCCGGAGCAGGGCAGGACCATCCAGGGCAGGTTCTTTTTAAATCCCAAGCTGGGAGAAGCCGAAGCTGGGAGCAGTGTCAGCACCTACGGCTCAAGAAAAAAGAAAAAGAGTAAGAGGGACAAACGAACGCACGAACGAGGAGAAAGGGAAAACAGCCGACCACCCACGCTTTGCACAGGTGCTACCCGACTCTTGGGCTCGCTCTACCTGAGTCTGTGGCCCCTGGAGCAAAGCGACCCCAAGCCTCAGCCCGGGAGAGCCAGCAGCAAGCCAAACCGGCTGGCGGGGGGCGTGGGTGGCTCTCGGAGGCCCCCTCCTCCTCCAGGCCTGTGCCGCAGAGCGCGCCGGCATCGCCCCCTGCCGGCGTGGAGGGCAATGACCGGCTCGGAGGCCCGCCCCCGGGCTCCCTGCTCGTGCGTGGTCAGGCCTCCTCTGCTCTCGCAGACCTCAGCGGGAGGCTCTACGAAGCTCCAGGTCCTTAACGAAAGGGGCCTTGAGGATTCTGACGCACGGTCAAGGGTGTTGAGGTTCTCCGTGGAGTAAAGGCTGCCAGGACCTCACCAGGCTTTACAACTAGTCCCCACGTGCGCAGTGTATGCAGGTGTGAACGCATACTGCCCGCCCACTGCTCCCACGTCTCACCTGGGGAGCCAGGTGAGCTAACCGCTGTGCCTGCCTGGATCCGGCTCTCCCGCCGCGGGACTTTCTGTCTACGCCAATCACCTCTGATTCCTGTTCCAGCCGGAGCGCCCATCAGGGCACAGCCTTGCCGCCTGCTGCTATTGTACTGGTGCTGAGCTTCGGCAGGTGTGGGCCGGGCGGGGGGACAGTCTGACCTCCCGGGCTCTGCTCTGCCTATGTAATCCCCAACCCCCCACAATCGATCACTCCGGCCATCTCTCCCCCTCCTGTGTGACCACCGGTTACTCCCCAGTAATTTGAAAGTGTTTGAAAGTGTCGTCTGTGACAGAGACAGTAAGCGCCAGCAGTTTAATGAAGGAAATTAAAGAGGGAATAAAGGTCAAGGGAGAGCGTTGATACAGACGATAGAGTTCACTGGTACCTATGAAAGGATTCCTAGAAACTACTCTTCGCCCTGGGACGGTCAAGAACAAACTCTTCTTCATTGTTCTCAGTTCCCTTCATCATCATGGTGCCTTTTTCTGTTTAGCGTTGTTTCTGGCCCCTCTTTGGGCGTTATGCCTCCCGCGTCTCCACTTCCCGTCACTGCTCCCCATCTCACAGGGCAGGACAGGAGCCTTCTCACCTGTGCCCACCTGGGAAGCCACGGCTTCTTGTCACCACGCTGTGGGCAAGTAGATGAACATCTGCTGTGTAAAAAGATCCTCCTAGGGTATGGCAGGTGGGGGCAAAGAACCCCCTCATTTCACATTAGCTGGGCTGTAATGAAGAGGCGCTGACAGACAGATAAGGAAATCCCTACGTTTTTACGTTTAGCATTCCAGTTTCTGCTGTGCAGAGTTGTCTGCACCTGGGATGAGGGTTGGCAGGAGGATGGTGGCACAGATGGGAATGGGGACTTGGTGTGTGCACGCGTGCGTGCATGCGTGTGTATGTAGGGGTGTGCATGCATGTGTATGTGTGTGGGCGTGTAGGTACACACACGTGTGCATGGTGGTAGGTGCATGCATGTGTGAATATTTTAGGAAGAAGGAGAAGGGGGCAGTTAAAAATTGCTGGAGAGGGCTGGGAGTACATCATTCCAAAAGACCTTGGTTCCGATCAGGAGGAGAGAGGAGGGAAGAAAGGACATGGTTCTGTTGCGCCAGAGTAGAGCGCTGAGAACAAGAAGCCAGAAAACTTTCTGGTATTTGGCATATAAAAAAAATAGCAGGTTTGGGAGTTTTTTCCTTTTTCCCTATAATATGCCATCATGGTCAGTTTTCAAAAGTTACAGTAAAATGAAAATTAATAGGGATTTCTAAGAACCAGGAGGAGTATATACCAGGTCCATCCTACCGTGAGTACGTGACCTGGTCAGCTCCCCATCCCTGTAGAGCCGGCGTCTGTGGGTCCACGCAGATGGTAGGAAGAGGCCCCTGCTCTCGAGAGTTTGCAGTCTTATTGGGGGACCAGGTGAATGTGTCTGGAAGCATTAGAGAACAACTCAGGCGGGGCAGGTGGGAGAAACCCAGGAGAGGGGATTCTGCATACGTGTCTTCAGGGCAGGATTCATGCAAGAGGTGAAAATGAGTTGAGGCCAGAGGGATGGATACGGTCCAGGTGATGGGGAAGGGAGGGAAGGTTTTCTAGAAGGGGTATGTATGTGTCTCTATGTGTGTGTGTATGTCTGTCAGAATAAACCCAAGACTAGAAGTAGGGTTAGCAGGGGATATATGGCTCAGAAGACTGGTTAACAATTTTGGGGCTTCCCATGTTCCAGGCCACACATTTGCATGTATGATCTTCTCCCTGCCCTGAGAATTTATTATTCTGTTCATTCTGCAGATGAGAACACTGATGTTCAGAGGCGTAGGCCACAGGGTTCAGAGGGGAAAGAAAGAATTCAAACTCACAAATATCTCCAAATCCTTGTTTCTTTGTGGGTTTTTTTGCTTTTGAAGTTTTGATTCTGATTTTTAATTTTTTAAAAATTTAATTCCAGTATAGTTTTTAAATTTTATTTTAATTCCAGTATAGTTAACATACAGAGTTATACTAGTTTCAGGGGTATAGTACAGTGATTCAACACTTCCATACACCACCTGGGGCTCATCATGGCAAGTGCACTTCTAAATTCCCATCACCTATTTCCCTCCTTGCCCCCAGCCACCAGCCCTCTGGTACCCCTCAGTTTGTTCTCTATAGTTAAGAGTCTGTTTCTTGGGTTCAAACTCTTGTTCTTAATCACACTTCTCATGGGACCTGCCTGACAGAGGTAATAGAGAAGAGTTGAGTGGGAACCTGTGGCTGGATGGGAGGGGGGTTGAGTGTCAGTGTTGAAGCTCTCAGCAGGGAGGCAGAAGATTCTAGTGTTACTGCAGGAAGCCATAGGGAGTCTTGGTTGGTCTTGACCACAGTGGGATGTGGAGAAAGGGGTTCTAAACAGAACAAATGAGCTGGTGAGGGTTTACTGGAAGATGCTAGAGAGTAGGGAGAACGCTTAGGAGCGAGCACTGTGGACCTGACTGAGGTGGAGGGGTGGTGAGAAGGAGGACAGGACCAGCAGAAGGGCATCTCAGTGAGAGACAGAACTCCTCGCAAGAGGCCTCGGGCAGTGGGGAGTACCTGGAGAGGTAACACCAGGAGCAGAAATGAAACTGTCAGGATGGGCAGCGTGGGTCCCACTCAAAGGAGAATCTGCCCCAGGTTGAATTTCTGGAGCAATGGGTTGAGCAAAATAAGGGTTCTTCTGGCGGAACTTCTCATAGCTTCTGATATGCCCAAGAGATGGATGCCAATGTGACTCTATAAGAGGGAAATGTAATATGTGGTATTTCTCCAACCTATTTGACAATGAGACCCCAATTCTACAAAGTGCCTCCTGGAGTTGGTGTTCCACAGCACACTCTTTGGGAAACGCTGTAGTGGCCGACCATGGGAATTGTGGGTAATACGCTAACTTGGAAATGTGGATGCAGAGCCGAGGCTCTTGTTTCATGGACCTACGAAGTTTACTTGTTTGTTTTGTGTTCCTAATCTTGCTTTGCCCTCTTCTAGAAGCCAGAATCTCTTCCTTTAAGTGTGCTGCTCGGGGGGAGCCTTGGGACAACGCGTTTGCTCCCCTGTGTCTGGCCTGCGGGCAGATATGGGCTCCCCTGGACAATGGCCCTCCTCCAGCTTTCCCGAGGACGGGGATGACCTTGCCCTGCTCAGCCATTCCGTGCCGGGCCTGGGAAGCGCTCTCGCCAGCCCTCCACCACACGTGGGGAGAGCCTCGCTCTGTCAGAATAACATTCTGCCTCGGGGAAAGACAACCAACAGGGGCTTAGAACAGCCTGGGGGTTGTGGCCAGATCACAGTAAAAATAATACTGTGACTTATTGGCTATAGAAGAGAATTCAGAACAGGAAGGATCCTGGACTCCATTCAGGGGGTGTTGGTTACAAAGGAAGCAAAAGAACCACGTGAGAAGGTCTCCCCGGTGGGGCAGTTCGCAGCCCTCGGGGACTCGAGATGGTGAAATGGGGAGTATTTAGGGAGGAGGACCTGTCTGCTGGCATAGTTACCGGCTTGCACAGCGCCCCGAGGAGTGTCCCCATTGGGGACGGAAGGATCAGCTCCAGGGACAATCAGCAGCTTGGGAGTCTAGAGACCAGAACTTCTAACCCCAGTCCAGCCACCGATGGGCTAGTTGACCCCAGGGCAAAACACTTTGTGTGGTTTCCTCGTTTGGAAAGAAAAAAAGAGAGAGAGAGAGAGAGAGAGAGATAAAATCTGATCTACCTCTCAGAGGTTTGGGGTGGTTTCTGTTTTGCTTTTTGTGAAGAGCAACTAATAAAAATGATACCAAAACCCCTCTGAAAATAAATACAGGCTCTATGCGTTTCTAGCAATAATAGCAAGTATTCTCATTGGGATCGTGGCTCAATTTACCACGATAAAATCACTGGTAAATTTCTAAAAAGTTACTCCTTTGTGCTCATACCTTCTCCATAGCAAATGGTTTTCTGTTCGGGAAAGTTAAAGGACACTCCAAGTCATTCACGTGGGGGTTTATGTATTTCTCTCCCCAGCTGAATAGAACTCTCTCCAGGTTTCCAATTTGGTCATATTACAGAGATGGCTGAACTTCGGATTCTGAACTCTCCCCCTCACTGAGCGCAGATTTAGAAAAAATAATGAGATTAGCAGATAAGTAAACAAACATTTTAATTGAGACTCAAGGCTGCAGAAGTACTTGGGGCAGTCTGGAATTACATGTTTCCATATTCTTTGTTGCTCTGCATGAAACCAAAGCCCAGAAGGTTATATTAAACATAATCGCCTAGCTCCACGGGGCCTTGGAAGGTGTTTTTAATGTCACGATTTAAAGGCCAGTGATTGCACCAAACACAATGGCACGAATGAGTGTGTCGCTTGCTTTTGTTTATTTCAGGGAGTAAATGAGCTCTGGGGGAGGGTAGAAAAGTACCACATTTCAGATCCCCCACCTCCACCCCCAAAAAGGGGAAATACCTTGATGGACCTGACTGATCCCTTAGGAGAGGTGGATTTGAGCTCAACATGGAATGAGGTCTTAATGAAGGTTTTAGGTTGTGAGAACCTAGACTCTGGCCCTCAGGAGTGCTTCTAAGTAGAAAACTTCACTGCATTTATTTTGGGGGTGTGTATTTAATACATTTTTCATAGACTCCCATTTTAAAAGCTTTCTGATTGATTGGCGGCAGGGAGCCAGCTCAAGTTCGTACTTTCTCTCCAAAAACCCAAGACATCCAGGAAAGGCCAAAGGAATCCTAGAAGACGTTGTTCAGTTCTTTCTCCTCGGATGCCATGCCACTAGTGGCTTGTATCTGAAAGTGCTCACCCAGTCCCTCTCTCCTCTCTCCTTTGAATCTGAAGTGGTCTTGCTGATCATAAGGCAGGCATGTGCTTTACTGGGCCCTACAGTCTTCCCTTCCTCAGCCAGCCACAAGTGTCTGAGAGCATGCTTGTAGTGGAGAAGTGGGTCTCCATAGTCGGAGCAGGTTAACTGTAGACCCAAGGCCTAGAACATCAGCCTTGACTTCCCTTTCAATTTTCCTTATAGCGGCCCTGCCCAATACAGAGCCACTTTGCCACGTGGGACTACTTAAGTTTAAATTAAATAAAATGAAATTAAAGATTGAGTTCTTTGCCACACCAGCCACGTTTCAAAGGCTCACGGTGGCGACTATCAGGTGGCATACGTACAGAACATTTCCGTCATCATGGAAAGTTCCGTTGAATTGCACTGTCTCGGAGATTACCCAGCCAAGACCTTCACTTTCATTGAATTTTAAGAAAATAAGACCCATAAAGGTAAATGACTTTTCCAAGAATCTCCAGGGATTTATGAAAACATATTTCTTGGCTGTTTGGAATCCTGCGGGATGTCGTTTATCTTAAACTTTATTTTTGAAAGACAGTTTCTATGTTGAATGCATATTTGATTTTTGCAAGTGAAATAATCTAACATAACAATGGTCTTGAAGTTTAAAAACACTGATTCTTTTGGGAGATGCTCAACATGGTGCAGCCAACTATGTTTATGTTATTTTCCAATTTCTAATGACCTGTGAATTTCAAAAGAAAGAGGAAAGAGGAAAACTGGAATAGTTTTTGAAGAAACATGGCTATATTTTTTCCTTACCCTGGATTGTGCTTGTAATAATTGTTATGCTCCTAAAGACCCTTGGGAAACTGGAATCTATCACATGAGAAGGCCACCGGGTGAGCTGAGCCCTGGAGTCACAGGACATAGCATTATAGCATCATCGGTCGGACTCAGGCTGGGAGGACAGTGGTACAAGCTTACCGCACATGTCTCCACGAAAACACTTAGCCACTGAGAGCCAAGACAGACAATAAATGTCTCCCTCACTCAACCGCGTCCAGGATTTATGCAGTGCCGCGTGCAAGATCTCACTGGGGGCCAGAATTCACCGTGGGTGGGAGGGCTGAGGCCTTGTTCAGCTGCAGAAAACAAATACAAAGAGCCATAGAGCATTAAAGATGGGGAATTCAGGACTCAGAGACTCTTGAAAAAGTTCCCCCGAAGGAGAGGACCAGAAATGTCCTGTGAGAGCCACCTTTCTCACTAGGCTTCCCTGTATACAATTGGCCCAACTGGAGATCAAAGGGAATTCTGGGCACTAGTTTTAAGTTGAAATTGATCTGCAATTATTCTAACAGTCAAACGAACCATGGTATAAAGAGAAGATAAAACAATCTGGGCTCACCATGGTCTTTATTCATTTCCTCTTTATAACGAATACCTCTCCTTTCATTTTTCCAAGCCCTTGTCCATCCGTATGCAATAAAAAAAAAAAAATACAAAGGAAAGCAGCAGAGCAGCCCCTCTTGGCACAGAGGCATGAAGAGCCACACAGGGCATGGAGTAACCATCCAATACGACAGGTCCGGCCGGAGCCCAGAAGGTCTGAGACTGAGCACACGCAGAAGCGGTATTCTGCTATCATTTGTAATTCTGCCCTGTTTGGCTGAGCAAGGGCTTCCTGAGTTTTATTATAGTCAACAGGGAGGGTTAAGGTGGGGCAGAAGGTCAGGCCTTCGTGGCAGTGCCAAGAGTATCTTCCTCCTCCCAAGTGAGTCCCCCTCCTGGCTGGACTCAACCTGGGGATGGGCCATGCTGGTTCCCAGAACAGGTCCGCTGGTCCACAGCACCCTGACTAGCCAATGATTGGCTAAACCAGATATTCTTCCTACCCCCTGACCTGTTCTCAAGAGGAAACGGAGAGAGGAAGGCATTACCCCTGTGTGATCCCCGTGTGCTCAGCTGACTGAACAAGGGAAGAACTTTAAGGGGGTCAGAGTGGAAGTGAGGTGGTGCACGGAGGAGGCACAGGAGGCAAGAGGAACCGAAAGCAGAGCCAACTGCTGGGCTGTGACTGTGGAAACAGAGGCTGAGCTTTAAAAAGGGGCCTCTCAGGCCGCTAGACCTTGGCCCCACAGACAGTGGTCTTCCTGGACGCTGGAGCTTCTGGACCAAGAGGTGTGGGTGGCCAGAAAGCTGACTGTGCTGGCTGATGGCAATGGGGCTGACAAGCCTGGGCACATGCAGGGGGGAAGGTCATGGTTTGCACATGTGACAATGTGCTGAGTTTGGCCCCCAGGGCATTGCCGGTGAACTCAGAAAGGGAAGTCTGGTGTAGGTGGAAAACTCAAACCTCAGCTCTGCTACCCTGAGCTATGAGGCTTTGTGAAGATCGACTAAGCTCTCTGAGCCTCAGTTTATCTACCGTGGCAAGCTGAATAATGGCCCCCCAAAGATGTGCCCGTCCTAATCACCGGAACCTGTGACTCCCTCACCTTACACAGTACAGTGGACTTTGCAGATGTCATTTGGTTAATGCTCTTGAGATGGAGACACTCTCCTGGATGTCCGGGTGGGCTCGGTGCCACGTAGGGTTCTATGAGAGGGACACAGGAGCACCAGAGCAAGAGTGAGAGGTGCTGATGGAAGCAGAGGTTGGAGTATGGGAGGCGCCATGAGCCCAGGGACGCGGGCGCCTCTAGAAACTGGGAAAGGCAAGGAAACAGAGTCTCCTCAGAGACTCCAGAAGGAGCACGGCTCTGACGACACCTTGATTTTGGCCAGTGGGACCTATAAAATTCAACACTAATAGTACCCACCTCATAGGACGGCTGAGACGGATAAACGAGGCAGCGTATCTAAAGCACTTAACAAAAAGTATCAGCCCAGTAAACACTGGGTGGCTTTTTCATGAGTTTTTTAAAATTGTATTATCGCAGCAGGATTGGATCCCAATTCTATCTTATTTTTTAAAAGATTTTATTTATTTATTTGAGAGAGAGAGAGACTGAGAGAGATAGTGAGAAAGAGCGACGGACGGCCCAAGCGGGGAGCAGTGACAGAGGGAGAAGGAGAAGCAGACTCCCCACTAAGCAGGAAGCCTGAGGTGGGACTCGATCCCAGGACCCTGGGATCATGACCTGAGCCAAAGGCAGACGCTTGACTGAGCCACCCAGGCGTCTGCCAAGTCTATCTTAAATCCCATCCACTACGCTGTCCTAAAGACAACTTTGGGCAGTTGGAAGTAGGTATAGTTCTTCCAAAGAAACTATGGCAAAGCATTTTAGAATTGCTGAACCCAAGGAGATTCTTCTAAGTCCTTTACATCAGAAAGCTCTGGAACCCCAGGGTCCCCTCTGTGTAAGCTGTCACACAGACATCTGGCCGAAGTTCTGCATTCCAGCCCCGCACAGCCATGTCCTCGGTGGTGTGGGCAGGACCACAAGTGCACTGGAGGCACTCTTTTGGTGAGGTGGCAGGGGAGACTGGAAAATGTCACCAAGCCGTGTGGCTATGAAGTGGGTGAGGACTCAGAGGATGTCATTAACGAATGGCTGGGCTGCTGCCAGGGTTTTGGATGACTCCGGTGACCTCATTTGATCATTTGCTGATCATTCGTGTCGATCCCCTCGTAGATTTCTGCCATCTTCCTTGGCTTGGTTTTGCATCAAGAGACTGAATATCTAATTGGACAATGGCCAGACCACATATAAACATTGAACTTTGACCCCCAATCTACAGCAACCAGCCCAGGAAACCAGCCTATAGAGTAACCAGGCCAGGAAGTTGGCCTGTTCTGTATAAATCGCAGCGTAGGAAGTCAGACTTCTGTCTCTAGTAACAATCCAGGAAACAATAACCTCCGAAACAATTGGCCCCAGATGGCCAGGACCTGATTAATAACTGTCAGCTTCCCGGATATTTGTCCCCACCTCCAACTTAGGACTGGCCAGAGAAAGCCAAATGTGCTCCCTAAGTGATCACATAGGATGCTCACTTCCAGTTGGCCCTCCTATGGCTTCCCCGCGCCAACAGCCTCCAGTAGGGGCATACCCAAAGCCTTCCTTTTTTTCACTGTAAAGATTTCCCTCTGCTTGCCTTTGAGTCTCTGCCAAATGCAAGTGATGGTGGCTGACTTCCTTGCTATATATAGTGGGCTCTGAATAAATAGCTTTTGCTTGTTCTCATTTGGTTGGTCTTTGTTTATCTCCACATGTCATATGACTGGCAAGTATGGATTTTGGGGTGAATACATGCTCTATGCTCCTGGACAAGGGCAAACTGATCACATGTGGTTGGCTCAGCGTGACAACTGTGGCCTCATGAAGCCCAAGACCCCTCTCGGTTTCTGTCTTTGTGGACTATGCATGGCTTCGCCAGGAGTAGCAGGTGGGTGTGATGAAATAGTTCTGTCTGAACTTGAATTAGTTACGGTACCATTGGGTGGAACATAAAAGAAGTAATTAGTGAAGGCAAATGGGAAAAGTCCCAAATTGGAATTTCATTTTTAAGTAACACTTGGGAAAGAACAATTTAGGAATGAAGACAACATATTTCCCTAGTCCCCTGCACACAGCTCATTTTATAGAAAACAATGAGAAGGTAGGTTTTAAGTGGTGTCATAGGGAACGTTAGAAGCTAATGTTACTAATCTAAAAGCTATCAGGGCAAGGAAATATCCAGGTGGTTATGGGATAGAGATGTTGCGGGAACTCTCTATAGACATCTCAAATTGTTGGTCTTTGAAAATAAGGTCCATGTGCAATGTTCTCTGCAGTGTCATTGTCAAGATTGTTACTAAGTTTATAGCTAGGCGTTATCGAGATGGATTCTCATGATTATGTAACTGGCTCCAAGGACCACAGTTGATTATTATCCTGGGGGTCATTTATCATCCTCTGTGTGTCTGTGTGTGTGTGTGTGTGTAAATAAAAATGGAAAGTCAAGGTTTGGTAATGATTAAGAAAATTGTTGACATTGTGGTTAATTGCAGGAATTTGCTTCTTTGATTCAGTTTCTTAATTTTTTTTTCAGTTTCTTAATGTAAATGGCTACTCCATCCTTGTAGATATTGTGTGTTTACCATTTTCTGTGGCTACACAGCTTTTAATGGTTTGGCATAATAAACAGTTATTTTCCATTTCACATGCCATCACTACCCTTCACGTCCACCATTTTGATCTCCCTCCCTCACTGTCTCAGGAGGCTGGTAGGACACAGTAGAACAAAGGATACACCCCATTGAGTGGGGGAGAAACTTAAGACTCAAAGAGGCAGAATGCTGTACCCAAGCTTATGCTTTTAGCAAGCCAGAATTCAGGCCCAGACACCAAGCATTCGAAGCCCGCCGATAGGGCTCGCAATACTTTCATTGAACATGGTGCAATCTAGTTTCCCCTTTCAACTGACAGCAAATGTTTCAAAACCAAGAACGCTTTTACGTAAGTCTGGATTTCAGACACTGCATATAAAAAAAGAGTCAAAATGACCTCAGTAGTTTTTTGTATGGATTAGAGGTTGGCCTGATATATTGTGTTCAATAGAATAGATTGTTAAGATTAATTTCATGTATGATTTTAATTTTTAATGTCACTACTAGAAAATGAAAAATCGCATCTGTGGCTTGCATTTGATTCCTACTGAACAGCACTGGTCCAGAAGTTTTCCCTTTGGATAAGACAGTCACTCGGTAGGTGAGGGTAAGTGGGGCCAGGAGTCCAGCTGTGAGTAAAACAGGACAGAGACTCTTGCAGCAAAGGTCCAGAGGACAGCTGGTCCATCGTGCCCTAGGGAACAGGGCCCTTCTTATGCAAGACATTAAAAAAGCAGCAAGAGTTCCATGTGACAATTTCAAAGGAAACATTTTCATTTCTGCAACCTAGTTCTTTCCTAAACTCCGCCCAAGGCAAAATGGATTATTGCTTCCTGGAAATGGAACCAGGGGACTTGAAAGTGTTTCATATTAAAAACAGAAAAGCCCAAGAAGAAGAAAAATAATTACATTTCTAAAAGCTTTTAGAACAAATGCTTGCTTGTGAGAAATAATTTTCCTATAAATATTTTATTCCTCCTTTTCTTTCTTTTGCTCCCCAGCTGAGGAGTTCCACATGGATATAGGAGGTGATGGGCCCCTTGGGAGGGTAGATCAAAGCCAGTCTGGGTCTACTTTCCACTGAGTTTGACGTAGTCTTTGCCCGCCTGCCTGAGATGAAATGGGTCCAAAACTTGGAAAAACACAGAAAGAATGCAGAGAAAAATCCATAGCTACATAAGTATGGAAGCCAGTTGTTTCAGAGAAAGATCCAAGGCTCAGCTAGAAAAAGAGAAATACTCATTATCTGTGGGAACCTGCCCCTAACAACCCATTTTGAAAGACAACACGTAGTCATGTAAATAGCAAGTTACTCCTGACTGATGCCAAAGATGCGTCTGGAAAACAATGAGCCTATTAAACGGGATTTGATAAATATTATTAAAAAGGAAAAAAAACCCAAATAGACAAAACACGAGAGTGAGATTCCCTGAGGCTAAAGACTGGATCTTAATCATTTCTAAAGCCTAGAGCCCAGCCCTGCACCTGTGCTTGGAGTGGAGTGCCACAAATATTTGTTGGATGCCTGGATCCATTAATCAACCCATCCAAAGAGCACTGAGTGGGAATGATGTGCCAAGGTGCTTAGCATGGAAAACTGGGAAATGATAATACCACTGAGAGCAAAGGAGAAGCTGTGGAAAGACCTAGTCTTGGGACTAGATTATACGTTAGATTTGGCTGATGTGTTGAGGTGATGGTAAATATCCAGTTGCCCATAGATAGCAGGTAGCTGAAAAGAGAGATTGAAGGTTATCTCTGATGATCAGCAGCATCTAGTCAGCTCCTAGCTAAGGAACCATGATCATATTTGATGTAATCTTACAAAGAGATGTCACGATACATGGAGCGTGTCCATGCGGGGACATGGATATACTTTGCTGACTTTGCATTCAGGGGTCTGACCTGCAGCAAGGGTAGACTTCTTCTGTGTTACTGCTGCTGGGAGACAATCACCATGGGTTTCTCATGCTTCTGCCCTTGGTGCAAACAAGGCACTGACCGCTCTTCCTTCCAGACTTCCCGAGGCTGGCTGTATAGCAAAGACAGACACCGTGCCTTCTTCCGGAGCAAAGGGCAGACGTGCTTACTGCTCATTGTAAATGATTCGAGTTGCCTAAATTCCTAAACTCAGAGTTCCTCTCCTGTATCACAATTCGCTATGTGTGCAGATGTCTTCTGGTCCTTTTCACAGAGTCTTGTGAGAATGGGTGCTTGGGGACCAGGCTGAAAAATGCTGATATTTTGTCTACTGCAAGGGCTGTGAGTAATAATCTGTCCTTTGTCTCTGACTCGGGAATCTCCTGTTTTCAACCAGCATCCATTAAGTGGTGGCAGGCCGACTTGTTAGCTTTCAAGTAGGGAAAAAAAATCTCAGGCTCTTTTTTGACACGCCCTCTTAGAGATTCGCACTCTGGGTCCAAGGACGAACTAAAGGAGACGCTGAAAGGAGGCTGTAATTAAAGGCAACTCAGAGAGTTCTTCCCTAGGGGGTAAGAAAAGAGAGAGGAACAGAACACGGCCTGACTGCTTTGGGGCATGCCTCTCATTATGGATGTGGGCTCCGCGCTTTCCGCAGCATAAATTACGGATGGCAGAAGAGCATGCAACCAAGAACACACGGAGAATTAAGCAGGGTCAGGTGGGCAATGTGGCTGCAAAACAAACTCCACCCAAGTAAAGGAATTTTAACATAAATTTGCAACGAAAAGAACATATTTAAAATTGATTAGCCTCTCATACTTTTTTAGACAAAAGTAAGCCAGTGCGTTTAAATGAGTTTTTGTGACCTTAAGGTTTTATTGTTATTATTTTTTGTTCCTGGAATGAATACTGATTGCAATTATTATTATTCATTTACCTACTTTCTTGGTGCTGACAGAAAGATTTACTTCCATACAAAAGTCCCGGCTGGGCCCTGGAGGGAGGGAGTGCATCTTCCGCTCCTCTTCCCACCCTTTTCCTCTAGGGAGCACTCAGTAGAGCCCAGAGAACTTGCCGAGAGGTGTCTTCTGACAAGTTGCTGGTGTGCCACTAGAAGAAGTTTTTTAAAGACAAGTTCCGCCCTCGTACATGTTTACGTTGACATTTAATTTTTAAAATTTAAATGTAAACAGTTGCAAAGGATTTAATTTCCAATGTGTTGTTAATAGTATGAGAAAGAAAAGTGTCTCAAAATGGCCTATGGTAGAACATTTTTGTATGATGCAATTTACAGCCCCATCCGTGAAGTCATTATGATTCCGGATAAAATGCTTGAGTAATTTCTGGATAGACTTTAATGGGATTAAGGAATCCTGAGAAGTTAGTGTTCCCCACTCAGCTATCTTAAGACATGTCAATCAGAGTTTGGTCATTTTTTGGTGATGGCACATTTCTTGCTTTAGATAAAGGTCTCTTCCGAGAGAGAATCCCTGATTTGAAGCCAATTTTTTAAAAAAGATTTTATTTATTTATTTGAGAGAGAGAGAGAGTATGCAATCACACACAGGCAGAGGGAGGGGCAGAGGGAGAAGGAGAAGCAGACTCCCCACTGAGCAGGGAGCCTGATGTGGGGCTCCATCCCAGGACCCTGAGACTATGACCTGAGCCAAAGGCAGATGCCCAACTGACTGAGCCACCCAGGTGCCCTCGAAAGCCAAGTTGAAATAGAATTTTGACGACAGGCTTGTCTGAAAAGTTATTTTAACAGTTGACATTTAAAAATAAATTTATTTTATAGACCTGGAATCTAAATACCATAATGACTTGAAACTCAGCATCATCTACATGAAAAAATACAGGGACGAGTTATTTTTTTGACACCTGGAAATTTTACATCGTTCCTTTTCTTTCCAAAATTCATATTTCTACCCTCCATTTTATCCTAATGTGATATTTGTGGGTTGTTTTGTTTTGTTTTTGAGAGAGAGAGAGAGAGGAGGGGCAGAAGGAGAGGGAAANAAGAGTATCTTCAGCAGGCTCCACTCCCAGCACAGAGCTGAAATCAAGAGTCAGATGCTTAACCAACTAAGCCACCCAGGTGCTCCCCCAATGTGGTATTTCTTAAAACTAAAAGTTTAAAATTAATTAACTGCTCATAATTTTCTACCACCAAAGTAAGTCTATGAATTTTTGTGATATAGGCTTTACTTTTTGTTCCTGGGTTGAGTAATTATCACAATTATTATTATTATTACCCAATTTTTAAAAAAAGATTTTATTTATTTGAGAGAGAGAGAGAGACAGAGGGAAAGCATAGTGGGAGAGTGAGAGGGAGAAGCCCTCCCCCTCCCCCCCACTGAGCAGGGAGCCCGATGCGGGACTCGATCCCAGGACCTGAGATCCTGACCCAAGCTGAAGGCAGATGCTTAACTGACTGAGCCACCTAGGTGCCCTTATTACCCAATTGTTAAAGACGTGCAAATACGCTATAAATTTTGATAATTATTAAATATAAAAAATTGATTTTAATGGAAATGTACCTCTGACTGAGATGAATGGGGCTGGATTATTCCCTTCCACTTTCCCCCTGCCAAGATAAATAGAAATTACCTATTACTAGAAAAAGCTAGAGTCACCATTGAGTCTAGTCTTGCTTTTTGTTCTTATGGATGTAAGCTCTGAGCAGTGTTGTTCACCTAACAACATTTGGTATACTGAACAACCTTGTCATCAATAGGATACTGGCTTTATTTTTCAGGGGTTGTCCTTATGAATTGGTACAATACCATTCATACTCCATTGGTTTTCTTCATGCCCAGTGAGATGCATATTTCACAGCTGTCCAAAGTCTGTCCTATGAGCACAGTCGTGAACAGAGTAATTATTTGGGTAAGGATAAGGGACTTGAATCACCACTTACCTAATTCAGTTTCACACTTTTTTTCCCCTTGTATTCTGCATAATAAATATTTAGAAACAGATGTCCCTACCAACCAGAAGTTTTCATTAAGTCTCCTGTTGCTTAAAACTGCAGATTTGTTGTGTAAATAGCCATTAGAGGTATCCAGGCTTGAAATATATACCACCGATAGTAAACGTTTAAAAGAGAGCTGGGGGGCGCCTGGGTGGCTCAGTTGATTAAGCATCTGACTCTTGATTTTGGCTCAGGTCCTGATCTCAGGGTCGTGAGACTGAGCCCTGCCTGCATCAGGCTCTGTGTCGGGCGTGGAGCCTGCTTAAGATTCTTTCTCTCTTTCTCTCCCTCTCTCTAAAATAAAATAAAATAAAATAAAATAAAATAAAATAAAGATGGCTTTAAAAAAAGAGAGAGCTGGACTTCGACACTCTAATGTCTCTAGAATCTACACATACTGCAGAACTTAAAAATATTTCTCGTTTATTGCGGAAGGTCCTTCACAGAGGCATCACACAGCCTCTCGTAAAGATCCCATTTGCTTTCATTTCATACCTCACAGTCCTGGCTTTTCTGAAAACCTCCTCATCCAGTCTTGGGAATGTTTTGCTCCTCTGAAAATTCTTCCTCCCTCCCATCTCCGCAACAAATGTCCTTTGTCCCATAATAATTAAAAAAAAAAAAAAATCCCTGAAAGATCCAAATTGACTGACAATAAAGATCTGATTGGAACCTTCATAAGCCTGACAATGCAGAATTGTATTTCTTAAAAAGTGTGTAACCACATTTGTCTGGGCTGCAAAAGACACCACAGAATAAGATCAGAATAGAATTTCAACTGACTCCCTAATTTCCTTAGAATGGCTTATATTTCAAGCCCTTCCTGTTTTTTTCTGATAGAGTAGGTGTACATTACTAACTATAAGTGATAAGAAAGCATAAAAACAGCTCCTGCCCTAAAAGTACAATTGAAATTAGCAATGAAGTTCACATTCATAAATTAGTCATTTTAGCCTAAGTTGAATTGTAGAGCAGACTACTTATTTACCTTTAATCCTGATTATTATAACCCCTCTTGATTTATAATCACTTCCTAATTTCCCATATTGGGCCAGGCCTGGGTCCTTGGATGAGACAATAAACAGTTACTAATGAAACACAAGTCACATCTCAATGGAAGATCATATCTGAATATGCAGAGGTGAGTAGGGTGGGGCAGAGGGTGTTGGGGGTGTCTTTTTTGCTTGAACTATAGGCAAGGTGCTTCCTTAATTTGAAATGTGACTTTACTTCAAATCTTCAACTTACAAGAATTTTCAGCCACGGCAAACTCTGAGACGAACGGTGTGCTGTGCGGCATGTCATTTGTCATTCGGCTTGCCGTGAGAGCTTGGGAGGACCGAGGTGGCTCCTGGTGCTTTACTCTGTGTGGTTCTTTTTAGAGCCCTTGACCCCAATTTGGAAAATGTATGTGTTCTATTTAACCCTGACCTTGGCCCATATATCCACCATGTTGAGAGTAATGCAGGTGTGAATCTCTTCTCAACACAAAATTGGTAGGAATGGTTCTCTGCTGTCTGACCGCAAAGTAATTGACACATTGAAAGAAAGGAGGAAAAAAGGACTAGCTGAGGCTTTTATATATGTTCATTGCTTCTAACATGTTTTTTAGAACAAGAAAAATGCAACATCAACTACTCTTAGAGCGAGTGGAGTCACAATACTGTACAGTTTTGGGGGGGCCAGGTAGCCAAGCACATTTACCATGAAAACCAGACAACAATACCCCACAGCAAAAGAAAACCAGCCAGAAGTCAGGCCCCATGACCTCTTTTTATATATATACATTTTTAGAATACTCTGCTTTTGAACAATACAAACAATGACAACAACAACAAAAGACAAACAGGCTTTATATTAAAAATGTCTGTGTTCTTCATTGTTACTTCTAAAGCAGCTTGGAGGATTTTGCCACTTGGAGAGTACTGCAAATTGACTCCACTAAATGATCTTGGTAGGATAGCAGCACAGGATTTGATATTCTATACTCATCGCTTTTGACAATGTAAACCTTTCATAAAATAGTATTTTGCTTAAAAATTAGAATCATTCAAAGGTCTGATCATTCGGTTCCCTGAGGCCTGCCAGGGAGGTCTGGCTTCATACCACGGGGTTTCCTGCTTTCTCAGGGTGGGGCACAGGCGCCACTGCATTTCAAGAAGAATCTGAAGGACGGCCACGAAAAGGGCCCTGTGGAAGAAGGGCAGGAGTGCTCTAGACGGGTCTCGGTCAAAACAGACCACATAAAGCAACCCTCTGAAGGTCAAACCCTCATGGTCAGAATTTAATCCCCTGGTCATTTCCCGTCTGGATTTTCAACTGAATGAATCTCATGGGTTTAACCAAACATGTATGTCATCCTAAATAATGTGTTAGATTCTGATTTGCCCAGGGACTAGTAAACCTTCAAGGAACCGGTCAAAGGGACAACAGATACGTCCTTCACAATAAACAATTCCGTTGTAGCGCAAATGCACATAACTTGGTTGAAGCAAGGCTCCACAGTGGCCAGCATACTCCAGGGTTTTCAGGTAGCTGAGACCCGGGGCTTCTCTCACCTTCTCAGAAATGCTTTTAAAGAACTGAGACAAAAATCCCAAATAGAAAAATGATAATTTTTGCTAACGAAAAGTGTAGAGGCCATAACTAAATACAGTTTTTTAAAAAATGCTGAGATGCACGTATCTTTTTTTTAAAGCAGCTTTCAAAATATCAACCACAGCATTAAACATTGAACGTAGTAATTCCAAAGTTAATACAGATAAATGGTATATAATGCGATAATGCCACAGTTATTCCATGAATGTCTCAAAGCTGATTCTAAACTTGAAAAAAATATTTTCTAGTTTATTCGCTGGAGATTTCACTTCTTTACTACTTCTCTAGAGTTTCCACCGCTTTTTTTTTTTTTTCTTTTCTAATGCCCCAGGATGTACAGATAATTCCCACATTCCACACCTGGAACTTTCCCCCCGCCCCTCTGTCATGTTTTCCAAAAACAAAACAAAACAAAACTACAATGGCAAGGTAATGTTTTACATTGTAATTCCAGAGACATAGGTCAATTAATCCATGACACCTCATTTCAACGCTTCCTTTCGGATTTACGACTTTCCCCAAAGTCATTTAAAGCCTCGCTTTCAATTGCGCAGACAGGCGGGCGGCTGCGCAGCCAGCGCGCATGTGCCACGGCCACACCGTGCACGGGTTGCACGTGTCTCCTTCCCTCCGTTTCCTCCCGGCGAAGGCGACACCACCTCCCTCTGCAGGGGAAGGCGCAGTGCCTCTGTTTCCTTCCCTCCACAGTGATAAACGTCTTAAGAGCCTTGGCTTCCAGGTTCCACACTCCATGAGGGAAGGGGCCCGACTAGAGGGCCCAGGGTAACAGGCCCAGGACTGTTCTTTCTTGACAGTGGGATTCTGAGCTCTGTCAGCTTCCAGACATTCGGAGACCACACTGCTCTGTTCAAAACCCTACGAGCAGGCCAGCGAGTGCCCAGGCTCAGTTCCAGGACGAGGCCTCCGAGCTGGGGCAAGGCAGGACTTCAGACTGTGGTCTCTTAGGGAAACGCAGGCACTTGTGGCGGCCTGATGCTTCTGGATAAGTCACCAAAATGTTCACTTCCTCGCATTCTGGAGGATTCTGTTTCGTACACAGACAGAGCCAGTATCTGGGGGAGAGTGTATCCAAAATGTATGAGTATACACATCAGGGCTTTAAGGTACTGGATGCTATTGGATAAATTGCTAGAATGCTTCTCGGCACAATTGGTAGCTTAAAAAAATACTTTCCTATGGTTTAACGGCATTTTCCCCATCACTGTCCTTCGGTGTGGGAATCCTGGTGGACACCAAGTCCATCTGAAGTTCCCCAGTTTTTTCCCTTCCAACCGGGTATGTACCATGCGAGCCAAATGCTAAGTGTGTCTTCTTCAGGCCAGGGAAGAATGGACTTCCCACCGAGCACCTTCCCTCTCTTCATATCGCAGCCCCCAGGGCAGAAAAATGCAAGGAAAATGAACACCTTCTTCCTAACCTCCAGCAGCCAGACACCCGGCTTCTGGAACAGTCAAGTCCTTTGTCAGTCAGTTTGTTTGCTCTTCAGATGGTGAGTCAGTCCAGCCAGCAACATGGAAACAAATCCGTGTTTATAGGCACAGGAGATCCAGGTGGCGCTGCACAGGTGGGGCTCGGCAGTTAGTGGCAGGGTTTCCAAAGACAGGAGGTTCAATGGGACTGTCTTAAATAAATAAATCTTTTTTTTTTCTTGATAATGTAAAAAATAAATGGTATTTCCCTTTGGCAGTAAATAGCTGATTCGACACTGAGCCTGAAAGCTGTTTTTATTTTGTTTTAGGTTTTGTTTTTAAGAGACCACAGCTTTGTTTCATGGTACATTGCTGGCAATGCATATATTTCTACTGCTTTAGTGAACCTTTTGCATATTTGTGTGTGGCAGGCCTACTGACTTCACTTGTGGCCCAGGTAGGCACCCAGGGTGATGCAAGCTCCCACCAGGGCCAGACTGAGCAGGGCCTTCAGAGACAGCCAGGAGAAGTCAAACAGAGGCTGCATGCTGGGGCCGTACAACTCCACAAAGGCATCCTGCGGGGGGAGAGAGGGGGAGAAAAAGAAAGAATTAGAGAGAGCACAGGATGCCAGCCTACAGGGAGGGAAGCATCCAGCCCGGAGACCTGGGCGCCTTCCACAGGGCATGGGGAAAAGTAAAACGCTCTTCTGGGGCAGTGATTCGGACCCACTTTTTAAACTCTCATTCAAGAAGTATTCCTCGAGATCCTATTGATGGGCTGGGTACCGCAGAGACACAGCAGTGAGTGAAGTAGACTAAAAGTTCCTACTTCACCAAGTTTTTATCTCGTTGCAGGCCATAAATGGTAAACCAAATAAATATATCATAGAGTGTGCCAGAGAGTGCTAAGTGCTAAGGAGAAAAATAAAACAGCAAAGGCAGTTAGAAAATACTGGAGGCTAGGCTTTGTAATTTTAGCTAGCATGGCCATTCTTAAAAATAATAAGAAACAGTAGGTACAAGTATGTTCCTTTATGGAACGCTTGCTATATGCCGGGTGCTTGTAATAAATGCCTCAAATGCGTTATTTTATTTATTCTTCATACCAATATTGTGGAGTCATTTTATTTGCTTCTGCTCTATAGAGAAAAAAAAACTGGGGAGAAAGACAGAGGCTAAGGGATTTGTCTAATCAATAGCAGCGTCAGGATTCGAACCCAGATCCAAACCAGTGCTCTTCAGTCGCTAATGCCCTTCCACGGCTCACGGCAGCTCTGTGAGAGTGCTTGGTTTGTCCAGGATGCTGGTGCGGCTCACACAAGCCGGGTGGCCTCCCCTGGTGGCATGCCTAGCCTCTGAAGTCAACAACAGGGTTCTCCCTGGGTAAAAACGTTGTCTCAGGGTTTCTTCCGGGAGTGGCCAGGCTGGATGACCACAACCCTGCATTTAACTCAAGTTGTGAACTTCACAAAGCATGTGGTCACTTATGGTTAGTTACGTGTCACTGGACACACAGGGACCCAAGGAAGGAAGACGGCTCCTCTCATCCTTTCCTATTGCTGCCTCGAAGTCAGGTCTGCAGGTTTACGATGGGAGTCCTGGCCAAGTTCTTTGGATTGTTTCAGGTTGGACTGAATTGGATTGGATCGAATGCTCGTTTCTTAGATTGGTTGGGGGACATTTGTTGGATCCAACGAGTAGCTGGATAATTCTCTAAGTATGTCTGAATATATAAACCAGTAAATGAAATTCTTTTTGCTTGGCATGATTTATTCAGGGATGAAGAGAACAAGACACACTTCCACATTACTCCCAACAATGTGGCATTGGAGCGCATGATTCCATTACGTGAGACAGTGACACGCTCACACTTGTAGCATTGCTGTGTGGAGGTGGTTCTGACAATGGTCAGTGTTTTTGTCTATTTAAGGCAAGTGCTGCACGGAGGGACCAGGGATCAGCTTTGTCTCTCTGGTGCTGTTCGTGGTTTTGGGACATGTAGCCGTTTAATACATACCTGTTCAATGGGTACTTAAAATTTTCTGAATTCAGTCATTGGTTTAGATTCTGTCTTTGGCCTAATGCTCCACGACATGCTTATCTGCCTGTTTGAAATGATTCCTTCTATACATAACAACCTCTGGGAATCTTAGGAGTGGTCTTGAAGGTGAGAGCTCAAGGCATCATTAGGGTAACTTCTCATGTTACTAAATATAGATCTACACGCTCATTTTCATGACTGTTTAGTACTCCATTTCATATATTCTGTCCTCGATTTAACCAAATCTTTCTTTTTGAAACTTTTGCTGTCATAAATAATATTATGACACATTTGTGTACATGAATTCCTGTCCACTGGCCAAGTTGCTTTTTGGGGACAGATTCCTAGAAATGAACCCAGCTGATCAGTCATCACAATTGCTCCCGACTGTCACAAAAGGTTTGTGATGAGGTATTCTCATTCTCTCACTAGTTGCCCTTGACCAGTGACACCTTGTACAAAAGTCAGACAAGGGTTCAGGGCAGTGGTTCTCACTGGGGGCAATCTTGGCCCCAGGGGACATTTGGCAATGTCTGGAAACATTTTTGGCAGGGGTGCTGCTGGCCTCTAATGGGTAGAGGCCAGGGACACTGTTTGATATCCCACAATGCACAGGACGGTCCCCAGCCCAAAGTGCCAGCAGAGGTGAGGCTGAGAAACCGTGTGAAGAAAGGTTTAGGAAAAACTCTGATCACAGACCACAGAAAACCTAATGGTCCATCTTGTGTGTCAACAGCTTTGGTCAGATTAACACAAGATGAGTTAGTTAGCCTGGGCAAGTAACTGCTCCCTGGCAAGTGGGTGCCCTGGGCTCGCAGACGCGCTACGTTAACTTTTACCAGGAGAGGGCGCAAGGGGTTTCTTCTTTTTTAATCTATTGTTGACATTTTCTAAATTTGAGCCTTAGGAAAGCAAGGCAATAGACACAAATGAAATATGCGTGCAGTGTTCTCAGCACAAAGCTGAGGTAACAATCCTGATTGCTTGTCAAGGAACATACCTTCCCTATATATAATCAGGGATAAATGGGGCAGAAAGGGGTCAGGACAGATTTATGAGCAGGAGAAACTCTGCTTCTTGTAAAGTGCATCCCAGGATCCCACAGACGCAGCTGCAAACAGCTAAGAGCCCACCCTTCCAGGCTGCTCTCTCTGAGGGATGGGCGGGCCTGAACCTCCCACAGCAGCCAATGCCCGGAATCCTTCAGGACCCAGGCCCTGCACTGTATGCAGTGTGGCCCGACATGGAGAGGGTCGATGGGCGGGTCCTGCCTTCCCTTAGTTACCATGGGGTTTTCTGTGGCAGAACGGAAAACAGACTAAGCCCCTTGCCATCTGACCTTTCTGGCCATGGAGCCATCCTGAGAAAGTGGGGGAAGCGGGGACAAACTGGGGCTGGCATTTCCTCCCTGTTCGCCTGGGGCACGACACCAATACTAGGGGGCAGAGGAAATGCCTCTCCAAATATCCCTACCTCTCTGGGGCTGAACGAGTCCCTCTCCCGACCACCATCCCCTCACGTAAGTAGCTGTGCTCCTAAGGGACCTAATGGGCCGTTTCTGATATGCATTAAAAAGAAAAATATCATTTCTAGAGTGAGATGAGCTAAAGTAGCATCTCCTGACCCAAAGAATGAGCACAGAGTTGCTGACGAAGCCCCAGGGTCTGGGGATAGCTCTCGACTTACGGAAGGAGGTCTGAGTGAAATCCCAGTTTTGACATTTTATTGCTTCTAAACTTGAACAAATTATCTAACCCTGAGCCTCATTTATTTCACCCATAAAATGGCTTCTGTGAAGATTAACATGGGCAACTCAGAGCCCTTTGTAAACGTGGCCTCGAATGTGAACTAGTGGACATATTAACTTTTTTGCTAGTCTGCCCTCTTGCATCCTTGCTCCATCCCTCCTACACCTGCCCTGCCCTCTGGAGGGCCTACCGAGTCTGCTCTTTCACAGGAGTTCCCCCAAAGGAGTCCGCTTTTGGTTCTGAAGATGCCTGGTCATCGCTATAGAAGTTATGAGTTAAAACATGCAAATATACATGTGACATGTTCTGGTCAAAGATGGGAAAGTGGTAACACATTGCCCATCTCTACTTCCTCAGAAATTACAAAGTCAGGTTGTAGGGCTCAGGGGTGTCATTTGACCCCCCACCCCAAGACTGAATCTGGCCCCCAAGCTTTGCCCATCCACGACTGCAAAGTGCAAAGCAGACCCTGTGGTTTCAGGACCGGAGGTCCTGAAAGCTACTTTTAGAGTGCATCTTCTTGCTTTTTCAAACATCCTGATTAGGGCAATTTCCGAAGTCTGTTTGAACAGTCTGTCATTGTTTAAGTTTGAAAGCTGTTTTAAATAAACACATGCTCATTTTATGTATTAAAAGCAACAAAGAGGGAAAAAGAAAACCTGAGCCATCATCATGTGATGCGGATAAAATCCCAGTCTGTACACTTGGAGGGCACCGCAACCCTGGCTCACGTCTGGACAGGCAGGAGCGCTGCCTGGTTCCCAGACGTGCACACTGGGTTACCAGGTGAGCGGCCTTTCTCCTTTAGCTGACCCCCCCTCAGAGTGGAGGTGGGCCGTGCCCTGGCTCTGGGTGCTCCTTTGCAGATGGCTTCTCCATGGATTGCAAATTCAGAGGCCACGGATGGTCTGAGTCTGAGTTCTACCCAGAGCTGGCCCACCAGGGCGGATGGGCAGGCTCCCGACCCCAGACCCTTGCTGCAGAGTTGGAAGTAAGCCAGGGAGGTGCAGACGGGAACAGACCATACTCAAGACTCCCAAGCAGCAGGGAGCAGCAAAAGTGTCCTCAGCCTCACTGCAGTTTGGTTGTGGGACCTCTCCCATCCGATTCTCTCTCTCTCTTTCTGTCTTATACACACACACCTCTCCCTTGAGGGAACTTGCTCTCCAAAATTTTCTTTTTCCCTCCAGTATCCTTCAAGAAGTTTCATTTAAACCTGATTCCAAATAGAATGAGATTAAAAAACAAATGAGTCAGATTGGCAAAAACTGAAAAGAATACTGAGTTCTGCCGAAAAGAATGGGGTGGAGATTGGGGGTGGGAGCCCCAGATATTCTCAATTGATGGACTCCCAGGTAAAGATAAATTGTATTTGCATTTGGCAATGCATATCAGAGGCTTTAAAAATACTATCCTTTTGTTAGGAATTCCACTCCTAGTTATTTATCTTGAAAAAATAATAAAATGCACAGGTTGGTTTTAATAGTTAAAACATGAAGAGGACTGAAATGTCTGAAAATACAATTGGTTAGGTAAACTCATGGCGCATTGATACAATGGAATGGAGTTCAGCCACTAAAAATTGTACCCTCTATTTACTGGCAAGGAAACATGTTCCTAACATAGTTCTGAGTAAAACAGGTAACAGCTAAACCAGTGTCAGCAAGGTCGGGCCTCTGACTCATGGTGGTTCACAGATCTCCTTAAACACTGGGAAAACTAAATATGGCTTGGTTGGATATAAACAAATTAGAAATTCAGCTACATTCCACAATCTCTGAGATGAATGTAGATATTGACATTATACAGTCATGGGAGATCCTAAGGGGAAAAGCCAACCTGCCCTCAACAGACACACAATCCAGTGAGAGATAATGTCTCTCATTTGAAACCAACACATGCTGCCATTTTGTATCCTGCACAGGGCAGAAGATCCTGTCAGCAGTAAGAGGAAAGTAAAAAGAAAACCAGATAGTGCCAACAGGAAATCGAACACTGCTATAGAATGTCTTTGATATTTTCTATTTTTCATAGCTTTATAATACTGTCTCTGTGGGTCACCCCCTTTGTGACAACCTGAAGGTTAGGGAAGGAAAAGAAAAAGAAAAAGGTGAACCCTAATAACGGCAAAAACTTGGGCTGAAAGGAACAGACCTGCACCAGTATAATAATGCCCAGTAAAGACGTCAGCCCTTTTTGTAGTATTTTGAGGCAAATGAAACCTAGACAAGCACAGTGAATTACTGACAGTATACACTGATAAGCAGATACGAGGTGGAGGAGGAGAATAGAAACTGGGTTTGTCTTCTATGCTTAATGTGTCAGAACACTGATCAGCAGTTGGTTCTTCTATCTCCCTGGGTGTCTCCTCCCTGCCTTCCTCAACTTGCTTCCTCCCATCCCTGAACTTCCTCTGCATCCAACCCTGACCCCATCCCAGAGCAGCCTCATCTGGCCTTCCAAGCATTGTTGAAGTAAGTAGCCCAACCACGCAGCCCAGTGCAGCTCTAAATTCATGGTCTCTAGACTCAGTGAGTTCTTGAAGCCACTCAGCACTCCTTTATGGTACCCTGGGTCAGATCTTTTCTCTGTTCCTTTCCATGACCATTCTGAATAGCTACCATTTTTCTCCAGTGTTCTTACCTTTTAGCAACTGATGTTAGCCCCTTCTTCTATGAGAAAATCGGGGCTGTTGGGCGAGAGTCACCACAGCTTCCTGTCCTAGCACACCCACTGATTACAACCCTCTCTTTCTCTGCTCCTTTCCACCCTGTGTTCTTATTCCACTGTTTCCCATTGCTTCTAGAACCTTCTTTCATCTATTGTTCATGTTCTCAACTACAATTTCAACCCCATTGTTTCTTCTGTCTCTTTTTCCTTGGCATATAAACATTCATATTTCCTCAAAATGTCCAGGCTGATGCTGTTCCACCCTAAACATAATCTGTCTCCTTGTCCTCCTGGACAAGCTACTAAACCCACCCTCATATGCTGTCTTCTCACCCACATTTTAATTCACTCAGCCCAGCTGCTTCCCCCATTGTGCCTCTGAAAACACCCTCCAGAGACCACCAACAGCATCCTTGTGGCTAAATTCACTGAATGATTCTCAGGTTGTATCTATTGAGTGCTCTGACACACTGGACACAGAGACCACTGAAAATCTTTGCATCCTGAAGAATGTCTTCTCTGCCTCCTTTATGGCCACCTCCTCCTCCACCTGCCCTGATAGGTATTCAGTGCTCCCTGGGCTTCTGTCTGGACCATCTTCTCTTTTTGACCAATCTCCTTCACTCTCATGGTCTTAAATACCATCCTTCTGATGATGACTCTGAAATCTTTATATCTGGCCCCACCTGCTCCTCTGACTGCCAGATTCCCATCCCAGTTGCTTTCTGTGATGTCCCACTAGAAGTGACAATACAGCCTACCCTGTCCCCAACTGGAATTATCACAGACCTGTCAAGCAAGCCTGCCTCTTTTCCTGCCTTCCCCATGCCCGTGCTGTCAGGTAAACCCACACTCCCAGAGTCTCCTAGAGGTTTCCCTCTTCTTCACCCCCTCACCCATTCATTGGTAAAGCCCACGGTCTGAGGCTGGGTTCCCCTAGAGGCTGACCCCAAGACGAAGATTTGAGTGTAAGCAGTTTATCTGGGAGATGATCGCAGGAAACCACTAGGGGAGTGGGGAAGGAGCCATGAAGTTACCTTATCAAGCAGGTCACTGCCATTGGCACCTGGAGTTTAATCCTGCTGGGAAAACTGGAGCCAGTGCAGATCATGCACCTTTTGTTATCCCACTAATGCACCAGGGAGCTGGGGTATTTATACACCATCTCCTTCCATTCACTGGCTGAGGATTGCTCCTATGGAGGCATCAATACCCCAGCACTTTAGGCCAGTTGTGCACACAGACAAGTGGGTTCTAGAGTCCAGAGAAAGTCCTCAGGGAAAGAGATGCAGATGCTGTGTCTTGTCGCTAGAGGCCAAGCTAGTGAGCACCAAAGTGGTGGTAAGGGCAAGGGAATCAGGGCTACACGCACCACCGATTTGACCACCTACATATTCTCTATCCCCATTACTCTCTCTCCCCAGGACTGCGGCTATCATTTCCCATCTGATCTCTCGGCCTCCAGTCTGGCGCCCTGGCCTTCCATCTCCTCTCCATTTTGCAGCCAGAGTGTCTATTCAGACTCATAACCTGTCACTTCCATGCTTAAGTCTAAATTCCTTAACATGGCACCCGAGACTCTCAATATTCTGACCCCAACCTAGCTCTCCTGCTCAGCTTCAGTCGCTTGTAAATTAACTTTGGTTCATTCAAGGATTCAGTGCAATCATTTTCTCTAAGCCCCTAGGCTGAGCTAGATAATCCTCAGCTATTCCTTGTTCATTGTATAATCTGAAGATGATCTGTTTACCTGTTTGTCTTCTCCTGATCAACTCTTAGCACTTGGAGGTGCAGGGACCACATCTTACTTATCTTTGGATCCCCAGAGCCTGTGTCTGTCACATATTAGGCACTCAACAAATGTTTCTGGAACTGAAATATTGGGTTCCTTTCACTATAGAGCAGGTTTTTCCAAACATATCTTAATAGATGATATTTTTTAAAGGAGAGAGTTCAGACAAGTAAATGACGAGCTAAAACAAAATTCAGTGCTTTTTTGGCATTGGTCTCTGGTGTCTGCCCATGAGGGGCTGATGTCCAACCAGGCTGTAAGTCAGCATTGGATCTGACTGGTCCGTAATGTTGGTCTGTTCCATAATGGTTGTTAAATATTTTGAATATCACCCCTGCCTGTGTGCCTTGAGTCTCCAAGACAGGGATAAGCTGTGCACTTTCCAAACTCATTTGACCATTTATTCCTGTCAGGGAGCTTCCTGCTACGTTATGAAGACTCACTTTGGAAACGCTGCCTGGAGGTAAAAAAGCAATAATCCTGGACACTGGCAAGAGAGGCAGCACTGGTGCCCATTGTACAGCACGGGGTGGGGGAGAGGCTCAGAGGTCCCAGGCTGTGTGTGGACATCTGTGGGAACATAAAGACCCCCCCCCCCCCGGCAAGGAGCTGGCACTCCACCAAGGGGTGTGAGCCTCATTCCCGATACTGTCTATATGACTGCCCCAGTGCACAAAGCCTACTGATGTGCCACTGCCAGGCAAGAGCGAAGATGCTGGGAAAGAGGGAGGCAGAGAGACATGCCTGGCAGAGATGAGAGCTTTCCCTGAAGCCCAAGAAGACAGTGATTCTCTGGGCTGCAGCTTTGGCTGAGATCAAAAGGGGAAGCAAGTTGCCTGGGGTTCTGTGAGTTGTGGCCAGCGAAGCACACGCGAGGAAGTGAGGACTTTTTCTACCTGAATAAAGCAGCTGGTGAGGAAGTGACTCCATTTCCCCCTTATCATGGGCTCGGCAGGATTTCCTCTGCAGCCACTTTGTGCTGAATGAGTCTTGAGGGTTCCGTGCACATAGCAGAGCTGCTTTGGCAGTGGCCAGCTTCTGTCCCCTACGGCTCTTCCTCCTTCACCCCCTCTCCCATTACTCCCAAAATATTGATTCCGGGTTTGGGGGAAAAGGAAAGGGAAAAAAAACAACGGCCGGGGAGCACATAACTGAAGGACACACAGCTGTCTGGCCTGCAGACTGTGAAGAGAAACCCAACATGAGACCCCACAATGACTCTTTCTACCAGGCTTGCGGGGCTGCTCCCACCAAAGCCATCTGCAGTGAGAGGGCTTCATCCTGGAGAGACCTCAAGCGGGGGAAGACGGGCTAGCTGCATCCCAGGCCAAGGACATAAAATGAAACTTAAGCCAAGTGTCATCTGGATGTAACTAGAAACCTGCTAGAGAAATGGCAGGAGATGAAAAACCCAAACAAAACACAAAACAAAACTTGTCTGCCTCCCCAAGTTGGTCCAGGGACGGTTTGGTGTATTTTGTGATGCAAATTGAGTGGAGGATGCAAATTAGGCAGCCCCCCCTCCACCCCGCCTCCAGGAGCTAGGGAGGGCAGAAAATGACAAGCCCATAAGGTTCCTTCTTTCCTGAGCTGGGCATGGTATGAAAATAATTTGCAAGGGGGTCTGATGTTCTGGGGATCTTGCGGCCACGGAGTCAGGTTCCAGGTGGGGCCCACCTACTGGAGGAGACTTAGGCTGGCAGTTCTTGGGCTCTCCCAGGTTCTGTTAGTCTAACTAGCATCCGGGCTGGGGTAGGAGGTGCGATCAGGAGTGAAGCACACAGACAAACCCTCCCCACCCCACCCCAGCTATGCAAATACTGCAGGGGGAGGGTACTCAGCCACCTGCGGGCCTAGGTACCTCCTGTCAGGAGGTGTGAATAGTTCAGGGCTTCAAGAGACTGTAGGTGGAAATGGGCAAAGGGACATATGTGCTGAAAATATGTTAATAGTTGCGCCATTTGGTTCACTGTGTTCATACAATAAACCAAAACCAGGGAGATTGAAGGCCACATCTACACTAGATCTTGAAATCTCATCTTCAGGTTGCGTATTCATTCACAAAGCAGACGTTTGTGTAAGATGCTGAGGAGTCTTAAAGCTAAGTAAGATGCAGGCCCTGCCCTGTAAGACCCACTTGGTTATATATATATATATTCTTGTGCATTCATAGTAGCCTTAATGAGCAAGAATGCTTTCTCAATATATTCAAAGCACTTTGTGTGTGTAGATGCACTGACCCTGCAGTGCTCTGGGGAGCAGAGAAGAGACACATGCTGCTGTCCTCATGGCACAGCCACGCCGGCCCAGGCCCTAAGCAGGTTGCCTTCTGTAGGACATCATGGGCACAGAGCCACAGTAATCTGCCTTGCCGTGTTTCGGTGTTAAAATAAAGTTCCTTCATTTTTCTTCCTTACCCTCCTCATTCCACTACCTTCTTTTGGCTAAAAGCCTCTGAGTGCCCTGCATTTTCTTGCGCTTGGCCCCTTCTTGCTTTGGGCCCATGTTGTTTTCACTGTGTGGCCAAATGATGCTATTGTGTTGGGTATGAAAGTCTGTCAAGCAAAAAAAGTGTAATTATGATGACTCAACGGTAAAAAGACAGATAGTCCATTTAAGAAACCAGCAAAGACCTGAAGAGACATTTCACTAAAGAAAATATACAAAAGGCCAAGAAACTCAAGAAAAGGTGCTCAATATCATTAGTCATTAGGGAAATGCAAATCAAAACCACCATGAGATGTCACTTCCCACCCAAGAGCATGGCTATAATGTAAAAAACAGACAATAACAAGTGTTGGCAGGGAGGAAGGGAAACTGGAGACCTCACATGTGGCTGGTGAGAACGGAAAGTGGTACGGCCACTGTGAAAACCAGGGGTGGTTCCTCCAAAAGTTGAACAGCTACCATGTGATCCAGCAATTCCACTCCTAGATATAGACCCCAAGGTAATTAACAATAGATGTCCACACCAACACTTGTGCATAAATATTCACATCAGCATTATACAGAATAGCCCAAAGTGAAAACAACCCAAGTGCTTAATCACTGGTGAACAGGGAAACAAAAGGTGGTACCACCATACAAAAGAATATTATTCAGCCACAAAAAGGAATGGAGCATTGTTTCAAGCTACAACATGGAGGAACCTTGAAAACGATGCTCAGTGAGAGAAGCCAGGCGCAAATGGTCCCATATTGTATGATGCTATTTATATGAAATGTCTCAAACAGGCAAATCCATGGGGACAGTGGATCAGTGGTTGTCAGGGGCTGGGGAGAGAGGACAATGAAGAGTGGCTGCTCATGGGTATAGGGATTTTTTTTTTCCTGGAGTGATAAAAACATTCTAGAATTACATAATGGTGATGATTGCACAACTTTGTGAATATACCAAAAGCCAATGGATCAATCACTTTAAGTTGAATTTTATGGAATGTCATATATATATATATCTCCTTAATTACATTTCTCACACTACATGAAGAAGGGGACTCAACTATTTTTACACAGCATGGAATTGGACAGAAATACTCATTGTTCTATAACCCTTGCTTCCCCGGGTGTGTGGGAGGTGGGGCTCTGTTGGTTAGAAACTCTGCACAATTTTTGTCTTCCTTTTCATGAATTCTTGATGTTGGAGGTGGCATGCTGGGTGAAAACTGTCCCGGATGAGAAGTCAGGTTAGCGGGTGCCGATCTGAGTGAGCAACTCACTCGACTGTCTGGGCCCTAGGTTTCCCTGATCTGAAAATTTACTGGTAGCCAATCTGCAGTCTACCAACTGGGGCTTACAGAGCTAAAGGTCTTATTCTCCACCTTTCCTCCTGCGTCTCCTGGGATGTGATTTGGTATATCCTGATGCGTGTCAGAAGCTGTTATTGCAACTACTGTAGCCCCTGACCTGGTCCCTCTGCCACGCTCTGGCCTCCACCGCCCTCCTTTCCCCCAAATCCACATGTGGCTTCAGAGCCTCATGCTGTCAGCTCCATCCTCTCGCTCTGTCTTCCTCTTGCCAGCATGGCAGCCAAGCTGCCATGGCCTCTGATGGACCTGGATGCTTCCCGTCTCTGTTTTAATGGTCACAATCCAGGCATTTGTCCCACAGACCTCTCTGCCTCTCACGCCAATGTAATTTGAACTGGCGATGTCAGAGTGGGGTGTAGTTGGGAAGCTTTGCTTCTCCTCTGTGGAAGCCGAGACTCTCCACTGCCTGATGTGGGCTGGAGATTCCTCGGACAGACTAGTATTTGGAAGATACCCACCCACTGTTCTTCCTTGGGTTCTGGAGCCACCGGCGGGGCTCCCTCCCCCACTCCCTCCCCAGTGTCTGGACCTGCCTCGGTAAAGTGAGCACGAACATCACAACTGTGCGCTTGGTGGCAGGTGACTGCAGGTCACTGTCTGGGCCGGCCATGCAGTGCTCCACCGGGCCCGCCACGTGGCCTGCGAATGCAAGGCGCCGCCAAGGTCCCTACCCCTCGCCCTGCCACTGCAAGAGTTAATTCATGAAAACATGCCAAAAATGGGAAATGAAAGCAGATGCTTGTTGAGTTCTGCCGTTTGGCCTAATTGCTGTCATCAAGACACCACTGCTGGGGGGCAGCGGGGAAAGGGGGTCCTTCATTTATTAAATGTGGAGGGCCAGAGTTCGGGACTGAACGTCTGATGCTCACTTGCTTAAATCAGCAAGTGTTGACTGAGGTTGGTAGTGGTGAGAAGTACAAAGAACCCGCATTTCCTAATAGGAACTTGCTGAAAGTGGCCTCAGCCCTGGAGGGTGCATGTCAGAGTGAAAAGAGCAAAGCAGCATGGGTTTCTATGGATGCCTTCCTCAGCGGGGCACCACCAGCCTCCAGTCAGGCCTGGTCTGACACTTGCTTGCAGGACGGGTTAAGAAGTCAGTATGGGCATCTTTTCTGGAAGCTCCATGATGTGCTGGCTATACGTTCCTTGCTTTGCCGACAGGCTCAGACATCTGTCTCGGACCAGCTCTGCCCCTGATGATGCCGGACCTGGTGTTCTCGGTCTGCAGGACGGAAGTTGCAAGCTCTGCTTAAAGCTCCCAGGATGTTGAAGAGGACCCCGCCCAAAAGTATCCTGAGATATAATAAGCCTCACCCTGTCCCCACTGCCCCAATCCTACAGCCCCGTGAGTCACTGCGTGATGGTCAAAATGAGTAAGGCGATCCCTGAGCAGCCCATGGGAGAAGCCTGCCCCCTACACCGTGGAGCCAACCTGCCTAGGAGACAAGCACGCTCTGGGGAAGAGGCAGAAGCGCGGTGGTGAACTCGCTCAGTGGGTTCCATATGGGCATGCTAAGACAAATCTGCTTTCATTTTGTAGCTTATGATTTTGTTCAGCTCACCTGGAAAGACTCAATGTGGATAAAAACAGATGCATTTCAAGGCACACTGCCTGGCTCTTTGACAATTTTCTTCCTTCCGTATCAGACAGTCTTCCTGTACCCAGGGAAGACAGAGGACCTCTCTCACAAGGAAAATGCAAAGTCTCTGTCAAGGGCAACAGCTGTGTGTACCAGGACAGACCTCTGGGCAAGGTCAGGGTGCTGATTCTGGATTCAGGCTCACTCCCTCAGGGATGCAGATCCGCTGCCCTGGCTTCCATGTGAGTAGATGTTTACTGTGAATCACCTCTGACGTGGAGGTTCCCCATTGCCAGAACAGTACAGGGCCATGTATACAGAGAGATGGAGACAGAGAGAGGGACAGACAGACACAGAGAGACTCAGAGAAAGAGACGCACACAGAGATCGGGGGGGCTGAGATCTCGAGTCAGCACAGTTTCCAGGGGGAGAGCGGACAGCTGCCTGACCTGCTGTGTACATCGGCAAGGTCAGAGCATGACACGTGCTCACCGAGAAAGGCCTGTCCTGTCCATGTCGCTGGCAGTGGCCACTTACAAGGCGAAAAGCAGTGCCCCAGGGAATCCTGACTTCCCAGGCAACTGCCGCTCCCCATCATATGCTCAGAACCGGTTTGGGCGGGCAGTGAGCAGCCCATGGGAGCCATCTGCCAAAGGTGTTCACGTAGTTGCTGGCTGGACCCAGAACGGGAGCAGAACCACACCCCGAACCTTCTGACCAGTCCTCGGCCAAGGGGTGGGGCTGGTACCTCACAGGAGGAGCTGGCAGGTGGGCGGTCAGTGCCCGCATCTCTGACCATGGCCTCGCAGGCTCCTGCTGTTGCTGACACCCTGGAGCCGGTCAGCTCAAGGGGAATTTCATGATGCCAACTGGCACGGAGCACCTGCTCTGAGCACGGCATGGTGCTCCGTGCTACCAGTGAAAAGCGAGTGGCTGGGGGTCTGTCTGTACGACAACAACTTCCTTAAACCCGATACGGCGCCTGAACCGAATCAAAAGCTCCACACTCTTCTAGTGGGACGACTCAGAGACAGCAGTGTCTCCCTGGCAATATTGTTCACCTCTAAGGTCATAAGAAGAAGCTCAAGTCGGGGCTGGTGGAGGCTTCAGGTAGGACTTTGGGTCTAGCAAATTGTTATTTCCACTGAGGGAAGCTCTTGGCCAAGTGCATGAATCTTGGATCCATGTGTGTATACTCTGGATGGCTCTCCCTAGCCCTGCATGGGTCCTCTTTCACCAGTATGGCCTGGGTACTTCTGGCTTTGACCTCTCCCTTGGACATACCTGCAACAAGCAATACAGCCACAGCCACACCACTAACAGAAGGATTTATTTAGTGTCTACTTTTGGGATGAGTAGAGAGAACTCACTGTGGTGCCAAACTCCACGAGGGAGCTCCTATAAATGACATTATACAGAAGAGACTGGGGCCAGAGAGGTTATACAACGTGCCAAAGTCACACAGCTCTTTGTGGCAAAGCTGCAATTTGATTCAGGGCCTCTGCAACTCCTAGGCACGTGCTTTTTAACCACACTTTGCTGCTCTTGGGGGAGAGAGAAAAGAACTACGAGACCGAGGCGTTGTGGAGACAAGCGATAAGTATGAGAAGTTCAACAAAAAGCCTGAGGAGTGACAGGGAATGCCCGATCAGTGTATCAGGAGTCTTTCAGATGGGCTGGAGGGGACAGGAGCTGAGTCCAAAGGAGTGTGCGTGAGGGAAGAGAAGGAGGGATGGCATCTCGGGACATGGAAGCCAGGTGGGAGTTGGTGGCCATGCCATGGCAGGTCTTAAGATGGGCCTGTGTGTGCAGCCGGCGGTGAGTCGGAGTGAGCAGGGCCACATGGACAGAAAGAAGTCCCATGATTAGAGAGAAAGCACAAGTCTCAAGGACCGGCCCCTCGACACCAGCCCCGGCCACTCTGCAGAGCTGGATCCCACGGGAACATGTGGGGCATTCTGTAATTCCTCAGTCTGTGGTTTGGCCCTGGTGGCTTATTCCTCACGCGCCACCTCAAGAGTACTTAAAAATGCTGTGAAGGAGAATCCCGAAGGAGAAATTCCTTCCACGGTATTCAGGAAAAGCCCTCCTATGTACCGGGCGGCTTCACAGGGAATTCTGGAATGTGAAGGAGGCAAAATGTCCTGGAGTCACAAAAACAAATCCAACTTGAAGCCTACTTGGAATATTAACATAGGTGGCCTGGGAACCTCCAGAGCGGTAATCCGGTTTCAGTCCTTCCAAGGGTCCCTGCTGAATCAAGAGCGACTGAGTCCCCAGCAGGCATGAACAGGAGCAGCTCCCCCACCACGGGCAGAGCGAGGGGTGAGGGAGGCACATGCTCCCCCCCAACACCGCCATGACCCCGCTCAGCAGCTGCCCTCCAACACCGCCCGGACCCTGCTCAGCAGGCTGCCCCCTAACCCCGCCCTGACCCTGCTCAGCAGGCTGCCAGCCAGCCAAGCTGGTCTTTCCCCCACCAGGCACCACCGACTCATCTCATGACTATAACAGCTTGCTCTGCTGACTTAAATTTGGAAATTTTTCATAACTTAACAAAGCCAGAGACCTTTAAATTCCTAGGAACCTGCCCACAGAGCATTTTACAAGAACCCATCTGCTTGCTGTGTGTTTAATCCTTTAATGTTTGGTTCAGTTTGTTTCTGGAAGGCTAGTTTGTGGGGCAAGTTTGTGACTGCTGCAGCCGGGCCAAGCAAGCCAGAAACCCTTTCTTTAAAATGTCAGGAGTTGTAAGACAGGAAATATGTTCAGGACAATGCCTCTGTGACTCCAAATTCAGGATGGACAAGCGAAAGCCGAATGCCTGGGTCTGTCGCTTTTGTGTGAGGGGCTCTGCGCTCAGCTCCATCCTCAGCACAGGACACCCTCCATCCTGCTGGGTGGGTTTACTGAACAGTGAGGTGCCGAGAAGGCTGGGCCTGAGCCAGCCCTCCAACACCTCCCCAACAAGCTCCAGACTCCACTGTAACAGGGACAGCTTGCTGGTCTTATACCCCAGATCCCTTTCCCCCTGAAATTCCCTGTGGGTTTCCATTGTCTTTGACTTCTGCTTTGCTCTCCCGTTCCCTTCTTGTCTTGCTAAAGTTCATTCCTTGGCTCTGTTTATTTTTTGTTGTTGTTGTTCCTGGTCTCCCTTTGCCTGCTCTGCGTTTTCTGGAAGATGGTAATTCCCCACCATCTTAGATGGGAAGAGGACCACATGTTGGCTAAATGAACACGCAAGGCCTGTGCAGCCACGGGAAGGGTTTGGTCATAGCTGTGTGGGCTCCTGCCAGCCTTCATCCTGGTGGAGGGACCCTGGTCATGGACGCGACGGGAGAATGTGGGGCAGACTGAAACCTCCAGGAGAGGATACGAGTTCATGCAGGGTGTCCTTGCTGCCCCTGACCGTGGCGGTTGGACAGGACGCCAGGCCTGTGACCCTGGCTGGAGTCTGAGCCAGGTGCTTGCTGCACAACCTATGTTAACCCTTACAGGTTTAAATACTGTCTGGGTAGTGGTGGGACAACTGGAGGGGGATATGTGGTAGACTAAAGAGCAGAACAAAAATGTCCAAATGTCACTTTTTCTAAGTTTTTAAACTCTGCCTAATTCTTGACAGTCTTAAGTCTTACAACTTTATAGGCTTTTCATTTCCATTTAAACCTGAAACATCTTTGAAATGCTTTTAGAGATGGGGTGCCTGAGTGGCACAGTCGGGTGAGCATGCAGCTCCTGATGTTGGCTCAGGTCATGATGTCAGGGTCATGGAACGTCCGGCTCCGCACTCCGCAGATATCTGCTTGAGATTCTCTCCTTCTGCCCCTCCCTCCACATGCACAAGTGCACTCTCTCTCTAAAATAAACAAATTGTAAAAGAAAAAAAAAAAGATAAATGCCTTTTGAGGTAATCCTAACCTAGTAAAGTAATCCTAACCTAGTAAAACAACTTGAAAAACTGAGAAAAAAATATTAGGTTTATTTCACACACACCTAGGGTAGGGCGTTTTGAGAGAGGTCTGAGTCTAGGCATAAGTTTATGGTGAATGGTTTACAGATTCAAACAGGTATGTTTTCCTAACTTGGTACATCATTTGGAAAAGATCATTTTATTAAGGGCAATTTTAGATGTTAAAAAAATATAATTTCATTGTCATCATGTCTGCAAGACCTTTTGTTCAAACTTCCAGACATAAAATAAATAAGTCCTACAGAATAGCGCACAATGGCGACTACAGTTAATAACACTGTATTGCATATTTGAAAGTTGCCAAGGCAGATTTTAAACGTTCTCGTCACAAGGAAAACATTGCCATTACTATGTGTGATGATGGGTGTTCACAGACTTACTGTGGTGATCATTTCACAACATAAATAAATATTGAATCATTGTTGTACACCTGAAACTAATGTAATGTTATACGTCAATTCTATCTCAATAAAAAAAATAAAAATGTACTGCCATCAAGTCTATAGGACCTTTTGCTAAGAAAGAAAGAATTCCAAGTATTAATGTTTGACGATGGATTCCACCCTTTCAAAGGCAAAAGCCTGAGCAGAGCTATGCCCTGGCTCAGAAAATCATCACGTGATCCTTGGTCACTTCACAATCCATGCAGTGGGCAAGCTGCAGGGTCTGAGCGTCTGCAACTGGCTCAGGCTCTCTCTTTGCTATCAAGGGAGTCACCTTCCCAGGTCTCGAGAGCCTCATTAGTGACAGGAAGAGAAGTTTACATAACTTGTGGATTTGGGGCACTCTGTTTTGTGTCTGTGTGTCAGAAGCAGGGAGGACGGAAAGGGTTATGTAACCGGGACACGGGCAGACACACAGGCCACTAGGGCCTTTTTGGATCTCATCAAAAGTCCCAGAGTTGCCATTCCATTTATTTCAGATGCAAAGGGAAGCCTGGATCCTAGAGCTGGTTTCATGAGAGGAAACCTGGGAGTAACTGCCCTCACACGGAGAGAAGTTAGCAAAGTGCTTGATATTCTAGACATGGGAAGAAACAACTGCCCAAGCCATCAAGGCACCAGAAATGAGAATCTCAGGGATGGTTCCTAAAGTCCCAACTATCTATTCCAACAGCTGTGTAACTACGGTTCAAACGGAATGAGAGCCATATTTCAATAATGTAGAGATGATTTTATGAAGAATTAACAAACATCTTCCTTGGATGTGTCCTACTTACCACTCATCAACAATATTCATTAGTGGTAAGTTAACACATCAACCAAAAGGAACTTTATGGTTTTCAGTCCAGTTCCTCAGACAACAGAATCATGTTACTCAGGATAAGTGTGCTATTCCTTTTCAGCCTCTCCAGCATTTCTTGGATCTCCTAGAGTACCCCCTTTCAACTGAAACTTTCCATTTTTAAACCTTTCCCCCAATGTCCCTCCAGGCTCCCACCCCCTGTTAATTACAGAGAAAATCCATTCAGTCATTTTTGGGTTATCAGACTGTGGAAAATTTGTTTTTCAAGCTTTAGAAGATTGTTGAAGTGCCTTTTTCTTTCTCTCTCTCTCTTTTTTTTTTCTTTTCTTTTTCATTTCAGATAACTCAAAACTGGTTTGGATCCATGACATCAACCTTGGCATGTACAAAGAATAAGGAATGAGGACTTTGCCTTGTTTGGAACCAAAAGAGAGGAATATCCACTCTCTCTTTTCCATTTTCATTAGGACAGTATTTTTTCCTTTTAGTTGGATGATGTATACTTTTAACATTCCAGGAAAAAAGTGTCAGTGATATGCAAGTCATAATAAAAGAAAATCAAAAGAAATGCAATTACAAGGGACAAGGAACTTCATCATTTTTAGTATGAAATGCCCTGAGGAAAATCTAATTTTAAAAATTACCAGCACCATATAAATGAGAAGAGAATATATGAAAAGATGTGTTATTTTAAAACTTAATTTAATCCTTAATCTTTCTGGCTCTGGGACTTTTATCCTTATTTTTAAAGGCCAAAAGTTATCAGGTGCTGGGTAAGGAGTAAACCTCACACTAATGCAATGTCATAGTAGAAAGTGACAACGGGTCCTCCTGGTCTCGGTTTGCTGGCTGGAACACGGTGGGACACAAAAAGGGTTATTAAATAAAAAGGGAACATGCACTGAAAATGAAATGATAGCCTTCTCTTTCCCATTATTATGAAGGTACTTGTGAATGAAAACGAACATTCACATGACATACCATAGTTGATAAAGTGCTCCCGTATCTACCAACTAGTGTGAACCTCACAACAACCCACAGGTCAGTTATGACTGTTGTCACCCCCATTTTACAGATGACCAAAAATATGTAACTTTTCTAAGGACACACAGTTAATCGATAGTGGAACCAGGACTCAAACCCAAAATTGTGACCTAAAATACCTTGCCTCTCCACTCTATCACACAGACTCCCTAAAGAGAGTAATGACTCCCAGCAAAATGGGCTTGCACAGAGCCAAGATGTTGTAAGCTTGAATACAGGAGGGACTTGCTCACATATAACATCTCTGTCTCTCTGAAAAAGTTTAAATTATGAGAATAAAAAATCAAGCTAATTTCTATCATAAATGTTGGTTGATAATAGAGGGTTTCAACTTATTTCTGCCTATGTCACCATTCTAGCCCAGTGAGATTTAATTTTGCCACCCTCAACCCATATTTAAAAAAAAAAACCTGGAACCATTCACGTATTCAGAGAGAGAGAAAGAGTCCAAATAATAATGCAATAACACAGCCTTCCTTAAAAGCCTTTTCTTGATGGAATCTCCAATTTTTCTTTCCACTGTTATTACAGTGGCCTGGCAGAGGCTTTAGCAGTGAGGCAGAGAGAAGATGCCATTAATAATATTGATTTCTAACCTTTTATCTAGTTTTCGTTTGGAATCAAGCACAATGCTTAACTCTCCAGAAAGGGTTCTCTTGACATAAGGCTTTTAGATTTAGGGAGAGACGTTTCCTTTGTCCAGATATGAATTTCCCCCACATTGCTTAAGTCAGGCTGAAAATGAAAACAAAACAAAACACAAAAACCAAAACAGAGATCTGGTAGAACGCCTGCTGTTGTGCCTCTCCTCTCCCTTCAGCAACGCCACTTCAAGACTGGGTTCCACAAAAAAGCACCTGCTCTTACCTTGTAGCAACAGTGGTGGATGCAGTAAGGCCCAAAGACAAAAAAAAAAAAAAAAAAAAAAAAAACCAGAAAAATCACTTTTTTTTTGTCCCCTGGGCATTGTAATGATTTTTCTTGTCTTATTGCTATGTATATCTACTCCTTTCCCCCTCTTCCCTTATCCCTATTAATTTGCTATCACCCTTTCACTTCACACTTGTCTTTGCTCTTATCATTCTCTCAAGTTACATCCCCCTGGGCTGTGAAACTGTCATTACTAAGCCTTCTCTCTACCCAAGAGCCTGGACCAAACTCTAAAACCATACTCTGCTTGGCCTTTAGTGAGCTGTTCCAGTCTGACAAACCAGCAGTCTCCATGTAGGGATACAGAGGTGAATTTACATAGGGATGCCTTAAAAAATGCCAAAGCTTGGCTAAGTCATTGTGCAGACCTTCTGGTAAAAACAGTTCTAGAAAGGTCAGGCTGCAACATAAAATCTGATGTTTGGGAAGGCGTTCTCCTGGTTGGGAGAGTGGGGACTGACTCTCCAACCTCCATGGGGTGACTCCAGATATATTATTCTAGTTTGACAGGCAACATTTTTCAAAGAATACCAAGCCATGTCTCCACCGAGCAGGCAAATGGGCCGGCCTTTTTTCATCCTGACCTCACTGAGCTCTCATTTTAGCTTCAACAAATTACTTGATAAGTCATCTTGGTTTCCCCTTCTGTAATGCAGTCAGGGGCATTCCCTGCTTCTCTCTCATCTCTCCAATTGCTCAAAGGGAACTTTCCCCTTCTTGTGTTTTTTCTATAAATTAGCCTGATTGATCAAATTAATCTGTTTAGATTTTCCCCCCAAAATTCCCTTCCCCACACTGACAGTGTCTGTTGTAACCCTAAGCTACTTTCCCCTCTGGCCCATGTACCTCCCCCACACCAGTCCCCCTGCCTGACTAACCATCCATCCCACATTACTGGCTGGGTACAGTTATGTGACTAGCATGACCTAAACTCTGGGGTGAACTCGAGAGAGAATCACAAACATTCTTCTCCTTCTAGTCGGGGACAAGGCTGGGAGAAGCCAGGAGGGAGCGATACGAGAAAGGAAAAACCTAAGTGGCGTGGAGACACGGACCGCGGGAGTTCAGAGAAGGGATGAGACGAAGCAGGCCAGTTCATCCAGGCAAGGGGGCCACAGTGGTGAGGGGCTGGGGTGAGGGTGACAGCACGAGCTAGAGGCAGAGGGAGAAATGTGTACCCAGGCCTGACTGCGTGGGTTTAAAAACAAAATCTCATGGAGAAGATAATTGAAATGAAAGTCAGAGCTTATTAAATTTCTGTAGGCCCAACCCAATTTCTCATCATTCCCAGTCATGTGGATACATGCTAATTTCCTTGGCAGCCTTAGATAAAGCTCTTAATATGATTTGAGTCCCTTAGAGATTAGCACTATTATAAATATAAATGTTCAAACACAAGCGAGTTGAAACCAAATGCCCCCCAAACACTGGCTTTCTGTTATAGGAAGGTTTTCAGTGGAGCACTGAGCCCTTGGATAAATGAGCTAGGGAGCAGAGTTAAAGGGGCCCGTTGGCTAAATCTCAAGGCCAGGCTCCTTCACAGGAAGGAGTGAAGCGGGTAGCGGCTCCTGACATATATAATCTACAGCAGCTGGCAGGACAGCTTTGGATGACATTCTGAAAAACACGAATTCAGAACCGCAAGTAGGGGCTTGGGTAGGAGATACTGAGACCCTGATCAAAACAGTCTTTACTCAGTGGCCAACCTGCAAAACATCTCCTTCGGGTTCCAACCGCCTTTTACAGCTTACAAGAGACTCACTAACAAATAGTTATAAATATACATCAAGGAGTTTGTTTATCTAACTAAGAGAAAACAATGTTCAGCTTCTTTAGAAACGTGTATTTGACACCAAACCGAGGTAACTGTTATGGGACCAGAAACGGAGCACACCATACTGAGCCTGGTGTTTTGATGTGGTCATTATTCGCTAAGCAGAGCCGCCACTTGGCAACAACACTCCGTGTATGCCCAATTCTAGGTACTTGAAAATTTAAAAACAGATGTCTTCCAAGAGATTCTAAAATTAAAGATTTTTTTTCATTAATTGGTAAGAACCTTCCCCAAATTCATCCACATGCCTGACATTGTGCTGTTAAGTGAAATCAGAAGGGATTGTGATGATGAAATCTATTCTTTAATTTTTCTAGCATTTGGGCACAGGGCTTTGTGTTAAATTAGCCAACCCGTCTATCGGCAGAGTGCCGTCCTGAAATGTTCTTACTACTAAATAATGAAGTGAAAAGTATTCCCAGGAGACAAAAGAATAAGAATTCATGGGCCTGCCCTCAGCACCTACTAGAGGTTCCTTTCTTACCTGAAGATGTAATTACTTGGGTTTGGGGAAATTAGAGAATACCCATTAGAGCAGGATGGTGGACTAGCGAGGTGACAAGGCCTCACTGTGTCTTCAATTTTGGTATTTTCTACCTATTGGACAATGGCTCCTTTGGCAGATAATGTAAGAGGCTGGAATATCCATACGACTTCATCTCTCTCTCACCCGAGAAATGACCTCCCTCGGCCTCTGATTCTGTGCCTCCTCCTTCCACCCCTCTTGGATGAAGCCTAATGGAGGGAAAGGAGCAAGAGCACTCAGATGGGCTCGAACCTGGACTCTGCACATTACCAGCTGCATCAATGAGTTGGATGAGTTACCTGTTCTTTCTTTCTTTCCCGGGAATGTTTCAATCTAACTCATGTGAGATGAGGTCTTAAACTCTTTGAGCCTCCAATTCTTAATTCATAAAACATGGAATGTAAGACTCTAGTTCTACAGTCATCACTAGGATAAGGGACCTCTGTGAAGCACTCAGCACAGGGGCTGGCATCCATCCAGTAATTGCGATTTCCTTCCACTCCTCTCTTGTCTTTCCATTTAACTGTCCGAGATCTCGCTGTCCTTTTCACAGGGACTTTCCTTATAAGGAGGTGGCAGGAAATGCACACATGCAAACAGCAATGTGCAAAGTCTGAAGCTAGTAAATTTCTCTTTTCAGGGCTTGATGTTTTTTGTTTTGTTTTGTTTTTAAAGATTTTATTTATTTATTCGACAGAGACAGAGACAGCCAGCGAGAGAGGGAACACAAGCAGGGGGAGTGGGAGAGGAAGAAGCAGGCTCCTAGCGGAGGAGCCCGATGTGGGGCTCGATCCCAGAACGCCGGGATCACGCCCTGAGCCGAAGGCAGACGCCCGACCGCTGCGCCACCCGGGCGCCCCAGGGCTTGGTGTTTTTGATCTTAGGATCTTATTGCCTAGCATCATTAGTCAAGGTGATTCTTAAAAAAAAAAAAATCTCAAACTAGACCCGATGCCTTTGAGTGGTCTGCTACAAGCCCAGGAGCAGAGTTCTAGAGTCAGTAGAAGCTACTGCCTCCAGATCTCAGTGCAGAAAGGCCAGCCTGGTCCTCATCAGGCAACAGAAAGAACATCTAACTGTACTAAGTCATGAGGTCCCCACCTGGAATGCTCCACGCAGGCTGGATACTTCAAAAAGCCAATGGAAGATCCAGAGGAAGACAGAGAGCTGGTATAGTCAAGAGGAGAGGAGCCTTCCACAGGACAATGATGTTTACAAACCAGATGTGGCCCTGGAAAGGGGCAGCCTGACTGTGGAAGCTGGGGATATTCATGAACTCTCAATGGTACAGAAAGGAAGAAAATTTCTTCATCACATCCCTGAACCTCCCAACCATGGGTCAGTCTGTCAACCCGGAGTAGGTAGCTTTAGGGACACAAGTAATGCAGTGCTATTCTGCGCATGGGGAGGGACTTAGGGAAGACCTCATTCTCTTCCTTGATTTCAGCTACAACTTTGCTAAGGGCCCTTTATGCCGATGGTGGCCCAATGAGCCATCCAACCCTAATCCAGAACCAATGTATCCACATATACATCAGGTACCTCAAATCCAACACACTCATTAAGGGAACTCCTTAAGCCTTCCCCAAATCTGCCTCTAAAACCCCAGTCAGTCCCTGGGCAGCCTTCCACCTAATGGGAAGCCCAGAAGTGATTCCCAACTTCTCCCGCTCCCCTCCCTACCCATACCTGTCACTGCCTTCTCTGCTACACGATGGCTCCTCTTCCCAGTCTCTGATGCCAGATCCCTTCACCTTGCTGCATTGTTCCTCATCTGCTTACACCACCCTGTGTCCCTCCAGCCTGCCCTCAGCCCTGCTGCTGGGGGTTCCTCTTAAACCACAAACGATCTCTCTCATTCAAATGCCCCAAGCGACTCCCCATTACCCAGGGAGTGAACTGGCCCTGTCCCACGCCTCCAGCCCCACCCAGCTCATGCCTTAAACTCCATGGAACTATGGGCAGCATCAGCCCAAACTGCATACCTCCAGCTGATCCCGGCTCCCACCACATCCTCGGGCCTCTCAACAATCTGTTCACACATTACCTCCTCCATGAAGCCCTTCCTGACTAAGTCCCATCACCTCCCCACCATACCCAACTCTGCTTACTACCAGGCTCACTGCTACAGCCGACTCCTTCCCCTCCAGGGTGGCACGGTCCGCCCTTCATCTCATTCTTGTCGGGCTCTCACGGTGCCTGACACCTGGTAGAAGCTGTGAGTTTGGGGAGTGACTAAATAAAGGAATCAAAATTAAAACAAGTTCAACAGCACAATCCACAAAGACTGTGCCGTGCTCAAGAAAGGCGGACCTACTACGTGTTAGAGGAGAATCGAGGGGGTGGGTGGGACTGATAGCCATAGGGTGTGTGGTAGAATCTAGAATGTCGACTTGGATTTCCAAGTCTACTATTTCCTAGCTTTAAGATCTTGGCCAAGATGTCTAATGCCTTTGAATCTCAGTTATTCATCCGTAAAGATGAGGGGGTGATGGCATTGGCTGCGAGGCTGGGGTGAGGGTGCATCCAAGGGGACACAGCCAGGCCTACTCCATCAGTCCATGGACCTGGACACGGACTCCGGCAACAGTGCTGGCCTGGGGCCTGGGGGAAACAGCAGGGGTCAGAGCACACAGCTCCCGCCTCAGGGGATGGCCAGTCGGCTGAACGAGGCAAAACAGCCTTGTTTGAAAGGTTGAGAAACCACACAGCAAGTCAGGAACAATCAGATGAGTCACCAGACGGAACATGATCTGTGGCCAGATTGGCGCGGGATGTGCGGTGCGCTGGGTGGGGGGAGCATTGTCCCTGGTCGAGGGTGTGGAGGGAGGCTGGTGGAGGAGGAGGGTCTCAGAGCACCAACTTGTCGGGACGGAAGCCAAAGGGTGCTCTGCCGTCTAGGTGATGGGATGGTTCCCAGGTTGGGTTTGTTGCTTTAGGCTCTGTCAGCTGCTCTCTGCTGCCCCCTGTTGGTGTGTAGAGGGAAGAGTAGGACTGTGGCTGAGATGGAGAGAGGGAGAGATTAGCAGGTGAGGTGGTGGGGGTTAAAAATGCAGCAACTGGGGGTAGGTGGTGGAGGTGGGGAAGAGAGGCGGGCCCGTGGGCGTTGCCAGCAACCCTCTCCTCCTTTTTTCCCTGGAGCGCTGGTCACACCCCCTCTCTTCTGCCCCCTCCCCTCATTTTCTCTTTGCAGGTCAGAAGCTCATCCTCTGTTTCCCAGGACCCCAGTATGGACCACTGGTGTGGCTAAGGTAAGGTGCACTTAGCATTCTTGGGACTTCCCTTCTCACTGTCTTGCCTGAGGGCATTTCTCAAGGCCAGAAACCACTTTATTCCTGAATGCCCAGTAAATATTTATGAAGTTTGTGGAGAAGAAAAGAGAAAGAAAAGAAAAAGAAAAAAGGCTGAGGGGGCAGAAGACAGGGAGGGGCAGAGAAGTGAAGGAAGCTATAGTTAACACAGCCATAGTTATCCAGCAGCAGGGGGGGCAGTGGATTGTCCCTTGGGGGAAAAACTGCAAATAACTTTTCCCATTTGCCCCAACCCAGTGCTTTCAACTTAGAAAAATATGACCAGCTTTAGGACTTAGATCAGTTGACATTTTGGGCTACGTAATTCTCTCTTGGAGGAGGGCATCCTAGGACGTTTTGCAGCATCTGTGGCCTCTACCCACTAAATTCACATAAAAACTCCTGCCTAGCTGGAACAACCAAAAATGTCTCCAGGCCCTGCCAACTGACCGACTGTCCTCCGGGAAGGCAAACTCACCCCTGGTGAGAAGCCCCACCTTAGGGGATTGGTAGGCCCGCCCCAAATGCCCAGAGCTCTCCTTCCATCCACTCACCCTCACCTGAGCACAGCAAGAAAGCCGAGTGCCCACCTGCCCCGCCACTTCGCATTCACAGAAACAGAAACAGAGGCTTCCTTCAGAGGCCCATGTCCTCTCTTGCTCTGCTCAGTAACTACAAACTGGTGGATTTCATAACCTCACAGGGGCTCTGCACCCAGAGTCCTGACTTTCTGGCCAACCAGAGATTCAGGTAAAAGGGTTTGCCCAGAGGCAGCTCTGGGGTGAAGGTGCAAACATGGGAGACTCTGCTCTCCAGTTTCTCCTCCGTCTCCTCTCCTCTGAGCCGGGTGCTCAGTAAGAAAAGGTCACAGCAGCTACTTATGTGAACATGAACCCGGGGCCACCCTCCTTCAAATTCAGATGGCAAGTTCTGGAGTTAAATAAGAAAGACTTTGCACAAATAAACAATTAAGTTAATTGTGGTTCTGACATTTCCCCCCCCCCTCAGAAATTAAGTACCCAAATGGCTTTAGGCTTCCAGGCTGCGCCTCAGCCCAGAAAAAACCAGAATGCAAGGAGCTGAAGGAATGGGTTCCAAGTCCCTTTATTTTTTAAGCAAGGAAATGGGAGTCCCAAAGATGTGAAATGCCAGCCAGTACAGAAGCCAGGACCGGACACATCACCTAACCTTATTTAAGACAAAGTTCCCAACACTCCCCTCTATCCAGCCAGGCGGGAGGAACATGGTCTTCAGGAGGGCAGTCCCAGATGGTATCCTCAGAGTGTGTGTCACCAAGTCATGTCTGTACCTCAAGACACGGCTTATCTCATGGAAGCCCTTTGCCTGGGGCTGGTTTGTAAAACCATGCAAGGGGCAACCAAACAGAGTCCCTTAGAGGGTACCCGTACAGGGCTCTGTGACGTGGTTTTCAGTGAAAATTCGTATTAGCTCTTTTCAGCTTTAAGCTTAAACTCCAGCTGGTTTTATCTTCTCTCACTTATTATATTCTAACTCTGTGCATGGTGTAAAGGCCACACCTGTGTTTATATGCTATATGCCATCAAAATACCGTGAAGAGAACACTATGTGGTCTCTATCAGAAGATCAAAAAAGAAGGGGAGAGGCAGGCTTTGCTCCGAGGTTGGGGCCATTTCGTCCTTCTCGAACACTGCAACAGGTCTGTGTTCACTGCGGCTACCAACAGTTTACTTCTGGGTGAAGCACACACTGTTTACGGACAGAGAAACAAACAGGCACCTGTCCGGTTTCAGGGTGACTAGGGAGTTTCCAATCTGGATATGACAAAACTTTTACCCTGTACCCAAACATTCTTTTCTTTTATTTTTAAAGCCAAAATTAGAAAGAAAACAAACATATAGAGGGCTCAGTGTAGAGGAAAAAGAAACTCAAAAAAGTCAAGACCTTTCATAAGAAAAGCTCCGACTGGGTCTAAACTCACCTGGCCTAGAATCTAGGGTTCCTTTCAGGAGGGAACAGGCTCTGTGTCCCAGCGGCCTGAGAGGCTGGCTGTCCTCAGAGTCTCCAGGTAGGAGGTCTCTCCAGTTTCCCACGCTGGAGGAGTGGGTTGTGAGGATGTTGGGGGAGAGAGGAAGTCAGAGAGAGAGTTGCTGGAGGAGTATTTTTCTTGTCTAACCTAGCGGTGCCTTGAGGTGTAATTAATAAGTAACCACCAAGAGCAACTCTGCAGTGGAGGCCTTAGCCCACCGCCTGTGTGTCTATCTGTCTGTCTGTCTGCCAGTGCAGAAAGAACCTGATACTATTTACCTGGCCACCCAGTGACCTGACCCTAGCAGGGGCTCTGCTAATTAGCATAGGCCTTCAACGCCCAGCCTTGGGATTGGCTGTCACACATTCCCCACATTCCAAGCATCAGTCTGTGCTGGGCCCTCCCAGCCCCCCACGCAGCCTGCCAGCCAGTCGCAGGAGCACATGATTGCCCTCCCACCTACTCGTTCCACGCTGGCCCTGTCCACCTGGGGGCACGTGGAACCCCAGCCTGTCCCAGCACCAGAATCCAAGGCCTACAACCTTATCTTCAAAAAGGCATCTTCTGAAGCCATATGGGGAAAAAAAGCATTTTGCTTTAAAATGAGCTGGCATTGCACTGACTTGAAAACAGGTCAGTCGGCTTCAGTTAAGCCAGGCTGTAACTGGAACTGATCACGTACATTAACACGAAATGCCAACAGATATTTATACAGCTGCCTGTCTGCCCCCCATACAGTGGCAAGTCATTAGTTCATGGGAGATTCATCCGTTTATAAAAGATACTGGATAAGTTAGGTATTTTAAATCATGTGAATATGGATTTCTGCTTGGTGCATCTACTTTAAAACCCAGTATCAATATGAGGCCCTTTTCCCCCAAGCACTGCAAATCAAGTTTTCGTCCCTCGGCTATGTCCAGGCAGCCCCATGCTCTAGACAGCTGGGATCATGCTTAAGTAAACCAGAGGCAGGGCTGGGCAGAGTGATTTTCACTAAACTCACAAAAACACAACTGAAAGAGAACTATTCTTAAGAAAGACTCATGTACCATAAAAGGGGAATTTCCAGAAGCCTCTGATATTAGCAATTTGCCCTTCCATTCCCTTCCTCTCTAGTTTCAAGATGAGATGATGACAAAAGAAAGACTTTCAGAAAAAAAAAAAAAAAAAAACCATGAAACTCTGTATACAAACGTGTATATGGACACAGTGTAACTTGTGGGAATTTCCACACCTGCTCTGATTCGCCATGAAGAGGAGGAAAAGCAAGGGTACCTTTGCCCCCACTCGCCCACATTCAGACATAATCATTAACTCAGTTTTCTTGCTTTAAAATAAATATCACGACTTATGGAGTACAAGTTTTCTTTTTCTTATGGGGCAAAAGTAGTTTTTCCAAAGTAGGTTCCGAAGTGGATGTTTTTAGAAGCAGAGGGAGCTGGGAATTTTCTCAAAACTAGCACAAGTATGGATGTTTCTCCTTTCGCTTTCCAGTTTTACATAGGCATTTAAGGCCAACACGCGCTGGCTAATTTCAGTAGAACGTTCCAGAGGGAGGGAAAGCACTCCGTCTCAGGGGGTGAGTGGACATTTATTGGGCATTCGCTTCTTGCATGCCTGGGATATTAGGTATTGTGGGGGAGTCATATTCAGGAAATAGAAGACAAAATCCAATTGAACAGGGAAATGAGCCAAACAAAAATGGACATAAAGATTAAAAAAAAAAAAAGCCCACATATGAAAACACAGACGCATGCACATAACCAGCTGTGGAGTCTGTAAGCTGGGCCTAACCTGCTCACCTTGCAAAGATTTCCCATGTGGTGGGGATTGCCCACATACACGCATTTTTTAGTTTCTGCCTGCGGACCCTTATGTTTCTAGATCTCCTTAAATGGGGTCATTTACATTGCACCCACTTGTTACTTTTTTCTAAACTCAAGCCGCTTTATTATTCTAAAAATTCCCATTGAGGTGTAATTTACATACAGCAAAACGAACGCATTTTCTGTGTACCCTTTGATGAACTTTGGCAAAAGCATACACTCCTGGAACCTGGAACATACTCCCCTATCAGGATATGGAGCATTTCCATCCTCCCAGAAAGATCCCTTGAAGCCACTTTGTTTTTAAATTATTTGCATCTGAATGTTTTTGCGTGGAAATTATCAAAGCCAAATGTGTGGGAAGAAAGGCTAATCATCCATCATCTCCTACAAACACAGGTAGTAAAGGTTCTGAAGACGGTGCAGGAGGGGGCCTGCGCAGGCCCGTCTGCCTGGGATGGGCGCTTTTACTAAGTGCCAAGGGGCTTTTCAGGGACAGGCGCGCAGGGCCCTCTCAGCAATCCGGATGGCGCTAGAGCATGTCACACATTGCATGGGTTTTTCTGGTTTTGTTCTTTAGGCATAGGGGTTTATGTGTTTAGAAAGAGGGAAGTTGAGGCTGGGTAGTCAAATCTACCATAGTCTCAAAGGAGCAAATGGTCTCCGATTAGGAGGGTGCAAGCAAGCTCGGCTCAGAGCACAACACTCCTTTCCAAAATTCTGTTGCAACATCATCAGAGGGCGTTCACATGACCAGGCAAATTAGAAATTTTCTTAACATTTCCTGTTTCCCAAATTTCAGAGACCAGCAGGGAATGTCTGGCCCAGAGTAAGGGACAGTGCTTTGACATAGTGTTGCCCTGCTGGCCTGTCAAAGGGGGGAGGGGCTGGCCTGGGAGCAAAACAAAGGCCCCACGTACTTCCTTTGGAGTGGGAGCGGGGGTACCCTTGCTCCAGTGAACCGAACTGGCAGACGGACCAGGAGTGGAAGGCCAGGTCCCTCTACTCTTCTGGGCGTTCGTTTCTCATGTGAGGCTGAGCTACTTCATGGACATTCAGATTGTAGATCTTCAAAGCAAACACTGAACGAAAAAACATTCTAAAATATTATGCAGGAAGTAGTTTTTTTTTTTTTAAATCACTTTTCCAAAATGGTACCCTGAGGTAATCCTTTCTTAAATCCCCCAGCAATCAAAACAATGTGGTTGCAAAAGTTTACAACTTTAAAACCTTTCAAAGGTCACCTCCCTGCCTCACACCCTCTCGCATAAGAGCATAACGGATATTTTGAGTCACATGTATTGTTCTTTGTTCATTTGCATTTGGTGAAATCCCTCTTTTGGACCAATTTAGTAAGCGCTGCCTTGGGCTCCCTTGGTGATTGTTCTCTTGTCTTGTATATATATTTTTTATGTCAAAAAAATGTAGACCCCTTCTGTCACTTCTACTTTCTTTTTGCTCAAATGGTTTTTCCATCTTGCTTGGGCTGGAATTTCTTCTCCTTCACAGCAGACTAAGCCCTTCAAGGCTCCGATGAAGTCCCTGTCCTTCATGATGCTCTCAGACCTTTCTCTCCTTGGCTTCTCCCTACCAGACCTCTTGTGGAAGGGGCATACCTTTCCATACTTCAGGCTCCCTTGGTGTGGTCTCCACCACTAGACCGAGTTACTGAAGAGTTCCAGGGTCATTACAAAGCGAGTTCGTAAAAGAAAGATAGGCTACCTCAAAAATTTATCCTAAGCACCTACTGCCCCAGCACAGGGATTTCTACCAATAGAGATTCTCCAAATACAACGTATGGCCAAGAGCTCTGAGGCCGGGCCGGCACCCCTTCCTCGCAGCAGATGCACCGTGCACGCCAGCTGTCACGGGAGGCCTGAGTGCCTTATGAGGCTGCCTGCTCCCTCCCCCGGCTCCGTGTGTAAGCCAACGATGCTGGCTTTTAGAAACATATTTCTTGCTCTATGAATAATTTAAACGTGAGTCATGCTCAGTTTCACCAGCCGGTACATGTGACCCACAGTGCTGGTTAAGTGTATCTATAGATGTGTAAACCAAAGCGGTTCTTAGAACACAGATTTCCCCCTCCCACGTGCTGTTTATTTCCCTTCACTTCGCAGGGCTGAGCGATATGATACAGATGAGCTGCTGGGTACTGCCTGCTCCTTACTCAGGCCTGGGATGGGCCCCCGCAGAGGGAACAAAGCTCAGCATCCAGTGAGAGAAAATAAAAGGTCCCAAGGAGGAAAAGAGTCAGGCGAATGACCTAATAAACTTACTTTGTATTACTAGACTATCAAGAAGCTCTGAGAAAGACCCATAAAAATCTAATACGATGAAGATCCACATAAACAAAAACTGCTCTGAGTTCTGCTTCTTTCTGTCCTTGTACATTTTAGACCTAAAGAAGTACAGCTCGCTCTCTCTCTCTCTCTCTCTCTCTCACACACACACACACACACACACACACACACACACGCATGCACACGACCCATTGTATCTGCATTTCTAAAACAGAAAAACATTCCTGGGACCTGCTGTGGTCTGACTTGATAACTCACACATATTAACATGTTTTTATTTCTCCAGCTTGTAGTTATTCTTCTATCACTGGAGAAGGTGCAAGGCCCAGCTCAGGGACATGACTGTTGCAGGAAGGACGTCGGGTGACACAGCTGCCAAGCACTCTAGATAGTGTTTCCTACCTCCTCTCACTTCCTTTTTTCTATTAAACCAAACCTAAAAACTCCTTTGCCTGCTATCTTCCCATGGACATCTCCTCCACTTCTGCAATACTTCATTATGTCTGCTGTCCGGTCTTATTTTGCTACTGGTTATATAATAGTCATGCCTCTCCAGGTTGATGACAAGTTCTCTGAGGTGGGGAAGGAAGAATTTTACCCTGCTATCACCACAGCACCTAGCCCACAGCAATGGGCAAATCGAACTTCCAGATCAAAAGAAATAATATTATTTTATTTTTGCCCAAAAAGGATAATAGGCAAGGTTTGCCTCATTTTTAGCCCTCTGTTAACATGCCGGCTGAAAGGCAGATTTTCCCACTCATCCTAGTCGGAAGCTGTGTGGAGAGGAATAAATGCACGGACTCTTCAACAAAAGGACAAATACAGGCCATCAGAGGCACTTATGTGGCACCATGAACAAGCATTGATTTAAGCACTGAACAAATATCAATTCACTTGAACTTCATATCGACCCAAGGAAGCAGGCAGTGTTACCATCCCCACTTCCCACACGAGGAGACAGAGTAGATAGTTAATAGTTAGAAAGGGCCGAGCTGGATTCAAACACAGGCCACGTGGGTGCTCTGTGCTCCCAGGGGCTCTGCGGTATTCCTGTTCCAGCTGTGTGCTTCTGCAGCCGGTCCTCTACACGGATACCTGGTTGCACTCACCTGTACTAGAAACCACCGTCACTCAAGTCCCACGTAAATAGAACTAATGATTAGATGCCATCTGCCAGGGAAACTTCAAAAAGAAGTATGGCAGTATGGGAGCCAAGTGAATAGCATCTTCTTTGAAGTGCAGGGATGCAACTCTACCAGTCCATCCTGGGGAACCTGCAAAATGGTGCTACCCATGCTCTGTGGAGATACCAGGTTCAAATCTCTGGACAACCTGGAGGTAAGGATCCCCTTCAGACCAATATTTTACTATATACCCTATAGAGTTTTCCCAAATCCCTAATTCCTCAACACACAGAAACTCAATACAGCCCAACTCATAGCCGCAGTTGGATTTGTTTACTGTGTTTTAAATACGATTCTCAAGCAAGCCCACACATGGCAGGCTTGAGAACTCCAGATTAGGTACAAGAAGAAAAACCTCATCCTGGTGGTCAAATCATGGCAGGAAATGATGCCACCAGCAATTATTCATGTATTAGCAGTTGCTTAAGTACCATAAGGCTTTTAGGGGAAAAGACTGGGAGGCAGTGGTTGGAAATGCAGCCCCATTATTAATGTAGTCAAGCTATTCAGCTGGATTCAATAAAGTAAAAAGCCCTGCCCAGACCAGTGTCTGTAGAAGATGCTAAGAGCTGTTTTGTTTTTTTTTTTAAATCTGGCTTTATTGAATCCAGGCTTTATACACAGCATTCCTTCTTCCTGAATGGCTGAAAAACCATCCCATGCATTTTAAGCCATTGGAGAGGAAGTGGACTTAAGTTGTATCAAGAAAGCACAGTTAGATTTAAGGGAGAGAACTTCATAATGTTCAAGGCAATCGAAACCTTGGTAGCCTTCTAGACACATTGTCAAGATAGGCTGTGAAATCCTCTTATCAATTCAGCTCAGGATAAAAACCATGACTGGGAGCCTACTGTGGGCCCAAGCCCACGTGGGTCCTGTGGGGACCCGAACATAGCAACGTGAACAAAATGTAACCCCAGCTCCTGAGGATCTCACCACCCAGGGAAGGAAGTGGGAGTTTGCACTGACTAGCACTGGCAGACGTGTTCCAGGTTGGATGAACATCATTTGGTATCTCTGTCTGTGTGTCTGTCCCTCTCTGCAGTCTTACTGCTGTCACTTTCCATGTCTTTGCCTCTTCATGTTTTAGGACTCTTTTGTCCCCATCTCCCAGACCCCAAGCTTCACACCTCTCTGGCCTGGGTAGCCCGCAGGCATCTTCTGTGTTTATCCCTCCAACCACATCTTTGGCCAGCTGCTGCTGCTGCCTCCAGTCCCCTGCTCAGTGGCCCAATTCACACTGCTCAGCAATGCCAAGAGACCTTTCTGATCCCCATCTCTTCTGCATGGTTGGCTGCAGAACCTGACGAGAAGCCATGAGAGGAGTCTACTCTTTGGGAGAGGCCATCAGGAACATATGCATCCTATTCACCTTCTCAACAGTTCCTCAATACCAAGAGCCCAGATACAGAGGGCAAGTAAAGAATGATTCGGTAAGACTTTTTCCTCCAGGACTTTATGATCTAGTGAAGAAATAAAAAAGACCTCAGCCCAAGGGAAAGCACAAACAAACTATACGACAATGTTAAAAACAGCAATGACTCCCAGGAAGGGTCTAATTGGTCGAGTTATCATCGAAAATCAATGTCCCAAATGGGCAGAGTCCATGTGTCAGATAGCCTTACCGACTGTCCTGTCTACCTGTGAGCAAGTCTGTCATCTTTTTGTTAAACCAGGGACCTTAATCCAACATGGCTTATGGATGCGCTGGAGGCCCACAAGACACAACACCTGGCCCTTGGTGTGAGGAGCTGGTCACCCTTTGCAGAAAGGATCTGTGGCATGGTGGGCCCACAGGGCTTTATACACAGCCCAGTACAGTGCCCCAGAGAGAGACAGCTAACAGGATAAGAGGGACACCAGGAAGTGCTAAGGAAGAGAGAGACAGTTCCAAGGAAAGGAGAAGAATATTCTCTATAGGTGGAGAAACTTGGCCAAACCTTGGATTGGGCCTTGAAAGATGAGAGGATTTGGATCTGGGAAGGGATGGGGGAGTCACTCCAGACAGATGAGCTGCCAGGAGCTCTGGAGGGGCTGGGGTAATGCACGCATATCTTGCCTGGCTCAGGGACACAATCCTGGACATTGAAGGTCCCTAGGGAGTAATGTTCCTAGCATCATACTCTGTCCCTTCCCATTATCCTAAAATCCCCCTGAAGTCATGCCATGCCTGTAGCTCCCATTCCTTCCCATACCCTTCACACTGACCCCTCCAGGCTAGGACACTGGTGACACCTTTTTCCCAGGTCCCAGGACTTCCCGGCAAGCTGAATTGCCAGCGAGCCTTTGTCCATTTCCCTTAACCTCCCCTCATGGCATTGGGAGCTGGTGCTGTCACTCGCACACCTCTTGTCAGCCATTGTTCATCAACAGTAGAAAGAGAGCCAGACGAGACAGAACATACTCAGTGAAGGAACATACAGAAAGGACGCGCTGGCTGGGAACATTTGCATAAGCTACACTAATAGTCACTGACCCAGAAGATACCCTGCAGAGTGTCACACCAGCTTGCACTGGCCAAGACTATGTAATAGTACCCAGATCATGGAAAATGTATATATATAAACAATTAATTCAAATGAAATATATTTTGGGGGAAATAATTTCAAAGACAAATAGCATTATAATGAACTAGTGTTCTTAGAAAGGTGTCAAATAGAGATAAGTATTAACAAATCCTTCCAATCCTGGGCAGCTTATATAATCGTACTGACTTTGAGTGCAACAGTTTATGGAGGGGAAATGGGACATCAGATAGGTTAAGTCTGGGTGGGAAAACGTTAAGGATTGAAGCATTAGGAATGATGCACTCCTTAAAGGATCTGAATTTATACTGGTTGATCTACTTACCTCTCTTTCCCTCCTTTCCTTCCTCCCTCCCTTCCATGGAGCGAGGCACCGGGCTAGATGCTGAGATGACCACGAGAATAAGATACGATCCCCGCCGTATGAAGCTCATACTCCAGCCAGGGAGACCCAACAGCTCACAAATTCTCATGTTGCAACACAAGGAGGTGCCATGGTAGAGATACTGAGGAAAATGCTTCAGGAGCATAAAGGACGGTCGCATCTCTTTCAAATGGGTTTTAGTGGACTCCTCTGGCATATAATTCTATAATAAATATTTCTCGTGTGTCCCACTGCTTGGGATTTAACTATCTTTCATAGTTACCTTTTCTCCCTCTTTCTGTCTCTGTTTCCCTCTTTCTCTCCCTCTCCCTCATTTCCTTTCTTCACCCACAATCTATTAGCTCCTCTATCTATCTATCTATCTATCTATCTATCTATCTATCTATCTATCTATCTATCCATCCATCCATCCATCCATCCATCCATCCATCCATCCATCCATCCATCTATCATCTATCTCTGTCTGTCTGTGGAACATTTTAGATCATACAACCTTCTAAGGCAGGTTCCTCTTCTTGCTGCGGGGAAAGCCTAGCTACCAAAGATCATTTTGCCAAAGTGAAAGTTGACAAAGGGGTTTGCAGTTCCTTCTCTGCAGGTCTTAAAACACGATTGTTCTCATCTGGCTGCGATGGTTGGGTGGTCTTGCCTAAAGGCAGCAGGGCTGACCAGAGGACTTTTCAAGGGCTCGTGGACATCCTTGCTTCCTTCGTTGCCAAGAACCTGTAAGTCTCTTTGGATCCTGAGCAGCTGCTACCCTTTCAGTACCGGACCTGGCTGCCCAGGGCAAAAGCTGAGGTGAGGAATGGCAGCCCTGGAGGGTACATTTCCATGGTCTCAGAGGTCCTTGTTGCAGCTGGCTGCTGTTCTAAGAGACTGCCAACTCTGCACTGAGAATCACACCAGGGTTATAATCATCCATAACTGACATCAAGAGCCAAAAATCCATGAAATGCTTGAACTCAGAATTTTGTTATGTAGCTTGCATTTTCTAATGCCCTAAAGCTTCTGATCTGCTTCCAATTGGAGGGAAATATAAACAGCTCCGCTCACTGGTAAATTTGGCCTCTGTAGCATAAATTTCCAAAGGTTCCCTCATGTTCTGTTGAGTAAAAAGTCCTCATGGAATGTCAAGGCTTTTTAGATGGTCTGCACATCCGTGGGAAGAAGAAAGGTAATCCGAGGATGGTTATCTAGAAACACTGCTGACCAATGGTTACTGCGTTTTCTCTACTAGAACCCAGACCGAACAGCAGAATGTAAACACCATTTCACACACACTGAGCAGGCTCAGTGGTCATGAGTCTTTATTTTGGGGCCTTAACTATCTTTGATTAGAGCTGCTTACTGACCGACAAGCAGTGACTCAAGAGGCCTGATTCTGAGGTTCTGGTTTGCCTTCTTGGATTCTTGAAGTCTGAGAAGGGCTTCACAAGTCTGCAGGCATAGGCCGGCACCCAGTAAAGTCTAGTGACACTCATTCCCTAACTGATTCCGTGGAGGGCTTCTCTGAAGCTATCAGAACCAACTAGCACTTGTTTTCCAAATTAAATGCAGACAAGAGTTGCATTTTCTTTTTGGGATAGATATCAGTGGACATCATCAAGGTAATTTCAATCCTCTTTTAAATTTTATCTTTGGGGAGAGCAGAGATTATCTGTTCTCTATTCTTTCACATTTTTCAATGTAAACTAATATAATTGATCACCATATTATGATTCTAATCACCTGAGAGGAAGCCTGACATGGAGGCTGAGAGCACAAATGGGGCTGATCCTGGCTCAGGCACACACTAAGGCATGATCTTGGGTAAGGTGCTAAATGTGTCTCTGTGCCTCAGTTTTCTCATCTGTAAAGTGGGATAAGGACAGGACCTACCTCATTCAGTCCTTGTGAGGATTAAATGAGTTATTACATGTAACATGCTTAAAGTAGTACCCGGAACATAGTAAGTACTCTGTGTTAGCTATTAGTATTATTATCAAGAATGAATAAATCACAGAGCTAATCAAAACCAAGCAGATGAGGCAGCATCTAGGAACCTGGGATGCAGTAATACAGCAAAGAGCTGGAATGGTGCCTGGGCATAGTAAGTGCTTGCTGTTCGCAATTCGTACCTTGGGCACGTGGGCCCTGCTTTTATTTTGAATTATTGTTTACGACCTTCACTTACCCTTGCAGAACTCTACAGAAGCATGTTACATGTTGCTTCCTCTCTGCCACCTTTGGTAACCAGGGAGAAAATGCCCAGACCCCAGACCCACGTCGGAGGGAACCCTCCACTAACAAAAAGTTTAGTTCTGGTGTAAAAAGTGTCATCAGTTCTTCTCTTTGTTTTTATTCCTGAAAGAAAGTGGCACACCCAGGATCAAGAAAAATTCTGCTGCAGCCTGTATGTTACAGGCTCACCGTTATAACCCATGAATGCCAAAAACACCAATTCTGCCTGAACATTTTGGGTGTTATTTGTTTAAACATGTTTGTTTTCTTAGTGAAGCTAAAAATATTTTCCCGTGGTGTTTCTGAAAGGACATTTAGACTAAAATAAAAATAAAAATAAATGACATGTTTAAAAAGTTATATTCATCAGACCTAGGACAGAGTACAGAAAACGGGTGGAGGAAGTGAATGCTAGGACCTGTGTAGTAGTTTTCTTATTTTGGTTGCTCTAAATAGATGTGGAAAAACAAATTGAAAGAAAAAGTCTATCTCCACCCTGTACAAGTGAGGAATGAAAAAGCATTTACTTGTATTGGAGTTAAGCTTCGAAATAAATTAATACACGTCCATATAATAATTTTTCCTGTTATGATATGTCAAACCCTGTTCCTATGAACTATAATAATTACATGAAACTGCTTTTTTGTACCAGACCTTTTTATCATTGGGTACAGTCTTGACAAAACGAGCAGAGAAATTTCAGGGAGTGGTGATTATAAAGAAATATTTATGGTAGAACATTGACTATAATAAAATTTGATTTGCAGTTTCTTTTTGAGTGAGAAAAACACAGTGAGAATCTTAGCAAATAAAGGGACATTAGACCCAGGGTTTTCTCCCATGGATAACAGAAATCCTTTATTAGGAAATTTCAGCTTTGGGGAATCCATTATTCCCTCAAAATATCATGCTAAATTTCCTGTGTTTGTGAATTTTTCTGGGAAGAAGGCACATAGCTTTAATTTAATTCTCAAAAAGACATAGATATGAATATTTATTAATACACACCCATTTAATTTTGTGGAATTCCATTAAGAACCACAGAGCACACCCCCTTTTAAAAATGTTTATTGTCTGCTATCTCACTGAAGAGGTCATGGCAGAACCACAAATCAAAGTTAAGGGAGACCTTGACATTCAACAGAAGCCTGCCACATTAAGTCCACAGTCACCTTCCTCAAATATAATCTTCATTCAAAAGACCGACATGAGCGGTCCTTTGGTCACTTTCCAAGGCTCAAACACGTTTCATTCCCTAGAACTTCAGGAAGCCAAGTCATCAGCACCCATGGAAAATACTGCGTAAGAATGTTTAAGCTTCCATGTTGCAATCATTCTCCTTTGTTGAGCCTTGAAGGATAGAAGCTAATTTGAAGATTCTTCATTTGTCAGCTGATGAAAAAAATGTATATAAGGAATGTATTCTAAGTTTGACTTGGAAAAGGCAGCCAGGCAAATGCCATGGTGAAAGGAGCTAACAGTGTCCTACTCTGTGTGCAAACTCACACAAATTATTTCTAGGAGTCATATTCAAAGTATTTAAAAGCCAGCACGGTATGCACCTGGGCCATCCCAGGTGAATTCCAGCCCTGGTTAGTTTATTTGAGGTCCCTAATGGTGCTAGACCTGGTTTGCCAATGGGTTTAAGAAGAAACTCAAAGGTGAGGATGCTCAGCTCAGAGAAGTTGAGAGGTGGCCAGAATCAGCTGGAGACCAAAACACTAGGATGAGATTCGAAGCAGATTCTCTGACCCTCCTCCCACTCTGCAGGTGCCCAGAAATGTTCTCAGGGAGCCCAGCTTGCCTGGAGCCCATGCCACAGGGGACAATGGAGCTATTGGGACCAGTCAACAGTCTACCAACTTAGACACACCTTTAGAGCCTGTGGTACAGGTGACCGCTGCTCTCAACCTTTCGGTGGGGCTTGTACCTCTCAGAGCAGAGTGAACTGGGGCTGGTCAGTGGCACCAGCTTCGCCAGGATCTTCAAAGCCTGAAACGTGGGAAGCACTCATACCAGAGATGTGACTTAGGATGATGGGAAGGGAGGTGACAGCTGTGGATGGCACTTTCAAGGAAAGGTAAAGCTAAAAAATGATCTCGGCTCCAACTATGGACACAGACATTTGGTTGTGTACCCTCCCAGACGAGCCATTCAGTTTGCTCCTGTCAGCATTCTGCATGGTCCACTGACAGGATATTCCTTTATGAGGATGGGGAGCAGTGGTGAGAACAGAATTGAGTGTTTAGAGAACCCTAGTGATAAAATTCTAGCAGACTAATCAGTATTTTCCATAAAGATGAGACCCAGCCTGAGAAAGGTGGGTCTCTCATCCCTTCTTCACACCTTTCGGACACTAGAGAACCACTGAGTATGTGAGGGAGGCTTAGGGGGCCCACGTGGGTGGTCAGGCCCCTGGGGACCAGGGTTCTAGAACCTTCCTGCTGTTGGCTCATAACAGGAACTTTGTCTGCCTCGCAGTGTCCAGCGTGAGGAAGAGCTTGCTCAGGAAATGTTTGCTGATTGAGTGAGTAAATGAATAAGTGAAATAATGAATGGATGAGTTAGTGAATGAGTGAGTGAGTGAGTGGTAGGTATGTACAAGGACAGGAATACTCAGACTTCGGTCGATTGCTGGAACCCCTCAGATAGAAGGGACCAAACAACTTTCCTAAGGGCGGGTGAAGTGCTAACTATTCAGCTGTACCTTTGCATATCGCCTCTAATTCAGCTCTCCACAAAATGAGGACTAGCACATGAACACGTGACCAAAAAATTCCAAAACACCTAACCTGGGGCGTGTGATTGCAGGCAGAGGCCCTGTCCGTGGCAGTATACCAGAGGATCCCCTTGCAGTCCTCTGAGTGCCCACCCTGAGCCCTCCATGCTGTCCACTCAGCCTGGAAAGCTCTGTCTTCGTCCTCCCTGCCTTCCTCAATAGCCCACCTAGGAGACCACAGACAAGTTCCATGTGGCCCCACAGGCCCTCCTCACCACATTTCTGTCCTCCACCTCCCCAGGCATTTGTTGAAGGCTGCCTTGGACTGGAATCTTTGCTTACATTTCAAACTGGATATTGACCTCTCCAGTGTCAGAGAACCTAGCACCAGGCTTGACAGGTGGCTATTTGTGGATGAGTAACAAAGACATTATGGCAAGTTCGGCTTTTCCCTTCAAGTGTTTTGGCATTTATGTTTCTAATGACCCTCAAGAAACAGAGCCTTGGACTCTGGGGTAAGATGTGGTGGTGGCTTGAGGAGGGCTGGAGCAGCCTAAGGAGTTAGGCTTGCAAGCTGACCTGTGCAGACTGACAATTCACCAGGGAGGGGCTGGTGGGCGGCGCTTGCCGCATGCTCTCCCTATCTCCAGGAGGAGACGAGGGTAGAGAATTAACTCACTCATCCTTCTCCAAAGAACAGCACCACCGAGCCAGCTTCTCGGGGATGCGCACACCGCTCAACGGCACCATCTGGTCATTAGCCCCTTCTCTGAGCTGACAGTCCCAGTGAGCTGGAGGGGTGGGAAAGAACCGGGGCCACTGGGGTTCTAGTTCTGGGCTATGTCCTCTAAGCAAGGGGCGTCGGGGTAAATCAGTGGGAGACTGGGGGCCATGAAAGTCCCTGGCTGGGGCAGAAACTACCAGCTAGTTACAGCTTCGGCTACTTTGCTTACAAATGGCACCGAGTAACAGAGTTTGCCAATTCTCATCCTTAGGAGATCACCCGCCAGCTGGACGTGGCCAGCCACTTAATAGGAAAGCACTCCAAGATTCCAAGACTAAAAGGCTCATAACTGTTTAGAAATGTAAATAACCCTGGGGTTCCTGGGTGGCACAGCCGGTTAAGTGTCTGACTCTGGTTGTGATCTCAGGGTCCTGAGATCGAGCCCCTTGTTGGGCTCTGCGCTCAGTGGGGAGTCTGCTTGAGATTCTCTCTCCCTCTCCCTCTGCCCCTCCTGCTCATGCTCTCTCTTTCTCGCAAATAAATAAAAAAATCTTCAAAAAAGAAATGTAAATAGCCCTAAATTATAACCAGAGATGGAAATGGGTCTAGGGGCAGGGAGGGACATTCTGTAATCGAGTCTCAGGGATGTCTGGCTTCTCCCAACAACTCAGGGTGAATACAAATAGTTTATAGATGTGGGCGAAGGTTCTCAGAATGAAAAATGTCCATTTCCATCAGAGATTAAAATGCAGTTTGGGAAAACAATTACCTGCCTGGGATCCTGGGAAAGTAAAACTTCCTGGTTTCTCTGCCAAGAAGAACGATTGTAAAACAAGGCCTGAGAATCTCACAAACAAGATTTTAGAATTTTATCCAAACAGCTGCAGTTCACCTTCCAGGAGCCCAGACGCACTTGGGTCTGATGGATGTTGCAACACCGAGTTTGAGGTCTCCCCGGTCTGGTGCCAAGAGCTGGCCCCACGAGACAAAGACAGAACAGTTGCTCTCTTAATGGGAGCAGAAAACAACCCCCCCCACCCACCACCCAAACTCTCTGCTTTGTTGTGAAATTGTCACTGTGCCTTTGAGGAGAGATTAAAATCCTAGCCATGTCAAATTTAAAGGGCAGGTTCCCAGGCAGGGAAGGGAGAGGGGTTCGGGTGGGGGCTGGGAAAATCCAGTCGCAGTGAATTTACGGAGGATTTGGGGATCGCAAAAGTCATGGGCCTTGACTCAATGAAAATTAATGGAAAAGTACAAGTCCGCAACTTAAAAATAATAGTAAAATAAAGCGGCAAGGATATTCTGGCTTGTTCTCTGCTTTCATTCTTGAGCCTGCGTGGGAATCCCGGAGCAGGTTTCCTGAGAGGCACAGCATGGGTGCCGGGCCAGCAGCTGTTTTTACCTACTTTTCTGCCCTCGACACACAAAGATTCTGCAGTCAAGAGTGAGGATGAATGGTCCACCCACGTCTGAACATTTCCTGAGGGCCAGGGAGGTGCTCAGCAAAGTTGCTGGAGTTGGTGGGGGAAAGAAAAAGAATACAAACTCTCAAGGGATGGGCAGGAAAGACGAAAGGGTCTGAAAGAGGGGGCAAGAAAGCTCCCTGGCTTGGCACCCTTGCCAGATTCTCAGACTACACAGAACACCCTGCCTTCAAGAAGACAGCTCTGGATCCCTCCAGAGCCCTTGAATCTCTCACCTGGTTCCAAATCTTTAGAAGTGCCCGAGCCAGCTACATATATATATATATATATATATGCCCCTCCACATCTTCTCTCCTGGCTCCATTTGTAAAACAAGGAAAGATGGGCGACACCAAAGAGTTTCTTATCCCATGAGTTTGGTTCCCATTGGGGTGTGGGACAGAGGGCCCCACACGAGGGACGGAGTGCATCTCAGCCAACGTCCTGGCCATTTCCAGGCCTGAATATTCCCATTGCTCTGTGGATGGACACCGACGTCGAAGAAATCTTTCGTGATTAATCTTTAGATTCAAGTCATGAGGTTGTCATCGTTGGCTTGTCCTCCTTTTTAAGAGGAGAGCACTAACAGTGCCCACCTCACAGGTTAGGGTTCTTATGAAGACTACACGAGCTGACATACGTGGTGCTTTGAAAGGAAACTGGCACATAGCAGGTGTTCAACAGATATGAAATTTCCTTACTGTTGTGAGTGCCATTATTCTCGACTGTTCACTCACTTACCCTTCTGTTTTCTTACTCGACGACCTTTCTATATTTTGACACATATCACAAAGGTATTTTGATGAATGTTTAATGTCCCCCTTCATTCATGAAAGAACTCCAGGGTCCCCAGTTGAAGAAGCACATGGAGGGCAATCTATGCTATCAAGCAAGCACAGGTTTTGACAGGATTTTTAAAAAGTCTTCCTTTTCTGCAACTTTCCTGCCTTCATTTCCCTTTTCTACTTTCTTCTCCCTTCCAAATCCCCTAAAGAGTCCTAGCAGATATTTTATTAGACCCTGACAGGTTATGCAAAATGAGTTTCAGTAGCATGAAGATAAATGTCACGTATAAAATTGCTCGCCAAATAGTAAAGAGCAGGGAAGAGAGAGACTGAAATCCCTCCCTAAAGCTTCTAGAAGCCCTTGGTGTTGCTAGGAATTCTTGTCCTCAAGCAAAAACTGCAGCAGGAATCCCCTCTATCCCTTTGTGAAATGGAAGCTAGAACATGTGCCAGCTCCCTTGTGCTACAGGGCTTCTTGGGCGCATTCACTCCCCTGGAGAGGAGGTGGAGGCAGGCTGTCTGCCCACCCCATCTGGGCTCAGTCTCCATGGTGTTTTCCACTTTCCCAGGCTGACCAGAGTCCTGTGAATGACTGCTATCCGCCAGCTAGGTGGTTAGGCTGATCTGGTGAGAACTCTGCCTCCAAGAAGCCACGGGGATTGACGCTGCAGTGCAGAGCCCGTGGCTCTCCCACTGATAGTCAGCAGACACCCTTCACGTGGTGGGGCCCCATCGCCAGTGCTCCCTGCCTCTCCAGCCATTCGGAGAGGGCTGGGTCTTCGGGGCAGGGCCCCTACAGTAGCTGCTCCCACGGGAAAACACATCTCTTTTCCTATTATAGTTACAACAAAAACAATAAGCAGTAAAGCCATCGAGGGTCCTGGTGGGCTCCCGCAGGTCAACAGCCTCACAACACCCATGGAAACTTGTCAGTGCGTAGACCCTCTGATTCACTGTGCCTGGTCCAAGAGGCTTCTTGTGTCTTTAAAAATAAATATTAACACTGAGATGGTGCTTTGTTTCATTCTGCACTCTCATAGCTGATGATCGAGACACTTTCAGGGCAATCAAGTACAAAAAGGGAGAGACACACTCATTTTTGCCTCTCTAGTCAGAAATGAAGAGATTTTTGCCTTGTTTGGCTAGAGGTTACTAATTTGGAGGATGCCAGTTTTAGAGTTCATCTCAGTTTGACTTGTAAATGAAAGGTGGAATTACCCTGCTGTGTGGCTGCTGGCCCCAACATGCCTCGTAACCCCTGTTTTCCGTGTTGGGGTGCAGAAGTTCATGGACATCACTAGAAGGTTCAGGAAACTAGGAGGTTGGCAGCAACCAGTGGAAGATGGAGAGGCTCAGGTACAGAGCATTCCACGTCCTCCCCTACAGAGAGGGTGAGGATTTGGCTTTCCCTTATAGAAAGGCTCTTGGCGTTGGCTATATCAGAATCACCCAGGAGTTTGGTAAAAATATAGACGTGGGGCTCTTCTGTGAGCCCAGGCCTCTACTTTTTGTCAGCTCTCCTAAACCAAGACTTCAGAACCACTGCCTTTCAGGAGAGCAGAGAGAAATAACTGATGAGAAGAGCTGGTGAAGTTTTATCAAAACAGAAAAGTAAATTTCTTCTAATTATATTATTAAGCTATTATCACGGAATGCCTGGCATGTGCCCAACTTCACTGTCATTCCAGCAAATCCACAACACAACCCCACAGGTGGGGCTGACCATCCCTGTTTCACTGATAAGGACTCAGCAGCTCAGAGAGGGTTACATGAACTGTGTCTAGGGATGCACAGTCAGTAAGCTGTTCATCTGCTGGAAAGCACAAGCACATCTGCTGTGCGCAGTCAGTAAGCTGTTCATCTGCTGGAAAGCACAGCACATCTGCTGTGCGCCTTCTAGCACAACTGAATCCCAGGGCTGCCTCGGTTTCTCATGTTCACCCCCCAGGGGCTGGGCGGGCAAGTGGCCCTCTGGTGGGGGAGCTCCTGGTGCGTGCTGGCTGTACCACCGCTCTCCACCACACCCAGGCAGCCCTTAGTTTCTTCCCTTAGTCCTGATTCCGTCCTTCTCCCTTGTCTTGCTTTGCGTTCGCCCTTTCTCCTTTCTTTAGAGAAGCTACTCTTAGTCTTGCTCACATAGTGACATCACTCAGGAGGTTGAGTGTCACCTGTAGAGAGACTGGTGGAATTGGTCTGGGATGTGGCCTGGGCATCAGGATTTTTAAATACTCCTGGGCGATCCTAAAGGGGCACCTGGCTAGCTCAGTAAGTGAAGCTTCTGACTCTTGATTTCGGCTCAGGTCGTGATCTCAGGGTCATGAGATCGAGCCCCGTGTTGGGCTCCTCACTTAGCGGGGAGTCTGCTTCTCTCCCTCTTCCTCCACTTGTGGAGTCTAGGGATGCACAGTCAGTAAGCTGCTTTCTCTTTCTCTCTCAAATAAATAAATAAATCTTGAATAAATAAATAAACACTCCTGGGTCATCCTCATGTGCAGCTAAGATTGCGGAGACCTGCTTTCTTTAGGTCTGCCAGACGCAGCTTGCAGAACCAGGAAGTCACCTGGACATGCCCAGGCCTAGAAGGTGGTTGAGCACATGCCTGCTGTTGTAAAAAAAAGCCCCGTGAAAAAGCACCAGGTGGCCTCCAGTGACACTTGTATCAGATGAAAAAACATCTGGCTATCCTGGCTGAGCACATGTGGTGAGAATCCCAACATCTCAACGCGCAAGGTGTGCCTTGGCAGGTCTCTGCTGGGGACCAGGCAACGGCCACAAGCTGTGTAATGGGAAAGACAGCAGCGACCACAGCCTCTCTCCGTCTTAACGCACTTGAAACAAGGGGTGCCTGTGCCCCCTCGGCTCTCCTGGTGAGACCCACACCATAAAGGGGACCTTAAAACTAGCGTTACTGACCCATGCTCCAAACCAGCTCCCTGGTTTCGTTACACGCACAGACACATGGACGTGGCAGAGGATGGAAAATTTTACATAGAGCTCTGCTTTGCACCAATTTCCTTCAGGAAGTCTTTCAGATTGTTACAAAACCCCATGTTCCTACCTTGGGCATTTGCCTGAGGACAAGAACAACTCGCTGCAAAAGGAGTCTGTGTATAACGTGGACTGTAGCCCATCAGCAATGAGCAGGCTGGAAACGGAGCATTACTAAAACAGCTGAGGCTTCTGCACCCCCCAGAAGTCAGGGTACTGCTGCGGAAAGCACGCACTGTATCCGAGCTCTTGGCACCAAGCCTGGTGCATGGAGGTCACCACTGAATGAGCAAATGCGTGTCATACTGAAGGTGGAGTTTAAACCCACTACTTGCCACAGACGAGGAAAGGCTGAGAAAGGTTAACAAGGAGAACTTTCCACATGAAGCCCGCCCAGCTGGCAGATCAGGGTACAGAAGGGGCAAGGGTGTCCCCTGAGTGCAAGCCACCAGGGAGTGCTGGAAAAGACCCCCTGGAACCCCTGTTCTTGGCTGTGGGCCAGGAATGAGAAGGGAAGAAAAGCAGAGGGGGCGTGTCTGCTCCTCCAGCTCCCCAGGTGAGGAAAACGGACCCTCCGTAGGAGCTGGTGTCTTGGGACCCGTCCCAGATCCCACAGGCTTCCTGTTCACTGCACCCTTGCTGCGAGGAGGTGGGTGTACAGAGATGGTTAGGGACAGAGGCATCACTCACTCGGCTTGGGACAGCTGTTCCTCATGAGAGACAGCTGCAGATGGGGCCCCACACTTGGCCGCCAGCTCAGCTGTGCCTGCGGGTACCTCGGAGAGTTGGAGCAGCTTCTAAATGAGAGGGTTTTCAAAGGCATCAAGAATTAAACCGACTCTGAAAAGGTGACAGAAGACAGGGGGTGGCGTTTGGATGGGCACATGCGCGGCAGGAGTTTAGAGGGAGAGGAGACCCTGACATTGCCCTCTGTGGGGCCCTGGGAAAAGCATGTCTGAGAACTCCATACGGACATCTGTAATCGCGCTGTTAGAACAGTAAACATTTGCTGGAGAGATTCCTTTGCTCTCTTCTCTTTCCTATCTCTTGTGTACTTCAAGCGGTGCAATTTCTTTTAGCAAGAACAACTCTACTCCTCTGTTATTGCCCGACTTTGAGCTTCTTTCGAAGGTGGCTCACCGTAGAGCATCAACCCTCCGTTCCACGGTGTAGGAAGCTCGCCCCGGGGCCCTGCCGCTCCAACATGCACTGTGTCCGGGCTCACACGGGCACAAATACGGGGCAGTCAGAGCAGGAAAGAAAAAGGCACCTTAAAGAAACAGAATGGACTGGATCCTGAAAGGTGTGACTACATCCCAATGGATGTATTCAGGGGATGACGACACCAATAAGAACAGAGACTTGTCAGCTGTTGTTCAGTAAGCTAGAAAGGCTAACATTCGCAGTGTTCATGCCAACCTTTCTCCTTTTCTTAGGAATAAGTGTGAGACATCATCTTGGTGCCATTACCTTGACCACCAACACAGTCTCCTAACTTCCCGTGTTCAGATTCGGGGCTCAACAAGCTACTTTGGAAGCTCATCTGGCTTCCCAAGAAAATCTACCCACAGAGAGACCATGGGCCGGGGCAGGTAAGCATCTGTGTCTGCTTACAAATCAATATGCTGGCATTGCAGGTTGAACACCTGTCCAGGGAGCCGTCAATGGGAGTCAGCCCCTGGGAGATGGATGTATCTTTGAGGAATGAACCAATCAGGTCTTTGAGCAGCCGTGATGAGGTTCAGACCTTCTATGTGGTGAATCCTGCAAGCAATGCCACCCTCAGGAGCCCCTTGGAGGTCATGCTCTTAGTCCTCCCGTGCTGGTAGCCCAACACATTGTTGAAGGCCTTCCGTGGCTACTTCTTGAATTTAGACACTTTTCTTGAGTGAAGACTGGATTCAGAAATGACCAGAGTTTCACAGGGCTTGGACGCTGTGCATAATTTCCACGGTGCAAGGAGGGGCAAGCATCCATTCCACTCCTTAGCTACGTGGAAAATTTCACATCTATGTAAATTCTGATCTGTTTATTCCTTCAGCCATCCCTGATTCTAATATAATTAGACTGAGTTTCCAGTCAGAAACGTTCCTCAGAAGGAGTATGAGAGATGCCTGCTCTTAAAGAACACAGGATTCAGTTGGGGAGATAGATATAAGAAACAATCAAACACAGTCAATGGCACAAATAAAGACATAGCCCAAGCTGATAAAGGAGTGAGCCAGAATTGGGTGGAGTGAATCTCAAAAGGCTTTCTGAAAGAAGTATTTCTAGGAAAAAGCAGCTTAGTGTCACAATAAAAAGGGTGGGTCTTGAAGTCAAATAGACCTGGATTCAAATGCTCAACTGCCTGAACTTTATAAGGTACAGACGAGGCTAAGCAGGGTGGGAACAAAGGCCTGACAGGAGGTGCTCAAGAAATGGTCATGAAGAAACATCCACACAGCCGGAGAAAGGAGGAGAAAAGCTTATGGTCACTCTGTACCAGACACTCTTCTTACTGCCTTATTGTATTAACCCATTTCACTGTCACAACAACCTTATGGGGTAGGTACCATTATTAGCCCCATTTATTGATGAGGAAAACAAGGCAGGCCCAGAGAAGTTAAGTGACTTACCCGAGGTCAACACAGCTGGGATTTGAATCCAGGCAATCTGGGCCCTGACTTTGGAATGTTAACCACTTTCCAGTCTTTTTCCATTACATTTGCTCCACCACCTCTCTTTGAGTCATATTTATTATCAGACAAAATCCTCAGAACATCTTCGATTTTTAGGATGAATACTGAAAACATTATACATCCCTTGCTTGTCGGGGAGTGGCTGTTTGGTGCCGTTTCTGTTGATCACTCAGTGATCTATCCAAGACAGTGATGTGTACGGACCATTTTTGTCTCAGTTAATATAAAGCACCATATAAACATTGACTCAGCTGCAGAGCCTGAATAATAAATTATCACTAGCCCAAGTGCTAAAATAGCACTTGATTTTCTCTCTGCCCGAGCATGCTATCTATTTATACTTTGCTTACTTCTGTGGAGTTCAAAGTGCTTTATACACATTTCATCATAGCTATACTTATGTCGATTTATTGTCTTTATTACACACATGTGACTAATGTATCCAACAATGCTTCATATTTACTACAGGATTCTCAATTTTCAACTAGCTTTTTTATCTAAGGGATTTGCTGACTATATTTAATTTATAATTAGTGGAAATTTGCTGACAATTAGAAGAGTAGCATTTTACTGGTTCTTTTTTAACTAAATTCATTTTGTACATGATACAACCATTCTTGTCCCTGAATAGTAACCATGTATTATTTCTTATCCTTTACAATTCCATTTATGACTGACCTTGAACTGGAATAGATCTGTTATTTTAAAACAGTACAATTTTACAAGTACAATTGCCTTTTTCACACGGTAGACTTTCTGAAGTCCAATATATATATGTATCATTCTTATTTTTTCAGGTTGATGAGTTCATTGACACACATGCATTTTCAAATTTGGTCTTCATCTTTTTGGTTTTCATATTCATGGGCAAAAAATAAACTTACATGATAAGATAGAATAAGGAAAAGAACTTCAGAGAAAGGTTTCCTTAACTGGCTGGAGGACGGACGAGAGCCCAAAATTCTGGAGTTACTGCAAAACTAGGTTTGTGTATTGTAAGGAGTTAATAGAACTAAAGATTTAGAAGTGGGCCTTAGTGCCAAATGCATAAAGAGAAATGAAACAAGAGTTGTCATTTGATGTTTCTGTCCCTGACACATAAAAATAGCCCAAATGCTTAGCCTAAGGCTGGGGCATTCTGTTTCCTTTTGTCCTCCCCTCATGTGAATATCCACCTTCATTATTGAAAACAGACACTTCAGCCTTAAGCATTTCCCTGTTTTAAAAAGGGTATATGGGGCCCCTGGGTGGCTCAGTCGGTTGAGCGTCTGACTCTTGGTTTTCCTTTCAGGTCATGAGCTCAGGGTGGAGAGATCTAGCCCCACAGGCTCCTAGATCAGCAGGGAGTCTGCTTAAGATTTTCTCCCTCTGTCCCTCCCCAACTCACGCTCTCACTCTCTCTCTGTGTCTCTCTCTGTCTCAAATAAATAAATAAATCTTCAAAAAAGATTAAAAGAAGGATATGCCAACAGTCCCTGTCCAAGAACCAGCAGTTATCCCTTCCACAGGAGTCCCTAAGGTTTTTCCATGCCCAGCTGTGTCATCTGCCAGTGTGAATTTAGGACGATGGCACTGGTGTGACCAGCCACGAGAGATACGAGTCCTAAACACCCTCAGAAGCAGTAATGGTGTTGGAGGGATGTTGAGAATCAAAGCCGCTTATTCTAGGAGGTTCTGTACCCTGATATTATGGACCTTGAACAAGGTCAAGGAACTCATCTGTAGTCAATATCCTCATTCAAAAGAGAAGGTCAGGCCCTTGGAGCCTTGCAGCTGCACAAATGCACTGAGTTCTCTTTTACCTCTGGGCATCCGCACATTCTGTTCTCTCTTCACAGATAACTGGGCACTTCGATTATTTTTCTTGTGGACTTAGTTTAAAAAAGGTTTTCCTAAAACTGGATTGGATTCCCTATTTGGTGGGCACAGTCCTGTAGCTCTGCCCACCCCACTGATCTTACAAGGTTGCAAAATGCCAGGATCACCTAAAGACCAGGTCTCAGGAAAGAGCTGAATTGAAGAATAGATAAAGGGCAGCAGAAAAGCAAAGAAGGGAGATGGGGGCTTGGAAGGGCCTTTCTTTTTTTCTTCCCTCTTTTAAAGATTTTATTTATTTTTATTTGAGAGCGAGAGAGGAGAGGCAAAGGGGGAGAGAGAGAGAGAATCCCAAGCAGAATCCCCCTACCCCTGCACTGGGCGTGGAGCCAACTCAGGGCTTGATCTCATGACCCTGAGATCATGACTTGAGCCAAAACCAAGAGTCAGATGCTTAACCTACTGAGCCACCCAGGCACCCCTGGAAGGGCCTTTCTATGACTTTTACTGTGACTTCTACACAGCCACACCGGGTGTACCCTATGGAACTGTGGCAATCTTGCAAATCAAAACCAGACTGAGGCTAAAATTAGTTCAACTAAGAAAAATTACATTACTTGAACGTTTCAAAAGCAGCTTTTCCTTTTTTTATTTTTCTTTGTTCTTTATCTCAAGAAAATAAACGACGGTATGGCGTTCAAATCTGAATCAGGTCCAACACTGAAGGCTGGAGCAGTGTTCAGATGGCATGCTCCACATGGCCCCGCTAACACAGGGTTGGCATTTCCACTATGGAAATACCAGCAGATGAAATGAGCTTGGGAAGTTTCCATTAGCTTCCTAGCTATATGTTCAGAGTTCAGACAAATGTGAAGCACAGAATACATAATAACAATGGTGAATGGAATGTGCTAGAAAGCAAGAAAATAGCAAACAAGCAAAGCATGTGTTCTATCTTTTTCAAAATTATCTGTTTCAACAACAAAACAGACTCTCTGAGAAATTCACTCACCAGTGCCATATCTCAGGCAGAATGACATATGGAAATTGCACGGTCTTTGGCAGTAGGCCGGCTTTGAGGGCCAGCTCCCAAACTTCCTGGCTACACAACTTTGGCAAGTTAACTTAAGTCGGTGATTACAGTCTCCACCTCTTCATCATCTCTCAGGATTTCGTGAGGTTTAGAGAAAATATAAGTACAAGTGCTTAGCACCTAGCTCAGTAATAATGACCAGTGTGATCACCAACATCTTTGATACCATCGGAGAAACAATAAAAACATCAATTTGGAAATTATGAATGACCCTTAGCTGGACCGAAGTTTAATTGTTTATGTGATAAACAAATTATAATGCAAACTAGAAAGTAGCTAACAAATGTAAGCAGCTAACTTTTAAATATTTTAATAGTAAATTATGCTAAGTGAAATAAGTCAAGCAGAGAAAGACAATTATCATATGGTTTCACTCATTTATGGAACATAAGAAATAGCAGGGAGATCGGTAGGAGAAGGAAGGGAAGAATGAAGGCGGGGGTAAACAGAAGGGGGATTGAACCACGAGAGACTATGGACTCTGGGAAACAAACTGAGGGTTTCAGAGGGGAGAGGGGTGGGGGATTGGGATAGGCTGGTGATGGACATTAAGGAGGGCACATATTGCATGGTGCACTGGGTGTTATATGCAAACAATGAATCATGAAACACTACATCAAAAACTAATGATGTACTGTATGGTGACTAACATAACATAATAAAAAATTTAAAAATAATAGTACCCATTTTACTATAAACAATATGGGTACATTAACTAATCTTAATTTGTATTACTCAGTCGTAATTATTAATCTTAATTTATAATACTCAATTATTCAATTATATTATATTAATAGAACAGTATTTTTACATCCTTCCAGAAAAATCTATGCATATATATGTATCTAATTTTTTTTCTCATCTGTGAGATCATACTCTCCATACAGACTTCAATTTTTTTACTCTGCAGTGATCTGGAGCATCTTTTTATGTGAGTTCATGAACATCTATCATGTTTTTTGATAGCTGTATTTAATTTCATATATCAATTGACCATCATTTAGCCAGCCTTCTACACACATATTTCTTTTTCTTCCCCAGTTAGTTTCATGCTTCTGCTGCAAAAACAAGAAAAATAATGCTATGATGGATGCCCTTTCATACATATAGGAAAAAACCCCTAGGAGTGAAATTGCTAAGTCAGAGGGTACATAAACTTAGTATTTTCAAAATTGAGGTCAAAATTGCCCTCCAAAAAATTCATGAGAATATACCTTCCTTTACTGGTGTGTGGAGGGAAAAACCCCCAAAAACCCTGTTTTACACTTGCTTCTCCTAATTCTCTCTCTTTCCAGACATGTCCCAAAGAAGACGGTACAACCTGAAGTCATAATCTTAACTGATTTAAATATTTACCCTTCAATATTTACCCTTACTTCATGATAGTTTCTTGCATTTCTCATCTGTAGACGCTTCCTTTAGAAATGTAAACAACACTAGAGGTTGAAAAGTTTCTACTCCTCCTAGCTTAGGTATCTAAGTCCTTGTAGCCAAGAAGGAGGCCAGGAAGAGCTCCCCGGCCCTCAAAAGAAAAAAGCTACAATAAACCAAACAAATCACAGATAAACGCATCCAAGTTACCTTGCATTTACTCAAGGTTTCTCCGTGTGTTAGGCTCACCACTGGGTACTTCACAGACATTATCTCTCTTTAGGGTCTCTGTATTTCTGAGTATTTATAAGCCCAATAAAAGCCTCACAGATCACTTGATGAGACCTGGGAAATGGCCAGCCTTCACCTCTGGTGACAGCGATGAAGATATCAAAGCCCTTCCCCCTCATTTCCCACCCACCCAGACCCCTCCCCAACTCTCCCCCTGGGAAACACAAGTGCCGCTTTCAGCCAGCAGTAATAGGCCAGGCTTCTACTGGCCCCAAATCCCAATAACTGCTGTTTCTCTTGATGACCTGAGGCTTGGTGAGATCCTGAAGTATCTTCTGATCATTGAAAGAGATGAACAGGTGTTTGGTATAGTTTTGGTATTACGTATAGTTTGTTCTATTTGAGTTCTATAAACACTGGCCATAGAGAAGTGGTCTTTTGGATACCTCTGGGTAAAACAGAACGTTGAATTAACCAGAACACTTCACTCTTCTAGCTAACTAGAGAATTTACCATACTTAAGTCTTTATGTCACTCCTACTCTCAAACTGAGCAAAGGAAGAGATGCCCCCCTCCCAAGATAAAAAATGTGAAAAAGACTACTTCCCTAGTCAGAATCCAACACAGCTCTGTCACACGCGCTCTGAATAACTATCTCCCGCTTAGCAGCTGCATCACTGAGGTTAGACCAAAAAAGTAATTGGTTTGGAATGAAGAGCTTGACTGGATGACTCTATGCCACAGTTTGGTCTCTTTGATTTGCTCATGCAAAGGCAGACCCTAATATATTAAAAAAACTTTTTTCAGAAAGTTTTCCAAATACCAGTTTTGGAAACTCAATCTACATTTTCTCCCCAAATTAATAAGACCCCCCTCACCCCAAGCACGAAGACATGTTCCATAAAGTATTAGAAGCTGGACACCAACAATACTGTAGGACTAAGCAGAGCTCACCTCCCACGTTCAGACAGTAAGACTGCTACCACCACTACCCCCCTCCCACCTGCAAGGGAAAACGGGATTCTCCTGGCTCCCCTTCTGAAGGCCAAGTCCTGGGCAATGGTTTCTGAGCCCTAGAAACCTTGGGGCTGCCCCAGAAAATGAAGCCACTTTGAGAATCTTTATTTTATTAACCATAAATCCCCTTGATCTGTCTATGATAGGCCTATTTTCCACTGAATTCCACTTTCTAGCCAGAAAAATTTTAGTGAGATTCCAGTATATTCAGAAACAGGTCAATAGCATCACTAACCTACTCAAATGAAAAAGTGCTTTTTTTGTGTGTGAAATACATCAAACTCTCTCTAAGTATCTGAAGCAGGTTTCTGTGAAATCACTTGCTGTGGGTATCCGTGCACAGCGGCTGCTTACTGAAGAAATGAAGCCGGCCTTGGAATTCAGGATAAGCCCGAAAGGTTTCTAATGCATTAAGCAGAGATTCTGAAATCGGTGCCAGAGAGGAAGGTTTTAGGACAGTTAGTTTGCAAAGGTTAAAAAAGCACTGGATACTGAGGACAGGCTGTTGTATGAAATTAATTAATCGCTGACCAATTGGAAATTGCTAAATATTGAGGTGAAATGGGAAATCACAAAAAAAAAATCTGGTTTTTTGACATTTAAGTCGCCTACAATTTGGGTGCCTCCTCCTTCACTTGACAGTTGTTCATTTAACTACTATGTACTCAGTGCTTTAGGGGCTGAAGATGTTGTGGCAAATAAGACAGGCATGGTCCCTGCTTTCTTGGAGCTCTAAGAATACACACATAAAGCACCAACTGTATAATACGAAAATCTCCAGCAAATGAAAGCGGGGAGATAGGAGAGGGAAGGCCCCAGTGATCAGGGGGAGCTTCTGCGAGGAAGTGACATTTAAACATTTGAAAGGCAAGAAGGAGGGGCCCTGGGATGAGGAGGAGGAGTGCAATCCAGGTAGAGGTCACAGGTAGTAGAAGGACCCAAGAGGGGGGTGAGCTTGCTGGGTGAGAGGATCAGGGATTCAGCCCATGTGGCCAGCGAGCCATGGGCAGGTGAGAACAGATGAGCTCAAGAGCTCTAAGTTGGATGGTGGCCTAAGCATGATGGGAAGTATTTCGGGTGATAGATAAACTGACACACAACTCTTCCACAAAGACCCCAAACTAGAGAGATGACCAAAGCCTGCAGGGAGGAGAGGAGCTGAAGCCCCTGACAGCTGTCACGCCAGCAACGAGGCTCTGAGAAGCACTGACAGCAGCTGGGCTCTTGGAATGATGTCAGCACGTGACACCACAACCACAGCACGTGCCATTTCGTCAGCCCTTGTTTGGTCAAGACCAAAGTCAACAAAAGACCTTCTCCCCTCACCCCTTGACCATGCCCCAGCTTCCACACTTAATCCAGCCTCTCACTCCTCCCCAGAAATACCATCCCAGTCTAGCCTCTGTGTTTAGATACACCAAAGGGATAGGGTTCCCAAGCACTGGCAGCTTCCATACTTCCCTGTTAACTACTTCTAGGGACAAAAATGCAGGGAACGATCTTTGACATGCTTAATGTGTCTCGTCAAAGAAATGAGGTTCATTAATTCGGCAGCCATACATGGGCCTGCTTCATGATACGAAGAGAGAAACTCCCGAATATCAGTACCCCGTGATGAATGTCACACTCAACCATTAAAGACCTATTTTTAGCAAAGTCAACCACTAAGTTCTGAGCCAAATGAAAGGTCATGCGTTATCTGAGAAGCACATGTTATTGTGGTCATCAAATGGCTAATCTGGGGTGAGGTGTCTATGGAAGATGCTTGTTATAAAAGTAGAGAGTACTATACTGAATACTGTGATTCAGAAACATAAACTGATATAAATGGTAAAGGGAACATGGACTTAATAGCTAAATTTCAAATGACATTGCAAGTGAGTCCAATAACATGACATTTCTCTCTCTCTTTTTTAAGATTTTATTTATTTGAGAGAGAGAGAGAGAGAGAGTGAGAACGAGCACATGAGCCGGGGGGTGGGGCAGAAAGAGAGGGAGAAGTAGACTCCCAGTGGAGCAGGGAGCTCGATCCTGGGACTCCAGGATCATGACCTGAGCTGAAGGCAGACGCTTAACCAACTGAGCCACCCAAGACACCCCCTGACATGACATTTCTTGATATTGATTATTAACATTGGCAAAAATGTGCCCTAAGTTTTTTCAACTTATTTTTCCATGAGGTGGCCATGCATCAAATACATGGTTCTAAAAGCATATGATCACATCTAGAATGGTCCTGAAGACACCAGAGTAGATTTATTTCCTTACTAACATGACCTTGAACAAGATCGATTACATTCCCAAGCCTTGGTACCTCATCATAGTGATAATCATATTCATCTTTCATAGGCATCCAACACAGCACACGCCAAAGCCGCAGACATCGACTAAACGTCAGTTCACTCTTCCTTCCTTAGCTTCTGTGCCCAGGGTCATCTCAACTTAGAGCAAGCTGAGAGTTCTCATTTTTTGGATACATTTATTGGCATCATCCAATGGCATATATGCCACAAAAGGACTGGAATGTTTGTCTGTTCAAAGCTATAGCTATAGAACCCAGACAAGTGCCTGCCCTAGAGCACGTGCTCAATAAAGAGTCACTGAATAAATGAATAGGTGGTTATAGTGACATGAGGTTGAATGTAAAGATGAATCATCTTCATGGCTGACTTGTCCGTATTTTTTGAGGGAAGAGATCTATTCTGAAGTGCATTCAGGTAATTAACTTACACATGTGGCCATCTTACAAAATAAAGGCTCAAAATCATCTATTAAGGAGAGTGGTGGCTTCAACTATATCCTTTGGTACTTCAGCCTCAAAGCATTCATGGGAGAAGTCTGGTCCCAAGGGCTCATGGGTCAGCAATGATCCCCAGGAAAATGGGAACCCACATTGGTCAGAATGCTGGGGATGAGGAGTTGGCTGTGCCACTGACAAGCTGTGTGGCTTTGGGAAAGTCATTTAATATCTGCTCAAGCACACTTTGGTTTCACTGTGTTTCAACGAGCGACACTGACCTGATTTATCTCTCGAAGTCCAAAAGCCCCGTGCCTGGGACTATGGCAGCCCAAGCTGGTATCCATCCACACGGCCTGTTGTAAAAAATTACATGTATAGAAACCGTGGATGATAACAGCGGGGGGTGGGGGGTGGGGTGGGGGAACAAGGAAGAAAAATCCACTGCTTTAACCCTCTTTTCAAGAAGTGCTGCTCACAATTGCTCACAGCTGGCATGCCTCAATGGTAATCATTTGCAAGTTTCAAAAATGTTGAACCTTGAAAGTCAAATAAGGAGCTCTATCTTCAAAAGGGAAATTAAAGACCTGGAGCAGACCACTTGGGACCTTTTTATTACACCTGGATAATGGCAGTATTATTACTTGATCCAGCAGTGTGTTCTTATGAATAGGCTAACACATACCCTTCAGCTGTAAAACAGTGCTTTAGGATATAACATGTTGATTCAGATACAAAATAAAATACCTGTTTGTATGGTCGTTTTTAATGAAAAGTCTAAAAACACGCCTGTTTAACAAACTTCTATTTTTATAGAGCTTGCCTATGAAAGCCTGCTTAAAAAAAAAAAAAAAAAATCCAACTATGGGTGGTCTCACACCCCGAAAGGGCACAAGAATCCTTTGTCAGACCATGTGTCTTAATTTTGGGTATGGAAAATGTGGTCACCATAATTATAAGCCTGGGAAAGCAAAGAGTTTTAAAAATTCTGTGCAGGAGGGGAGTAATAATTCGTTAGCATTCAATAAAACTGTAATTTAACCAGCTTTTAGGTATGTAGCAATCAACATTAAAATTACAGCACTTGACAATTTTCGATTTTACCTTATGGCTATTTGTTGAAGTGTCTCATTTCCTTGACGAGACTTACGTTGCTTGAGAACAAATGCCATGTTTCCCTTATCCCTACAGCCTCACCCAACCTGGTACATGGGTTTGTTTTTTGTGTTCAGTGAACCACAAAGAATGTTTCAGGAACAACCTCAGGAAAATCAGGCGAGAAATAATTCAGGGTAAGAGGAAATCAATGCGTAACTTGTTTAAACACTATTCTCTTAGGCTTCAAGATATTTCAAATACATAATTTTAAAAGGTTCAGCTATGGAAAAAGTTCGTTCCTGCAGGTTTTGAAATGGGATTTAGCCAAGGAAAGAGTCAATACTAATTAAGTTTTGATAAAGGAGGCAGGGGAGGGGTAGCCTATAATTTAGTCACTTGGTTACTAAAACCTTTTCTCTGATTGAAAGGCATCATTAGGGGACAAATGACACATACTGGAGGAGATATAACGTGATCCCTTCTCCCTCTATATGGTCGTTTTGGGCCTCGAAATGAAAAGATCAAAGCCAAGTGAGCCCATGGAAAATTAATGAGAGCTGAGCATTGCATGCGGTTAATATGCTTAGTTAAGTCAGGCAGTAAGAAAGACGCAGGCCTTTATCACACAGGATAAAATACAAACAGCCTTCCAGAAGGCTGGGCAGACATGAACTTGGTGCTCCTACCCCTGGATGCATTACAGCTATGGGCTCCTTGCAGCTTGGATTTCCTAATTTCTCAGATTTCTAAATTCCACATTTCAACCTCCTTTTCCTCATCGTTAAATCCCAATATTTTAGCATTTAAACTCTATCTTCCAGCCTGCACCTCACAACAAAAACCAATTCTTTTTTGAATCTATCTTCTTTACATGTTGCTATTTCTTAGAATAGAAATCTGGACGATTATAAAGGCTGGTGAGGAAAAGCAACTTTTTTCCCAAATAGGGAAGAACGTTATGGCTTGGTGACATGTGGCTGCCAAATTCATACGTGAAATAGATTCTTCTGCGTATTTAAGGGTTGGGCTCCTTCTGGGGATGCTGTGGGGGCCAACAGCATGGCCTTCAGAGGCCAACCTGGCTCGAGGCCCACCCTGTCCCTTCTGAGCTGTGTCCCTGTTGACATATCATTCACCTTTCTGAGCTTCGGTTTCCCTGTCTGACAATGAGGAACAATTCTCATACCTTCTAGTGGTTTTCAGGACTCAGGCAGTGCAAGGTAAGCATTTAGCACAGTATCTGTCACGTGGTGAGAACTCCCTCTCTGGTGGCTATTTCTGTCATCACTCGCTGCTGCAATCTGTCCTGCTCCGAACAGGACGCAACTGAATGCCAAACCATTCCTGCATTTTCCACGAAGTTCCTCAGGGGCGGCTGCCTGGGAGGAACGGTGCCTGGGAGGTGGCTGTCCCCTCCAGAGTGGGCCTTGTGCTGGCTCACATCTGGTAAATCTGGGCACACAACAGGCCCAGTCAGGGAGAGAAGGGAGGGAAGGGGGGAGGGGGCGGGGAGGAGGGGAGGGAAAGAGGGGAGGCAAGCTTTCATAAGATAATGTAATATTCAACCTGGCTTCTTCATTCTTCTCCAAGGATCACCGAATATTTTAAATTCAAATGAAAACCATTAGCAGGCAGATATGGCGAACTGAGATGTGGAGTCTGTGAGACAGCATTCTTTGTAGGGGGTAAAAAAGAAGTACAAGCAAGCAAAAGACTCAAGTTGACTTGTCTGCCTTCCTCAGTCTGGTGTGGGACTTTCTCCATGGAAAATTTTTGTCTTTTAATATTGGGTCATGGGGTGGATTTTATTTGAGCTCTTCAGGTTATTTGGTCTTTATTTTGTAAGAAAGTAGTTATATTTGCTTTAACAACAAAGCAAAGTGGTTTTGGGATGAGGAAAAGAGAAGCATGATGCTGAAGGAAGGTTTAGCCTGACAATGTACCTGCATACACACCAACACACACACACACACGTGCACAGATACACACAGAGACATACACACTGAGACACACACACACTCACAGAGAAACACAGACACACACACACAGACACAAAAACACAGACACAGATGCACTGAGACACACATATACACACAGATATACAGACATGGAGACACAACCCAGACACACAGACACACAAACACATACACATGCAGAAACACACATGCACACCCTAGCCAGGCCTATCCGACTTCTTCTGTGGTGTGGGTGGCAGAATCTTACCTCCCCTCCACTTTCTATCAAGAAAATCCTGACCTTTCCAACCACACATGGGTTAAATATGATAGTAAGAACAAAAAGCAGAACAATTAACAACAAAACAACACTACCAAAAAAAAAAAAGAGAGAGAGAGAGAGAGAGAGAAGCACATTTTCAAGCAAGTAGGTCTCCAATGAAATATTTAAAGACCAATTCAAAACCTCTACTGTTTGAGGAGCACGCATCTCACGGTGTTCAGACATGTTCCTGTTTTGTTTGTTTGGGTTTATTTTCGCCTTCGTTCTGCAGGAAGCCTCACAGATATGACGGGGTGATTTAATTCTGTACAAACCTCGCCTCCCTAAATTCTTAGAATGTAGATAGATACCACTACCGGTATTCTTAGAGTTACACAGCCTCTCACGCCAGCTAGAGCAAAGCAGAGCCCACATTTCACTGGAATCCCTACTTGTAGTTATTTGCAGGTTTTTCTTCACGACACACCGGAAACCAAATATGCAGCACTATTGCAGATACTGATAAATGGGCTTCTAAGACCTTCTCCGTGGCCTGCAGGACAATGATGGACTTATATCCAAAAAGGGAGCTATGACTTATCCCTTCCACCTTGGAGAGGAAAGTTAAGAGTTGAGACACTCTTTTGTCAGGTGTCAAAATGTAGTGATGACAACAGATACAGTCAGACGCATCAGTGAAAGGACTCGAGAAAGTTTCTCCCCTCCATCGCAGGTGGCAGGACGGTCATGAGCCAAAGACGAGAGAACTGACAGTCAAGCATGCGACAGAAGAACAATGAAGCCACGCTGGAAGGGGTGGCATTCCCTAAAGCAGCCCAATCTGCCGAGCCCTCAGCCTATCAGGTGGGGTATTCAGAGCAAGTGTGGCACCTCTGCGTGAAGTGGGCAGTGAGTAGCCAGCACTCGAGAGGGATCAGGGCAAAGACCAGGGCCCATCTCCCCAGTGACATCTGCTCCTACTGCTGCACTGCCATCCAGGTCCCTAAAGTGCACTTGAAGACTACTCTTAGCCTCGGGCTGAAGTGTCCCTAACAGGCCATCCGCACTTTGAGCATGTAACACATCATGGTAAGAAAGTCCAATTTTTTCAACCAACGCTGACATTTAAGACTTTCTGTACGATGGCCAAAATGCCTTGAAACCCAGATTCCTGAAAGTCTTTCAAGACACTAACCGATTTGTCCTTATAAACCCCCCCTTTCCTATCACACCCCAAAGGAATGTCCCTGAGATGATCTAAGGTTAATATGTAAGTAAATGAAGTGGATGATCCTGCCCGGCTTTACTGAATGAGTGGTTTTTAAAGAAGTTTCTTGTAAAAGAAAATTAACTTATTCCTTCACTCATTTAACATTCGTTAGAATATCAGCAGCACGACTCTATGACTACTGGCATTACGAAGATTTAGAAGACCTGGTCCTGCCACTAACGAAGAGAACACCCTGAGACCACTGACCCAACCGTCCCGTGCCTCAGTTTACTCATCTCTAAAATGGTGAGGCCTGGACAAGATGGTTTAGTTTTAAAAATAATTAATTAAAGAGAGAGAGTGTGTGCACGCATGTGTGAGAGTGGGGGGGGGGAAGGGCAGAGGGAGAGGGAGAGACAGAATCCCAAGCGGACTTGGAGCTGAGCATGGAACCCGACATGGGGCTCAATCCCATGACCGGCAGATCATGACCTGAGTTGAATCAAGTCAGACACTGAACCGAATGAGCCACCCAGGCGCCCCAACAAGATGATTTCTAAGTCTACCTTAAGCCTTAGCATTTGGGAAGCACACATTTATGTGGATTCTGCTCTGTAAAAGTCACCTTGTTGGAGGCCCCAAAGGAGACAGACATGAAAGACCTCATTGGGTTGACAGGGTCACTGTTTGGCTGTATTTCCAAACTTCCAACATAGGTTAAGATGACTGGGCATCAAATGTCTATCTTCCTTGATAAAGAATGCCTTCCTTTGATGTTTTGAGATTCTTCATCAAACGGGGTCCACTCTCGTTCCCACAGGCTTGGCTGAAGCATCCTTCCACTCGCCTGTACTTCACATTTCTTCTGCAATTTGGTTTTGGTGGCCCCAGCAGCCTCAAGAGCTCTCTCAGCAAGCACGAACTTTGGCCTGAGCTGCCATGTTTCAGGAATTCTAGAATGTGAGGTGGTTCCTGATCCATGCAGCCTGCCCTGCTCCGCGAAGTGTATCCTTTCTCTTCTCCCCTCCCTCAAGAACAAGCGTCCTGGCCCACAGCCTGCAGGCCTGCAGTCTGGGGATGAGAGACCTGTTTTAAAATCTGTGCGTGTCAAACCTGTCAACATCCAGGCTCAGGCAAACAGGCTGCCCTTGGGCAGAACAGCTTTGCTAATCAATCATGCTTCAGGGAAGTGGGTGGTTTGTACGTGAGGCCCACTTGCCGTGACCAAGCCCCTATGAAAATGTCTGAGTGTGAATGAAAAAAAGAAAACAGTCTACTTTCCATGCCGCTGCAGGAGGGCCAAGGCAAGGTTTTATTTAAAAATACCTCCTCTTTCCTGAAGGCTGAAAGCTAACATATGGGCTTAAAGAGAATTCCTCTTTCAAGATTTACTAGCGACTAAGATCAGGAAGGGAGCTCTCAATTCGGACAACGATCTCACCCACACAGCAGGAGAAAACCTTAGGGATGCTTCTCAAGTGTTCAGAAATTAGAAACAAACTATTTGTAATTTTTTTAAAAAGAGCATCCTGAGAAGATATCATTTATGATTATGGTATATGAGCATGGCAAGTTAGCAAGCAGAGCAAATTAATGCCAACTGAAGCTAAGCTAAGCTAACAAGGTACAAGTCCCTACTAAACGAGAAGCACTTAATGAGAAAAGGTCAAGTTTATTGTTACAGGGCTGGGTATATATCCTGGCTATAACCCACTGGTTGCGGCAAGTCATGTAACTTCTCTAAGTCTTAAAAAAATCCACACACATGCCCCCCCACGTTATATATATATATATATATGTATGTATATACATGTGTATATATAATGGGGCCAATTATACCCTTAACTCATAGTATTGTGAGAAAGAATTATGTAAGATACTACAAGCAAACTGTTTCTATACTGTAACACAATAGTAATGTAAACCATTGTTATAATAATAGGCCTATTTATTCAAATGCATGTTACTTTATTCAATGTTATTTGGTTTCTAGTATAGCTTTCATCTTTTTTTTTTTTTGCCATTTTAGGAATGAGTTTCTAATTAATTCAGTTTATATGCATTTCCTATCCAGACTCTTTTCACATTTTCAAAGCTTCTGCAGAAGTGACAGCACACAAGCTTAAAATAACCAGAGAAATAGCACCACAGAAATAGAAGAGATAGATAATTTAAAAAGCATTTACCCTTTGCCCCAGCAACACACTTCTAGAAATTTATACTACTCACGTGTGAGCTGAATAATGGGCAAGGCAGTTGACTAGGGTGTTATTTGTAATGCCAAAAGACTGGAAATAACCAGGTGTCCATCAATAGGGTACTTATGAGACATGTGTAGGAGGCAGTAACACAGGCACAGTCAATGAATCTCTCCTCAAGGTGCTCCCTCCCTTGTGAAGGTCCTTCCCACATTGGCTCTGGGCTTGGCCCTATGACCTGGCTACTTGGTAATGGAACATTAGCATGTGCGATACAAGAAGAGGCTTAATAAGCTCTCTTGCATTGGGGGCATGCTTCTTCTCTGCTTTTGGGATCCAGTCATCATGTGAAGTAAACCCAGGCTAGTCAAGCTGGTCCAGCTGGTAGTCAAAATCTACCACTGACATGTGAGTGAAGCCATCTTGGGCATCTAGCCCCATTCAGTTTGCCAGATAACCTCATCCATTTGAGTAAATCCATGCAAAATCAGAAGAAAAACCACCCAGCTGACCCCAAACAGCACACCCACAAAGGTGTGAATAAATAAAATCATTGTTGTTGTAAGCCACAAAGTCATGGAGCAGTTTATTATGCAGCAAGAGATAACCAATATACTGTGGTATCTCCAAAACAATGGAATACTATGAAGGTATTGTCCTACCGAAGAAGAAAGAAAAAGGATATACTCTGTGCGCTGATATGCTAAGGTCTCCGAGGTAAACTGTTACATTCACAGGCCAAGTGAAGAACAAGGCAAATAGCATGCTGCCTTTTGTGTAAGAAAGAGAGAAAATTTAAATACATATGTAATTATTTTGCATGAAGAGACACTGGACATCTATACTCAGGGCGTTAACATACATAGTTACCTGTTTCAATCGAATAAGAGACTAGCCAATTGGGTAGATGCGGACAGAGGTGGCAGTGAAATTTATCAATAAAGCCCTTTCTAAATTGTTTCAGCATATAAACCATGTGAATTGATTATCAGAAATGATTTTTAAGTGAAAAACCAGGCTAATATAGGACTGAAATGACAAAGCTTGAAAAAGTAGAATTTCGAACTATTATAATTCTACCATGATTCTCCATGATGGCCTTCCTTTGAACTAGAATAATCCTTTCCTTGTAATACATTCTATCTTCCCTCTAGACTGTAAATGCCTTGAAAGCAGAGACCATGTCTTATGCATTTTGTTTCTTCTACAACTAGCAGGCGTAGTGCAGGGCACAGAGTAACTGCTCAGTAATGGTTGTTTAGCCAAAGGAATAACAGAAAAACATTCTGATGATACTAAAAATGTCCATTGTTAACGCTGGTGAATTCCATCAAATCTTCAACAGCCTAACTTCTTCCATCTGTGCACATACTCCACATACCATCTTGGAAGAAAATGGTGAGCATTCACTATGATTTGGGGCTTTGCTTCTCTTGTAAATATACTCTGAACTACTGGGCAGAGTATATACAAAAGGTAATTTGAATGCCACGAAAGGAAAAAAAAGCAAAACATACTCCCCCATTTAGAAAGAAAACAGACCCATTTGACTAGAGGAAGTCTAGAAAAAGAAAGATCTTTTATTATTTCTCATAAGTAACAAATTTCACTTCTGTGGTTGAGTAAGCAGCAGCCTGCAGCCAACTCCCTGCCAAGCAAACGAAGCGATCCAGATAAGTGGGCTGTGGGAATAGAGCACCAGCAGCCCTCTTTCCTATACTCCAGCCCCTGGAGAAGTTCTGTGCTCAGGCCACGGTAGACAGTTGCTACAACTTCAGCATTTCCAGGAAAGAGGGTGCCAACAAGCATTCTCCGTAATCCATTTCGGGGTTTTACAATTCTCGCTAGAAATCTTCCCTTACTTTGAACCTATACCTTTCCTACGGTGCCTTACCCTCTCTACTACAGTTTGCTGCCTCCATGTCTGACCCCTATGAAACCTTGACCTCTTTTTTTTTTAAAAGATTTTATTTATTTATTCGACAGAGATAGAGACAGCCAGCGAGAGAGGGAACACAAGCAGGGGGAGTGGGAGAGGAAGAAGCAGGCTCATAGCGGAGGAGCCCGATGTGGGGCTCGATCCCATAACGCCGGGATCACGCCCTGAGCCGAAGGCAGACGCTTAACTGCTGTGCCACCCAGGCGCCCCGAAACCTTGACCTCTTGGAGGAGGAAGTCTGGGTTACCTCCACGGCTGGGTCCACATCTCTGCTTCCAGGATGTGCTTGGTGGGTTGACATGCAGAGCCATTCCAACCCTGGTGCGTCCTGGACGGCGCCACCCACCAGCACGAATCATGTGGCTTTGGCTATGTCTGCCCACCATGAATGCAATGCACGATAAGAGCCATAGGCAATCATGAGGTAGACAGTAAGGTACTAAGTATTAAAGGACATACATTTGTAAGAGTGAAAACTAAGGGTGTGTAGACAACTGTCTCAAGAGAGGCAGGCCATCTGCACAGTATCCCACTATGAGCTCTCACTGTCTTGGTTTCTCCCATATTGAATAATTCCTTTTCCTTAATTTCCCTCTTGGATCTCACTTCCCAATTTTTGATCTGTTTCACTGTTTGCTGCCATGCTACACTTGCCCCAGGGCTACAACAGTAGGGATTGCCATTGCAGGGATTACCATTTGGAGGTTCTGCAAGATAAAGACAGTAGGAAAGCTAAGGCTGACAATCTAAAATCTAAGTATGCCTTTGCCACAACAGATCAAGAAGCATTAATTATGTGCCTACTGTATGCAAACAGCTGGGTCAGATTCAGTCAGAGATCTAAAAAAGTAAGACATCATCTCTGCCACATAAGGAGAGGGATACCCATAAGATGGGATTTAAAGAAGGGGATGTTGGCTTGGATGTGCAGAGTTCATTGGGAGGGCTGGGGCCACTGTGTGCCCACCAGGACCAAGCGGAATGGATGCAGTGTGAAAGGTGAAGAAAGAAAGAATCAACAAGCAGGTCAGAGGAACCTGAACACTGATTTCCGGACACAGACGAAAGAGGGGAGTGTGACCTATGATGGTTTCCAGATTTGGGAGTCTTGGGGGGGGGGGAAGGAAACCTGGGCTGATCCTGACAGAAAAGGGGAGTGCTTTGTGAGGACTTGGTTGGCCCAGGGACACACTGATTCTGGGGGAAAGCAAGAGAAAATTCAGTACTGCAGATAAGAAAATAAAACTGGGAATATAGTTTTATGATTGAAACCACGAGGAAAAAATGTCTTTCTGAAGAGGTGAGTGAACAGGGGAGAGGAGAAGGAGGGAAAGGTGTTGGGGAGCACTCCAAGTGCTCAGAGTTCCAGATGGAGGAAGGAGAGAGGTGGAGACGCGGCGGGGTGAGCCCCTAAAGAGCAGGGGCATGTCCCATTCATCTCTGTATAGATCCATGCAACTAAGCGTGGCTCTGGCCCCCAGCAGGCGCTACATAAATGCTTCACAAATGTTGGTAGAGGAAGATGGGAGTGCAGTAGTGAGAGAAGTGCAAAGAAAACCATGTGCAAAGAAAACCAACAGAGCCATGCTGCATAGTCAAAGGAGAAGAATAATTCAAAGTTGTTTAAGGGCTGAAGATGGGAGTGCAGTAGTGAGAGAAGTGCAAAGAAAACCATGTGCAAAGAAAACCAACAGAGCCATGCTGCATAGTCAAAGGAGAAGAATAATTCAAAGTTGTTTAAGGGCTGACAGCGCATGGAGAATTATAGGATTTCCTGAAGACCAAAGGTACCTCTGGGGGATCTAGCACCTAGGCTTCTAGACTGCCTGGGTCTACTAGAGTGCTGGGGTAGGTGAGCCAGGCATGAGGAAGTTCTGCCTCCAATGCAGAGTCCGCACAGACCCCCCCCCCCCCCGGGGTGACGCTGCCTTATTTGGTCTGAAAAAAAAAAAAATCCCAACATTTATCACATTTTCAATATAACTTTTGTGCTGTTTTAATTTTGACTCTGAGATCTGGAAACTTTTAATAAAACTTGGGAGTAGTCAAGCTTGTACGGACTCCACTGACACTGTCTGGTTATTCTAACCATTTGGAAAAAAGGAGAAACTGGCACGGAAATTACCTTTTCAAAGAAAAGACTACTCAAAGGTACTGGAAGTTTATTTCACAGTTAAGGGGAGGTACTTGATTAGAGGGACTCTTAACAAGAAGAACTGAAGATCTAAGTAAATATTTCCCATCTGCTCCTGGTCCCACCACCTGGCCATTATTCCTCCTGCTCTGCTGATAGGTTTCAGCCAACCAATTCTGTTCAATTTGTGCAAGTTGAGAGGCCACCTGTCATGGAATATACTCACGCATTAAACAAAATGAACATTTCTTATTTCTCTGCTTCCCATATGATTTTTTAAACACAAAGAACTCACTTTCACCTTAAGCAGATTTACGAAAATGCTGACTATGAAGAACAGGTATAAACAAGGCAATCTTTTGTTGATGAAGATTGGTAACGACCCACACCTAGAAGGACCCCCTCTATTTCCCTAAGACTGGTGAATTAATCCAGCCACGCTTTCGTGCTCATTTCCCTGGCTGTTACAGACTCAAATGCAGAAAAAGGTTTTACAAGGGGACATGGCATATTTGTGCTAAAAACAGGCACCACACAAATCCACAGCAGGGAGCCAAAAAGAAATACCAGATGCAGGGAACACCGTGAGTAAAGGTAAAAGAGAGAGGAAAGAAAGTGACCTGTTTGGGGGGCTGTATATCGGGATGGGGAGGGTGCGGGGCAGAGAACTGGGTTGAGGACTTGTGGCCAAGGAAGCTGCAGAGAGGGGAATTTTTTTTTTTTAATGTTATGTTAGTCACCATACAGTACTTCATTAGTTTTTGATGTAGTGTTCCATGATTCACTGTTTGCGTATAACACCCAGTGCTCCTTGCAATACGTACCCTCCTTACTACCCATCACTGAGGGGAAGAATTCTTTGTGGACAGTTTCAACGATCAGGCTAAGGAAGACACTCTTTCCCAGAACAGAACACCTGTGGAAGTTTGGATCCGGGGAATATAAAGGTTGCAGAGGTGCTTTGGTAGTGCCAAGGACAGGGAAGATGGAAGACCCGCAAGGCCAGCCCCCTCCACCTGCACAAAGTGCTGTGAGGACCAATCCAACGGAGCTCAAGCTGCAGGGATCCCCTAACCTCGGACTGGTGGCCCATAGCAACGCTTTGGGTCTCGGGGAATTAGTGTCCATTCAGAGCTAGTGTCCAAAAATCCTCAAAAGGTCTGATTATTTTCTTTTCCACAGGGCACAGTTACTCTGATAAAAAGCTGTAGGACCCTTTGGGGAAGGCTGGGAGAAAGATTAATGATATAAATTTCTGGCAGTATAATGGGGGACCTAGCCTCCCCCCCAGTTAAGGGTTCTGGGTCTGCAAACTGGCTCAAGTCTTGGAATTGACCTAGGGGCCGTGGCTCTCTTTTTATGATTCAAGTTAGACTTACATTCCCTTGACCTAGACCTCTTCTGTTTATACAGATCAAGTAAGGATGTAGTAGACTGCCCATCCATTTTCACTTCTAGAACACCATGAGGACAGAGTTTGAAATGGAGGAAATGAGAGATCTGTAAGAGTATAGACACAGAAGAAAGTAAGAAGATGGAACCAAACATGAGTGAGATGTGGGGACCAGGATGAGGTTCCCCCATTACGGAGACTGGTTTGGGGGAGGAAGAGGCAGAGCAGGGTTCTAAACAGCAGTGGACTGTCCATGTTGCTGTGGCCAGCAGAGAGCTGGAAATCTGGAATGAAAACGGGAGACCTGTGAGGTCTGGAGGTGGGGGTTTTGGAACACCTTGCATCTGAGTTGAAAGGTTTAGAGGGAGTCCATGAGATCTCAAGTAGAGAGAAGCCAGAGAGAAGAAACCCAGCCTGCACTGGGGCCAAGGTCTGCATTTACCAGGTGGGAGATGCTGCACAGAGATGCTCTGGTCAGGGAGATTCGAGGAAGAATCAGGCTTGCATAACAGAAGCAAGAAGGTCAGGTGTTTCAAGGGAGACATCTCCCCAGGTTCCGACTGCTACAGAAAAGGAAAACGTCGTGGCTCTGGATGTCGTCAGAAATTGGTACATAACTCACTTATGAGATGGCTGTTTTGTTAGAGTGACAGAAATGTAAGACCCACTTCGCTGGAGGGCTAGGAGGGGAACGGGGAGTGAGGAAGAGGACTCCAAGACCATGCAGCTTTGCAGAAGCTTAAAATCCTGGCAGGAAGCTGGCAGCAGTCCAGAGAAGCAGCAGGATGGAAGGCAATCGTTTCCAGGACTGGGAGCCCGGAGCACACTTGGAGGTGGTGCAGGGGAGATGGTGAAGATTCTGGAAGGTGAGGGAAGGTGAGAGACCCCTGGCAGGGCCTGGACTAGTCACTCAAAGTGGGGACAGAGGTAGAGGGGACAGAGAGTGACTGCCCAGGTGGCAATTCCTGGAGGCCTTCGTGGGGGAAGACTGGGGGCTCCAACTGGGGTCATGCTGGGGCAGGGGTAGCGTGGACTTCAAGCCCAAGACAGAAAGGTCTTTTATTCTTTACAAAATAGTGAATGTAAGGTTACCTTACCAATGGCTTCAAGTGGCGTTCCCACTGTTCCCATGTTATTCGGGTCAAACTCCCTTTAATTCATAACATTCCCAACAGCAATGAGTTTCTAACCACAATTCCATGAGCAAGCATATATATTTAAATGCATTTGGCTCTTTTGTGAATGAAATACAAAGATGCTGAACTTGTAACGAATGAAAGACCCTGGATTAAGAGAGTATTTTCTCTGCTTTCAGTTCAGTCATGTCTCAGAACGAGCTTATCGTGCCCACGAGGCTCTCCTCCTTCCTGTCAGTTCATTTCCCACCTGCCATTCACACAGCGCTGTAGGTTTGCATTTCCTTGCCAATCCCCTCCTGCACGACTCCACTAAATAAATCCAGCGGCTTCTCACTCAGCCTGACCGTGAGGATCCGGGCCCTCCTGACGGTCCCTGTCACCTGCACTCTGGATCCCCACTTGCGATGGGACTGTCCTGTGACTCGGTTCCAAATCTCCTGCCCTTCTCATTGACTCTAATACACCTCACCCTGAACGTTGGTCTTACCTCACAGGCTGCTCTGTTCTCACAGTGGCCACTCATCATTCATGGCCTCTTGCTTCCACTCGTCTTCCCAGAGCCTTCCAAAAACTGTCTCTTGAGGGGTGGCTGCTCTTGTGTTCTCTGGACTCGAACCTCTAGGTTCTGGTTTTCTGAGCCCACAAGAGTCTCTGAGCCCACAAGAGCCCACAAGTGGTCACTGTTAATCCTTAGCAAATTCTCTTAGGCAGAGCTCTGTAGTTTTGGAAGCCCCTGACTTTCTACATTTTGTTTTAGGGAGTCTGGCCTCATTTTCAGTCCTTCAGACATGTGCAACAAAATAGGTACTCGATAATAAAATGTTGCTGACATGCAGTAAGAAGTGGCCATAAGGCACAAGTGGGACCCAGGTATCTTAGGTGTGAATTCTAAGCTGTGTCAAATACAGATCACTACCTTTACATAAAGGATGAAAAAATACGGAAAGGACTTGTGGGAAGGTGGTGTGAGAGAGAAAGGACATCTAGAAATTTCAAAGCTGTTGGGGCGCCTGGGTGGCACAGCGGTTAAGCGTCTGCCTTCGGCTCAGGGCGTGATCCCGGCGTTATGGGATCGAGCCCCACATCAGGCTCCTCCGCTATGAGCCTGCTTCTTCCTCTCCCACTCCCCTTACTTGTGTTCCCTCTCTCGCTGGCTGTCTCTATCTCTGTCGAATAAATAAATAAAATCTTTAAAAAAAAAGAAATTTCGAAGTTGTCAAAGTGTGTGTCCCCTAATTTATACATTGATTAGGACTAAGGGACCTGAATTCTTATAAGCCATGAAAGGGAAAAGCAGGTAAACAGATTCATGCTGACTGTCCATGTCACTTTCCCTCCACAAACTATAAAGGTTGGTTTCAGATTCTCAAACAAAAATGTATGAAAAAACAGTAAAACAGGAAAATCACTCACTCTTGCAGCCAGTCGTAGCAACCTGAGTGCTTTCCTTGGCAAATATTCAAATGTCACATGACAGCATCACATGTTTAATACTATTTTAGTCAATATGATTTGAGTTAAAGTCACCTGAATCAGGCGATTGTTTGATCTTATTATCACCAACACGTCTTCACACAACATCCTTCACTGCTGATGAGCTCACAAGAAAGACTTTAGTTTAGAAAACTGGCATTTTCTTAGAAAAGGAAAAAAAAAAGCAGTTCTCAGTAAAAGACAAACCACAGAGCTACCGTGTTCAGACAAGTTGTACATATTAAACCACACACACACACACACACACACACACACACACACACACACTATATCAAAATAATGTTTAGGCTTTGTCTAACCTACAAATGTGAGCAGATTCAGCATTAAGGAGTTAAGACCAGAATCCTACTCATGACTGTCCCGGACACTGAGAACATTCACTGAAGAACAGTGAAACAACATTCTAGATTACCTCATTTGTTCTCCACACAGTTCTAACAATCCATAATAATCCAAAGGTTCTTTACTTGGTAAGACACCAACAGCCAAAAGAACAGGCTGGTCAGAGCTCTCTCAGAGATAAAATCTATTTCTACCTCAAAGTACAGGGAAACCTCAGGCCCACAGGTACTCAAGGTTCCCAAATGATGGCAGATAAAAAAAAGTTAAAGTGGGGTGGGAGAAGCATCTGTGTCAGGTGGAGAGTCTATCAACAGAAAAATGAGGGATGAAAGCAGCTAAGAGAGGCCAATGACCTTGAGGCTGCACCCAAAATGATGTGGGAGGGCAGGCTTGCTGGCCCAAAAATGCAATCTCAGTGGCTGGCAACAGTTGCAAAAGCCAAGACTCTTTGCGGGAAAGCTGAGAAACACGGGAGAAATGGAAGGGAGAGGGGCGGAAGGAAGAAAGAAGAACAAGAGAAGTGGTGGCAGATCTTGCAGCCAGGATGAGGACAGAAAGCACCAGACAGTCCATGACTTAGAGGCAGACAGGCAGCGAGGAGGGAGAGAATGGGACTGTGTTGCCATCTTGGAGGAAAGGGGGGAAGACAAACATCCCTGCATAGCTCAGGAGATGGTCTGTGAGATCCAGCCTTTCCACCTGCTTCTAACTCCATGTCAACAGTTACTTTAAAAGCATTTAAAATCTAAACCATGTTTCACCAGATCTCACCTTGACATACATACATGTGCATATTTTCAAGGTTGACTCAAAGTTCAAAAGTTGAATGTGATGTGTTTTACCTTTTGAGTTCTGACAAAAACTATAAGAAAGCAAATTAAAGCCAAGAGGGAAATTTCTAGCTGTGATGCTAGGTTAAAAACAATCACCCTAAAAATAAAATAACACTTCAGGCCATAGGGTTCATTTCTACAAATATTAGTTCCCCAAAACCCAACTCTAGTAAACCATGATCACCTCTTAATGAATTCTCTTCTATATATATCACTGTGATGGTTTCATTATGGCGCCATATTTGTATTCAAGTCTGAGATTTCAAAGGGATGCTGCCCCCCATCCCTTCCTGCAATTTAAAGGCACTGCCCCTTGGTGGTGACAATGTCATAGCTACATGGAAGGATATAGAAAAAAGTACTTTCATACACCGCTGGTGGAAATAGATATTTCTGTGCCATTTAGAAAGCAATCTGAAAATACCAACCCAAATTTAAAAATACTGCCATTGATCAAGCCATATGAACAAAGGGATGTTCACTATAGTGTTGTTTATAATAGAATCATTTACTAAATGATGCTACAGATAACCGAGGAGTAATATGCAGTCATGAAAAAGAAAGAACGTGGGGCACCTGGGTGGCTCAGTCGGCTAAGCGTCTGAGTCTTGATTTCAGCTCAGATCATGAGCTCAGGGTTGTGAGATTGAGTGCCGCACTGGGCTCCGCACTGGGCGTGGAGCCTGCTTAAGAATTTCTCTCTCCCTCTTCCTCCGCCCCTCCTTCTCTCTCTCTAATGAAAAAAAAAGAAAAGAAAAAGAAAGAATGGAGGAATTTAAACAACATACCATTTTTAAGTGAGGAAAAAGCAAGATGCAGAGAGAACATGATATGATCTCGTTTTTACAAAGCAAGGACAAGAATCACAACAGGTATGTGTGAATACCTATCTCATGTTTGATATAATGACATGAGTGTGGAGTAAAGCATGGAAGGATATATGCAAGGTTGATAACACTGGCAACATAGGGGAGAGGGAGTAGGGGTGGAGGGAAGAAAGGAAGGGGGAGGGAAGTACTAAGTGAAAATGAAAGATGTCAACCATAAAAACCACACGGATGCTATGATCTCATTTATAGGAAATCATGTGTGTGCACTCAGGCACACAGAGGTGAACTGATGGTGATGAGATGGTCTGCAAAATATCAGTGTTTTTTATTGCAGGAGGTTGAGATGTTTTGGAAGATAAGTCTTATTTTATTCCTTATCTAAATTTAAAAAAATATTTATAACCACATGTATTATTTATAGAATCAGAAAAAAATATCAGCGAAGGAGACATATGAAAAAGTCCCATGCAAGACAGTATATGTTCCCAGAGCAACAGCAGGCAGAAGAGGGAAGGTTGTAACATCAAGCTGGGACCACACTGGGAAGCTTCTCAGTACCAGGCAAAGACACAAGAACAACTTGTAGGATGTGTACCAACGGATTAACAATAGGTTGGGAGGTTTTTGGCAGTGGTGGATTATGAGTGATTTGTTTCCCTTCTTTTCGCTTTTCTCTATTTTCCCAATTTTCTCAAAAACCCCACCATATCTTACTTTTATAATCAGGACAATGCATTATTTAAAAGAATTATGCCATGAAGGTTTTTAAGTAAGATGGGGTAGTCATCCAAGTGAGGTTTTAGGATATTAGGCATCGGCCCCCAGAGGCAGAGATTAAAACCCATTTACGAAGCAGGCATGTCAGTGTGGGTTGTTAATGGCCCCAAATAAAGAGGAAATGGTGGAAACAGTGGGCCTCGGATGTTTTCTAAATAAAGGGATGGATGAGTGAAACGTTACCGAAGAAGAACAGCTAGGTTTCAGTGGCACTTTGTAAAGTTTTATATGAATGCCGGCAGCAACACAGCCAAATGTCAAACTCAGGTGATTTGATCAAAAAATCACAGAGAACTGTCATTGTTTTTGAGACTGGGCCATTTTTAATATCAAATCTCTGAATGCAGCCACTTCTTGGAACCCATATCAAGAGAAGGCATGATACCCAAAGGAAAAGACAAAATAAGTTGATGGTGATGAAGAAGAAGATGAAGAGAATTACATGAGAAGATGACGTTAAAAGTTTTCTCCAAACAAAAAATATGTCATTGACAAGCAAATGGCTTGTCAAATTTGTCAAATGACAAATATGTCATTGCCTCAAACAGACACTGAGATTTTGCAGATCAAGTGAAGATATTCCTAGGTAACTTCTGGGTTGCATTCATTTCATACGGTGGCCAACATAACAAGTGTGGAACCAGTGTGAGAAGAAGTTAACTTGAAAGTGTTTATTCAACTGTGGTTTGCCTTTTCCTAAAAGTTGGCACATTCTGGGAACTCCCCTTCAGTGGAAGCATTCAGGAGGGGGACGGGTGGCACCAGTCTGAAGAAGGTGGCAGGAGAAGGCCTCCAAAGAACTTCCCACTTCAAGACTTTCTGACTCAAGATGCGACATCATGCCAACTGCCAGATTTTACACCTTCTCTCTCTCAGATGCTCTAATTGAGGCAACTGACTAAATAAACTGTGTTTCTGTTTTCTGGCATTCCTGAAGCAGATGTGATAGAGCTGAAGGCAAACAATCTTACCAACGTACTCCATGCATTACCCTCTAAAAACAATGTAATAATGAAACTAAAATATTTATGCGATAATCAAAGACCGAGGCAAAGAAACCAAAAGTCATTTTGTAAGACAAAGTACTAGCCAGTACTTCTAACAAAAGGATTTATTGAGTTATCCTGAAATGGCTCCCCAGAAAAAGTCAATGTGATTTGATTTCTTGGTTTCTTGCTGTTAGTCCCAACGGTCAGAAAGAATTTAGGAGGAATAGGGCTGGTTATTATAGAGAACAGGGGTCTCTTGACCGAATTTCAGGATAGGCTCATCAGAAAGTAAGCAAGATCCTCCTCCAGATGACGCTCCCACAGCTCACCCAATGACATTTCTCCATATGTGGACACTTCTTTCAATGTCAAACAGCACCGTTCTTGCTTCCTGTACGGTGGGGCGTGTTCAAGTCTGCCTTCTTGCCTCCCTCCGTCTTCGTAGGTCCTCTTCATCACTCCAATTCTTTCTCTTTCTCCAAGTTTGGCTCAAAGCTCACCTCTCCTCTGTCTGACCCCAGCAAATTCTGATCTTTTACTTTTTCTGAGCTCTCTCCTGGTCTGTATACCCAATTAACATGAAATAATTAGCAAGTGCGTTGACAGGAACAGCCCCAATGAATGATTCCCGCTGGATCTCCTAACAGTCTAAATGTCTTCCCTATTGTGGTACAATGTGGAGGCAGGAGAAGTTCCCTCCTTCCTTTCTTTCCTTCTTTGCCTCCTTCTTTTAATTAAGTGTTTATTAAACACCCACTCTATGCAAAGCACTGTTCAAGGTTTTTTCATTCACTATCTCACTTAATCTCCTCACAAACCTCTCCAGAAATATTTACCAGTCCAACTCTGCTCCCCTCCAGCTTTCCAGGGTCTTTTCATGGCATCATCACCTACTCAATTCCCTGGTGCTGTGCTTGGCTCTTCCTTCCTCCTCAGCCCAACATCCAACCAACTGCCAACGAGGTACCTCATATCTGGCTCCTTCTTTTTATCCACCTGTCTTTATATCTCTCCTAGACACAAGAACCTCTTCACAACTGGTCTCCCTGCCGCCAGGTTATCAGTCTATACATGGGTCGGTTAATATCCCCACACACATATAAAACTATGTGATTCCCGTTGTCTACATAATATAACCTGAGTTTCCACGTTTGACATTAAGGGACTGCTGCCTCATATCCCACTACCAATTAAAGCTTATCTTCCAAACACATAAGGTTTTTTCTGATTCCCCAAACACATCAAACAATTGGCCTCTTAATGGGTTTTTGTTCATGCTGTTCCCACTATGTGAAATGGCCTTCTCCCCTCTCTGTCCTAGGAAAAAAAATTCTACTTTTCAAACCTAGCTCAAATGCCACTTAACTCCCCCAGGTCAAAATTGATTTCTCTTTCTCCTGAACTTTCTTAGACTTAGTTGTTTATGCTCTGAAGCTGCTGCTAGATCATGAAATACTGGAGGGTAGAGATAGTATCTGTTCTTCTTTGCATTCTAACACCATGGCCCAACCATGCCAGGACTCCCTAAGCATAGGCAGAAATGAAGTTACTAGCACTGGTAAGTGAGTTTACTTAGCTACCACTGTCTTCCAAATGTGTCTCAGAATTTCAAGCTAACAAACCTTTATGAAGTGCCTACCATGTGCAGAGCACTGTGGCAGGAGCTGTAGAAGCAAGCCAGCTAGTAAGCCATGATGCTTTTATAATGCATCTTTTTAAAGCCCTACTCACTGTACTATGCTAAGCCACCAAATACACCGGTATTTGGAGATGTATCCACTCTTGTGGATCAGCAACCATTCACAGCACTTCCCTCCATCACTGGATATAGCAGAGGTAAGATCCCTATGCTTCAAAAAGCACCCAGGAAAAGAAGGCTCACGACTCTAGAAATCATGGGTGTTCTTTCCTTCCAGGACAGAGAGTGGGTTGATTTGGAAAATAAAGGCATTCGTCTCTTAGCAGTACTGAGTCTCAAACACCATAATTTATGTTAACTTCAGTTATAATGAGCGTTTAAAGCCACGAAAGTAGCTGAGAAAACATGAATGTCTGGGAAAACTAAAAATTCTATCACCTATGAAGCTGTGCTGGTAGATGAAAACTTTCATAAGGGATGATAATTTTGGATTTGAAGACTGGTATTTTGAATAGTAGCTGTGCAAATTTTTCTGAAGAGCCCAAGGTGATCTATAACATAAGGTGACCATATGTCCCAGCTTGTCAGGGAGTGTCCTACTTTACACCTGTTGTCCCTGCAAAATTATTAGTAGTGCCCCCCTTACTCTCATAACTGTCGCAGTTTGAATGATAAATTACATGACCAGTCTATTATGAGCGTACTGTTGGACTTCAGTGGCCGGTCCATACAAGGGAAGACAGTTTGCTCAAATATAGGGTGCTGATGCTGAGAAAAGGGGCAGAATCCAGGCTTCCTGACACCAAGCCCAGGCTCTGTCTCAGAGAACATATTTCATCTAAGTTGTTTCCTCATCAATTAACCAATAAAACCACTTTGGGAAATGATAAAGATGCATAAGTATGATTTTTACAAACTAGCCATCACAATTTAGTTGGGGAAAGTACATACATATTCAGTAATTAAACAGGGTCAGAAATATTCATAATATGGTACCAACTGTGAAGTTCAAATGACAATTTTAAAAGGAGTCAGAGAAGAGAAAAACCCTCTCTGGACTTCGGACTTCAGGGAAGGTTTCTGGAAGAAGATAAAAACCTGAACTGGGCCCCAAAGGAAAGAAAAAGGAAAAAGAGAAAAAGATATTGTTCTCTGAAAAAATAAAAGTAGAAAACAAAATTGGGATTGGAATAAACAACTTAAGTGATCCTACAAGCATTATTACTTTCCATTCCAGAAGATAAAAATAAGACAAGAGAAACACAATGGTCTATGTGGCTTTCCCAAAATCTTCCAGTGATTTAAGTCACAATCATCAGATCAAGGTGTCTTGCAACCAGACAAGTGCTAGTGCTAGATGACGGTGCTCCTCCCTGTGATGTGGTGAGCAAAAAAGTGGCCACCCTTTGAGCTCTATCCCCAGCCTTTTCACAACTGGCCAAGTGTCTGTGGGCAAGTGGTTTCATCAGTTTTGAGCCCGAGTTTCCTTAAATAAAATGCTAGGGTTGGATGAAGTAGTCTCCAAGAACCTTTCGATCTCTGGCAATCCATGACCCTCTACATTTGACTCCAGCTTTTGTTTAGTATGTTCTACATTTAGCTCAATAGTGGATGTGAGTGTTAATTTCCAGCAAGACAGCAAACATTGGGCTGATCCTGTGGGTCTCTTCCCACTACAAAGATGTGAAATTCTTAAGAAAACATCACAGAGCTGAGCTAAGAAGAAAAGGAAGGAAGGGAAAGAAGCACAGGATACAGGGATGAGGATAAAAACTGAAACCAGGGGCGCCTGGGTGGCACAGCGGTTAAAGCGTCTGCCTTCGGCTCAGGGCGTGATCCCGGCGTTACGGGATCGAGCCCCACATCCGGCTCCTCCGCTATGAGCCTGTTTCTTCCTCTCCCACTCCCCCTGCTTGTGTTCCCTCTCTCGCTGGCTGTCTCTATCTCTGTCAAATAAATAAATAAAATCTTTAAAAAAAAAAAAAAAACTGAAACCAGAGGGGTGCCTGGGTGGCTCAGTCAGTTGGGTGTCCAACTCTTGATTTTGACTCAGGTCATGATCTCAGGGTTGTGGGATCCAGCCATGCATTGGGCTCCATGCTCAGTGCAGAGTCTGCTTGTCCCTCTTCCTCTGCTCCTCTCTCTCTATCTCCCTCTGTCTCGCTTTAACAAAAAGTTGACTCCATGATATCCAAAGAGAGTTTCAGATTTACAAAAATGCCCCTAGAGATCTGGGGATCGTGATTAGATTCTAATGCTCATGAAGGGGCATGGCCTTGGTCCTGTATGAGGCAGGGGGGCCAGAACTGAGCCCTGTTCATAAATCTCAAAGACTTAACAAGTCACCTTATCCATGAAAAAGAAACTAAAACCACTCTGCCCATTAGGCCAAAGACGAAGGGCAGAAAACTGCCTTATATTCAGAGCTTAGGACACCTTTGTAAAATCAAAACCCTAAACATGAAGAACCATATTCAGCTGTAGGATCAGAATTTACACTATCTATACATCTAGGTGTAGGAGTCCCATGATGAGAAATGAACATAAACACAATCTAGGACCATTGAAATCCCTTAGATCACTAGAAAAAACAAGTATGTGGCCACCATGTAGGGACAATGTCACAACTCAGGACTCAAGATTCCCATAGAAAAGAAATCTGTGTGAGATGAACTTGCCAAAACACACACACACACACGGAAATAAACTACCATAAGGGACAGTTATAAAGGGAAATTTTGAAAAACAAAAATCCTAAAAACTAGAAAAATACTAGACTCTGAAATGGATTACAAAATAAGATTGCTTAAAATTATTAAAGTGGTATAAGAAAGACTAAAAACCATAATGAAATAAAAGGAGTAAATGAAAATGAAAATAGGCAGATTTGAAAAAAAATAAAACAAAATACAATTAAAAAACCCTATTTAAAAGAACTCTGTGGAAAAGTTAGATAGTAGAATAACACAAACATAGAACTAGTGAACTAGAAGAAGAATAGATTTGAGGAAATCAACTAAAATGTAACAAAGGACTTCTAAATAAAAATGGAGAATTGAACACACATGTCTAATGTTGGTTTCACATTAATCCTCACTAAAACTCAGGAAAACAGCTATTTGAAAGACATAAACCCACAAGGGTAAGGAGAAGAGGTGAAGAGATAATAGTAACAAGATTTTGGAAGATGGAAAACAGATGGACAAACAGCAATAGAACTAGCAGATCAAAGGAAGCTGAATTCTAAACCAGGAATAGGGAACGTTAGGAGCCAACCAGCAGATGTTCCAAAGGTCCAGGAACAGATAGCATTAGTTATGCCTGGAACTGGGAAGGGAGAAGAGGAGAAAGGTGACTAAAATAAGGAGAATGGAGTGAAAGATTTTTAAGAACCAATTATATTTCCAGATCTCAGGTCCCCTTCTCAACTCCATCCTTTTGGGCAGCACCCTCTATTCCAATGGGTAAAACTGGAGGTTTGTCTCTGGAGAGAGGATTTCTGGATTGTGGGATGCCATCCATCAAACAAAACAGAAAGTTGTATTCTGAATGCTGACCCCTCCAGTCTTATTCCTCCCTGAAGCTCTCAGCTCTCACAGGAAGACCTTTACCCTCCGTGTGAGAGTTTGGAAGAGTGTTTTCTAGAAATTCTGACCATCCCCAATACTCCCCTTTGTTAGGGGTTGACTTTAGGAGTTCCCCAACAAATGGCATAAACATATTATTTCATATTGATGCTCAAAGTTAGCCAGCCCCTCACACATCCTCAGGGCTTCTAATAAGCTTATTAGTTCTTCATTCTTGAATAAAGGCAGACAGCCAAGGATTACCAGACATGCAAGGAGAGCACCTACATGAAAAACAGAGTTCAAACAGACAAAGAGGAAAAGGTAATGGGGAGGAAACAGAGATCATGAAGGGAGAAGAAAATTTCAAAAGAGAATACATTTTTTTTTTCTCAGAAAGCTAAGAGAATGTCCCACACATGAAAACAGAACAGAATGCTTTTAAAAAAACAACCCAACTATTTATAGATGAAAAGAGGAAATTTAAAACAATAACAAAAAAGAAAACCGAATAGACAGGTTGGAAGCTGAAGCTTAAGAAATTGCCCCCCAAAAGAGTAAAATGAAAAAGAGACAGAAAACAGGAAAGAAAATGTGAGAAAATCAGAGGACTGGTCTAGAAAGTACAACACCCAAATAATAGGAGTTCTGGAAAGAAAAACTGGAGCTAATAGAGAGAAGCAAATATCAGCAGATTGAAGGAACACATTGAGTGCTCAGTACGATAAGTGAAAATAGATTCATAATGAGGAAAATTACTGTGAAATTTAGAATCCTGGGGAAAAGGCAAGATTCTACAAGTTCTAGGGAAAAAGAAAAAAAAATCAGGTACAAAGCATCAAGAATGAGAATGGGTTTAGTCTTCTAACCACAATACTGGGAGTTAGCATACATAAGAGCAACATCTTCAAACTTTAGAAGAAAATTTATTTTTGACTTAGATTTCCTTGTGCAAGACAGACAAGGCATCAAGTGAGAAGAGAGAATAAAGACCTTTAGAGACATTCAAAATGTGGATATATATCTCTTGTGGGTCCATTTTTGCTAGGCTATGCAGGCTGGGAACCACAAAAATGAGTTAGTGGAAAAAAGAGAATTTTATGCAATCCCACATAAGACTAAGGTATAGAGTGATGATGTGGTGAAGGGAGCAGACAGCTGGGACCCAGGCATAGAGAGCAATGCTTCCAGACTGGGCCAAGTGGATCAAGAAAAAGACATACTGAGGGCCTCCGCACTGCACTGGGTTTTAATTCTGATAACCTGCTGGAGGGTGTGCTCTCTCAAGCAATGGGGTAAATCACGAAAGGGGATTCAACTCAGAAGAAAGGCAATGGAAAGTTCTAGAATAAGAGATATCACAGCATTACAGGTGTAAGCAGGCCTGGAGAAATTTCAGATAAAAAGAAAATGGAAGTTTGCAGAAAGGATGTCACCAAGAAAATAAGTCGAACCAACAGATTACTGATGATACACACACACACACACACACACACACACACACATACGTATATATACATATGTATGTATGTCAGTCAGAAGAAAAAGCTAAAATATAGAAAGTGATGTTCTTTAGGAGGGGGACTGGGCAAAGCAGGGTAGGGTAGAATTTGTTCCCACAGAAATTAAGGAAACAGCACATAAGTAAATATGTATAAGGATGTTTTTGTCTACAATGTTTATGGAGACATAAAACTGAAAATAACTTAAGTGTTCACCAAGAGTGGAACAGCTCAATAAACCATATAATAGCCATACCTTAGAATTTACTTAGCTATTTTTAAAAACTGGTTAAATTTGTATCTACTTATCTGGAAGGATATCCTAAATATGTTACTAAAAGAGCAAGACAGGTTATGAAGTAACGCATATGGTATGACTGGATTTTTTTTTTGCAAACAAAACCAAAACACATTGAATTTATATGGATATATATGTACCATTTGTTTATATGAGCTTCAAGAAATGTGTGGAAGGATGAATGCCAGATGTTTACGTTGCTTACCTTAGGAGGACAGGAATGGAGAGGGTAGGAGGAGATGAAGAAAAAAATCAACCACAGGAAAATAGAGATGTGGGAAATATAAAAAAAAAAAAATGGTTAAGAGACATGAAGAAAAGAATACCAAGGTCTAACACACATGTAACAGCGGGCTAAAGAAGCTGTAACAAAGGCAACTGGGGAGAGACAATATTCAGAGATTATGTTTGAGAATTCTTCAGAATTGAGGAATATTAGGACTCTTTAGATTTAAGAAGCATATTGAAAATCAGATGGGATTGTGGTGAAACTGCAGATCATCAAAGACAAGAACAAAAAGAAAAAAAAATCTGTAAAGCAATTAGAGAGAAAAAAAATAGACACATCTAAGCAAACGACAGACTAGCACCAACTCCATCTCATCAATGATAGGTGCAGGAAGGCAATGAAGGAATTCAATGATTTCAAATGCCGAGGAAACATATCTACATAGAACTCTATACCTAGAAAATTATTATTCAAGACTGAGGGTAAATTAAAGGTATTTTCAGATAGAGACTGAGAAAGATAGTTTAATATTCTCAAGTCCTTGATGAAATAACTATCCCAAGATGTAAGAAGTATTTGAACTGAAAAAAGGGTAAGAGAATCCAAGAAGCAACATCAGTAACATTTACTGAGGGCTTACTCTGTACTTTACTGAATACCAGGCACAATTCTAAGTGATTTACAATAAAATTGGGATTCAAATTCAGGCAGTTTGCTTCTAGATCTCATGCTCCTAACTACAGTGTAAATAAAATGGCATATATTTTAATAAATTTTGAAAAGTAGATTTGTAAAAAGAAAAAAAATGGTTGGGGACAAAAAGATAGAAACAAAATGATAGGTGATAAAATATCCAATGGTGTCATATCAGAACATGAGAGAGAAAGCGTCATTAAAAAGTTCTAAGGAGTCTATTATTTTGGAAGCAAACAGAGATACAGATAAACTTTAATTTTAGACTCTGTTAACTCAAATACAATTTTTAAGGTTTAAGGATAACAGCTAAAATAACAAAACAAATCACCTACACTACGAATCAAGAGGAAAACAGCAATCTTTTTTTTAGTGGTATAACCACATTTATCATGCCTGAGATACAAGGTGAGGGAGAAAGCTCAAGAGGGGGAAGATGGGGAAAGTCTGGAGCTCCAGTTAGAGGCAGGAATGTATCTGCTGAGCTCCTCACATAATGAAAGGGAGGGCTCTGAATACATCATTCCTTTGTTTCTCCCCTGGGCTTCCTGAGCTTCTTGAACATGATGGATCTCCACGACCACCAGCCAAGGTCCTGCGACTCTGCCGCATCCAGCTCGCACACGAGCTGTAGATCATCGCACCAATGGGACTGCTTGGCTACACTGCCCCATTCAGAGGAATCCTTGGAGACTGGAGTGTGGGAGGCTTCCAGCTCGGGCTGAGGGGTGGTCATCAGCTCACACACCTCCTGCTAGACAGCCACGCCAAAACTGATCCTATCCTCAATCTGAGGTACCTGCAGCTGTAGCCAGGTAGGGACCAGGCTGATAGCCCAGTGACATCCTCAGTCCCAGGTGTCAGGTGCTACAAGAGGATCATGATCTTCTTGCCATTCACTGGGCTACTGGGAAAACCTTGGCCTTCAGCTAGCCCTTTCATCTTTTAATCCATTTATTCCTTCTCCTGCAATTTCTTCTGCTCTTCCTTCCCTTTCCCCTTCACAGAATCAGGCACCAGAATATCCAAAGGGGCCTTCATATTGCTCAGGTTAGCTTCATTGAGAGCTGGATCCTTTACAAATGCTGGCAGCTCAGAAGTCTTCTTGGAGAAATCACTCCTGAGTAGGTCCTCTGTCTCCTCTGTCTTCACAGAACCTATCCACCTGGGCTTGGGATTCAGGCTAGACCCTAAGTGTGATGGCCATGGCCAGGGGGCCTACCACTGCTCAAGGAGCAAGGAGTAGACACAAGGAAAGGAAAGCAAAATCAACAGGAAAACTCAAGTCATCTAATAAAAGACAGAATAGGAAAAAATATTAAATGAAGAAGGAGCACGGCATATAGAAAACACTTGAGTTCCTAGTGAATTCCAAATATATGAGTTATAAAAATCAACGTAAATGGCTTAAACTAATCCATTAAAAGGCAGAAATCTTCACACTGAATTTTGTAAAACTCTAGCTGTTTACAAGAGAGAAGCCTAAAACATGATGTCACAGCAGGGATACACATAAAATAACGCATTCAAATAATAAGTGTCCCCGCAAATAATAAATATTCAATAAGTATTTCTTTTAATTGAATGAATAAATGAATCCAATCAAATAGACTTCAGAGCCAACAGCATTTGCGGGGGAATAATGAGGGTCATTGCCTAATGATAAAAGGATATTCACCAGGAATCCTGCTATATACCTAACAGTACAGTCTCAAGTATATATATATTGCAAAAACTGAGTTAATTCTATGAATGTAACAATTCAAAATTATAGTGAGCGATTTTAGCACGCATCTCACGAAATCAATAGACCAAGCTATAAAGTACAAAAAAATACAGAAGATTATAAAATGTATATTACAAACTTCATCTAATGGATATGGAAAGAGAACCCTCCACCCAATAAAGAATACACATGAAATGTTTATAAAAACTGACCAGATTCTAGGCCACAGAGCAAGTCCCAACAAATTTCAAAGAACTGCTAACATTCAGACCACAGTCATCAACCAAAATACAATAAAAGTTGAGATCAATAACAAAACCACAGCCACCAAGCCCAAGTACATTTGAAATTTCAAAAACATATTACTAAGTTATTAATATGAAATAGAAATGAAAGTAACAAAACATTTAGAACTGAACAATAGTTGAAACCCTAGATTTCAGTAGAAGGAATGTATAGCATTAAATGTAGTATCAGAAAACAAGAAAAACTTAAAATTAAGAAGACAAAGAACAATAAAATAAAGAAAATGGAAGAAAATGCTTTTTCCACAAATAGATAAAGTAGTAGGAAGGCAACAGTAGTAATAACAACAAATCAATAAAGTAAAAACAAAGAAACAATATAGAGTAGGGAGAAAACAAAGGTTGACTTTTTGAAAAGACTAATAAGATAGGCAGATATTCAACAAAAATGAGTAAGAGAAATGAAAGAAGGCAGAAATAAACACAATTAAGCATAACAAAACCCATAACTGAATACAGTAATTATTCTTTTACGTATGAGAATTCTGTTCTCTGCCTTAAAGCAATAAATCTAAAAACAGATGAAATAAAAAATCTCCTAGAAAAATATGTTACCAAAATTGACACACAAAAAATAGAGAAACAGCAAATGCTTCTGAATGTATTTTTATAAGTTCAGTCTAGAGCTGGATCTTAGAAATAGACTGACAGTACAAAAAAGGAAAGCAGCAAGTCAATCTCAGTTCAAAATATCAGTGCAAAAATCCTAAATAAAATATCGGCAAACATATCCAGCAGTGTGGTGTGTGTATAAATATGTACTATTTCTTTAAAAATATGTTTTTAATCTGACATATATGATGTATCACATAAATCATATTTATCACATGATTAATGTGTGATGTGCGTGTGTGTGTATTTGTGATGATCTAGTAGGGTTTATCCTAGAAGCTCAAGGAAGATTTAACATTGGCTAATGTCATTCAGCACGCTTACAGATTAAAAAGGAAAAACTATATAATCATGTCAACAGATGCAGAAAAGTGCTTAATGAAATTTAACACCCCTTCACAATTTTAAAATGCAATGTAATACCTAGCCAACCAAGAAGAGAAGGAAGTTTAAGAAATAGTTTCTATGAAGAACCTACAACAAACTTTAGGGACACATTTCCTTTAAAGTCAGAAACTAGACAAATATGCTTTCTCCAGCACCCCTCCATTCATCATTGTGTGAGATACAGAGCTGATGCAATAAAGCAAGAACAAGGAGTAAGAGAAATAAGAATTAGAAATGGAGAAACAAAAGAAGCATTATTTGCAGATGATAAGACTGTCTACATAAGAGAATCCAAAAGAAACTACAAACAATTATAAGTAATAAGAGAGTCTGGCAAGAACACCGAAGACAAGATTAATATACAAACACTCATGACATCCTTATCAGCAACGATCAATTAGAAAATGTAATTTTTAAAAGATTCCATTAGCAATAGCAATAGACTATGACAAACCTAGGATAAATCAGAGCAAATTATCAAACATCACTGAAAGTCATAAGACCTAAATAAACAGAGATATATATCACACTCAGAAAGTTGAAGATTCAACATCAATATTAATTCCATTTAAGTTAATACATAAATTTAATGTAATTCATATTAAAATCCCAGAAAGCATTTACATGGACATTTTTAGCTGTTTTAAAAATTCACATAAGGTAAGAAAATAGCCAAAACAATATTGAAGAAGTATAAGGTGGGCACTTATCCTACTAGATATTAAGACACTAATTAAAGCCTTATAATTCAGATACATTAGGATTGGGGCAGATATAGGTAACTACACCAATGCAATAGAGAGAGTCTCTCCATGTATCAGAACTTGGGATGAGACAGAGGTAGCATTATAAGACTGTGGGAAAGGGCTGAACTATTTAATAGATGGTTTGGGACAACTGGTTATTCATATGGGAAAAAAATAGACTCAGATTCACACTATATCCACAAATGAGTTCCAAGGGAATTATAGTTAACTTTAAAATGTTTAGAAAAAAATACAGTCACTATTTTTATAATCTCAGGCTAGGGAATGATATAATGGGGGAAAAAAAAAGACAGGAAAAAGTGGTGATGAATTTGATTTTAAAACTCCTGTGACAAAAGACACCAAAAGACAAAGCTTAAAAGACAAGAAACAGACTGAGAGATAGAAGATTAAAAAAAAATAAAATCCAGTTGGGACAACATCAAAATAAAAGGCTTCTGCAGAGCAAACAAAACAATCAACAAAACTAAAAGGTAACCTACAGAATGGGAGAAGATATTTACAAATAACATATCCAAAAAAGGGTTAGTATCCAACATATATAAAGAACTTACACAACTCGACACCAAAAAAACAAGCAATGTGATTTAAAAATGGGCAGGAGACATGAACAGACATTTTTCCAAGGAAGACATACAGATGGCCAACAGACCCATGAAAAGAAGCTCAACATCACTCACTGTCAGGAAAACGCAAATCAGAACCACAATGAGATAACCCCTCACACCTGTCAGAATGGCTAAGGTCAAAAAACACAAGAAACAAGCGTTGACAAGGATGTGGGAAAAAAAGGAACTCTTGTGCACCATTGGTGGGGATGTGAACTGCTGCAGTCACTGTGGAAAACAGTATGGAGGCTCCTCAAAAAATTAAAAAAAGAATTACCACATAATCCAGTAATTCCACTACTGGGTATTTACCCAGAGAATATGAAAACACTAATTCAAGAAGATATATGCACCCTTATGTTTAGTGCATTATTTACCATAGCCAAATTATGGAAGCACATGCCAATCGATAGGTGAATGGATAAAGAAGATGTGGTGTGTGTGTGTGTGTGTATGTGTGTGTAAATATATACATATTCTACACAATGGAATATCACTCAGCCATAAATAAAGAATGAAATCTTGCCACTTGCAACAACATGGGTGGATCTAGACAGTATAATGCTAAATGAAATAAGTCAGTCAGAGGAAGGCAAATACCATGTGGTTTCACTCATGTGTGGAATTTAAGAAACAAAAAAAATGAACAAAGAAAAAAAGAGACAAACCAAAAAAGAGACTCCTGACTACAGAGAACAGATTGAGGAGAGGAGAGGAGAGGTGAGTGGGAAGATGGGGGAAACAAATGAAGGGGAGTAAAGAGTACACTTACGATGATGAGCACTGAGTAATGTATAGGAGTGTTGAATCACTATACTATATACCTGAAACCAATATAACACGATATGTTAACTGTACTGGAATTTCTTTTTTATATCCAGGATAAAAAAACAATCCACTACAAAAAAAAATGATCAAAGTCTACAACGTGGCAATATGTAGAAATATGTAGAAAAAAAAAAACCAATCACCAATGAAAAGCAGAACCTCACCAGGAATCAGAGAAGTATAAACCAATACCACAGCAAGATACCTTTACAATCTATCAGATAAGCAACACATAAAAGCCTGATGATGCCAAGTTGAAGATGACACAGAGCAAGGAGAACCCTCCCACATTGCTGGAGAGCAATCTGGCAACGTCTACCAAAGTTGATGACGTTTCTGCCCTCAGACCCAGAAACTGCACATCTGCATTTATACCTTTGAGAAGGGATGAGATCAGGGTGAGGTAGAAAGAGACTAACTGTAACATTTGCTATAAAAAAACAAAAAACAAAATACTTTTTTTTTTTTTTAAGATTTTATTTTGGGGCACCTGGATGGCTCAGGGTCCTGGGATGGAGCCCTGCCCTGGGCTCCCTGTTCAGTGGGAAGCCTGCTTCTCCCTTTCCCTCTGCCCCTCCCAGCTCATGCTCTGTCTCTCAAATAAGTAAATAAAATCTTTTTTAAAAAAGATTTTATTTTTAAGTAATCTCTACACCCAATGTGGGGCTCCAACTCACAACCCCAAGGTCAAAAGTCACATGCTCTACCAACGGAGTCAGCCAGGCACCTCTATAAAAAAATCTTCTTAAAATATGGTAAACACACACACACACACACACACACACCCAAGAGAAACTCTTTCACATGCGTGCAAAGCACACATGCATGTTGTAGCATTGTCTGTGATGTCACAAAGTTAGAACAACTATAATATCCCTCAAAAGGGCATTTTAAAAGTTAGAAACAATTTTAATGTTCTTCTTTTGATTGAATACTATGCAGCATAGAACATGGATGAGGTAGGGGTACATCTTTCTCAACAGATTAATCTTGTGTGTATAATGCAGAACACAAACCCAATGGTATCACTTAAAGTTTAAAAACATTTAAAAATATACATACTGTCTATGGATACGTATGTGTAAAAGATGCAATCGCTCATGGTAATAATAAGCATCAAATTTAAATTGAAGCTTTGAAGGGAGAAGGGAAATGAGACTGGGAAGTGCTTTATCTCCGTCTCTTTTTTACAGGTAGGTAGGAAGATCTAAAGCACATATGGCATGAAGATAGGACAAAATGACAACACACAGGCATTTGCTATCTTATTCTCCATATTTCCTGTTTGCCTGAAATTGTTCATAATAAAAAATACCGTGTTCTGCACATTTTAAAGATACCAACAGAAATAATCACTTTTCCTAGGAGCCCTCTCAGCCAGTCAGGCAAGTGTTACTATTATGGACTGATGATGAAAGCGAGGGAGGAGTGGGCAGGTAGGCACATGGTTCACCATCAGAGGGCTCGGAGCCCCCTGGGCATCACACTGAAACACTCACGCCACTCATTCAGTAATTTATGTAACACAGGGAACTGGAACATGGCGCAATTTAGGGTAGGGAAGGCAGCTGAAGGAGAAGACAACCTCTTCCCTTCTGGAACAAACAGCAGCCTCAGGAAGGGCAATGACATAACTTGATAAAAAGGGAAGAAGAGAGGCTGCCCCGGTCATCTGACAGCTTTTCAATGAATCCGTAATTCTTTCGTGGAGAGGCTGACCATTCACTGTGCACCTGCTGAGGAGGAGGAAGTGAGAAGTGACCTCGGTTCTGGTCACCTCGCCCTCAGAGCACAGCACCCTGGGCAAACAGGATGCTGCAGTTGGGACGCAAGCCTTGAGATCCGGTCCGGGATTGGTCCCTTACATGCTCTGCCTTTCAGCTCTTCTTATTTCAAACTGAGAAGGTGGACTGCCATCTCGAGGCCAGTGAAATTCTAGAATCTACTTCCCCTGTTTTTTCAGGATTTGTTTTCCCCTTTCTTTTAAAATCTGAAAGAGAGCTTCTGCATTTAATATTTGCACATGGTTTTGAGGCTCAGTCCTGGACATGCCCCAGCTATGTTCTTTCCCTCTGGTGACATACACCAAATGCCCAGGAATAGTACTTGGTGTCTGGAAGTCAATAAACACGCCTCCTCCGCCCTGCTCCCCAGCGCGTCCCCACTCCCAGAGTCTGGGAACTGTTAGGTATGGAGGTCACATGACTGTAGCTTTAACTAAGCAGCAAGGAATATGCCCCATTCCAACGCCGCAGTCACACACGCTGCAGGGAGGTGGCAACTCGGCCCCTGAAGCAGCACTACACGCACATTTTAAGCTGGAAATAAGAAAGAATTTCCTGGCTGTAGGAACTGCCAAATCGTAGGGTGGGTAACCAAGGGAGGTTCCAGAATCTCCTCTAGAGATCTTTAGAAACCAGATACAACCTCACATATCAGAGACGATTTTTTTGCAATCCCGCCTAGAGACAGAAGGACCTGGTGTCTGATCGGCCCTCCTTCCAGGCCCCCGGTCTGGCCTCCTGCCTTCCCCTACTCATTATTATATATGCCTCCTGCAGATCTTCTTAACACTTACTGCCAGCCCGCAGGCTTGTTTTCATGCAATTCCTTGCCTCCTCACACCTTTCCTTGTTATTTTATGGAAAGCTGGTCAAAGGTCAGAGTTGCCCAATTACCCGCACATAGTTTGGTGGTAGCATCAGATACCCAGGCAAAACAGAGCGATGATACCAATTCCAGCCTCAACCCCAAAGCCGGATGGAAACGGAGAAAATTAGCTGTTGCTAACAATCCGTTATAAATGAAAATAGGAGCCTAGTAATTGATTTTAAATAGATTTTTAAAAGAATCGTTGGCCCTATTTCACGAAGAATACAGAGTTTCAAAAGCGCTCATTCCAGGGTTGGATTTTTTTTTTTCCCTTTCTTCTGGCTTAAACCCCAATGGCCAAGAGCCGAGTCTGAATAAACAGTGTGGGTGGTGACCGTTCTGTGAGGCCCGGTAGAAGATGCAATCACTTTCTTCCTCAGTTCAGCATTAAATCATGTGAAACTAGCCCGATCGCACCCCAGAACTTCTACGTAGTACACGGAGGGCCACAGAGCATGTACACTTTCTCTGCTTCTCAGGGAGGAAAAAAAAAAGTGAATTCTCCTAACTGCGAATGTTTAATTATGTATAAAGTTCATTGACCCCACAGGCGGCTGTCAGATGATCTTGCGAAGGCCTGTAAAGGCATCCCAGGAATGCAGTGATGTGGGCAGAAACCGAGTGGATTCATGCCACCGAATGCTTGCAACGGGACGGAGTCAGCGGCCGTCCAGAAAGGCTCCGGTGAAAACAGGGCTTCAGGATAATCAGTAATTTAATCTCACCTACGCATTTCTAGGCCTTCAAAAGTGAGCATTATAAATCAGAAACTCAGGAAAGATCCCACAGGGAGGGGGCCCACGACGACGGGTGAAGTAATTCTGTTTGCTGGTTATGGCCACAGCTGGCTGGAAAGGCAGGCATTCGCAATGTTTTCTTCCCTGTTTCAGAGGTAATGCTTTCTGACTTCCCAGCTACCGACATGAAAAGACGATGACGATGAAGCAATCCCATTCATAAATACACCGTGGGGCTCGGAGGAGTGGCAGCGTCTGTTTATTTAGATGGTTTTAGGAGAATGCAGCCCTTGAGAGTGCACACAGTGACTGTATATCTTTGTCAGAAAATCCCCTACAGCGTGTTCTTCATACACGAGGGCTGGATAGCCCCCTCCAGGCTAACGGAGGTGAAGGGGACAAGTCAGGTGACCATCAGGACCCTGTCTCCCCCTTATAGTCTCTATCCAGGGCACTCCCCTGGCTCCTGGCCCCGGGCTATGGTGAAAGCCAGCAGTGGGAACCACTCGGAGACAGGATGGTTTGGGCTTCACGGAAAGGGGAGGCCAGGGCCCCAGGGGACACTGCGGTCAGGTGGCCAGCTCCGGGGGCTCTCCTACTTAGAGGGAGGCAATACGAAAGATTCGGGCTTGGTGCTTCCTAAGCTTAAAATGACCTGTTAGGGGTCCAATATTATTTTTCTTTGAGTCACTTTCACAGCAAACAGGGTCTATCAGTCAAAATGCTAAGCTTTCTGTGGGGGAAACGTCAAGGGGTCATATTCCCAAACACAACGAAGCTGCGTTCTCTCCAGTATCTTTATCATTACGAGTATAGAGAATGGGTGGTCTGAATTTCACCAACAATTCTGCTCCTCTGATGGAAGCAGAATGGAAAGAGTCTCCCTTGTTTCATTTGTAGACTAACCTGAAATTCTTGGGTCCTTAACCAAAACCAGCCACTTAGCTTTTGAATGCACAGTGTAGGTCTGCGTTCAATTCATGTTAAACCAATAGATATTTGGAAAACACAAATAATGGGGTAGGCACTAGTGGCGATATAAAAATCAAAAAGGCATGAATCCTGCCCTCAAGACAGAAACGAAGAGGCAGGCATTTATCGTGGGCAGGTTCAGGAAAACTCCTGCACGCAATCTTCCCAGGGTGTGGTGGCATTTGACCTGAGCTTTTACCAAAAGCTCCATGTCCGCTTGTACCCTGTGGCATTGTGGAGAGGAAAGAGAACTGTCATGAGTCATGCGTATTCAGGGCTGGGTTCTATAATTTTACCTTGTTTTTAGTCCAGCTGACCTTTGAGAGGTCTCCTGTCAAGACCCCTTCTTTAAGGCCCATACCATTTCATATTCCTTTCGTCAGTGAATGGTTAGTAAAAAAGGAAAAAGAATTTCTTCTGTCTTCCCACCCTAAAGATGGAAGACTTCCTTCAAATCTTTAAAAATTTTCTAGAAATATGATTTCCCCATAACTACAGGGGAAATATGCTTCCAGGTAAAGAAATATGGACGCTAAGTAATATCCTAAATCACTTCCACCTTTTGGATACTACAATTTATAAAATTCCATGAAGGAAATGACTCTTACTTCTCATGAAGTTCCCATTGGGAAATAGCTGTGAGCCACAGTTATGAAAGCGATATCCTCTTGCTGGTCCCAATTCCTTCCCTTTGTTGGGAGCCTTCACCGTCTTTGAACCACACAGCAATTTAATTATTTTTCATCCGTAGTACATGTTGCAGTCCACCTGGTCAGGTGACTATTAGAGTACATGTCTCTGTTACATTATAAGTTTGTGAACATTTAGGACTGTTTTTTTCATCTTTATATTTCCCCAGAGTGTCTGTAACATAGTTAGTGTTCACAAAATCAATGAGTAAATAAGTATCATAGAGATGTCTACGGCAGGGGTTGGAAAACTTTTTCAGTAAAGGGCCAGATAGTAAATATTTTAAGATATATGGTCTCTATCATAATTACTCAACTCTGCTCCTATTATAGGAAAATAGCCACAGACAATTCATAAACAAATGGGCATGGCTGTGTTCCAATAAAACTTTATTTACAAAAATAAGTGGCAAACCACATTTGGTCTACAGGGCATGATTTTGGATCCCTGATCTACAGTGTTTATCTTTGCCATAAACCTTAGTATATTCTCTAAATTTTCATATGTTCCCTGTGATTATCAATAATTAGATAAAGTGCAGAAAATGTAAATATTTAAGAGTTGTTTTGGAACTTCACATTAATGAATCCACTTAAAAAACAAACAAACAAACAACCAGGAAAGTACATACAGAAATTAGCTGCTACTCCAAGTATACTTCATGGTCCCTTATTTTGTTTATCATGCTAAGAACAATTCTTATCCCTCAAAAATGGGGTAGTAGTTTTGCCACTGACCTCATTATTATTGAGTAAACTTGATATAAGATCTCAGAGTTACTGAGTGAAGAGTCTGGTGCTGGGGCATGGTGAACTTGACACTTTCCTGGAAAGGGGGCATAAACGCACCCCCCCCCCATTCCCACTCTCTACTAGATCATTTGGTCTCATTTTCCTGCCAAAGGTTATTAATGCAGAAGATACATCCTCCTTTTTCTTGATGACCCTCTGGAAAACATCCAGCTACAAAGAGCACAACAGAATTTCAAAAGCCCAGCAAACACACACAGAAGTAAAGGGCAGCTATGAGAATTTGAGGAAAACAAGATGTCCCAGCCCAGCCTGACCACCCTGACCTGGTTTGAGAGTGCCCAGCCCACCCTTCTTCTTTCCCTCACTGTCCAGCTACCTTTGTGTAAAATACAATTCTTTCAAAAGGAGCTGGATCTGAACTGTGGTGGGAACTCTAAGGATACAAAGTTGGAAGGATGACTGCTTGACTTGGAAAAATTCAACCAGTTGTTTTCGAGGCATGAGGAAATACACAGCAAACAACATACAAATGAGCACCCACAGACATTTTTTGAGGTGAGCTACTCTAAGGTGTGGATCTTGAAACTGTGTCCGTCATCCCCAGGGTATCATGAAATAGTTCTAGAGATTTCTTGTAAGAAAGAAAAAAAATGGTTTGAGCCTTTCCAAGCCTCTTCTCAGCACCTGGACCAGGATCAAAACATCAGAAGGATTCTGTGCCTTAAGAGAAACTACAGACTTGCAAACAGAATAGGAAACACTGACTACAAACAGAAGGTACCCTTGGGGGTTCAAAAGACCTGAGTTCAAATCTACCACATCCAACCTATGTGACTCGAGGCAAATTATCTGACTTTAATATGACTTGTCCTTTTTAAACACAGGGCTAAGATATATATATATATAGTATTGAGGAAAAATGTGGAAAACGGAGGACATACAGTGGCCTAATTTATTCCAACAAATGTTGAGAATCTATCACGAGCCTGTGTTAGAGAGTAGAAAATGAATACGCCATAGATTCTGAGCACAAAGAGCAAGGGACCGTCCTCTGCTGCTTTTAACACACTAGTGCACAACCATCTCCGGTTTCTCTCCTCTGTTTATTCCATTTCCTACTCTTCTAAGCCTTGCCTTCTTATCAGTCACTCCTCACTGCAACAACCCCTGCTCCTCCCTGCTACAAAACACGGAGGCCATTCTCACCATTATGCAGAACAGAGTTCCAGCCAAGAGCATCATGCACCTGAAGTGATATTATTTACACAGATTTCATTCATATTTCATAAAATTTCGAACTGCTTATATCCCGTGTGGCCATGGGACACAGGAGTCTTTTTGCCATCTTGGCTGGGGGTTAGAGGGTTAGATGTATAAGAAAGAATCAAGACAGGAGTTCAGAGGGGGATCGTGTGGAGTAGACACTGAGAGGGAAGTATAAAGCTAGGGAGGACTGTGACATGTCCAATGAGGCTGTTTACAATACTTAGGACAACTTCCTCCATCTCAGTTACAATAGTCCAGGTGATGTTCCCCATGGGAAAAGTCACCAACCACGAAGTATAAATGAACCAGCAACCGGCTGGGAAGGTTGTGTGTGCGGCAGAGGTGAGGCCCACGAGTGAAGAGCAGAACTCATTACTCAGGATCCTTTTTGCTTCCACTCCGAGAACCTGGCATACGTTTGCAGAACACCTGATCTTTATTTCCTCTGAATGGGCCTCTTGGGCTGTGCCCACAGGACACAAACTAATGACCGAAGAGAAAAAAAAAAAAAGAATGCAGAAATCATGGGACATATGTGACAAATGTGAAGTTCAATCTTATTGAGAGAGAGATGCTCTTAATCTCCTCTGAGGCTCCATGAGAACATGATCTGTTTCTTTCTTCTGGTTTCCAGCTTCTTTAATACCAAAAACTTCTCCTTGAAATGCGAGATCTTTGAAGAGTCCATCCTGAGATTTCCAGAGGGTTCATTTAAGCCAAGAAAGTGGGCTCCTCTGATTAGTGTGCCTAGAACAATACAGGTAAAAATGTCTTTTAAATCAATCGTTCAAAAGTTAGCTGCTAAGGAATGCTACTTCGGCTTCAGGAAACAGGCCCATATGAGTTTCTTCCATCAGCCCCTGGCAGCATTCTGGGCAAAGCAAAGAGAAAATCTTGAGGAAAAAAAAGAAACTTTCAGAGCCCGTGCTGGGCCCCTTCACATTCCTTTTTCAAGCATTACAAGCCTGATCCTAGGCCACAGATGCAGCTTTTGGATGTCAGATGCAGCAGGCAGATGTTTTCCCTTAAGTCCGTTGTCTCTCCCTCAATCTGTTTATAGCTGCCTCCCTGTCAGCCTGCATCTCCAGTCCTCCCTAAATGCACGTCCTAAAGGCTTCTTCCCACCACACACAAAGGGGCATTTTCCGGTAATTTGTTCTTTCTTCTAGAAGGAATGCACCCACTCACCAGGTAACCTGTTAACCCATTTCCGGGGTGTTCCTCAACCATCTTCAAGAAATACTGTAGGAAAAGCCCCCATACAGAGATTATGTCCCCAAAGTCATGTGGCATCAGAAAGGGTCTTGTTCTTCTTAGAAGGAAACAACTAAGGTCACAATGACAGGTGTTAGCCTGTTAAATCAACTGGGTGCTACTGATGGGCTTCCAGGATGGAAGTCAAGAGTTATTCAAACGCATGTTTTTTGGTTCTGGGCTTGCAGATGCTCTTCATACAAGTCAGACCAAGGATCTCCATCTGTAAGTCAATTACAAATTCCACAGTAGGCAAACCAAGCAATAGATTGCAGAGCCTTATCCAAGCTCGCTACAGATTCATCCAGAATATGAGCCACCAGAGATGCAGGATAACATCTGAGGCTATTCCTCACACACGAAAGTGCTGCAAAACAAGGGAGTTTCTTGGTTGTGATGGAATAGTTCTGTATCCTGATGGAAGGGGTGGTTACAGGAACCTAGACACAGGGTGAAGTACACATATGGGTCCACACATCAGTGAGTGCATGTAAAAACCAGTGAAATCTGAAGAAGTTCTGGAGATTTCACTCATGTCAATTTCCTGGTGTTGGTAAGGTATATACTCTCTATATATTATACTCGAGTTAGGCAAGATGCTACCATTGGGGGAAACCAGATGAAGAGTACATGGGACCTCTCTGTGCTATTTTTGCAACTTCCTGTGAGTCTATATTTATTGCAAAACAAAAAGTTTAAAAAGCGGCATGACCAAGTTAGCACTTGTCTGGCAGAAGCTCGCCCATCTTAGCCTAATTGTATTTGAAGATCTAGGCTGCTGCTTTTTTCTACTCATAGTATTTTAAAGTATTTCCTATGAACTTTCTCTAAGAAATGAAGTCAACCTATCTTCTCATCTGTACATCATGGTCTCTCTGAATAGGAGGGCCGTGGAGAGGGGCTGGGGAGGGATAACACATTCTGAATGGCTCACACCTGGCTCGCTAGCATCAGGCATCACAACCAGCGTTCTGATAAAACAACATCCTTCCATTGTTTCATGGGTATTTCTAATGACACAGAGATTTAAAGAGTAATCAGGTCCTAGCTCCAAGAGGCAAACATAGAGATGAGGCCCTTAGCTAAGGAACAGGGAGGAGAGAGGAGTCTAAGCCAGGCCAAGACCTGGCTCTTTCTTCTGACTCCACAAGCTTCACCCAGGACTTCTCATGGCTCTGCCTCATCTTACAGGCCTGAGGCCAAAGTAAGATCCCCTGTGACACTCCAATCTAAACCTGTCTTCCCTCTGCCCCAGCTACACAGCATTATCCTTTTGGTTGTCTACCATCACCTTACTTTTCACTTTATTCATCTATCAGCTGTACCTTTGTATTCACATATGAGCTCCAAGAGCAGCCTATCCCCTCTGTTCGCCACTGTATCCCCAACACTGAGGACAGCTCAGTAACTATTTACTGACTGAATGACTAAGAAAATGAATGACACATCTCTAAACCAATGGCCATTAGACCATGGCAATTCTCAAACAGACCATTATTAAATGACACAGAGCCTTCATTAACAATCATTCAGGCTGGTTTACATATGCCAAGGTCATTTTACTTTTGGTTAAGAGAGTAAACCTGACAAAAATTTGAGTGGTGGTTTTTAATACTAGCAGCGGAGTTCAAGAGCTATGGGAATCCCAATGAAAAGACATAATTTTTGTTGTATTTTCTGTTTGAGGTAGAAAGAGACCAGTAGCGGGTGAGGAGATAGATAGGGAGACAGGAACAAGAGTCTATCTGAATACACACACACACACACACACACGCTTTCTCATTTTTGAAGATGTAATGTGATCTTGATGCTTCCTTTACCCTTGTAAGCCAGCCTGCAATGAATGAGGAATCCCTTGGCAGTGGACAGAAAAGCACCAGGGAGATAGGTATGGTGGTGATGGTGGCACAGGTAGGTAGAAAGAACGCAGAAGGAGCCCCCATGAGACACTGAGAGTGTCCTGGATGATGTTACCACTTCCACTGTGTGGACTCATAGGGGTTGTGAGAGCTCAGGAGTGAGGGCAGCCCTGTCACCAAATCATCAGTCTGGGGGCGCCTGGGTGGCACAGCAGTTAAGCGTCTGCCTTCGGCTCAGGGCGTGATCCCGGCGTTATGGGATCGAGCCCCACATCAGGCTCCTCTGCTATGAGCCTGCTTCTTCCTCTCCCACTCCCCCTGCTTGTGTTCCCTCTCTCGCTGGCTGTCTCTATCTCTGTCGAATAAATAAATAAATAAAAATGATCAGTCTGGAGCTGTCTTTCCCTGGAATAAGTCACATCATTGTTCAAAACAGGAAAGGCTTTGGACAATACACCATGCTCAAGATGTCAGAAGAAAACTCTTAGTGAGTTGTGTTTTTGGATGTGGTGAAATGTTTTAAGTAATGATCTGCTGTGGGAAAAAAAAAAAAAAAAAACCCTCCCCTAAAAGACCCCTTAAAATCATGGGAATAAGAAGCAAGGAGGCCAACAAACCCCTAACTTTAAAAGACTACTTGGAGCCGAGCAGCCTGAAGTTAGTCTTCTGATACCAAAATCAGCCTGTGCTGACTGACTCCCCTTCATTTCACGCTTCTCTTAAAAGAAAACAGGCTGGACTGTTTCAGTAAATAACAAAAGGTCAGAGAAATGCTACTCACAACATGAGCAAAATAACGGTGCAACCTGCCAAAATGTTTCCTAAGGCCTAATAGGCAGAAAAATCCAGTGGTGAACTAGTACACAGACCTGACTGGTGAGAAGGAAAGGTTCATCCCAGTAAAATCTGTCACAAGGCCTCCAGCTCATGTCTCATCCATGAGAAACAAAAATATAGATTATGCCATCAGGGTCCAGCCAACATTTCAATTCCATGTCCCTCATAAACAGGTTGCCTACATATGTAGTCTGTTTTTTCAGGTTTCTCTTCTTAGATTATATTTTGACTTCGGAGCCAAGTGTCGAAATGGTGGTCAAACCACTACGCTTTTACTTGAAAGCAAAGCTCAGACTAAATTTGGTTAAATCCCCTCCTGAATGAAATTTCCGGCTGGTTTCACTCCAACCACCTGAGGTTGGGCACCATACATTCATTTTATCTTCAGAATTTCTCTGAGGTGAACAGGATGCAAATACCATTATAAGAGCTTGAGAGAGAGAGAGAGAAATACATCCAAGCAGAAGCCAAGACCCTTTCCTCTCAGGATATTGCCTCAATTGATTCTGTGTCAGTAATCTGCTGGGATAACTGTCTTGCCAGGGCATCCCTACTCTTAAGCCTTGTAGACAATACCGTACTTGAAGCCTTGTTGCCAGACATGTTGCAAAGACTGGATCTCATTCATCTCTGGCTTCCATGGGACCTCGCAAGTGGTCAACACTCAGCACATTCAGTGGGCGAAGTCAACAGTATCCATATTCTACACCATTCCTGGTTTAAACTTGTAAAGCAGCGTTTTGCAAAACACGTCCCAAAAAATCCTAGTCTGACAAGATGTTACTTGGGTGCAAAATAATTCTGATTCCATGTTGAGTAAGTTTTGGAAATGCTTCTACGATTATTTACATTCCCTCAGTTCAGAATCATCATGCACATGTGCATACAAAAGCTTCTGAGAAGCCCTGCAGGAAAGAAACCTGTCTAGGTCAGCATTTCCCAAATAATTTTCAGAAACGTTTTCTCAATTAATACCTATTACCGTCCTGAGGAACTAGTGTTTTGTAGAGGACATGTTGGGGAATGCTACCTTAGAGTAATTTCTGATTCATGGCTAATCTTTTCTAATCTGTCCTTAAGTCTGATTGATTCTTCCTTCACGATATATTATTGTGGTTGATACTGCCCATTTAATAACCTACTGTTAGTTTCTTATTCTTTAACCTATAGCTTCATAATATCACAGACTCACAGAAGGTCAGGTCTGGAAGTGCTCTTAGAAATCATCATAAAGTAAAGGTCAACCCTGAATTTAACAGAGCTGCTAACCAACGCCTCCACGGTGAAGGTACTGGGTTAAGATGTCACCATACAATACCTTTAGCTCCCTAAAGGCAAGGGTGGTGTCGAGTACTTATGCTCTATTTTCCCATCCACACAGTGGGCCCCAAGAGGGGAGGAGGGGGGAAGGAGATGCCAAGGGAAGCCACAGAAGGCCATACACATGCACCTCCATTCTCTCTCTTAGCTCTTGAACAGCTCTGTGGGTCAGGTATTTGCACGACAAGGAAGCTCAAGACCACACAGTAAGCAAGCTGCTGTGCCAGGATTTGAGCCAAGAATGGTTTGACTCCAAAACACACACTCCTACCAGTGCATTCTATTCCCTTAACAAAGAAGCCCTCACGAAAAGCATGTTGAATCACATATCGAACCAGGAATCTGCATATCCAAAGTTAGAGGCAGAGACTAACGTTACTACTGCAAGGAAGAACACAGTTAACCTTTGCTTCCCATCAAAATATTCCATCATTTGTGAATGTGAAGAAGAGAGTAAAATTTTGAATTCATTAGTAATGAAATGAAAAACTTTAACTGGTGAAAATGGAATCGAGTCAACCAAATAATGAGAGCTAAATTCTGATATTATTGCACATCACAAATAATATATTTGCAAAGTTTTGCACGACCATTCAATGTGAGAACTGATTGGCTTCTCCCGTCAAGCGCTGACTCAGTTTGGTTATGCCTCATGAAATCCACGGTGGGCACAAGTCCAGTTAATATGATGATGATGGTGCGGGTGGCAGTATATTTTCATTTTATATACCAAGATATCTACTACTCAAAACTGCTGTAGTGCTAATGGGGGAAAGGAGACTTTCTACACATACGATCAACTGATAAACTATGAGAATGTTCTTTTTCACATTCATCTGTCAGTAATCCAAATTTAAAAATTCAAACTTCTTCATTTGCATTTTTGAGGTATTTTGAACACCAATAAGTAATTTTTTCCACTTACTAGTGGAATTACTGACTTTTGGAGAATTTCTGAAGCAACACGTGGTTCCTAAGTCCAAGTAAAATATTCAAAATGACAGCAGGGCGCCTGGGTGGCTCAGTTGGTTAAGTGTTCAATTCTTGGTTTCGGCTCAGGTCATGAACTCAGGGTGGTGGGATTAAGCCCCATGTCAGGCTCTGTGCTCAGCATGGAATCTGCTTGAGATGCTCTTTCCCACTCCCTCTGCCCCTCTCACTTGTGCTCTCCTCTCTCTCTCTCTCAAATAAATAAGCCTTAAAAAAAAACACACCCCAACAGCAATAAACTAACAACAAATAATAATAGTCACAAGCCCACAAGTAATCAAATTAAATAAAATACTGGCCTGGGAGGATTTATATTGCTCCTTATAATAATTATTGTGCAACTCTGCTTATGGATAACATGAAGTTTCAATATTCATAGAAGGAGAAAATTTTAATTTCGGTATTTAAGTCAAGCGTGACTGTAACCTTAAGAAAAAATGACTAAGAAAAATAGTTTATATTTGAATGCTGAGACAAATTTTCAGTCACTATTAGGTAGTGAATTTTAGCATTCGGTTTATCACCTGGAAATTAAAAACGAAACCAAGTCGTGAACAATTTATCTCTCCACCAATCTCTTATGCCTCAAATATGAGTGATGCTAATTTTCCTCACACCTCAAAAAAGGCACCAATGAGACTGTCATTCACTGAGATTCTGTGATATAATGAAGAAGCGGAAATTTACAAGGAAACAGAATTGTAAAATCTTGACCATTCCTATCATAGCTTACGGACAGAAAAAGTTACTTTCAAATGAACTGACAATGCCTACTTGACTTTGTCGTTTGCTTCATTAACATTCCAACCTCCCTTTATGGATTCAGGTTCTACCCATGTCCTCGTGCTGGTGGGAGAGCTCTGATCAGCCACTACTTTCCTTTGTCCCATATCCAAGTGAATGGGATAGGGTCAGTTCTGCAGAGGTTCCACATAGAGAAATTCTGCACAGAGAAATCTACCAGGTCTAGACCCAGACTAGAACTGGGAGCAGGCACAAATTAACAAGGAAGGAAAAGAGGCAAAATAAATAGCTTCTTGCATCTGCTGTTTCAGATTTGATTTTTTTAAGTGAATGCACAGACAGCAGATACCAGTTCTATAAACAAAAACATATTTTAATGGTAAATAGAATTATTCCTGGGTTGAGTACAGTTTGGATTTGTTCCTTTTTTCCCTCACCGTGACAAAGAGAAAAAAAGAGGAGTGGCCATTTCCATGGTATTCAGGGCGCGCTGGGCACAGTTCTAAGCACTTGCTTCATATTAACGCACAATAGCACTTAGAAGGAAGGTGCCGCTATAATTAGCACTCTGCAGATAAGGTAGAGGGAGCCCCAGAAACCAGGCAGCAAAGGGTACAGCTGAGGTTAAAATCCGGGCAGGCCGCTGGGGCCCACACTGCTAAGACCTGACACCTTATGACCATTTATGAAGTTAGGGGGGTTTACTATTGTGACATGTGTGGATAAGACACAAATTTCAAGTAGTCAATAATCACTTCCCATATAAGAATATATTCAAAGTAATTAATAGTCACTTCCCATATAAGAATATCTTCCGATATTCAGAAAAGGGTTAAAATATTCTGGGGTCCTACCTCTTGTCACGTAACTGGGGCAGCGGCATCATGGGACAGGCCTCCCGAAGGAGATTTCTGAGTGCTGGTTCAAAACCCCAGTGATGCGGCAAAACCCTCCTGAAGAACATTAACTGTTTGCAGTGTAAATTTGGGGAGAAAAGGATTTGAGGTGGTCGTTAGAGACTTCTGTTACAACAACTGGATGACTTCCTTTACATTCTAGATAGGAATAACTGAATAATTTAATTGCTGGAGTTAAAGGCTTGTCTGTTTTCAGGAAAATGAGATTTTTATTTGGGATTCCCCAGTATATTAGAAAGATGATTCTTAGTATAATTGTGGGCAAGAAGGAAATAATACACATATTTGTGGCTATGAGCAGCTAACCAGAAGAAAAAAAAAAGAAAGAAAGAAAGAAACTGTCCGGACTTGCACGGTTCCAAAAACTGCTGAATGTTTTCTTTTTTTTCCACTCAACTAAGCATTTCTTTCTTATCAAGGAGGCTCCATTTCCCACCTGTGTCTTTTAGGTTCTTGAAATACATATAAAGTTAGTGTTTATTTTCCACCCACTGAAAGCTTGTTTCAGTTATTCTTTCTGTGGGCTTTACTTTCAGGAGTCACAATTTGCTTGGCAAGCTTCGGCGTAAGAGAAGCCTTCCTTTTATGTACAGCAAACTCCTGACAATTTAGAATGTTTGCTTGGGAGATAAAGGGATGGATGCCTGGTGGTTTTTCTGCTTTATAACAATTACTATGTACAACATGATCAGACAAAAACTAAAATGTGTTCAAACTGAGCTCTACCTTCCCTTGGCAAGGAGTGGGATCACGATCATTGATGCCAGTTGTTTTTTTTTTTTTTAATAGTCCAGTGTTGTTTAAAACTTCCAAATGTTTGTATCCTAAATTAATACATATAATCCAAATACGGGTTACAGAAAAGATGCCATATGTAGCCGTCCACACCTTTGCGTTTGACTGTCCTCGTCCCTCACACTGAGCGTTAGGGTTCAGTGAGAGGAGATGGCCTCTTCAAGCTGATGACCTCAGGCGCCATCCTGACAGCATGCACGTAGCACATTCCCTGGACCTCAGCAAAAACCATCGGACAGGAACAAACACACCGTGAGGCATAAGGGCTTCTGAAGGTCACACGAGCACAGGTGAAAGGTAGAGGGGCAGAACACTAAGCTATAAATCCAGGCCCTGACTGTACCTGGATCTGGCTGGGGATCCCGCTGTTGAGTGTGGAGACCTGAAGAACATGTGGTTGCAAGTTTGATTACTCTTATGGGCATTTAGAAGAATCAAGTGATGTAAAACAGGAAGGTCTCCTCTGATCCCTGCCTTCAGGCAGTTAATATCATTTCCCCCACTTTACTGGGGGCATGGCGAAGGTCCAAAAGAGCTGAGTGACACAGAGCAGTGCAGGCCAGCACCGGTCACCTTTTCCTGCTCCATAAAACATAGGTGCTTCTTTTCTGGAGAGCATGTTACTGGTCACAAACGAAATAGAATGGCAGTGTTGACAGCTGTATCCAGACCACTGCTTCTAATACACAGACAAAACTCAGCCATGCTGAGGGTGCAAAGCCCCCTTTTCCTGCTCTCCCAGAACTGGACTGGACCCCAGGAGGACAACAGCACCAAAAGCTCGAAGGACACGACTCTCTGTGCTTCTAATTAGAAGCAGATTCCCCCCTGAGTGCAGATCCCCATGTGGGGCTCAATCCCAGGACCCTGAGATCATGACCTAAGCCAAAATCAAGAGTCGGACACTTAACCCACTGAACCACCCAGATGCCCCAGAAGGAATCTGTTCTTATTTGAGGGATTTCACAAAACATCATATAAAAACATTAACATTCTGAAAACTCAATTCAACAGCAAGGAAATGTACTGAAACAGAGTGATGGTGATATCCCAATCTACAAGTCCTTTAAGGAGAGCAAGAACGTAAGCCAATGGTTAATTAATAAAATGTGTTTGATGGGACAAAGATAATCAGTAACCTCATTCTGTCTGAGATTTAGTTTAGTTTGAAAATACTATGCAAATGCTGTTGTCGTGCATCCGTTGAATGCTCAGGCTTGCCAGTTGTAGTACTCCAGCCATGAAATGACCCTGTTTTGTGGCCACTTAAGAAACTAAGAAATGAAGGAGTCATGTGGTGCCTTAATCAAGGGCCATTTCTATGAAGGTGATGGATTGCAAATTTTTCTCACCTTTTCCCTCCATGCGCAGTCCCCCACATTTGTGAGCTAGCTCAGTTGGCTTGGATGAGGGCTATGTAGTTGGGGGATGGGGTCCGTTTATAGCTAAACGTCAGAAAATAGGGTGACCAACCTTCCCATTCCACGTGGAACCTGCCCCCTGATCTTGCACATCTTCTGTGGCAGGCTTAACCAGCCACAAAGTAAATGAAGTAATGAACGCTTATGCTCAACATCCACTAAAACCAAATACTGTCCACCCAACAAGAATGACCCGGGAAACCCTCTATCCAGATGGTGTTTACCAGTCTACACAAAATAGAAAAAATTAGGGGAGGTAGTGGGCTTTTTTTTTTTTTTAAGTTAAATTCATTCCCTTTTAAAATAGTGTAATTTATTCTGAGATTATGTTTTTCCTACCTTTTTGGTGTTAAATGTTCTTTAGTTACCAGTGAGAGTAAATAGTAGCTAATTTCTTATTATCTCAACTTGGCAAAGTAGGAAGCTAGCATCTCTATATTGGTCCTTAGAGTTTGAGAGAGAGAGAAAGAGAGAGGGAAGGGAGGGAGGGAGGGAGAGAGATAGAGAGAAAGAGAAAGGAAACAAAAGTTTTGAAATCCAAAAGTTTGACTAGCACTGCCTTAGAAGAAATTACCTATTGTTAAAAACTCATAAAGGTAGAGACCCACGTGGGTATTGCTTCATGTGACTGAACATTTCCTAATAAGAGACAAAGCTTCATTTCAATATGTAATACAAACAGATTTCAAGTTGTACTAATAAACCAAGTTTCCAAATGGTGCCACAGAAGTATGCTGCCATCTAAAATTAAATGCAATGTAGATAAAGTACTCTACAAACATACATTATACTGTCATTCTTTAAATGGCAGAGAGCATTTTAATTAAAACCCAGAGGGCATACAAGGCAATATAACCCAGCAGACATCAGCATAATAAAGAATGAAAACACTGTTTACTGGTTTTCCACTCATAGATCCTATCTACGGAAGCTACACACAAATATCGATTCTGCATCTGAGAATGTATGACAGAGGACTTAACCATTCAGTTAACCAGGAAGAACTCGGGTTTATCAGCCCTGGCAGCAGGTGACAGAGGCTGGGAAGTGCTGATGTTCTTGTTTTTAATGGATAATTAAGTGATGCTCTCTAAGGTTAACAGAAGAAGAAATGAAGTGTCAAGAACTTGTTTGAAATTTCTACAGAGTCCTTTAAAGGGAGGGACTGAGAAGACCAACATAACTGCAGGGAAGAATCTCAAGGCAGAGATGGGGCTGAATAAGGGAGAGAAACCTCCTTTGCCCTAGAACAAAGTTAGCAAAACCAAGTGTTTAAAAGCTGGGAAACAGTGTTATGGGTTGAATCGTGTCCCCCCAAAAGATATGTTCCAGTGAACCTTTGTGGAAATCATGGTCTTTGCAATCACCAACTTGAGATGAGGTCATTGGGTGGGCTGTCATCCAATATGGCTGACGTCCTCCAAAGAAGAGGGAAATGCCATCAATGTTCTCATGAAGATGAGAACACGCTGGGAGAGCTGCATGGGACAACAGAGCTAGGGACTGGCATGATGACCTACAGGCCAAGGAATGCCAAAGATAGGCAGCCACCGCCATAAGCTGGGAGAGGCAAAGTAAGTCCTCCCCTGGAGACTTCAGACAGAGCCTTCTCTGCGAGAGAAGACGTTTCAATTGCTTGGAAGCACCCAGTCTCTGGTACTTTGTTACCTCAACCCCAAGAGACTAGGACACGTATATTATTTAAAGATATGAAGGTAATCACCCAAAAGGACTTGTAAAAAGGGTGGGAGGGTTGGATGCTGCCTCTGGGAAGCGGGCCAGAGGGGGAAGAGGAGCAACGCAAGGGCGCTATTTTTCATTAAACGCCTTCCAGACTATTTGGCTTTTTGCCATACACATGTGCTACTTTGATCTTAAAAAAAAGTAAAAAGAAAATAACCATGTGATGTCATCAGAGCAGCGTGGTCAGCTTTCTCCAGAGCCGATGCTATACCCTGTGCACTGATGACCACCTTCTTCACCTGCCCCCCCCCGCCCCACCTCCTTCACTCCAGGGGACACCCCCCTGGACCCTGTCCCCCTCTTGGGGAAAATTGGAGCCAAGCTTGGAGGGAGAGAGCTGGGGCGGCTCAGCGGCCGAACGTCTGCGCTCACACACCCGCTGTCCACGTCCCAAAATCAAACACAAAGTATTTTTGGACTTTTGGTGGGTTTGTATCATCGATGATGGTAATTCTTCCTATTGATTCAGATGATTAAGAATTGACTATAATGAAAACAGACGATGTCACTGAGCTTGTCACTAGCTTCTTTTGTAGATTAAGATGCAAAACAGGGTCTGACAAAGATTGCAGTGATTAGGTGATGCATTATCTGAAAACCTCACAACAGAGCTTAATCACAAATGTTTGCTCATCAAATTTTATTTAACCCACAAAAAGGAAAGCTAAGTGCTCCCCCGTGGCCTGGATCGAGTATCTTCGATCTGTGGTGCGGGCTGTGACTTTCCCAGCCCGAGGAAGTCCCATGCCCTCTGCTCACTCTAAAAAGAATGCTCACATTGAGCTCAGCAGCCTGTAATGCTGCAGCAAAATGTGTTGTCACCTCCCACATGAACAGGCCTATTGATGACTGTGGGGAATCCGGTTCAAGGGCACCAGCCCCAGCCACAGAACGAGCAGGACAGTGTGATCATGTTCCCAGCATGCCCCAGGACAGAGAAGCAGAACACAGCAGACAGATGTGGTGTGTGTGTGCACCGAGGACCTTTGCTCTGCTCTGTTTGCACACAGCTCCCCACGGCAGCTGGGGAGCACCTTGTGCTTGTTGGCGCTGAAGCCGTGCCAGGTGGATGAAAACTGAATGAACTGTCTCACAGCTATCGCATGGATGAACACGCAGGGAGCAGAACAAAGGGGCAGCATTTTAGCAGGAGGAGAATCCCGATCGCAGTCGATGCATTGCCCAAGGGGAAAGAGTTTGCTTTTATTTTCATCCCAGCCTTCAGTTTCCATAGGTAACACCTCACAGCCACCCAGGGGGTCACCTTCCCACCCCACCTGGATGTCACGCATCCAGACTCAGCAAGTGTTTTTCCTTCTGTGTTGCAGGTGGAAGGTCACCCTTCCAAAGACAGGTGTGAACTGTGCCCACGAGAAAGCCAGTCACAGTTCACAAGGCCACCAAATGTGGAGATCTATGTTGAACACATAGAACAGAGTGGCTCAATTTTTATTATGTGACCTTTCACGGAACTCTCCCTCCAGCCCCACAGACAGGAGAGAGTGTGCATCCTGTGAATGTGGCCAACTGCATTCAAGTGCACACATCTGCTTTCTAATTGTCTCAGTTGCCAATCCCCATAGTTGGCCTTTTCTCCTTTCTTGCTTTTAAAGCATCACCTCTCAACATATCGTGATGAAAACCAAACACTTAGACTCAGATGTTCCAGAAACCTGATATATTAGATGTGCTTTGATCGTGCCTGGCTACCCCTCATCTGCTTTGTTCTTGGTCACATTACTACTGCTGTAAACAAATTCTGTCCTATTAGTTATGGTAGAAGTCTAGCAAGCCTTTCCCTATAGTACTTAACAATGGCCTGTCTCATTTTTCTCATTCCATACATACACACACATGCACGCACACGGACGCATTCACAGAGCAATGTATCATGTGAGGACTCAGGCAGAGTTCCCTAGCAACATAACTAAAAACATGCCAATACCCTTCGGATCTCCAAGTTCTGGATTTATTATGTAAATTGTTTAACAGGCACATGATTGAGGGCATGTTTTACCAAAAGAGATCTTAGTCGCCACTGTTCCATAGAACTTCCTTACACGACAGGGTACTTCTGCAAGGAGCTGCCCTGTTCCTGAGCCAGGCTTACCTTGGTCATCGGGCATGCACAACAGCACAGATCCCAAAGGGACAACCAGGCTAGGAAGGCCTTAATCCTTAGGAATGAATGCAACACAATTCCTTAGGGGTCAGATTTATAACTAATGAGGCTCCGTATTATGTAACAAACTCACAAGGGAAAAAGGGACCATTTCTGAAGATGTCCAGCCAATTAGTTTTGACAATTAAAAAAAGAAGAAACCAAGTGCCCCCATCTCCTCCCATTTCCCTGGCAGATGATGGGGGTTGGTAAAGCAAGAGAAATAAGAGGAACAATGAGTGTATAAACAAGAAGAAATAAAAGGAAAAATGAAAAATAAACATGGGCTGGATTGGAAATAAAAAAAGTCAAAACAAGCAGAAATGATCTTTTGATAAGAATGGTCTTACATAATACAGCACCTATAACACATAAAGCCACTTTGCACTACAAATCACTTTGCCACAAAGAATTAAAAGAAGTAGAATGAACACAAAAATAATTAAGGTCTGGAGAAGGGTTCCATTCCCCCTCAAGGGGCTTGTTCTTATCCAAACACTGACTAATGCAGGTACTATCAGGCTGCCTAGGAGAGGGTATTTTTTATTCTCCCTTGAGCTTGTCTGTTTGGAGAGTGATTTCCCCATTTTAGATTGCAACAAAAGGACTAGAATGTTCTTCTACTTAGAAAATAATCCAATCCATCCCAGTGCCTTGGGCTCATGGAGCCTCCCCAACAGTGCACCAGCTTCCCAGGAGCAACCCTGGCTGTCCTCAGGACCAGCTTCTGGCTTGTGGGTGAGACCAAACCTCAGGAGAAAAGCACCCACCACATCCACCTGCTCCCATCAGGAACAAGGCAGACACAGAGAAAACCAGCGCAATGTCTGGCCCACAGGAAGCGTGAGATAAATATTCCCTGAAGAAATGAGGAGCAAGAAATTCATCTCTGACCCAAAATGATAAAACACAGGAGCCAACACACTTTGAACCTTACAAGGAAATATAAACATTTTGGGGCAATAAAGAATATTTTTATTATGCTGTCTATGCCATTTAAGGAATGTGGTGATAAATTTTCTGGGGGGGGAAAAATGTCCTACTTTGTCTTACAAAACTGAATTTTGATAATATTGGGTTTGCCTAAAGAAGCAAGCACATATATTTATTTTCTTTGGAGTGAAAGTCCAAGCACTCTGTACAAGTACAAAAAGGAAAATAATCAGAAGTTCTTTAACGTTAAGCTATTTGTTACCAGTTAGTTGTTTTTGACCTGGCTGACCAACCTGAGGACATACAAATGGGTTTGGGGAAAATCAAACACGGGAGGTAGGGAACTCACAACCAGGGTGAAAACTCAACCTCCAGTTCAGAGTAAGGGAGGCTTTTTGACCAAATTAGGCCTTCTTGGACCTCCGGGGCAGCCCTTATGCATTTCCGGGAAGGAGGTGGGTAAGTGACAATTTTGGTCTGTCTGCCCATCTGGTCTCTTGGTAGCTGGCTGGCGCAGCCACTCGGCTCACAGTCGGGCCAGCGGGTTAGTGGCCTGTGCTCTGACCAGTTGGCCATCCCATTATGCCATGGGCCACTCACTGGAGGCAAGAAGGACGGAACGAGAAAGTCCCCAGAGGGTCGGCAACCACTCATCACCACTGCACTAGTGCAATTCCAGCCTGTGGGTACGGAGCATCCTCGTCATCGGAGAAAGGGAAAGTACATCAGAATGTGACAAGGAACAAACACCAAACTGTTGTCCCAAAATAAAGAACCCATATCAACAGGGAATATAAAAATGTTGTTTAGAACTTCTGTTCTCAGATGTTTAATACAAAGGAGAGATTGTTGTACCAGGGAACAAAGTGATCCAATATTCACAAAGCAGGAATTCTCCTACTGCACACTTTGTTTCCAAAACACGTAGGAATACAGCAAGATTGCAAGTTGGGGTAAAGAAGCTACTTCTGGAAGGAACAGAGGAGATAACTAATGTCTTTCACAGAGGGGCTGAAATCCTCCCAAGAAAATTCTGCGCTCAGAGTGAATGTCAACATTTAGGGGCATCTGATGTGGATGGTGAAATGACTTGTCCCCAAAGAAGCAGAAGCATGGGTGGTGGGAAGTGAGGGCTGTGAGCGCAAGCTACAGAACACTCTAGTAACATCCCAATGGAACTCAGGAACCTCAAGCTTTTTTCTTTTTTTAATTAACCCATTGGGCCCAGTGTTCCAGGCAGTCCGGTATAGTTTTACTTCCACTGGGACTGCTGCCAGAGAGGAACAGGCGGTGTTCCTTTATTACATATTTTAAAAACCTGTTTTGTTACCTGCAGGTGAGTCAGGTGGTAAGCAGACTTCTTTGATCAAGGTGGGGGCTGGGGGAGCAGGACGGCTGATGAGTGACCTTTCTCTCTTGAATGCTCACCATATTGAACAGCACTTGGGAGGCAAAAGCTCCAACCAGAAAGAAAACCCAAGGGTATCAGTACCTTTCTCTTAGGTTCACATCATTATTTTTACTTTTCCACCGAAAACAAGTCATATCACTGTTTATGACCCACAACCCTTTACCGGACCCCGCGTTCCTAGAAGGCAATGCAATGCAGCCAAACACCCTGGGCTTCAAAACCAGGTTCACCCGTCATAACCCTGGCTCTGTGATCACTATGGGATCACAAGTTACTCAACTGCACATCAACTCAATTCCCTTACCCATTTAAATTGGAATAACGTTTCCCATCTTTTAGGACTGTTGCAAATCTCGAGTGTAAAAATGTAAGGACAGTGCTCAGTACCCAGTAGGTCCTACTTTTGCTTTCGGGGGCTGTGACTTACTCATTTCTGTATCCCCCATGGCACTGTAGGCTCCCCCAAAATTAAACCAATAGATGTCCTATTTCCTTTGTTGCTGTTTTCCTCCTAGTTTGTCCTTTGCCTTTGCCCTTGAGCTCGCTTCCTGACACCGTATTAGCAGGCTTCATATTAGTCATGACCAATATCTGATATGCCCCACCATAAAACTGGCCACTTGTGCTCCAAGCATGATTGTACTAGTGGCAAGGTTCGTGGCAAAATTAAATATGAGATGACTTTATTTGCTGCTCTACTGCATTTCCTACCACTGGAATGGCAAGGGGCCACTGTTAAAATTAAGTACACAAAGGAAATACTGAAAAAAGCAAAGGAGAATTAAAGGAACCAACAGAGATAAAAATAGAGAAATGAAGCCCCAACTTTCAGCTCTGCCTCCAAATTACTGGTGTTTTTGAACAGCCTGAATTATACTAAATATTTTGAAGGAGTTATATCCTATGGCAACTACTAAAATTTCAATAAGCATGAACAGAAGCTGACATCATAGAAATTTTTAGGGTGACCATCCACTAAAAAACTTACTACTTTGGATTATCCCTCCCCATCTGGTCTGTAGGAATGAAGACCCAACCAGTGGTGTATGGCTCTTACAATCAGTACCTACATCCAACCTCTCACTTCTCCTTGCTCATTTGGTCACAGTGCTTACTGGGCACTTACCACATGGAGTGCACTGGATCAAGTCCCCTCCAAATGCGAATGGAACAAGGAAGGCACCAGCCCTCAGAGACTCAGGGATGGGTGGTGAGGCGACTGTTGACACAGCCAGAGAAAGAATGTCCACAGACAGAAGGCACAGACATGGGGGTGGGGGCAAGAACGCACATGCTCACTGATGACCCGGGGAAAGAGACAGAACTTCACGATCCCCCAAGGCGCCAGGGTCCTCAAGGGCCTGGGAAGACAGACCCGTGGCAAGTGAAGACTCTGGAGAAGCACCTGTGGCACTCCAGATGGCTCCGGCAAGGACTCCAGTCCTTTCCCTCTCAAATCAAAATAAACATGAAACAATCAAAATGAGCGCTCATGCGCTTCCAGCAGAGCACAGAGCTGAGGCTAGGAGTGGGGCTGAGAGCGCGGGGCAGATGGCAAGAGGAATGCAGAGGAAGAGAAGAAGGCCTTCTGTCCTCCTGCAACTATTACTGCATTGGAAAGAAATAACAACACAATAAAGGCAGCTCTCAGTAATTAAACGCAAGACACGTTCCTATTGTCCCAGTTGATCTTCACAGTAACCCCGGGGCGTAGGCACTAATAACCTATTTAAACATTTCTTCCAAGATTATGGAACGAGTTAGAGATGAAGCCAGGCCTAAGAATTAGGTCAGTCGGACCCCAGCATCTGTTTTCTAAGCTTGTATACTCCACTGAATCTCTCTCTGAAACAACTTCGCACACACGTGCACACGTGAAAGAGAATTTTATCATCTAGGCATGGCACAGGTGAGTCTCACTGTGACTCAAACCCCTGATAAACCTGATTACACGAATACAACAATTTTCTGCCTCGGGGGCAAAATACCATAAACAAAGACAAAAGACAAATGACAAACCAGGGAGCTATTTGGAACGTAAAGCAGAGACAAAAGGCTAATTTCATCAATATGTAAGGAAAGCCTATAAATAAATAAGAAAAGACCCAACCAAGCCAAATGAACAGTCAGCTAATATAAAAGAAAATCAAATAGTTCACGGACACATTAAAAGATATTAAACTTTACTCATAGTAAGAGAAAAGCAGAGTAAATGTATTCAGTGTGGTGGACATCAGAATATTTCATCACACACGCACTGGTGAGGCTATGAAGAGGTCCTCTCATAAATTACTACCCAAAGAATAAGTAGATATATCTGCTATGAAGACAATCTGATACCATCTATCAAAATTATAAATACACTTACCCTCTGACCCAAAATTCCAATTCCAGGATTTTATCGTGCAGATAAAACTCATATGTGTGCAAAATGGTGCCTGTAAAAAGCCAATCTTTGCAGCAATGTTTGTACTAGGAAAAGTTTGAGAACAATCTAAATATCCAACGAAAGCAGACTGATTAAATAAATTACAGCATAGCCCTATAATGGCCTATTATTCAGCCATAAAAAAGAAGAGGAAACTCTTTAATGTATTGATATAGAAGAAGCCCCAAGGATTATTGCTAAGTAAACAAAGCAAATTAAAAATGGCAAGCAGAATGTGCTATCACAAATGTAAGAATAAAATTATATATTGCATACATCTATATTTATATGCACCCCCCAGAAAGATATATAAGAGACTTGTAGCAACAGCTGTTTCTAGGGAGAAGTGGGTAGGATACAAGGTTAGGACGGAGACTTCCGTGTCACTGTATACCTTGTCACTTTATGCTTTGTATCATTTAAATTTAATAATATGTGTTTATGTTACCGACTCAAAGAATAATATACATACACATACACACACGTGTATGGATACACACATACATATATGTACAGATATACACTACATATCAATCAAAATCAAGTGCTAAACAATGGCAAAGATGGCTTCTGGCCCAGCCTTGCAACAAGCAGACTAGTGAGAGAAGCTACTTTATCACTCAAAGTCTCCATTTCCTCATCCATAAAATAGGGATAATAATCCTTTGTCTCTCCTGAGGTTTTGAGGGGTAAATGAATAAATATACATAAAACCCTAAACCACCTCCTAGTGCATGATAAATGTGTGCAAGAGTCTGTTAATTAAGTGCCATCTAAGCTGAGATCAGAAATATCAGTAAGAATCAGACAAGGAAGAAGGAAGCAGGAGAAGCAGAAGGTGCTGCTCAGAAGGAATAGCACGTGCAAAGGTCAGGGGGCAGGAAACACAGTGGTGCACCTGAGGGCGGGGGCAGGGCGGGGGAGTGGGGGGGTGCCTGGTGTGTGGCCTGGGAGGATGCAGAACAGCAAGAGGCATGGGTGAAGCACTGAGAGCTGGCCGATTAGGCCAGCTTCTCTGTGGGTGATGGGAAACAAATGCAGCATTTCAGGCAGGGGAATTCCATGATTGGACAGGCTTTCCTAGAAAGTATTCTCTGGCAACAATCTAGAAGACAAGTTGGAAAGAGGCAAAAACTTGGTGGCAGAGGCCTCTTGGAGATTGTTGCAGCACTCAAGAAGAAATTAGGAGGTTGCGAGGTGGGACTGTGGCAGAGGGTAGGACAGGAGGAAGGGTGGGAGGGAAGGTGGGCGGGGTTGGAGGTGGAACCAGGGACAATCCAGAGTTCTGACCTCCCTTATTGGGAGGACTTCACTGCAACTCAGTGAAAAGTTCAGAAACAGAACCAGCGGAGGAGGAAGGAAGATTGTAGGTTAAGCCCCAGATCTGTCGATGTTCAAATGTCTCATAGGTAATACATAGTTAGCTACGGGTGTCTAAACCTCGGATGAAGGGCTTGGGATGCAAATATAGCTTTGGGAGGTACAGGACAAATTTTTAATACTTAAAAGCTCTGGACTATGGTTAGGGCAGCTGCCACCAAATAGCTACAGTTCCTTTGGTCCAAGGAAGAGGCTTTTGAGAAGGTGTGTGACCTGTGTGCCATGCAGGTAAGACCCACGCCTCCTCCCTCCTCTCTTCTCCCCTCTCTTCTTTTCCCCCTCTCTCCCTTATTCCTTTTCTTTTTGTCTTTTGTCTTCCTTCTTTCCTAAAAATAGAACAAAAGTCCTCACAAGAGGTTTCCGTAAAGCTTTGCACGCAACAACTCATTTCTAACCAATCCCAGCTAATCGGTGGCGATGCCTTTATTTTTCCCAACATTCCCATCCTCCTTCTGTTTCTCTCTTCACACATAGCTGAAGTCACTAGAAAGTTCTCATTGTGCCATAGGGGTACCTCTACACCATGGGGAACATCTTTGAAGACCGTGTTTCCCCACAGGCCTGTCTCAACAGGGGCACTGTCTAGATGTTTCTTAGAAAGGGCATTCTGGATTTTCTCCTGAGGAGGATCTTCAGCAAAACCAACCCTACTTTAAGTCCACCTACCAAAGGGTTTTAACTAAGAGAACTTAGAACTGATTTCTCAAAGAGCATATGTTTTTCTAGTTAAAAAAAAAAAATCATGTTTAAGCAAGATTTCTGGAACAATTTAGCCAGGTGACGTCTGGGGCCAGAATTCAAGAGTGCAGTGCCAGCTTTGATCCTCACTCACCAAAATGATGCTAAACTTCTCTCAGCTTCAGTTTTCTCTCCTACAAAACTGAGACCATCTCCAAATCTCCTTCTGGCTCTAAAAATTTGTGAGTCTAGATGTGAGGGAGGACTAAAATTGGTTTCATGACAGCGTGGAGTATTTCAACAATTCAAAACTGTCATTATACACTCAAGCAACTTCATTTTTGGAGACTGGTTGATTTCCTGGCTGGGCAGCAGAAATATCCCTATTTTATCATTCACAAAGTTTGCTGCAATATTTGGAAGTTTGTGGTGAGTGTATTTATCCCAAAGGGAAAACCCTACTATTTCTAATGCAGCAGGTGCTCGGTTTTCAAATTTCATACTCTCTGAAGAAGCCATCTCTTTTCATGGTCTGAAGAAGCCATAAGCAGGGACTTCCAGGGATAAGAAGATAGCATCCATGCCATGGACAGTACTCCTCTCTAACTATGTAAATTATTAGCTTACCTTTAAAAAAAAGGTAAGATAGAGGGGCGCCTGGGTGGCACAGTCGTTAAGCGTCTGCCTTTGGCTCAGGGCGTGATCCCAGAGTCCTGGGATCGAGCCCCACATCAGACTCCTCGGGTAGGAGCCTGCTTCTTCCTCTCCCACTCCCCCTGCCTGTGTTCTCTCTCTCTCTGGCTGTCTCTCTCTGTCAAATAAATAAATAAAATCTTAAAAAAAAAAAAAAAAGTAAGATAGAAAGTTCGGTCTATGGAGAAATGAACAGTGTATTTTCCAATTGGTAGGGATTTTTGTAACTTCTGAGAGCAAGTAAGGAACATGCACCAGGAGACCTAACCCAAATAACAGACTCCTGACTTCCCTCTCTGATAGGGGTCATGGGATCATCTAGATGGATTCAGTTAGCATAGCAAGGCAATAGTCATTACAAATATCCACGGAGGATTGCCATCTAAGGCTCAATAGAAAGAAAAATATCAAGGAGAAGGTGGTATTTTTTATCTAAAATGACATTTTTTCTATCACATCTGTCAAAATGTGTTTTCTCTAGAATCCATGTACTTTTCATAAAAAGAACGTATATCAGAGTTTAATTGACTTAAAATACTGTATCTTAAAAGATATCAGGTAAGGTATCCTTACAAATCAAAGTCTAATTAGGTTAGTTAGAAATGCATCATTCTGAAAAATAATTTCAGTTGAAATGTGATTTCAGCAATATGCTTTTGGGAATCATATAAAGGATAAGATTAGGTATCTTCCAAAGTTTACAGCATATAGGCTGTCGATAACAGAGCAATGTAGAAATTTGCTATCTAATTTATTAGAAACCAGATACAGTTTACTGCTGTTTTAAGGGGATAGAGGAAATGCACAAATAGGTTTCCATCTTTGAAATGGATATATATATATACATCTTCGTACAAGTATCTTTCTGTTATTTTAAATTGCTCACTCTAGCCAACATCACTGAAAAATGAGATAAAGGAATAATTAGACCATGAACTGAGAGAGCTACTTCTTCACCGGTCATTGTCACAAATGTACAAAAGGCTATTCGTACTGCTGTCAAAGCTGTAAAGTGCTCATTTCTAGGAGGGGCAATTTGACAGAATCAATCAAAATGACAAACGCACTCGACTTTGGGCTGCAGAAATTCCATTTCTGGGATTTCTTTCCTATAGATACACAAAATCATGTAATACAAAGCTATTCACCACATCATTGTCTATCCCAGAAAAAACTGGAAACAGCCTAAATGTCTGTCGGTAAGGGACTAGTTAATAGTACATCAATACAATGTAGCTTTAACAAAGAAAGAGGATGCTTGCTCCTAACTTACTGATACACGCTGAATCCCAAAATATATTTAAGTGAAAAGCACATATGCAAAAGAGCATTATGCTTGCCACACTTTGTATAAAAAAGGGGAAAATAAGTATATACACATACATACTCATACATGTACAACTGCATATACCCATATATATATGCACATGTGAATTACATAAGTATAAATATACACACACACACACACACACACACACACATGAGCCTGATAACATAGATTCTAGGAAAGGAAACCTGCTATCTGGGGATAGCAGTAGGAAGAAGATTCTCCCCTGCATACTTTTTGGAATCTTCTGAATTTTAAATCATGTGACCACGTTACTTATTCAAAAATAAATTAACATTAATCAACAAACATGAATAATAATAAATTGTTTGCTGATAAGCAGTAAATTCACACTCATGTGTATTACTACTTAATAAGAACTTGAGGGAGCCTGGGTGGCTCAGTCGCTTAATCGTCTGCCCTTGGCTCAGGTCATGATCCCAGAGGCCTGGGGTAGAGTCCCACCTCAGGCTCCCTGCTCTGAGGGGAGTCTGCTTCTCCCTCTGCCCCTCCCCCCACTCATTCTCTCTCTCTTTCTCTCTCTCAAATAAATGAATAAAATCTTAAAAAAAAAAAAGAACTTGAAAGACCACATTTCTTAAACAAAGAATATGGGGAATAAAAATTAGATGCTCATCCTCTTTCCATTCTCTTGGGGTTCTTATAAAATAATAAATGACATAAAACAGTTTGGAGGAAAACCAATTAGAGGGACATAAATCATCATTAACCCCTTCCCCAGCCGAGTGACAGAGAGACACATGTTCTAATTAACACCGAGCAACACTGTGTAAAGAGCAGTTTGCAATGGAAATGAACAGATGGCAAACAAGCATAGGAGGTGTTGGCGGCGCAAGAAAGAAAACTTGATCTGATCCGACACTGAAAACTTCAAGCAACTGCAAGATACTGTACGTGAACAAAAACTGCTCAGAAAATATGGGATGATCTCCCCTTGTCAACTTTCTCTACTTTTTAGGTTCACTGAGCTTTGCCTTTTTCTGCGTTCAGTCCCCAAGGGGACAACTGGTAAGGCAAAAGGTATTCCAAAGCCCATCCCACTTTCTACATCCGCACACACACCCACACACCAACCAGCCCAGCCACCTTTCCACAACAGAAAGATTTCCTAGCTCCAGGCAACGAATGGCTCAGGCACCTAATCTAGCATTTCAGTTCGACAAATAGTTTTAGATGTCATTTGGAGTTTGACTAACAAGAGTGAACCTGGAGGTTTATGCCTTAACATCATCTCCTTTCCTTCTTTTGAAACGAGAGGTTTATGGCAGGAGGCAGATAGAAAGAGAGAAGGCTCGCAGGGTTGGTGAAACTTTCTATGATCCAGACGGCAGGTACCCAGGGGTACGTGCCTCTGACTTCTCTTTGCTCAGAGGCAGAGCAGGGAGAACCCGGGAGGAGGAAGACATGGTTTCCAAGTTCATCCTGTGCTTAAACCTCTCTCCATGGACACAAGGGTGCCCCAAGCAGTGGCAGTTTCACTAGCTGAACCCTCAGCAAAGAACCAGTGATGCACCGCACATGTGGGAGCCTCCAACACAGCTGGCAGATGCTATTTCTCACCTCCCCCACCCCCATTGATCCAGCCTGGGGAGACAGCACATTTCAGACAGGATGCCCTCCCAAAGTCATGATGCAACCCTGGAAAAAAAATCTGCTCAAGATCCAAAACCAGGATCTGGTTTCTGCCAATTGAGAACAACAGAGACCAGTGGCGAAAACACTGTCGTTATAGAAGGTACGTTGAATTTACGCATATCCAACACCAGCGGCCCCTTCTTCCATCACTTTACCTACAGAGAGCATTTTAAATGTACCTTCTGCAGTCATCCACAGTTGGATATAAAACATAAAACTGAGTAAACATCAGATACGGTTCTTGCTTTCCATGCAAAAAGCAGAAAAGGTTTTTGTTTGGCTGATTCTGAACTCCAAATAATTACTCAAAGAAAAAAAGGCAGACAGTGGGGTTAATCAGATCATCTTTGGCTATATCAACAACATTTAAGGCTAAGAATTGTAATCTGAATTTTTTAAAACAGACACTTTAATTCATGTGTTTGAGAGGAATATATACAACACACACACACACACACACACACACACACACACACATACACACTGCAGATTTATTGTATACAAAGCAGACAATTTCCACCAAACTATTATTGAGGTACTGGGATTCAAACTCAATTCCGTTCCCTATCTTAGACAACAGACTCTTCTGGTTTGAGGATATTTTTAAATATAAAAACTAATTATCCTATCTCACTGCCTATAAATTCAATTTCTATTTCTGAGCTTGCTTCTGCTGTACGTCTCTGGGTAGACCCTTTGCATTACAGCTTGTTTATAACCTCGTCTCAAATCACAGGAAAGACAGGGACCAAATAAAAATAAGCCTCCCAATCTTTTAGGAGGGTTTGGTAATGCAGCAACATTTCCATAATTCTATATATATTTTTTAAAAAATCAAGTCCATTTGCTATGAAAGGACAGTTCTTTTTAAATGGCGAATTTTACAGACAAAACAGAGAGAGTATGAATTGGACGCATGAAGAACAAAGCTAATGCCAGTGGCAGAATGCTTTCTCTTGGTCAGGTTTTCCTGCAAAACTAATCAACCAATACACGGGGAGACGGCATCCTACAAACTATTACAGAGCAGCACCATCCGGGTTTTCCATAATGTCAGCCTACTAAGAACTTCCAAGGCCATCCTAGATTGGGTTGCAGAGTAGAGGTATGCAATGCTCAACAAACACTCTCCCTTCTCAACCCTCCTGACTCCTTAAAAAGAGAGTCCTTCACAAACATGTCAAAGAAAGCAAATTAACAACCACAATTTACACGTTTAGCAGGGGTGGTGAAGGTCAAAGGCAAACCAAAGTAAATTGACACTGATAAAGAATTAAAACAGCCTATGGTTTAAAAAAAACACAAAAAAACCTTCAAGTCCTTCCTACTCTCTGTGTCGGTTATATGAGCTTATCTGAGGAACTTCAGAAAGTTCCTCATCAAAAATCTACCCCCTAGATTGCTAGCTCAGCCACCAATTAGCTGTTCAAGCTCTGACAGTCTCTTTCACTCTTTAGACCTTCTTTTTCTTATCTATGAAATGAGGGAGTTAGCAAGGTGACTCTGAGGTTCCTTCCAGCTCTAACCGTCCACGGTTTATGATCAAAGGTTGTGGTGACCCCCTAACTCTGGACTCGGCAGGTGACAGGAGCAGACAAAGCCAAGATCTTTCTCAGACCCTCCTGATCCAGGTGCTTTCTGCTTCTTCTGCCAGAAGCATCTCAGATCAAATGAATAGTAAGGAAAGGATAAAAGGATAAACTAAGATTATTGAGATGATATTTCTCAATAAGGAAGAAAAACACATTTGTGAAGAGGAAAAAAGTCACTTTGGGAAACCCTGAACTTTTTTTTTTTTCTTCAAGAAAGGTTCTAGGAAGCCATGTTTGTCATATTCGACGTTCTCAGTCCTCATTTTCGAGGCCCCGATTCTTATTTCCAACCTCCCTCAAGATCAAAAAGGAGGGAAAGTTATTTTTTCTCTCTCTCTTCTGATTTGGCCAAATTTGGATCATTCCTATAATTTCATATGCTGACACCTGAACCTCCTGCTGAACTCTGATTAGGCCCATCTACCACGGGAGTTGACCTTTCGTAAAGGTATTTTAAATAACACTTTTCCCACACTGGATACCCACAAAGGTCAATATTTCAATTCTTCCCACTCATATTTTTGAAGCAATAAAGTTTTCTTCAACCTGCCACATCTGAGCGAAGGCACTGTGTGTGGGGCCTGCAGTGATTTCGGCCAGGAGCCCCACTTCCTCCAGAGGAAGAAACTTTCAGCAACATGGCTGAGTCCAGGTATTTGTCCATCTAACTGGTAAATCTAAGTAAAAGCTGAATTTTTTAGACAGAAAATTCGAAGTCTAGCTCTGCTCAAACTGTGAAGAGTACAGTGCTATTATTATATTATTACATTCTAGAACCCAAACATTTGTTCACCAACACCCTTCAGAACAGAAATAGATTCTGCCTTCCTAAGTGTGTGTGTGGTCCCCGAGGAAGTATTTATTCAGCCACTATGGCATACACATTCATTCTTTTGCTCCAGTATTCTTTACTGTCAAAAAAAATTTGGAAATAATTTTTGATGACCAAAGTTCAGGTGACCTTAAGACCACTGAGTTACTGAGGCCAAGGTTAAATAATGTGAGATTTCACTAAAACACACACCCACAGCAATGATCACGTGCTTCACTCCCACCACCCCTGCACCCAAGCAGGGCAAGCTGCAAGCAGCCCTCCCCTCACGTCCTCCCTGACATCCCCAACATCCCCACACCCACCAGGCCCACAGGACAGAAGGGAACTTGGAACGTGCCTTTTTACTCTGGTGCTAAACACGATACAGCCCTGACTCTTTTCTTAAACACACTTTGAGAGGGCCTCTGAGTTTCATGACTAAACGAGTTTCATTGTTGTTGAAAAATAAAGGACTTGCTTAAGTAGTTTCATATGTAAACAGCCGAGCTCTGAGTAGCATGCACACTACATTACGTGTAGTGTTCTCTTTTATTGTTTGCAGTTTCCAGTTTAGGATTTATCCAATTATCTATCTATTGTCTGGCAGGCCTGGCATGGGGGTTCCAGTTACAGGAAATGCTTCTGTGACTGCAGGCCCAAAGCAAAGCCTGGAGCAGAGGGCAGCATATCCAAGAGGGGGGGTTAGGCTTGGAGGGGGAGGCCACCCCAGCAAAAGAACCCAAGTGTGAAGTTCAACTACAAAGCTATTCCTAACTGCTCTGCATGGATCTGTCATTCATTGTAGGAAGGGGAGTAAAAACCGATAAGGGGTGTGTATGGGGATGAGGGGAGTGATGCCATTGGAACCTGCCTGAGGGGACAGCCAACACCCGTGGTTAGAAAGGGTCTGCAGCACAGACGACACCATGGGGACGGCATGCTGAAGTATACAGCCAATTCTGCTGAGCTGCTTACAGAGGCCCTCCGATGGGAGATTCTGGGAAGCTCGGGGCCAGACAGACTTTCAGGAGGGGAAGACTGAGGTCAGCTTGACCCCTCTGCAGCTCTCTCTCAGGAAACAAGTTCTCACTGAGAGACGTTGAAACCTCAGTCTCCATTCTATTTCTGGTCAGGAGATTCCTCTAAAACCTAAGTCAGAGCACCTCAGTTCTCTGCTCAAAACCATTCATTGGCTTCCCATCCCACACGAAACCAACTCTGAAATCCTTTCGGGAGTCTACCAGGGCCTAGAGTCTTCCTGAGGGCAGCAGACCACCCCAGGGGCGTTCAGGATATCCACGGGGACTGTCCTGGTAGTCACTTGATAATTGGGGGTCACCAGTGGTATTTGGAGGGTCACGACCTGAAATGTATAGGGATGGTCCAGCCTGATCAAGAAATGTCCCACATCCCCTATGAATAGCTTTCCAACATCCACTGGATGTCCCTTCTAGTGAGAAATCTGACTCCATTTCACGTGTTAACACGATGTGTTTTTCTCCGAGATCTGCATAAACACAGAATCTAGGAATGCAGTAGGGAGTGATATACTTTGTGTTGTTTAGAACTTTACTCAAAACTGTTCGCCACTTCAGAAATCTCACATCACTAAAGGTCACACTGATTGCCACTGAGTTGCCCATATAACACATCTGCAGTACCTACCTTTATGGCCGCCACGTTTCCAGGGATCCTACAGGGGACCCCCAACACGTGACCACACCACAATGACCTCCAGTGTAGCCACGCCTACCGTGACATGTTGAAATAGTCATTTTATTACAACTGACTCTTTTTTGTGTTTCCTTTAGATATGGTTAAGGCATTCTATGGATGGTTTGCAATTATGTGGGTAGGTTGGTTGTATTTCCTACAAATTTCATTGCAGGAGCATAAAAGGAGTGTCACTAAATATCCGTTATAAAAAGTAAGATCTGGGCCTGGGTGGGGCTACTTCCCTCCATCTCCCTTCCCACATCCTCTCCCTTTCCCACAGAGCCACCCCCCCCAAACACACCCAGCTCCCCCGTGTGTCTCTCAGATATCCTCAGGGCTACCTTCCTCCATCCCCTGCCTCTGCCTCTCACCCTCTTTTTTCCTTCTACAGAATTTATCAATTTCCAACATGAAATTTTGCACTGAATTGTATATTGACGTTCTCTGCTACTAGAATTAAGTTCTAGGAGAGCGGGGACTTGCTATCTTGTTCTCAAGCACCAGGAACAGTGTCTGACATATAAAAGGCACCTATTAATATTTGCTGACAAACAGAAGGACAAATAAGCAGACAAACTGAAGTTTGGTCTTACGAATAGGGTTCCACCCGCCTGGGAACCAGCAAATCCTCCCACAGCCACCGCAAAATGTGTTCTTCCTTCCACTGATCATGTTTCTCATGCAGCACCCTTCGCCCAGCCAAACAGCAGTAAAAGGGAAAGACGCCAGCGAAAAGGAGGAGGGCAAATTTTTTAAAGTAACGGTCTTCTCGGGACAACTGTGTGGCATGGACGCCGACATGGCACCAAGCCTAATCCTGTCCACCCTCTCTACTCGCCTCAGAGAAACACACTGTGAAAGCACATATTCCATTCTTAAAGGCCAAGTCCCTGAAAAAATAATCAACTTCTATAATCTCATACCCAGTAAATGTCACTCAAAAACTAGACATGGTATTTTTAAGATCAGCCAACCCTGGCTGGTGTGGTGATGGACTCTCTTATTCTTTTCCTCATCTTTGTTTTTTTATCATGCCTCTGTCCCTCCCTTTCCTGAATGAATTTTTATTCAGACATTATCAGGAATACATGCTACTCAAATCAAAATGTCAACAGGTATTTTTGTGGAACTTGATAAACTGACTCTAAAAGGGTAGCTCAAATGGCCAAATATAGCCAGGACACCCTTGAGGAAAAGACAATGAGGTAAAGAACATACTACTGGATGTCAAGTCGTGTGAAACTATAACAGGTAGGACAGTGTGGCATCATCACAGGTATAGGCAAAGAGACCAATGGAATAGAATACAGAGCCCATAATCAGACCCCCACATATAAAGACACCTAATTTTTGAAAATTCTGATTCAGAGCATCAGAAAAGATCCAGTTGACTGGATATCTATGTGGGGAAAAAAAGAAAACTTTGCCTCCCAGCTCAAAACATTCACATAACTCAATTCCAGGCACACTGTATGAATATAAATGTGAACAGCAAAATGATACCACTTATGGAAGTAACATTAGAGAAAATCTTCATGAACTTGAGATGGGAGAGATTTTCTAAGCACTAACTGAAAAGGAGAAGACTGATAAATGAGGCTGCATTCAAATTAAAACTTTTTCCATCAAAAGATTCTGTTAAGAGGGTATAAAAAGAGAGACAGCCTGGGTGGCTCAGTCGGTTAAGCATCTGCCTTCAGCTCAAGAGTCATGATCCCAGGGTCCTGGGATCGAATTTCACACTGGGCTCCTTGATCGGCAAGGAGCCTGTTTCTCCCTCTGCCTGCTGCTCCCCCTGCTTGTGCTCTCTCTCTCGCTGACAAATAAATAAAATCTTTTTTAAAAAAAGAGAGAGAGAGTAAAAAGAGAAGTCATGGGGGAAGAAGATATTGAACAACACATATGACTAATGAAGGTCTCAGTCCAAAAAATGTAAAGAGCCCCTACACATCCATAATAAAGACAGGCAACACAGATGAAAAATGGGCAAGAGACTTGGACAAGCATGTCGTGAAAGAAGATGATCAATAAACATGAAAAACAATTGGTAATCAATAACTGGTAACCAGAGAAATGAAAGGAAAAAAACCCCCACAATGTGATACCATTAGGAATACAGCTAGAAGAGCCAAAAAAAAAAGACTGACAATTCTAAGTTTGCATTGTATGCAGACTATCAGGATCTCTCCTACACAGCTGGTGGGAGTACAAGCTGATACAACCATTCTGGAAAACTGGTTAGCACTGCCTCTAAGACAGTTCCACTCCTCAAAATGCACCCAACAAAAATGTAGTATATACATACAATAGAATATTATTCAGCCTTAAAAAGGAAGGAAATTTTGACACATCCACTACAACGTGGATGAACCTTGAAGATATACCGCTAAGTGACACAAATACAATTTTACTTATACAAGGTACCTAGAGTCGTCAGACTCCTAAGAGACAGAAAGTAGAATGGTGGTTGCCAGGGGGAGAGGGAGAGGGAGGTATGGCAAGTTAGTGCTTACTGAGTACAGAGCTTCTGTTTGAGAAAATGAGAGAAGTTCTGGAGACGGATGGTGGTGATGGTGGCACAACGCCACTTTTGAACCATTTTAAAATTGTTAAAGTAGTAAATTTCATGTTATACATATTTTACCACAATTTTCTAAACTACTTTAAAATTTAAAAAAAAGAAATGGTAGCAACAGTTATTGCAAGGTACTTCCACAAGCCAGAGAAGTTAACTTAAACACATTCACAATAGAGAGAAGACACCCATAGAGGCTCTTGGTTTGTCTGGCTGTTGGTAGTTGCTGTTTTTTTTATTACCCCACCCAATATCAATGAACAATTTCCCTAAGTTATTTCATTTTTCAACATAAATACCAACGGGAATTTTTTTTTAAAGATTTTATTTATTTATGTGACAGAGAGACAGCCAGCGAGAGAAGGAACACAGCAGGGGAGAGGAAGAGGAAGAAGCAGGCTCCTAGCCGAGGAGCCCGATGTGGGACTCGATCCCGCAATGCCGGGATCACGCCCTGAGCCAAAGGCAGACACTTAACGACTGCGCTACCCAGGCGCCCCCCCAACAGGAATTTTTAATGGTAAGGAGTGAACTACAAGGAGTCCACAGGGACACCTGGGTGGCTCAGTCAGTTAAGTGTCTGCCTTCAGCTCGGGCCATGATCCCGGGGTCCTGGGATTGAGTCCCACATCAGGCTCCTTGCTCAGCAGGGAGCCTGCACCTCCTACTGCCTACCACTCCCCCTGCTTGTGCTCCCTCTCTCTCTGACAAATAAATAAATAAAATCTTTAAAAATAATAACAAAATAATAAAAAAATAAAAGGAGTCCACAGCAGTAGCTAATATTATCAGATTTACCAAGTATTCTATTTGTAGTGTAACTGTGGCTCATAGCCATCTTTAGCTAAGGTGAACTTAATGCTGATTGCTAAATTAAAGATTATAGTTGATTAAAAGGGCATTCATATTTCTTGACCTAATAACTCAACTCAGCACTGTCACCCCAAGTTCTCGGCATACGTAATTAAGAAGGTTAAGCTACAGGTCACCCCTTGATGATACTTAACTGCAACTCTGATTATCTTTAAATAGCAATTTCAGTCCATGAGACACAACTAGTATTTATTTCTCTCATGTGCCAAAGGATTGGAATTTACCCTGCAAGTTTATCAGAACTGCTTCCAATCTTCAAAAGCCCAGATCTGCATGCAAGAGCCGAATCATGGCCTTGAAAATGATCTCCCCACATACCCATGGTTTAACCATGGTTTGAACAACAAAGAAAGTTGACTTCGTTTATTTTCCTTTTCTCCTTTTGAATAGAGAGATCCAACTTATAAAGCACGTCAATGAAATGAAAATCTTATTTTCCAGGTTAGCTTTAACATCTACCTAAATAATATTTCAAACGCCATTACAGGCTTTACTTACTTGAAACACCAGAGAGTTGGCATTGAGACCCTTGGATAATCTACTAATGACTTCTGTGAAAGGCACTGAATCTTTGTAATCATCAAAAGTAAAATCACCAGTGTCAAAACACTGGCCCTGGCTCACAGGAAAATGCTTGATAAATGGCAGTAAATAATATAATAACAGCAAGAGCTGAGTGTGCATGGTCCATGTAAGCTCAATGTATTATCCCATTTTAGCTGAACAGATTTTAGAACAGTCTGCGATTCCATCCCATTTTGTAAATTACCAAGCTGCACCAATTCAAAAATTCTTCTGAAACTCAATTCCCAGGCATTTGGCTTTTGTTCCTGGGATTTCCACTACTTTAGAGGATCCAGCTTTAATGGGCTCTTTCTGAGAAATCCTCCATCGGTTCTGAGAAGTACTTTTATCGAACGCACCATTTAACTTCATTTTGCAATTAATGAAACTCTCAGGACATATTTTCCCACCTCTTTTTAATTCTAGTTATTTTTTTCTTGCCTTTTGGGTAATTAGGAGCAGAAAACTACTCCCACTTGGAACTAAAGGCAATAAACATGGCAACAAAAACACCAAATGCCAAAACAAATGTCATTTGCAGAGTTCTGAAAAGCCCATCTCTCAGAATTAAAAACATTCTGTGTCACTTACTAAAGGTCTTTGCTTGCTAGCTATCAAGTGGATCATTTTCTGATTTCAGTGAAATTCGACCAAATAGTAAAGCTTTTCCAGTTTTTTGTCCTCCTTGACAAGAACACTTAACCTTTTCCAGTCTGGGAGGTAGACTCTTTTCCTGCCTCTGCAACTCGACCATTCGGGTAATAAAACAAACCACCAATTTAGTTGTTTATTTTGTTAGCCTAAAAATGTTTGCGTGGTTAACTGAATGCAAATGTACCATGCCTGCTCTTCTCCTTTTAAAGTTTTAGACAAATTGTCACTGAACAGATTCAGCCAGGAATGACCCTCTGCTTATGAGACCCATGTCCCAACCTAGAAACATGACAGAAAAGTGGGCAATTTATGGAGATGACTGTTCTCTCCAAATCACTTTTCACTGTGTCATGAAAAACCGTTTCAGTCACTTTCCCAGTCACCCCGTGCACAACCCCAGAATTTTCAGTTCAATTATATCCCTAGTAAGCCACAGGGCCCCTCTGGTGATGGAGAAAACCATCAGGCTTGATGCAGAGGAAGCGAAAGGCGCACTCATATGTGAGAATAAATGGCTCCCACAGGATTCTCTATACTTCCTAGTTTGAGGTAGATCAAGAGCACTTTTAAAATAAACTTGGCATCTGTGTCTTATTCCAATGGAAAATCTGACTTCAGAACCTTCAGTGACACAAAAGAAGCTTTCCTTTCCTGTGCAACCGGGATCCAGCTTTTGTCGCTCTAACTGTAGCAGGCCAACAAAAGGGGTACCTGTGTGCAGCGGAAGGCTGGGAAGCGTGGTGTTGGCAGTCTTCGCTGGGGGGGCAGCTGATTCCCGGGTCCCACCCTCCACCCCCATATATCCCGATTAAATTCCTCTGAGGTGTGGCCTGGGATTTTTAAATGTTCCCTGGGTGATTTCAATGTGTGGCCAAGGTTGAGACCTTGGTGTGTTAGTCAGCTCAGGCTGCTATACGAGAAGAGCTTCGACTGGGTGGCCTATAAACAACAGCAACTTATTTCTCACAGTTCTAGACCCTGGGAAGCCCAAGATCGAGGTGCTGGAAGATTCCATGTCTCAGGACAGCCCACTTCTGGTTCACCGACAGCCATCTTCTGTGTCCTCTCATGCCAGAAGGGGCGAGGGAGCTCTCTGGGGTCTCTTTTATAAAGGCCCTAATCAGATTCATGAGGGATCCACCTTATGACCTAACCATCTCCTAAAGGCTATGAATTTTGGAAAGGGACACAAATATTTAGTCTACACCAACCAAAAATCTGGTCAAGATGCCCCCATGCCAAACTAAGGACCAGGTGGGGTTCCCTCTGGGCACAGAGCTCGTTCAAGTCCTGTGAGGTAAATGAAGTCAGGGCTCAGCTGAGGATACTGGTGCTGGTAGGAGCCCCACGATCAGATCAGCCATCGCTTTTTCCCCACTCAGAAGCATAAGAGTTCCCCAAACCAGGGCAGGGGGGAGGGGGGAGGCTCACACATAATTCTGCAGGGCTCTCAGGCAAGGACCCAAATGTGGTCCTGATTATAGTCTCCCCTCTTTGGGGGCCCCAGAAGGAGATACTTCCAGGATCTGAGTTGTACCAAAGGTGTTCAGACTCTTCACAAGGGTCGTTGCCAACAAGGTGGCCATGTAAGGCTGTGCCCTGGGCCCAATGCCTCAGCCTGAGGCCCCGTATCCCCGTACCATGGGCAGCCTCCGTAGTACTTTGCGACAGGGCTTCTCCCAACACTCAATGTGGAACTTAAAACTAGTTGGTTGCTTTGAAATTTTATATCCAAAAAAGGTACCTTTAAACCCATAACTCAAGAGCATAAAATTTCAGAGCAGAGAACTGTGCCGCCCCTAACAGTTTGAACACCTTACTTAAAAAGGCCATGGGGGCAGCTGACCACATTTTTGGTTGCAGTGTATTCTAGATGAAGTGGGAGAGAAGTGTGGGTTTTTCCTCCCCCAAACCCAAGACAGGCATACGCAGCTCTGGATCCAGACCGTGAGAACCCAGAAGGTCACAGGGGCTAGCTCCTCTTAGGCTCCACTCCAGCGGGTGTAGATGCCAGGAAAAAAGGGAAAAGAGTTGCTGGCAAGGGGTCGCAGAGCCACAGAGGTTCTCGCGAGCTCACCACCTCACTCTGTCTTTCAGGGCTGGCCACAGCCTGCTCACCTGTGGCTGCACCACCCAAGGGACCAAGAAGGGCCTATATGCAGCAGCTGGAGGCAAGAGGGCTGGAACAAGGATTCATTTTAAATGGAAAAACAAAGATCATTGGGGGCACTTCTCACTCATCCAACAGCCTTGTGTACTCAGCTCCCCTGGCAAGGAATGAGGGCTTGCTGTTTCCTCCCCCCAGCCCCTGGAGATGGGCTGGCTGGGAAGGAAAATGTCAGTGCAGGCTCTGTCCTTGCTGTGTTCTGTCTCTGGCTGACCTCTGGAACTAAGCCCTAGGAGGTGTAAGGGGCCCTTGCAATGCTCCGGACATCTCCTCGAGGGTTCATGGCCTTCATTAGAGCTGTATCTGGGTAAGGAGGCAGCCGCAGAGTGCACCCTCCCCGCAATCCTGTGAAAGGGGAACATATGCAAATACAAGATGGGTTATGGCTGGTGAGGTGCTGGATGGGAGAAGTGTTCTAGAGGCCTGTGTGGGCCACACACTGAACATATGTGAGCCATGTGCTACGAGTCTTACATGGGAACGGAACGCTGAGCTTGGCTTTCACAAACAGGCTCATCGAGGAAGGGACAGACAGTGCTATCAAGGTGGTGTTAGTTGTGGAGGGGGAATGAGTGTGTGTGGGGGGGGGTGCCTGCTCTGCATTAGCCCTGGTTTGGAAGAGACTGGAAGTGCACTCACTCAATTTCAATCAGTGAGCATGTCTTTGTATATTCCCTGTCTTCCGTTGGCCACTTACACCCGACAACAGACAAACTACAGGAAGGGGGTGTGGGGAGGTGGGAGGTGCAGGTATTGGTTTGCTGCTGCCATAAGGGGGCATTCTGCCCCCACTTTCTCCAGCAGCAGCCTGCCAGGCTCTGTCAGGGCCAGGATGCCCACACTGCTCTGGGTATATCTGAACTGTGTCCTAGAAGGGTCTCCTGGGGGGCTCTGACCCTATGACAGCTGTTTGAAAACAGACCACAGACACTTGGGAGGTACCCACAGCTTCAGGACATCGGTCAGATAACATCTGTCCTCTAACAGTCGTGCTATAAAATGGGAGCACGAAGTAAAAGAAATGCCTCACTACTCCTTTTATGATTCTTAATGTTGCTGTGATTATGTAGGAATTAATTTCAGTTCATCAGGTATGAATTGAGAACCTCTTACACAGTTGGGGGGGCACAGAGACATACATGAATAATTATGATACAAACCTACTGTGCTTTATATAAACACAGAGAGAACCCAGACAAAAAGAAGGTTAATTCTGATTGAAGGAGGGACTCAACAAAGAGACTGGGGCTGTTGGGGGTCGGGGGAGAATAGGAGGAAAGAGGAGACAGAGGGTGAGAGGTAAGCTGGAACGGGGACCAGTGCCAGCCCAGAAGTCCCCTGTATAACAAGCTATAGAGTTAGGATTTGGGGCAGTTTCGGGGTGAGGGGTGGAATGTGACATGAGAGGTTGAAGATGGCATAGAATCATGGGAAGCAGGTCAACATTTCCTTAGTACCCAAACGGCCAGGCACAGCACCAGCTTGCTACCTCAGGATAACTTCATAATAACCCCACAGAGTAGATGTTACTACCCCCATTGTGGCTCTGGGTCTCCTGACTCCCCTGACAACATGAAGACCCATCCCCAAGGCACCCCAAACAGCTCTGAGGACCTTGAAGGAATGCAGGTCTCTTACGCAGGACACGGAGGAGACAACCAACACATCTGCAGCAACACTCACCCTGCACCTCCTCTGCACAACCTCTCCCACACGACCTCTCGCTCCTGCAGTAGCTGTTCTCCTGTCTCCCGTTCCTTCGTTCTCTCCTACCCCAATAGCTCCCTGGTATCCTGGTTTCTTACTCAGGGCAACCCCCTGCTTCTCTGGTCTTCCCACCAGTCACCTGAGTTAGCAAGACAAAGGGGCTACTTTAGGAGCCAACCTTCTTAGATAGTATTAAGACTTCTTTAGGCTAATAATTTTATACTCTTGACCCGTCACAAACTAACAAGGAAACAGAAGCTCAGAGAAGTTAAGGATATCTCAAGGTCTAGAACAGGTGTTTTAGGAAGATTTTATGGCAAAGAGAATGAATGGGCTGGGAACAGGTGCACAGAGAGAGCAAGACCAATTTAAATCTCTCTCGGTGAGAGATTTCAAAGGTGGGATTGAGACGTGGGGAATTCGTGTCAAGAAGGAACCACAGAAACATAGACTATAGATTTTTAGAGTTGGAAAGGATCTTCAGAGATCATCCAGGAAAGTTCTACCTCACAGATGAAAAAACTGAGTTGAAAATGATCTAAGGGTTTGGGCTTTGTCCGGGTGAATGGTGATATCATTACCCAGACAGAACAGACAGAGAACAGCAGGCTCAAGGAGGAAGTTGATGAGTTCACTTTTGGATATCTTGAATTTGGAACATTTATGTCACCAAGATTTCTTTTTTTAGTTTTCAGGAATTTGAAAACAAAATTGTTGGGTTTTGGCATCGAAAGCAATATCTTTCCACAAATACTGTTTCACTACAGCTACAATAAAAAAGAACTTGTGGCTAGAGAGTCCTACGTGAAGATGGCACATTATTCCGAGTCTGTATGTTGTGACCAATAGTCATTCAAAATCACAAATAGAGAATGATATGGATCCAATAAAGATTTTAGGTGCATTCTCCATTAATGTAGTTTGCCACTAACACTACCATATTTCCATGTACTTCCAAAGTATAAATTTCTTCTTTGTTGGTAACATACAGATCAAACTTTGAAAAACAGTTGTTTTCCATTCTTACTGATGCCAGGATGTAATTCACTGCTGCTTTGTTTTTGCTTTTGATTTATAATATGCAGCAAATAACCAAGGAAGATGAGCACTGAGTTGCTCCACATGGGAGGGCAGCAGCCTAGCAAAAGTTTCAATACTGCAGATAAAAAACTCAAAGTCAAGGAGACTTTTGTCACTCTTTCAGAGCAATTTGCAAAATGCCTTGATTTAGTTGTCAGGCTGTGAAAAGAAGTAGCATTTCCAACACCCTCACAGCCACTGGGATATGTAGCCAATGTTAAGAACAAGATCCTCAAAGTTGCAAACTACCAAGAAGGCCTAATTTCTTGGCAGCAAGGTTTAATGACAGAATAACAAAATATAAAGTTAATAATATTTAAAATAACTGCTGTTCTGTTTCTTCAAGAGCTGAGTAGGGTGACTACAAAGATGTGAGTCTCGGCAAGAAGGTAGAATGTAAGCACCTTATGGTAGAGATCTTGGTTTTGTTTGCTGATGTAACCAGTGCAGCAGGCGCTCAATATATAATTGCTGAATGAATGAATGAAGCCAGGAGAGAAGTGAACAAATCTTAAAGTAAGAGATGGCAAGGCCATTATACTTCATTTGCTGATTCATTCATTTGGCAAATGTCATTGAGCACTTACTAGTACGAGATAATTATTAGGCCTGGTGGTGAATAGGCAAATGCAGAAGAGGTGGGGCTGGGCCTCGACATACTTATAACCTAGGAGAGGAAGAAAGAAAAGGAGAGCAAACATCTGTGTATTAAAGTAGTATGAGAGCTTGGAAGGGAGGCCCCAGGAAGGCTGGAAGCATGGTAGAGATGCAGAGGTCAGCGGAGTCCCTTCGATTGGGACACCTTCCTCCAGGGGAACTGAGTCTTAACAGATACAGAATTTTGGAAAACTTCAATGGAAGCAGAGCCCCAGGGGATTTAAAAATAAAGGAACAAAAATGCCCAGAGCAGAGAAGACTGTGTGGGTTTGAGGCATAGTAAACTTTGCTATGGAGCAGCAGCGACCACTGAAGGAAGAGCATTCACAGGAAGGGAGGAACTTAGCAGCAGGCTGCTTTTTCTTCTAGGGGAAGAGGAGCCTTTTTTTTTTTTTTTTTTTTAATTAGGGAAGAATTTTCATCAAGTCTGTTACAAGGCATAAGATAAACTGGAGTGAGGAGAAACTCGAGCAGGTTAATGGGATCCTGGGTAAGAGTTACTAAGGGCCGTGGCAGCAAGCCTAGGAGGGCACCAAGGATGGCAAGGCCCATGGCTCCCTGCGTAGGTGCTGAGCAGAAGCATGAAAACGGCATCCTAAATCCTGCCTCTGGGTGATCGAGATGACGGTGCCGACGTGGCGCCGAACAGCGGAGTCCAAGAAGGGTTCCGGAAGGAGGATAATGAGTTTAGTTCTGAATTAAGTATTTCTGATGATATGTTAAGCTTGAGCTGCCCACAGGAAATCTAGGAGGACAGGTTCATCAGGGAACAGTACACAGGCAGAACTGGGCTCTGCAGAAATACCCATTCGGGTGTTTCAGCCGCCTCTATGCAATACCGAAGTGCAGTGATAGAGAATGTCACTGGAAAAAAAAGTCAGGAAAAGAGAGAGAGAGAGAGAAACAGTACTCAAGGGCCTTCCAAACCATTTACTCAGCACGCCCCCTCAGAACATGCTTTTCAAAGCAAAAGAGAATTCCTAAAACTGGTTTTTAACTTGAAACGAGAAAACCACCACCACGTCTCACCCATCATAAGGGCCACAGCAGCAATCCTTTCCAACAAAACCCAAGCTAAACCCCACTGTTGGCCTTCCTGCCTGAGAGAGGGAGCTTGATGGAAGGAAGAGGATGTTGCCCTAGGCTCGAGCCAGCTCTGCTTCCAGACTTCCTTCGTGCTTCACTCGACCAGCCAACAGCACCATGGGCTTCGAGAAAGCCTCGAGTCTGGTGGAAGGCAAGGGAAATGAATAACCTAATTCACTTCATCTGCAACCACCACAGGCAGAAAAACAAGAGAAGATGTGTGCGCTGTGTAGGAGGAATGTTCCTTTCCTACTCCCACCCTCGTTCTGCCCATCTCTCTTTCCCAGGTCATGATCAACACATTTCAAACGCCTCGAAGATGTTGATAAAGCCACTCAACAGCTGTGCACTCCTCCACAGCAGGGCGATGCGTCTCAAGACCGAACCTTCCCACCTTAGCGTGGAACAAAGCCTGACTTCTACCCTCAGCACCCACAGCTGTTTTCCACGAATAGAAAGAACCCAGCCAACCCCACTGGCTCTTTGAAGATACGATATCCTTTTCCTGTGGCCTAATTTAGCTGCAGATTGAAAAGTGCAAAAAAAGCAAAAAAAAAAAAAAAAAAAAAAAAGGATGAGTTTTTCGCAAGACTTACTTAGTGAGACAAAGCGGATTTTCTTCCAATGTCAAATTCTTGAGGCGCATGTGCTTGGTTTACATTCTTTATTTGTTGAAAGAATCTCTAAATTGTTCCCAAAGTGTATTATTATTTTGACTGAGGAGATGGAAGCTCATGGCTATGAGAAAAGTATTCTATATTTTTCAAAAAGTCATCACTCTTCTTATCAAGGACTCACAGGACCGTGTTGATGAGAACGTGACCTAGCCTGACAGCTACTGTCACACACGGCCTAACACTCTTCAACAGGCCCTTGTCAGCTCTGGAAACCAATACTCATCACGTGTCAATGGATCCACAAGCCTGCGCCAAGCATCATTCACTAAAGTGAAACAAACAAAGCAAACACCCTCTTGGGGTTTAAAATTTAAGCCAAGGTGTCCTCTCCCAACCTGCAAAAGTATAGCACACAAGAGGACATTCAACAACACAAAGGCAAGCAAACAGCCTCAAACTACTTCGTTGATCTGGAACCTTCTTTGTCACACTATCCAATGAGGTCCTGGGCTACTCCTAAGTATTCTGTTTTTTTCCTCAATAAAAGAGACCAAAACTGCTGTGCGAATGTTTCAGATGCACTCCCTTCTCATGGAGGAAGGGTGAAGATGACCTTACTGAAACAGACACAGAGCCTAGTTTATGTCTCTTCTTCCTAGTCTTAAGACTCCTAAAGAAAGAAATGTATTTTTGAAACAGAAGAATGCCATGAGAAGAAAGTTGGGTTAGAGTCCAAGAAGGCTGGAAGCAGTGTTAAGCTCACGGGAGCGAGATGCAATGGGAAAGCTCCATGTGACTGCGTCTTGGGGGTCCAGACAAGACCAGGGAAAGACCTAACAGGTCAACTAAAGTGGCTCTCATGGATATGTTTGGAGGGTGGTTTGCTCTGACATGGAAACCTACAAAATAGTCCCTTTGACTTTGAGAAAAATGCAGAAAGGATTCAGCACAAAATAAAAAACAAACACACACACACACACACACACACACACACACACACACAAACAACTCATGCCCAGTCCTTAAGAAGATGAATCCATTCAGGGTTATTACTATAGGTGCCAGTGTCTGGGACCATCCCAGTTCTCCCGATGTCCCAGTGTAATTATTAACACCTCCTTTCACCCTTATAAGTATCCCAGCTGGGACAGTATCCCTTATGGTCACACTAGATGTGGATGGATGGCAATCTACTAGATTAAGGTAACACTGAAGCAAAATACAAAGTTTTAGAAAGGTCTTCCTTCTGAACTGAGGACTACGTGTAAGAAAGAACGCAGGCTTTACATATTGCCTTACATTCACAATTCTAGGCGGGGATTTGCATTCTGATCACAGAGTAGGGCTCGCAAAAAGAAGAAGGGTCCGTGTGTGGCACCAAGCAGGTGCTCTGTGGATGGGCCCTGGATGAAATGATCTCTGAAAGAAGACAATGACAGAACTATTTTCACCAACGTCTTAAATGAATGGTCCTTCGGCCACGAGATACGACACAGGAATGGCTTAACGGTTCTCCTTGACTCTGTGGGTGAAATAGGTGTGTATATGGTAGGGGGAGGGACTGTCAGAAAAGGTTTCTGCTGCAGAAGTTTCCATGGAGTGAAGCGCTCTCCCACACCACGCACCAGGAAAGAAAAACGAGCTCCCTACTGCACACAGTGGACTAACAAGCCCAACGATGGAAGGTTTTCACCATCTGGGCATCTTCCTGTTGCAGATGACAAGTAAGGTCAGCAATGGCTTTCACACCATGACCTGGTGGCTGCTGGAGCCTCGCTTTGGTTAGAGGCATGCTTTGGCAGGGCAATTTCAGAAGAGTGGAGCTGGGCTCGAAGCCTACCATGAACACACGGCCCCAGCCCCTGGCTGGACCCAGCCTCCTCCCACCAGGGCTCACCAGGCTCTCCGTGGCTGCTTCCCCGGCACCCAGCGCCTGCCCCCCCGCCCCACACCGAGAGAGTATGCAAGCAGCAGGATTGGTGAGACAGGTCTAATCACATGAAACCAAAACACTTCTCTGGACCGCATTACCCAGAACAAAATGCTCTCTGATCCCCTGAACACTTTAAACCAAAACACACTCAAACCCTGAACAGCAGCAGCGCACATACTTCTCTTTTTCGGGGTTGTGAAGGGAGGGTGGGGTGCTGCATAGAATAACAATTTTCATCAGAGGAAAATCCCCAATACACAGGCTGACACCTGCTTTATCTATTCTCCTCCCAACAAAGTTAAATCATCACAAACAGTCTTGACAAAATATCCTCCACAGGTCTAGAGGTGACAGTGACCAGGCAGGGACCATGCATGTGTTGGGGTGGTGTACGTGTCCGTGTGGGCTGTGAACAGGGTACATTCCTGGCAGAGGCCCAAAGGGTGTGAGTGCATGGTGTGGATATTCGGAATAGTCATCAGCATGTTGGTACAGGGTCCAGGGGAAGATAAGTACATATAAAAATCATCATGACCACATTTTCACTAATCCACCCACAAAAACAAAGACAAATTGTAGCTAGCAACTTCAAATGTCCCATTTCAAAATTTAAAACAAGATCTCAAAATGGGAAAGTATAAGAGATTGCATAAATTTATGGAGACACTTTCTCGCCCCTGCTCCCGATCTTCTACGGGTACCAATCATGAAAGAGTTCATCTTTAGATTTCTTTTTAAGACCTAGCTGCCTACCAGAGATCTTCACTTCTGCACTTCTTTTTTCAAATCTAGCATCTCCTTGCCATGTGATACCACTACGCTTAAAGCTGGCATAGCAAAAGCCTGTCATTCTTAAAACATGAAGAGAATAATTCAGCGCGCTTTTTTTTTTTTTTTTTTTTTTTTTTTTTTTTTTTGTGATCACAGAGAATGCAATTAATACTCTGGCTGCCTTGGTATGTAGACCAAACCTTCTGCCACAGTGTTTTGTGGTGCTGCTGTCTCGGGCAGCTCTGCCAATCTTTTCATTCCAACAGAAACGATGCCAGGCTTCTCAGCGCTCAGCAAAGTATAATGAGGCGGAAGAGGAGGCTGGAACCCTCAGTGGGGGAATGTGCTCCTGGGGTGAAGCTGTATGAAATACAAAGCTATTTCCAGATCCAAGGGCTTTTGTCTCCCCACACCTCCTAAAAGCAATTAAAATCTAGTCTTTACAAAGAGAAGGAGTGGAATTCTTATGTCTTTATCTATAGCCCAGGAGCCTTCTAATTCATAGGAGGTACAAAGCAGCAAAAACAGCTGTAGACGGAGAACAAGCAGTGATTTACTAAAGCATATGACCAATGTGGGGAGAGTTACCGTACAGTTACCTGCACAACAGGTAGACTTTCAAGATATCAGATAAGAAATAATTATAACTCAAAGAAAGGACAGGGGTAAAGAGAAGAGAGCCAAGAAAGAGAAACAAGTATAAATGTTTGCAGATACTACACTACACCTGTGCATCGGATAAAGCTCTAAGGTAATCCTAGACCCAACCCGTTTCGTTCAGGGCCAAATAGCCGGTCCAAGCCAGTGACAGTGTATTTACCATGGATCCCAGGGGCCCCCAAGTATATTAGACAAAAGAAAAAGCAGTAATTAATGCTATTCTATATTAATACTATTCTACTTGATTCTCGCCTTCAAAACTCATAGGATCACAAAATCTCAGTGAGAGGCCCTCTAATCTAACTCTCTCATTTGCAGATGGAGAAACGGAAGCTCAGAGGAGTGTGCAATGCACCCAAACAGCAAAGTGCTTGGAGGGCCAGGACACAGCCCAGGGCTCTTGGCCCTTGGCCCTTAGTACTGCACTAATCTCACCCACCAGACCAGCTAGCTATTCTTGACCTTGATAGCTTCTTCTTCACTAGAAGTGTACCTCCCCCCATCCTTTGTCTGTATTGAGTGTGTGATATAATAAGAAATATATATTTGGTTTTCACCTCCGGTTCCTGGCACAGAGCTCCTAAAACTCCTGGAATTTCCTGAATGACAGTGGTGATAGCGGTATCTTTTGTTGTAATACTCAGCCTTAGTCCGGAGTTCCTGACACAAGAGCTTTTAAGACTCCTGGAATCTCTACTGATGACTGTCTTTGTATGCTAATTAGATGACCAGTGGCTGGTGGTCTTAGATCACTTCAGGATGGAGGAGAGGCCTGTCACCAGAAAGTCCAAGGCTTGATTACAGGGGGATGGAACTTTCAGCCTCAACCCCACCCCCCCCCCCAATCTTTTCTGGAGGGAGAGGGGCTAGAGAATGAGTCAATCACCAATGGCCAATGATCTCATCAATCATGCCTACATAATGGAAGCTTCATTAAAACCCCTAAACTATGGGGTTCTGAGAGCTTCCAGGTTGATGACAGCTCCCCAACACTTCCCCCATACTTTGCACTATGCATTTCTTCCATTTGGATATACCTGAGTTGTATCCTTTAAAACAAACCAGTCATAGTAAATTAAATATATTCCTGAGTCATATGAACTGCTCTAATAAATTATCAAATATGAGGAAGGGGTAGTGAAAACCTCTGGTTTATAACTGGTGGGTCAGAAGTGTGGGTGGTCCAAGCTACATGCAAAAGAATGAAACTTGACCACTCTCTCACACCATACACAAAAATAAACTCCAAATGGATGAAAGACCTCGATGTGAGACAGGAATCCATCAAAATTCTAGAGGAGAACATAGGCAGCAACCTCTACGACATCGGCCAAAGCAACCTTTTTCATGACACAACCCCAAAGGCAAGAGAAACAAAAGATAAAATGAACTTATGGGACTTCATCAAGATAAAAAGCTTCTGCACAGCCAAGGAAACAGTCAAAAAAACTAAGAGGCAGCCCACGGAATGGGAGAATATATTTGCAAATGACACTATAGATAAAGGACTGGTATCCAAGATCTACAAAGAACTTCTAAAACTCAATACACGAGAAGCAAATAAACAAATCAAAAAATGGGCAGAAGATATGAACAGACACTTTTCCAATGAAGACATACAAATGGCTAACAGACACATGAAAAAATGTTCAAAATCATTAGCCATCAAGGAAATTCAAATCAAAACCACACTGAGATACCACCTTACGCCAGTTAGAATGGCAAAAATAGACAAGGCAAGAAACAACAATTGTTGGAGAGGATGTGGAGAAAGGGGATCCCTCCTACATTGTTGGTGGGAATGCAAGTTGGTACAGCCACTCTGGAAAACAGTGTGGAGGTCCCTTAAAAAGTTAAAAATTGAGCTACCCTATGATCCAGCCATTGCACTACTGGGTGTTTACCCCAAAGATACAGACGTAGTAAAGAGAAGGGCCATATGCACCCCAATGTTCATAGCAGCAATGTCCACAATAGCTAAATCGTGGAAGGAGCTGAGATGCCCTTCAACAGATGACTGGATTAAGAAGTTGTGGTCCATATATACAATGGAATATTACTCAGCTATCAGAAAGAAAGATTTCTCAACATTTGCTGCAACATGGATGGCACTGGAGGAGATAATGCTAAGTGAAATAAGTCAAGCAGAGAAAGACAACTATCATATGATCTCTCTCATCTATGGAACATAAGAACTAGGAAGATCGGTAGGGGAAGAAAGGGATAAAGAAAGGGGGGGTAATCAGAAGGGGGAATGAAACAGGAGAGACTATGGACTATGAGAAATAAACTGAGGGCCTCAGAGGGGAGGTGGGTGGGGGAATGGGATAGACTGGTGATGGGTAGTAAGGAGGGCACGTATTGCATGGTGCACTGGGTGTTATACGCAACTAATGAATCATCGAGCTTTACATCGAAAACCGGGGATGTACTGTATGATGACTAACATAATATAATAAAAAATCATTAAAAAAAAAAAAAGTGTGGGTGGTCCAGACATTGGTGTCTAAAGTCTGTGGGATCTGATGCTAACTCCAGGTAGTTAGTGTCAAAAATCAATTAAGTTGTAGGATACTTAGCTGATATCCAGAGAGTCGGAGAACTTGTCGTTGGGGTGAGGAAAACCCCTCCACATCTGCTGTTAGAAGTGCTGGGAGTAAAATAACTCAGAAGTGACCCCTGGGATCTGATCCCTTGCCCCTTTGGTCCAGGGAAGCTGCTTTGTCCTTCCAGTCCATGGATGATCCAACTCAATCTCAGACCTTTCTGACAGGTGAGATCCACTGACCTTGCTGCTTGCTCCTGGGAACTGGACATGTCCACAGCTGACTTCCAACAGCAGAAAGCATCCCCTTGTCATGACAACATGCACTAACTCTCCCCTCACCTTGACCTGATGGTTCCCAAAATTCAAAATGAGTCACACCTTTCCATTGAGTATTGGCTCCAACCTTTGATGAATGTGTCACATCAGTTTGTTACAGGACATGCTTCTGTGCATGTACATTCACAAACACAGACATATTTACTTCTAAATAGGATCCTGTCCTGTTGTCTCTAAGTAAATATTCCCACCGGGAGTTTTTAGTTTATTTCTAATAGGTGTTGGATTAGAAGTCGAAAGTCTGACGTTGTACTCCCAACTCCAACTCTTGAGGCAGGTGGGCAAGCCTTCTCCTCTACTTCAACATACTCACCTTTAAAAGTATGGCCAGGCCCTCCCTGCGTGGACCAAGAGTGGGCTAAACAAGAACCTGGATGCAAATGCACTTGGTAAACAGTCACACAATGTGCCACAAAACTGTCTAAACTATACCCCATCTGTGCAAAAAGGAAAGCTCTTTCTACCCTCCTATGTAACAATATCCAAAGATGGGAGTAAAAAGGTGACCACACTGTGTAATAAATGGTTAGCAGTCTAGACCAGTGCTGTCCAATAGAAATATAATATGAGCCACATATGTAATTTTAAATTTTCTAGTGGCCACATTTAATATATTTTTATTTAAACCAATATATCCAAAACATTATCATTGCAACATACAATTAACATAAAAATTACTAATAAAGTATTTTTGCATTCAATTTTTTTACACTAAGTCTTCGAAATCTGGCGTGGATTTTATACTTCAATCACATCTCCACCCAGGCTAGCCATGTTTCACACGGTCAGTGGCTATGGCAGTGCCGGACAGTGGAGCAGATTTTAGACACACTTTGTTATGGTTTCACGCTTTGACGGTCTTTTCTCAATGCCTAGCACACTGTCTTAAACACCCAATCAATATGTGTGAGATGCATAAGTGTTTGGATGTCTACTGTGATCACGGAACATCTCTGGGATAAGAGGCAGCATAAAGGACTTTTAAAAGCATTAGTCTGTGATAACCTTTTCCTGTTCTTGAAACCCAGAAGTCCTGGCTTGCAGGATGCCAAAGGGAAAGCTGCTGCTTCTGGTGAAATCCCAGGTGAGGTCTCTACTGACGGTGGGGGCCCCTCCTTCCCAGCCACCTTTTACCTCCATGCCTCTACAGTGGCTGCTGCCAGAAGCCCAGGGAGACCGCTGAAAACAGATGAGCACTTGTCCCTGGGTCCCCGCATTACTGTGAAATCATCTGCATTCTGCTCAGTGCATTTGCATAAAATTGGAGCCAAGAGAGTTTGGCTGTGTTTCCAGGCCACACTCTTTCTTCATGCTGCTATGGCCACCACTATTTATCACCATTTACAAGGGTGGTAGAGCAAGACAGACCCCCCAGTTGGAATCAGCATAAAAATAGAAGCCCTTCCCCACGCTGCCATGAAAATCAGTGTCCTCTGGAGTAAACGGGTGAAGGAGCTCTGAGATGTAATCTGGCTGCTGCATCCTTTGTTATGACAAGAGTTTATTTTATATGACTCTGACCTATGGCATGAAAACACAGCCTCAGCTAGGGTTGTAATGATCCATGACGGCACACACACCTGAATGCCACGGAGCTCACATTCCGGCCCGTGGGCCACCTGGGAAACCAAACTCACCACCCTTCATTCCAGAAAGCCACAAGCTTCCATCCCAAAAGCAATGTTTACCCTAGAGGACCCCTACCCCTTTCTGCCAGGGATGTTGAGGGTCAACTCGAGATAGGCCTCGACTGCTCCTAGATGCACATGCTCCTTCCTCGTCCTTTGGGTTGCGGGGGCAGGGGGGCAGGGATACGGGGCAGGGGGCATGGATCTGCAGGTGGCAAGTGGACAAAGTAAATGACACAACAGAGAAGGCAAGCCTGCAAGGGAATACACACAGAAAACAATTCGAATACTAGTTTACAATTTGTTATTTTATCTCAACGACCTATCTCTTTCTAGGACTCTTTCCCAGAGAAATTCCATTTTCATTACAAAGCTGGTTTCTTATGCCAGGGAAAAGACTGCAGTGCTGTTATTACTGCCATTGTTATTTCGACTAAGGTCATCTCAGATGGTATGTCTACGTGAGATAAATGGTTTCCTAAACAGGCTTCTCTGCATCCTGCCGCTGGTTATGTTTGCCCACTCATCACTCCTGGGGCCTTGACACAAGCAGCTTCCAGGAAACTCCAGAAGAGGAGAGGTCACAGTGCTGTGATGAAGGGCACCAAGTACCCCGTGGGTGCCTGAGTCCAAATCCCTGCTCAACCACCGAAGCAGCTGCGTTAGTCGCCTCTCCGAGCCCCTGTGTCCTCATCCACAAGGATAAAAGCATGCCAAGCTCCCCAGACGGTGCTAAGGAAGAGACGTGTTCACACAGACAGGCCGTTTAGAAAGTATCTGGCACTGAGCACACACCCTACAAATACCCTCTTTATAACGATATGGCTGGGCTGCCCCTCTGACGCTGCTGGTACCGCTCTTAACATCCACGTAGACAGCTGTCTGGTTAGTCAGTCAGTGTCTATTAGGCACCTATTATGTGCTTGCCCTGGGCTAACCACCGGGTATCCAGGGATGATTAGATTGGATCCACATTCCTCAATTCCTACATACAACCTACGAATTCTACCTCTGAAATGCCTTTCACGGTTGTCCCATCCCCGTGGGAAGAAGAGGCAGGTGTGCAGGTGCTCAGCCCATCCCAAGATAGACACCTGCCCCTTCCTCCCACCTAACCTCCCTCCTGCCCCTTCTACCGCCAACAAAAAATTACTAGCCTGCTTTTTAGAAACTTCCACTGGCCCTCCACCGCCTGAAAGACCAAATCTAACTTCCTGAGGAGGCGCTGGGGGCTTTAGTGAATGAGCCTTGGCCATCGCTCCAGCGTCAGCTCCTTGCATTCCACCCCACAACCCCTCTATTCCGGTCCTGCTGACTTCTGCACCGTCCCCAAGCTCGTCACAACCTTCCCATTACTCTCTTTACTTGCACACAGGGCCTTCTCCCATCCTCCACCGGGCAAGCTCTTACAAATCCTTCAAGACCCAGCCCGCAGGGGGCCTCCTCTGGGAAAACATACTTAACTACCTCAGGAAAAACTCACTGGATTCCAGGATTTCTGTTGGAGCGTCGGCTTCCCCAGGCGGCCGCCCTCCACAAGGCCGGGGAATCACACCGAGAAACCTCGTGGGCACTGAGCATGCTGGATGGACAAGTGACCACGCGTCACTGTTGGCCGGTGGCAGCTGAAGTCCGGAGGCAGACGCTCCGAGTCAGGGCGTCGCGAGGCCCCCCGGCGCACGAGCGCTTCCGGGTCACGCGGCGGGGCGGCCCGGCTGTTCCGCGCATGCCCGCAGCGTCACTCCGGCAGAGCGAGGGCAGTGCAGCCGCGGCACTCCAGCAGAAAGTCCCCCCGAAATACCAATATGCACGTGCACGCACGTCCAGTTCTCTGCATTCTCCGCCCGAGAAAGCGAGCTCGAAGGAACGGAAGGTGCCGCTGAGCCCAGGCCGCGCGAGGGCGCTTCGCCGGTTGCTGCTTTCTCACAAGGCCAGTGCCCTGCCTCCTCTCTAGCCCCACGTTCTGGAATGAGTCATGTCCCATAAGTGGATTTTTCAGTTGACTGAAGCCGAAACTTTTAAAAAATCTTAACCATTTGGAATGGAGACGTTTGAGAAACGGACTACCCACTTCGCCTGAACTCTTCAACTCTCCCTATGGAAAGGGCCGCCGTCCTGCTGCCTCAGCGGCAGCGCGAGCCCGGCCCGAGAGCCACAACCCAGGACAGCGTCAGGGGCTGCTGAGATCTGCGCTACCGTCTGCCGCAGGCGGAGGAGCCTCAGACGGCCGGGTGTGTCGTTCCCGAGCTGGGCTTCATGGCCTTGTTACCCTCTTCCTCACAGTCAGACCCTCCACGTAGTTTTTCTAGTAATTTGCAGGCTCTGCTGCCCGCTCAGGACTAATGGACTATCTGTGCCATTTCTATGGACCGGAAAAAAATGATAACCAGTCTTAGAAGAACATGTATTAAAAACAACAACAACAACAAAAAAAACCAAAACCAATGAGTGGAAAATTATTTAGCCTTAAAAAGGAACGACATTCTGACACACGCTACAACATGGATGAAGCTCGAAAACATGTTAGATAAGACAGACACAAAAGGACAAACACTGTGAGTCACTTGTACAAGGTGCCTAGAGCAGTCAAATTCACAGGAACAGTAAAATAGTAGTTACCAGGGGCTGAGGGGAGGAGGAAATGGGGAGTTTGTGTTCAATGGAGTCAGAGTTTCAGTTTGGGCTGGTGAGAAAGTTCTGGATGGTGAGGATGGTGGCACGACATTGAGAATGTATGGAATGCCACTGAACTATACACTTAAAAAATGGTTAAAATGGTAACTTTTAGGTTATGTCTATTTCTCTGTCCCTTTCTCGCCAAGTGTGCACGGGCGCGCGCGCACACACACACACACACACACACACCCAAATCTGTTAAGAATGATGGCCAAGCTCTTATGACTAATGGGTGTGACCTTTGGCGTGTAACCTTTGTGTTACCCTTCTGCATAGCAGGGGCTGAAATTACTTCCTAGTTCTTAGTTGTGTTTAGAATCATCATAATTGCTAAACAGAGTGTTAATGGACTTTGCGGTCATAAAGAGCTTTCATTCACCAATTACAATCCTGGTGACAAACGAGTGCTCTTCATTCCCACGTAGACATTACAAATAACCGCAGGTAGGACTGAGAGGCAGAGAAAGGGCAGAGCCTTCTCCTCTTCCCACTGGACATGAGTGAGCCGGTCCTGGGCACAGACTCCAAATCTACCCCTCCCTTGTCCTGAGATCAATCCCTACCACTAAGAGGTTACAGAGAAAGCCGTTAAAGAACAAAGGTCCTAATTATCTCAAGTCCTTGGGATTTTAAGGATTTGTAAAAATACATAAAGCAGACTTTTAAACATTATTGTGTTAGGTTATAGTTTATAAACTAAAGATTTTAGATTATATTGGACCCACATTTTTAAAGCAGTCTAGTCCCCAGAAGAGAGCGGAAATAGCTTGTGGGATGTTCAGTTCAGCGAACACAGATCCCAGGGTTTGGGGAGCCTGGTTTTGAACTCTGTCTCAATTAATGAAAGGTTACTATTGTCCCTCTGCCTGAATAATAATTTCCCTTCCTTTTTTGCTTCCTTATGAAATACCATGAAGTTCTACTCTAAAAATTATAACATGTTGTGCCTGGGAGAAATGTTTAATTTACTTTTTTTATTTATATATACTTTCTTAAACCTCTCAAACAATTTTTTGTTTTTATTTTATGCTTTCTGAATTTGAGTTACTCATTTGGCACATGACCTTAAGTTAAAAATTCAAGCTATATTGTTTAATAACACAAAGATATATATAAATTAATGAGAAAGCAAGGAAAAACAGAGATAGGTTTAGTAAGGAGCCTAGTAAGAGTTTCCTATCTTGTCAGAACTTAGTGTTTAGGTTTCTTTTAAGAAAGTAGTTTCCTGGCCCACGCCGAAACTCCCGGAGCCCTGCAAACCAGCAAGCATAGTAGCATCCTGTTCAAATGTTATTGTGGAAACACTGTGCTGTTCTAGGTCAAATGTATCCAAATTAAACCAAGGGAGATGGAAATAACTCTCCCTTGATACACCATGGTGGCTGAAAGTGGGTTTGTTTATGAGTAGAATAAAATTTACAGCTAAATATAAAAAAAAAAAAAAAGATACATCATCATCTCGTTAAGCTTGAGTAACATGTCATTCCACCTCTGGACTCTGGAAAAAAACACTAAGGTCATGCCTAAAATAAGACCAGGAAGGGCTGAGGATCACACCAGGGGTAAAACCGCAGACTTTTCCCACCTCTTGATTAAGGCATCAGGCAGGTTACAATTGGACAGTGAGGTCATTTCTCTTGAACCAGGAAAGCACTGTGGATTTGTTCTTTCATCACACACACACACACACACACACACACACACACACACACACGCTGACCCCTGGGACAGCTTCTGAATCAGGTGTCTGGTCTTGGTATGAAATGGTGATTACTACTTATTTTTCAAAAGCTATTTACACAGACTGTTGGAGCCATAGAGGAGAGAGACAGAAACAAAATGTTTCTCTATCTCTTTTTTTTCAACTATGAAAAAACTTTTAAAAGTTTGTGTTATGAAAGATTTCACCTCCTAGTTACTAAAATAAAGATGACTAATTGGCTTCCTAAGGAAACACAAAAGAAACCAAAAAGTCACATGCAGCAAAGTGTTACTTTTTAATAGGTTTCTGTTTTACATTAAAAAAAAAAATTCTTGAAGTTTTAGAGGACATCCATGACCACTTGGATTGCCTAAAAAAGGATCTGGTTTTGCCTCTTACTGGGCAAAATTCCTTGATTTTGCAAAACCTCTGCTTCCTCAATCGGTAATTCCACTTCCTACCCTCAGAAGAGGTTATGGGGGTTAAATCATCTCCCATCCATAGCAGCGCCAAGCCCAGAATCTGGCACATGTTGGGGTGCAATCAATTCCTTCCTTCCTCCCAACTTTCAATGACTGGGGCTATTGACCAATGTTGTGATACATGGAAATGGGGGAAATGAAAAGATCAGTAGGGCTAAGGGGGAAAAATGCTCCAAACGTTTTAGCCAAAAATGAAAGTCTTCTCTAACTCTATATTGTGCATGGTAACCCACCTTAAACTGACATACTGGCTGTGTTATTCTAATACATACATTAATTTTAAGGTAGAACATCCTGTTTGCAGCCACTAGCTTTAAAAAGTCATTTAACCTCCTCTGTGTAATCTGCAATACTATTAGAAGAACCCCAGGACTCCTGCAAGAGTTAATAAGCCCCATCAACACTCCTTTCTGTTATATTGTAGTCCCTTATATGGTTAATTATTTGCCTGTTTGCCATGCTAACTTCCTCAAGTCATTGGATTCATGAGAGGTATGAGAGACAGTTCTTGACCACCATGTTTTCTGTTATAGCTTCAGTGCTCTTTTCAATGTTGAATAAATGAGGTTGAACTAACATAGCCACATGCCCTTTAGACACTATGGGAATCTTGCTGATGAAGGCTCCACCACTCTTTAAATTCAATAAGCGCTTTAATCGCCAAGTTTATGTTGCTTACCTAAAGAGGCCAATTTTACAAGTGAATAAAAACAAGTGAATTGCTGGTTAGATGCCAAACAATCAAAAGGACTGTCTACATTCATATAATTCTGCCTGCCCTGTTGTGTCCCAGAACCCTCACGCTGAGTTTCCAGAACTCTCCTGTCCCTCACACTACTGTCCCCTTGGAGGAGTTACCTGCTCGACCCTGCCCAGCTCCCAGGCAAACCCATGGGGTCTTGAGCGAATGTGTGGGCATCAAAAGGCAAGAGGCTGGATGTCCCTCTGCCATGAACATGAAACACCCTTCAAAAGCCAAATCAAAGAAGGGAAAATCACCTGAAACAAAAAACTACATTTTAATTTTCTTGACATTTTTTGAGGTTAAAAAGCAGCAGAGGATACTATTTTTCAAAATTAGATATACTTGCTTAAGTTTCTATTGAGGAATCTGGTGTCCTTGTGAAAACACACCCTGAGAAGCAGCACAGTGTAAAGAAATGACCACTGGACTTTGAATCTGGGAATGAATACCAGCAACTCTGGACTTGCTGGCTTTCCCAAAGCTTTCTCAGATGGTTCTCTCTTTTTGTGGGAATAAACAAATGACAAAAAGGGGTAGGCAGAAAGAAGTGGGAATATAATACCTGCCTTGCCTAGAGTTGTCATGAAGACCAAAGGGGCCAACAGACACCGAATTCCTTTGGAAACTTTAAAATCCTTCGTCAAGGTGAGATCCCACTGTTGGGACTTTTTCACACAGAGAAAAATTCTATGAAAACTGACTCTCAAAACTGAATGCTTTCTTTCTTCAAATACACTTTGGTTAACTGGTCGTTAATGACAATTTATTACAATGTGAATTCTAACAAAATAAAATTTTCAGCTAGGCAGTGCTAATTGAAACAAATGGGAAATAAGAAAAAATGTATTTTCATATATCTCACTACAATGAGGATCATATTCTTTACAAAATGATTATGGAAAAAGAGCACTGTCATTGAAGAAGAAATGAGCTGTGTTCTGAAGCATTCAGTCCATCACTACATCTTCCTAAATAAAAATCTCTCTGTTCTAGTCCTAACCATTGCTCAACGCTATCAGCTTCTTGCTGTCCCTACTACCATTCCTCTAGGTCAGGCACACAGTCTCTTGTTCATTTACTGAGCTAGCCTCTCCCCAGTCTCATAATGGCAGGACCTTTCTAGAATAAACCCCTCCACGGTATCACATCTCTCGCGCTGCCTTTCTGATCTGCGCCCTTGCACTCCTCCCTCCAGCCAGGCTGGACTCCTGGGCACCCGCAGCCCACCACATGCTCTCCCGTCTCTGGCCTTTGTCCCTGCTGGCCACACTTCACTTGTCCCTCCCACTTCTCTAGGTTAGCTCCCGCTGCTCCTTCAGGCTTCAGCCCCCTTTTCTGGGAAGACTTCCTTGACCCTAATAAGTGTCCTTACTATGCTTGTATGTCTTCTCTCCTGGCTCTCCCCAGTCCCTGCTACAGTGGCTGTGTGATGATCTCCACCCAGCAGACTGTGAGCCCTCCCACTTCCCCAGGGCCTGGTCTAAGCATGTGTTCAATTAAAAAAAAAAATGCGTGGGACAAATGAATAACTGATCTCCTGTTCTGTCTGCTTTCATTGTACGATCCGGCACAAGACAAAACAAAACAAAACACCACAGTTATTCTCTAGAAAACACAGAGATGCAACTGGGTCCTTCAGAGTAAGAATGAGGACATCCTTTTCAGTATCATGCCGAGGCAAACAGGTAGAGAGGTCTGAAAGAAGAGTCGAGGGTCTCGACTCATATTAAGTTTCCCCCAAGTCTCCACATTTTAAAACCACTAATTTCCTCATTGCTCATGCCCTTTCAATATTCCTTACAAAGGTATTTTCAATTTCCATTTGACATGTACTTTCATCAGTTAATTTTTAATTGAGCCAAATATTAAATGCTCACATTAACCAGACAAAGCGTGTTTAGCTACTGATTTGCAGTGACAGCTGGTGTTATTCTCACACACAGGCCAAGCATGAAATAGAAAACTAATAACCCCTTAAGTGTGTTCTCAAAGTATCATTTATGGGAAAGAAGACGACTTTCAAAGGAGACTTGTGCAATGGCTGTCATTTTTTTTCCCCGAGCCACAAGCTGTTACAAAGCAGGGAAGCTCATTTTCTCACGGATACGGACAAGCTCAAGAATCCCACTGTCACTGGATGTATTCATTAAGAAGGAATCTGGCAGCAGCGCAGGGGACAGATACTTTGGAGAACGGGCCAATTATCTGGGTGTCCTTTATAATTTGAAGTTTCTGAATTCACTCATAGATAAGCCACTTGAAGAGGGTCTGGCAATGGTAACATAATGCACAGATGGTCACTAAAGAAACGAGAGGGAGGATGGGAGAGAGAAGAGAATTTGCTTGTGGTTTCATTCATGGGGACAAATCTGCAAGCTGACACATCCTTCTTTTTAAAAAGCCCCTGGAGAAGTATGGTCAAGCTTCATTACAAGTAAACAAATCATACAATCTTTCTCAAACAGATGACAAATGATGAGCAATAACACTTTGAGTTTGCTTCATGCCAAGGGATGAGGGTTCTTAAAATACAAATTCCACCAGTTCTTAAAACCACAGAAAGGCAGTGATTCTTGCTTCAAGCAATACAGAGAATTGAGTCCAAAGCTGCCAGGCCAGTGGTTTTTATCCAGGACACCTCTGGTGGTCTTCGCTGGTCAGTGTCTGGAGAAGTAAAATCCTAGGTTCTCTCACCTAGGAGAACACTGAGCTCTACTGACTTCCACCATCAATGGCAGCTTGTTTTTGTGGGAGAAGAACTAGGGGATCATTTATTCCTATGACTTTTATGCTGTAGTTCTCTTATATTGGGGCTATAACACTAATGGGGCGGGACCACCTTGTTCCCACTGTGAGAACCCTGGACAAGCCCTGATTTCTTTAATGATAAGGTGACGAAAACCTCAGACATCGAGACTTCTTTTTTTTTTTTTTTCACCCAGAGATAAGCATTGTATTTGGTGTCGTTAGACAAGGGAAGTAAAACAAAACAAAACAAAACAAAAACAAAGAAACAAAAAAACCCGCAATCTCCATGGCCCAGGTTATAATGTTGGCAATAAGGGCAGAAATATATGGAGTCCCAGGATATGCCCATATATGAGAGTGTTGTAAAATACTGCAAATAAGCTATGTTAACAAAATTTTTTAACCCAGACACATTTAGGATTTCACCATTTATAAAAGATGAATGATATAATTCTACTCAGTGGTCCCAAATCAATAAGTGGGGATATAATTTTAGTGGAGGATGCTTAGTAACTTAATCTCCCATGAATATATGACCAAGCCAACAATGATGATGAGGTTAGGCCATTCCATCTCTTATCTCCCATCCCTGTCACCTGTCGCCTTGCCCAATCCTTGAATGAAGTCATCTACTCTGAGAAGAAAGTAGGAGACACGCAGAAATGTAGTTAGGGTCTACTTTTAGGTTTTAAATTACGTAGATTTTACTTATCATTAACATTTTTTTTCTGAGGAAAACATTTAAAAAATGCTGTCCTTTTTTCATAACTATTTCTTGGGATTTGGGGGAAAAACATAATCATATTTGTAAAGCTGAGTACTGAAAGAATTTCATTTTTATTTTTTATGAAGGATAACTGATACGTAGCATTAGCTCTAGCTGGACAACGTCAAGACATCAAGACTTCTACTGGGCTTGAACCATGGGACGGAGAGCAGCTAAGCACATAAATAGAGACTGTGTGCGTTTTGTATAAACAGATATAAAGTGACAACCCATAGTCTACTGTCTAATATTAGCCTTAAAGACTTTTATTAAAGTTGCACGTTTAATGTAAAGCAAAATCTAGACTTCTCTTCAAGTATGAATGACACGCTTTTTTCAATTCAGTGATGAGGGATGAAATCAAAACACTTCACGGGTGTCTTTTTTTTCTCATTTCTATTAACAAATCTGTGACATGGGACATTTGGAACACAGACACACACTCTATAGTAAGGAGAGTAGGAGAACATTAGTTGGTTAGGATGAGTTAAATACTCAAAGTGCCTCTTCCAGAATCTTTTATTCATTTATTCATTCAGTAAACAATTATTGTGGGTACCTACGATCTACTCTGCTAGGTACAGGTTAAACAGAATAGGAGAAATATTTTTCTAAATGATGAAGTACCACCAGTGAAGGAGAACACTAAATTTATAAGATCTCCATAAATGGTGGTTATTATTAGGATGATGGGACAATGCTAATTTGACTCAACTTGCATTATTGTTTAAGTAGGCAAACTGGTAGTGGGAAGTCGAGCTTTGAACAGTTAACTCCCAAGTTAATCACCATGATCCAATCCATAGAAGTCTATGGAGGACTTTTCTGGAAAAGCAGTATGGAATGAGCAGGGGCAGTTAGGACCATGTCTGGAAATGCAAGAAGGAAATGGAAGATCTACCTGGTTTGGGGGGAAAGGCATATTGTAGTCTTGCCCCAAATTCTTTCTTGAGCTCCAGATCCTTAAGGCCAATTGCTAATGGGCATCTCCACTTGGATATCCTACTGGAAACTCAAGTTGAAAATGTCCAAAATGAACTTCATCACATTCATCCCACAAAACAGCAAATGTCCTTATCTTTCCTCTTTCTCTTGAGGACAATAACACTTTTTGAACGAGCTGGGTTTCAGACTTGAGTCTTTTGCTTCTTCAATCTGTTGTCAGTCCTCTGGTTTCCCTTCGGCATCGCCCCCCACATCTGCCCCATCTTTTCCATTCCCCACTCTGCCACCATGGTTCAAACCCCCTACCCAGTCTCCCACTGTCCAGCAATCTTCTGCAAGCCCACATATCCTGCCTTACCTCAGAACCCTTTTGATAATCGTTTTAATGTCAACCAAGTTAAATACAAATCTCTCAACTTAGGACCCAGTCATATCTCATGAGAGAGCTCTACGTCCCAACCAAGTCAGACTCTATTATTCCCACTATTGTCCAATTAGGTCTCATACCTTCCTGTCTGCTCTGACTTCTCCAGGCCAGTTATCTAAAATGCCCTCTCCCCATAGCTCCTACCATCTACCTCCTGCATGAATCTCTTCCAGATCCCCTTCCAGCTGGACCAGATGGCTCCACCCACTAAAGAGTGGCAAAGATTACAGCATCTTACATCTTTTTAGTCCCACTACTGGTTGACAAGTTCCTTGAAGGCAAAGTTGATCTTACACATTTTTTTACTCAACTAAAACACCTGGCATAGAGCCTTGCACATAGTATGCCCTCAGTAAATGTGTTTTCAATGAAAAAAATTAATGTGCATGATACGCGAAATCACAAGATCTTCATAACTCTTTTCATTTCCATCCCTGCCCTTTGTGAGTTAAGTTTTTTGAACAATTGCTCACTTGCCTTGATAAGACTTCTTCATACTGTTTTCTTCTTATACTGTTACTTTAATATTTAGTAAGTGGCTCTGCCTCAATATACTTATAATTTTGTTATTACAAAAACTCAAAACCACCCCAAAAATCTTTCAGTTTTAAAATGAAAGAGAGAGAGAGAGAAAGAAAGAGAGAGAGATGCTAGCAGGAATTCATAAGGGAAATGACTAGGAGATAGTCCTGAAATTTTAGACTCAGAAGTGCCAATTGGCATATTTATGGACTCGCCTTTTTTTTTCCTTAAGGGATAAAATATCAATCTCTAAAGCTGATGATATAATTTGCAGTCAATTTTATTCCTATTCTAATTGCTCTCTCTCTCTCTATATATATATATATAGAGAGAGAGAGAGAGAGAGAGCAAATAGGCAGTGAATTAAGAGGACTAAGTATCTGTCCCAGATTCTCCTGGAAAATTCAAATGCACCTGAGTGGACTATCGGCTGCAATTCAATTTCAGAGTCACTACATAGGTCCAACATTCACGGTGTTGCCAACTAAAGCAATCTTTGTTCTCAGCCAAGAAGAGATGGAAATAGTCAAGAAGAGACAGCCAGCAACATTGATCCTCTGTCTGGTGCTCTAAGCATTAAAAGTCGCAAACTCTCGATACTTCCACAGCTTAAGAAAAGACAGTTTAAAAGAGAGAAATAGAGTAATTGGAACTGTCACAAGAAAGTCGTATTCGCCTCGATGGAAAATCTCCCTTGAAATACTAAAGCTTCACTTGACGCAGTGGGTCCTCGAGTTGTTTTCAGGAGGCATAGTAAAGAGGAGAGTGGGGTCAGTCATAAGTTTCTGACTCATTATGTGGAAGCCCCAGAGAGCCGATGAGCTGATTATTAACTAAAAATGGAATATGGCTCTATCCCTGACATTCTGAAGGCAAAACAAGGAGCAGGATGAAAACACAAATTTTCCAAACAGTTTCCCAGGGAAGTGCGTGTTCTATGTGTCATGGGGAGGAGAGGTCCACATTCTGCAGAGAAGTTTCTCATAGAATCCTGTCAATCGCCCAAGAAAAATCACCCAAGTCGCTCTCAGTACATTGCTACAAACGGTCACCCCCGCATGGCAGGGACGTTCCCTTTCAAACCGTTTCGGGGGCGGTTGGGGAAGTAGTCTTGAACAGAAGCTATTTTCATTAAGTTAGTTAAAGCTTATTTATGGCTAGAGTATAACCCCCCTAATCTCACATTGCAGAGGTGAGAGCAAGTAAAATTCTGCCGGCAGATCCTATCTGCTCCCCGCGCAAGTGGCTGGAATTCACGATCTCTGGGGGAAAGTGTCGCCTCTGTTGACAGAATCGCGCCTTGCTCCGCTGCCTACAGCAAGACTGGAGTCGAGCTTATAATCTGGCCACAGCCCTTTTCCGCTCCCTCTTGCTGGAATGGAGGCAGAACATTCTTTTCCTCAGGCGAATCCCCCTGCATGTGCTGGGAGAGCACCAGGATCTACATCCAAGAGGCTTCCCGGCAGTGGGATGATGGGCAGGTAGGGGACAGTCATGGGGCAGGGTCCCCATCAGAAATGGCTTTGGAGAGCTAGAAACAATCATGCCATCATCATTCTGATTGAAGGACAGCTGGGTTTATCTGTTGTCTGGCAAGTAAAAATCAGAGAAACAACGTTGGCACCATAGAATTGAGCGTATATCAGAATGAACTGTAAAAGAGAAAAAGCTTTTTTGTAATCTCAGAAGTTTTATAATCTCCATTTAAAGAAAGAGGACCATGAATGCAAGCAGTTAGACAGAACATGACCTGCCCTTCAGGAACACAAACGCTACAGTGGACTAGATATTTCTCTACGCAGAGTTTTGGAAGAGAAGCCTCTTAATAAACCAAACAGTATTATAACCTAAAACAAAAGAAAACAAAAGCTTTTTTTGTAATCTCTCCCAAAGGAAGAGCCCCTCTTCTGTTCAAAATCAACTTGTATTTTTCTGCATACAAGGATGATTTAAGAAAGACAGTTCTTTGAGTTAAGTTATTCTAATTATCCTATTCAAAGCCTTGATTGTCTTTTACATACAAAGAATTAATGAAATACTTAAAAAATAGAGGACAGGTATTTATTAAGTCTTTTTAATATGTATTAAGGCTTCTTAATATGTATTAAGAGTGTTTAATGGGTAAATATTTAACAAGGGAACTCCCCCTGCCTTTCAGTTCTCTTAAGTGTGTGTTGGTATCGTACAGTATTTTTTTTAATTATCTACATTTCTCCTCCTATTTTAATCAGATCTAATGCACACATGAACAGCCATATGGTTAGAAGTAACTTTTTTAGAAAAAGATAGAAGTGTATGCAAAATCATATATACTTGGATATTTTTTTTCTTTTTCTCTCTAAATCTGAGAATCTCGGATCATGCTTATAGGGCTGTAACTATGAGTTTACTTAGATACTTACAACACTAGCCCGTGAGGTCACCCAAGGCAGGGGTAAAGCTGTCTTTCCTGTGTCCCCAGCCTAACCCAGGGCCAGGCACATAAAGACTTGCTATCATATCTGTTGAACAACCACCTCAGTCCTTGCATGATTTTCATCATTAATCCTGTTGAGAAGTCAAATACTAATATTGTTTGAATCAAACCAAGAAGAATGAAAGAAAAGCTTGCTAATGCAATAAATTCACGGAGTGGTCTCCTGTATGTAGCTGGGGGAGAGGGTGACCAGCTTGCCCGGTTACAGCTATGCCTGAATAAGGTGATGATATTAGATTACCTTAAAAAGGTTTAACAGAACCTTTGAACCTCAAATACAATCTACCTCTGGGGGGGAAACCTTTCTACTTGTTCGCGACAAAGACAGTGTTGTTTTTCCAGCACAAATGCACTTGTGCCGAGATACTGCTTTGCGGGACTATTACTAAGACACGATGAGTGACCTCGAAATGGGCGTGGGGAGAGCTGAGTGGGAGCGACCACTAGTACCACACACAGCACCCACACACCTGCTTTCTGAGGGAGGTTACCATTCCTCCAAAAAGCGGACTAGGACTAGAAGTAGAGATAAGGAAAAACTCTAAAGAGTTTGCTTTAAAAACAACAACAACAACTTGTGGCTGTTACCTGGCGTTCCGCGTGGCCTCGTGACGTTTAAACAATCTGAAATGTACCAGCTCAATTACGGATTGCTAAAAAGATCAATCAGTTCTCACTAGAAAGCACAGCTAAAAGTAACAGGATGCTCAAAAGAAAGCCATGTTTGCAACAAACATTGAATAGCAATGAAAGCCCTACAACAGAAAAGGGAACTAAGTGAACTATGAAATTTTACAAAGGTCCACAAATACAATCACTCAACAGCACGTGACTTGCAAACTCCAGGGGAGATAATGTAGTGGGTTTTTTTTCTACAGAATAAATTATTGCAGGGAGTCATGTGATTCTTAGCAGGCAGAAAGAAAGATGCACTTTCCCAAGGAAAGTTCATCATTAAATATCTTACTTAAGACTGGATCATCTTCAGACTATTTTTAATCCCTATCATTTCGCTGCCAAAATTGGCCATAAGCAGCTGATACTTGGCCACCAGGAAAATGATGCTTTTTCACTTATTTCGTGCACTGGCACGAGAATCGTATTGCTTTTCAGTTTAATCAAGTGTTTTGGTGGGTCTAGACTGCCAACAGAAGACAGAAACTGCTTGCCGACCAACTAATAAAAAGGAAGCTAACCTCTACTGGATGTGGAGAAGTCAGTTCCTGTCTTCCTAAACCACAAAGACCAAAAGACAAAAGACAAAAAAAAAAAGAAAGAAAGAAAGAAAGAAAGAAAGAAAGAAAGGAAAGAAAGAAAGAAAGAAAGAAAGAAAGAAAGAAAGAAAGAAAGAAAGTCATGCCCCCATCTCATCAACAGAATGAAGCTAATCTCCTATTTAAGCCTTCTCTTTCTCTTAGTAGCCCACACCTCTCTCCTGAGACATGAAGCTGAATGTTGTCCCATTTCTCAGCTTGGAGCGAGCTATCAATTTCACTCACCGTCAATGGGCCCAGATCTCAACACTTTGCCTGCAAGAGCCCCTTCCCCTTGAAGCAATCTCAGTTGAGGCATCTATAGAACTCAAACCGTGTTACAAGGGGGTAAAATAATAACTAATGGAGCTATCAAAAGAGCTAAATCTCATGCCTTTAATTGGAATAGAAAAGCTGTGTTACTTTATTGGGATCAATAATGCCAATACAGATTGTATAGCTATCATGAAAAGCATTCTTGGGAAGACTGAGCTTACAATAATTTATCTCCTCCCTTTTGTTCCAATGTATCTCGTCCAAGGATCAGACCACACCAGTAGACGCCCGGGAAATATTCAGTATTCTAGGTAATACCAGAAACCTGTGAGGCCACTGGAATGAGACACTGAAGGACACACCCCAGATTGTCATTCCTCCTAAAAGATGGCCCCAGGAACCAATGGTAGATAACAGTCAACATCTCAAATTTTTATGTGCACTTGAAAACCTGTATCTCTACTGAACCACAAATTCAGACTCATTAGCTACGGGGTGGAAACTGAGCTTCTGTATCTCTAAGCTCCCAGGTGATGCCCATACTGCTGAATGAACCCCACTTGGGTTAGCAGGGTCTCGGACATTTCCTAGAACTAATACTGCCTTGTACTCCCTCTGTCCTGCTTCTCTCACAATGACTTATTGAAACTTCGGAATAAAGCCACACTCCATTCTGACCCAATTTCTTCTTTAGTCTTTAATGTGTAGGCTCCTGGGACTATCTCTCAGATGCCTCTCCCTCTAAGACGCTGCTTTTCTCCAAGCTATGGAACATGGAATACAAACAGTTTTCCTTAATCTCAGATGGCTGATTTTGCATCAATAGCAGCAAAGAATTGGCTTCGCATCTGAAGTGCCCATTATTATATGTGCAGTAGATGGGCTGAACCACTGAGTTCTAGATGCCACACAAGTCATTGTCAAAGGTCAAAAGAATGTACTAGCTCTCTCCTGAAACTTGACCGTTAGCATTCAGAGTACTTTACACTGTAAGACGCAACACAGTACTATGGATGCAACCCTGCCTGACTGGTGCAAATTTCGGGGGAGATCTGTCTGTATGCCATATGCCTAAACTAGACATTTCGATTAATCATGCCCATTTCAAAGACTAGGTAAATCATCTGTAACTCTCCAATACTACCACTTTGATTCCAAAGTACCCAATTATGATTACATTTCCTGATACATACTTTTTTTTGGCCAAATTCCTTTGTTTTCCTATACAGTCATCCATCTACATGTTGTTCTGAAAACAACCCATTTTATCATCAGCTATTTATATCTCTATATGATTTATCTTTACCCTGAGAGGTTTTGTCAAAAAAAATTTTTTATCATGTTCTACAATATGTCATCGTGGTTTGGCATCATAAAATACAGCCTCGACATGTATCAATCTCAGATACCTGTTGACCACAGAGATAGGCTCTACTATGAAGACTCTATTTTGAAAGGAGTTAAAAGTGAGCCTTCATTTAAAAAGTAAACTCAATTGCATGAGATGTTAACAAAACAAAGGCCAAGGTTCTATCTTAATTTCTATCATAAGCATATGTCTGTTTCCTAGCTTTTTATTAAATTTCTTAACAGATGACAATTACCACCTCGGATTTCATTCAAAGAGAAAGAAAATTTGGAAGTATTTTTTTCATAAAAATATGAACTGTCAAATCAGTTTTACTTTGGTCTTAAAAAGACCCTTTTGGAGTCTGGAACTCTCTACCTTTTTGGTTATGGTGGTTAAAAATAAAACCACCTACTTAACCAAACATTTAACAAAAATATCCTTTTACCCTTTAGTGAATTCTTCCAGAATTACTAAAGACCTGACAATACAGGACCTCGAAAAGACAATTCACGAAGAGCATTTTACATGTTAGAAATTTAAATGGGGCTATTTTACTTTTAAACACTGAACAGTGGCATTGAAATTTTGTCAACTTTGATCAAATAGGATCAGATTTTCATGTCAGCCATCTACTTTCTTGGCTTTTTCTCTTTTTTTGGCCTTAATATTAGCACGCTTGTAAACTGTAGTAAAATATGTAATATGCTTCTTGAAATTGAATCCACTTGTAGTCATTTCTAGGCCTATAAAATAATAACATCAGAAATTCTCCCTAGAGACTATACAAGGAAGGACTGCGTTGCGTTCTTTTCCAAAAAGAATTCTTCACATTAAAACAAAAAGTCTGAAAAAATTTCAGACAAGTTTTGTCTTTTTACTTTTTCATAAATTAGTAATTTTACTGATACGATGCAGATCTCAGTTACGGTTCTTCAGTCTTAGGGTCTGGACCCCGTCCCCCAAAGAATCACACAAAACAATACCTTTATGACAATGTGATGGAAGCTCTGTCTAGCACTAGAAAAACATTCACCTCACAGATGTTCTTCAAAGCCACAGGCATCGATCGCTACAACTAAAGTCAGAGCCTGAGAGAATCCACAGCTGAGAATCAATGCTTCTACGCTTTCTACAGACATTGTAGATGCAAGTTTTTTCAGCAGAGGAGACCACCAAATGATGTGGACTCTAGATGGTGAAAAGTAAAAGATACTAAAATAACAGTAAATTTTAAAATCATACACCGGGTATAGAAATAGAACGCAAAACACGCAGCCAGGACAAATTATGTCACTGATGAGATCAAGTATTCATGGCCCAGTGGTCTTCAAGACAGTCATGCCCACTGGGAACTACATGGCACACGCCACAGGATGGAGTTTGTGGACTATCGGAAAGTCAACTTACCTCTTTACAAACACATCTAAGTTTTCCAGGGAAAGGGGCTACACTGAATTTCCTCTTAGGGTAGATCTTACCAAGTGAGTCAGAAAAGGCATGCCCTTGGTCCTCTGGTGGAGTCTGTTCTTCTAATTGGGTAGTTCCCAAATTGTAGTACAAATAAGAAACCCCCAGGGGAACGTGTTTAAGATGTGGATTGCCAACACAACCTAGAGTCTAGCTCATGAGTAGTCCCGGCGTTTGGGGGGAGAGCATCTTTAGACCCCCAGTTTGCGAAACCCTGAAGGGATACCATTTATCCCGAGATCCACTGGATAGCAAAACCTGGATCTTTAAGCCTCGACGGCTGGCAAGCAAGGAAAACACTTCTGGCAAGAAGGAATCATCAACGATAGCGTTGGCAGGGGGAGCTCTGTATGGGGGGGGAGTCGGAGGGAAGGAGGCAACCTGATTTTATTTCCCTGGCTCATCAGTTTGCCCTTGGCCCAAGAGCCCACCCACACTCCAACCACGGATTCTCAGCCTCAGATTTGAAACGTGCAGCCCAGACGCACATTCAAGCGGACGTGCACCTACCCAGCCTCCGTTGTCCTGGATCCAGGTGTGCAGGTGCCGGTTCAGGTACTCAGTCATCCACAGGGCAATGTTGTCCACCAGGGGCGACATCTCCCGGTTGACGCTCTCCACACACATGACCCCACCGAACTCAAAGAAGGCCACAATCCTCCCCCAGTTCACCCCATCCCTGAAGAGCTCCTCCACCACCGTGGCAAAGCGTCCCCTTGCGGTGAAGGGTGTCAGGTGCAGCTGGCTGGACATCTCCGCGAAGTCGCGGCGGTAGCGACGGGAGAAGTCATCGCCGGCCTGGCGCAGGGTCAGGTGGACCACAGGTGGCACGGGGCTGAGCGCAGGGCCCGCGGCGGCGGCGGCGGCGGCGGGGGCGGCCGGGGGCGGTAGCGGCGAGGTCCTGGCGGGCGCGGGGGTGAGCCCAGGCTGGGAGGAGAAGATGCCCGGCGCGGGGGCGGCCCCCGGGGGCGCGGCGCCCGCGTCTCCGGCATCCCACTCGTAGCCCCTCTGCGACAGCTTATAGTGGATGTACTTCATCACTATCTCCCGGTTATCATACCCTGTTCTCCCAGCGTGCGCCATCCTTCCCCCGAGGAAAAGCAGCCGGGTACCAGCAGCACCTCTTGCCCCTGCTCCCGCCCCACGGCCCCGAAAGAAAGAATAGTTATAATCCAGCTATTTTATTGGATGTGCTTTGCATTCTTGGATGAGGGGGTGTCTTCAGTCACGCGGAACACTTGATTCTGGTGTTTCCCTCTTGGCATGAGATGCAGGAAATTTTTACTTAAATTCCTTTCGGATCTTTATTTCATGAGGCACATTATTATTAATTATTGTTCATATCAGTCTACTTCCTCTGCGATGCTGAAAGGTCAAAAAAGAAAACTAAGTCAAAATCAGGTGCATTTTCCTTTATACACTGGGTGAAAGAACGCAGGGCATACACACTACAAGTTACACAGCTAAAAAGAATGTATTAAACTGCCTGGAAATTAACTTACTCGAATGCACTTAAAGTTAAAATCTTAAGTGTTTCCAATGAAAGTTACATTAAACCAATTTCCTGTGCAAAGAACTTACTTGTATTTTTTAAGGACAGCATGATCCTCTGTCAAGTTTCCTTTTTTGTGAAAACAAAACAAATGCATAAGGCAAAGATTCCATCAATCTTCAGAACTCTCCAGTTACAGCTGCTTTGAAACTTCCAAATGAATCAGGAGTTGGGGGACGGAGGGTAAAAAATTAGGAGAATTTCCAATTTGATTCCCAGACTTCTCCTTCACAGAAATGTCAATCTGTAGGAATCCCAATCGGAGATCTCAAGAGCACGAGAAAAAAAAAAAAAAAAGGCAGCGGCGGCGGCAGATGAATTACAATTTTCAGTCCGGTATTTGCAGAAGTCCTGTGATTTTCCCCTTCTCGGCAATTTACACACGCACACACACGCGCGGGCACAGACATGGATCTCTATCCGCGGGACCGCTTCACTCCTCCACGGGAGACAGACAGGGACCGGGGGCCGGCGGACGAGCCGGGCACGGGGGCAGGAATCCTCTTCTGATTAAACTCCGAACAGCAAATGCATTTTCCGAAAAGCTGCTTAATAAATGAAGGCTGGACGCGCCCGGCCCGCCGGTGCCGAGCGCGAGAAGCCCGCGCTGTGTGTGGTGCGGCGAGGGGTGGGGAGAAGGAGGTGGTGGGGGAGGGTTTTATTTTTTCCCTCTTTTCCTAAAAAGGATGACTGCTACGAAGTTCTCCCCCCTGGACCCCCTCTTCCGCTGCACCCCACCGGCGCACCCCGCCTCCGGGCTGCGCACCCTTTCTCCTCCTCCTGCTTCTGCGCGGCGGCGCTGGCGGCGGCCGCCCCCTCCGCGCTCCCGCCGCGCACCCGCTCCGGGCGATGACGGCCGCGCCGGCGGGGAGGGCCCGGCGCCCGGCACCTTCTCTGGCAGCGGCGGCGGCGGCGGCGGCTGGGCGGGGAAACCGAGAACCGCGGGCGGGAGCGCGGCGGGCGGGGGAGGGGGCGGGGAGGAAGGGGGCGGGCGCGGGGCGGGGGGGCCTGGCCTCTTCATTCTCTGTAACCGACTGGTTTCCTGTACGTACGTCACACGGTTCATTCAAAAAAAGAAGAAAGAAAGAGCCCTCCTCGGAGCCGCCCCGCCGCCCCTCCGCCCCGCTCCCCTTCCCGGGTTAAAGGAGCCGCGGCCGGGCCGGGAGCGGCGCGCCCCGGCGAGATGGCATAAGCGCTGGGGCCCGCGGCCGAGGAGGGCGCGCCAGCACGCCCGCCCGCACCCGGCCGCATCGCCCGCCCGCCGGGCCCAGCCGGTGGGTGGCGCGAGGCGGCGCAGGCCTCCCGCGCGGCCGCGGCTCGGCGGGTGTGCAAGGGGCCTCCTCGGGCCTGCGGCGGGCCGGGCGCGCGCTCGGGGCCCGCGAGGGGCCGGGGGCGCCCGGGGGACTGCACGCGGCCGGCCCGGCGGCTGCTGGGTGGGTGCGCCAAGGGCGCAACCGCCGGGAATCGCTTCGACCCTTTTAACCGAGTGTGTGCGTGTGTGTGTGGTGTGTGCGCGCGCGCCAGGAATCGCTTCGACCCCTTTAACCGAGTGTGTGTGCGTGTGTGTACGTGTAAACATCGCGTTGCCGGCTCTTGGCAGCTGCCAGGGAGAAGACCCAGGCCCCCGCTGCCCCCGAGCAGTGGGAACTCAGCGTTGCCCTTTGGGGAAGAGAGGCAAGGGGAGCCCCAAGCGTGGTGTTTACTTTCGACTTGCTTCCTAGGTGTGCTGGCGGAACGCACACCCTAGGACACCATCCGCGACCAAGGCCAGACAGAGCTCTCAGCGGGCCAGTGAGGGGCGAGTCGAGGATATCAGGGGGTTTTAAACGGCTAAGTAAATGTTTTTCCTCTGCCCCTGACAGGATTGGCGCTGGGTTGGGGCTGGAGGCTGCTGGGGTCTACAGAGTAACTTTCAGGCCCACGGTCCTAGCAGCAGGGTGGGTGGGTTTCCCAAGGCCTGTGGGGTCGCCTAGCAGCCAGTGCTAGATGGCTGCACCTTCTCAAGTTATCTACACACACACACGCTCTACACACATATATATTGTACTCACAGGCACACACATTCTTTCATTCATCAGCCTGAAGAGCCCCCAGGAGAAAAGCATAAGAGGGCAAACAAGTTGTGCGTGTTTAACTTTTTTTTATCGCAGAAAGTCTTTGACAAAGCGCCAAGAAAAAAAATGTTTACTAAAAGCAGAGCAGCTTACCTGGGCTCAAATACAAATATATAGGGATGCTGGATTATACTGCTCATAGAAACGTGGCAATGTGAGCACTGCAGTGTGTACAAACGTGTTCTGACACCATCTTCATTTTGTCTCGTTCCTAGTCTAAAATCAAAGCATGTATTCTTGAGCAAATAAGCACAAATTATTTTCATTTCATTTCTCGTACCCAATCAACCAACATGCCAACCTCTTGCATGTAGGGATGGGTGCCTTGTACAAACTTCTTATCCCAGCAAGAAGGAATGAAGGAAGATGCTCCTTCCGGCTTTCTAATGGCTGTGACGTGGCACTGGGGGGTGGGAGGGGCCAGAGGTTCTGGCCTGGAGGTGGACACTAGGTATATATAGACTGACCTGATATATGTTCTCACAGAAAGAGTAGAAACCTATACTAATGCCTCAAGAGGGTAGTTTTAAGGATCTTCTCAGCGGCTTGTCTTAGACCCCCAAAATTACTTAAGAGGAATTGAAAACCTTAGTGCTTCTGAGACCCAGCATGTGAGTGAGGAAATGAGAGGACAGAGCTGGAAAAGAGATTGTACTTCTGCAAAGGGGGCCTCCAGAAGGAAATGGATCCCCCATTCCTGGAGAAAGAAAAGCCTCCTATTTTTTCTCCTCCTTTGCTCCCACAGAGCCTCACTTGACAGATTTTCTCAGACTTATTCCTTCAGTGGCATCTTGGCCATCGCCAGCCATTCTCAGGACAGGTCTGCGTTACAGTCCTTGACTTAGATTACATATCTCCCAGGAATGTTCTGAATTCTCTTTATATCGAAAGAGTGAAACCATTCCTCCATTCAGATTTGATTATTAGATTCCACCTTAAAATGTGAGGGCAGGTATTGTAAGAAGTGTGCGGATTAACTATCTCTGGGGATTGGGGGAGGGAGTGGAGGGGGCCCTGGCCTGAGTCGGGAGTCCTGGGTTTGAATCTTAGGTCTGTGCCAGAGACCTTCCAACAACCTTCCACCTGTACGCACTATGGGCTTTTCACTTCACAAGATGCCTTCCACTTTTCAGAGCCAATGGACTACTCGCAGCTTTGCCTGGCTGGATTCTAGGAGTGGGGTAGCACCAGGAAGAGAAGAGAACAAGACGCAGAGAAAGTGAGATTGTATCAAGAGCCTGAAAGGCCTGTGTTTTCCTTCTTCATTCTCCAGTCTGCCAAAGGAGCAGCTTTTTATTGCCAGTTTTCGCCACCTACTGGTTGATGTTTAACAGTATCATTCAGAAAGTCGTCCTCATCCATCACCAATATAAACACGTCCAAAGTTTATGAAATTCAAAAAGGACATTATTCTAATCTGGGCATACGTGTTTTATATCTAGGCATGTAGTAAGTCTTACTATTAAACTTTTTATTTAAAATGAGGATAGAAAAACCCCATTCATTAACTGAGAGGGAACTGACAACTAACAGATAATGCGAAAGAGTTAAAAATATAAAACACGACCCCAAATCACTTAGGCAAACTAAAGTGGAAATAAATCCATAAAGGAAATGAACTGACCAGAGGGAGTAAGAACAAAGAGTTCACGTAACCTGCATAAAAAAGAACTGCTTAAAACACCACATCTCCCAGAGAAGCACTCCAAAACACCAATTTCCAGTTTCGAGTGTCTTCGATATCATCATTTCCAGCTTTAGTGAGATATAATCGACACAGCTTACACATTATGAACTCTTACACTAAATAGTGTCACATGCTTTCAGATGGGTTGCATTTGTTGTTGGTCATTATTATAGAATAATATTACAATACTAATTCTCAATTAGGGAATTAGCATTAGGTACTAATACTAACAGTAATACTGTTCCCAGTGCATTAATGCTCCAGAGCCTGTCTTCTGCTGTAAGACTGACTAAATCTGATTTGTCCACTATGTGCTCTCAAACCATCCTTGTCATCACAAGGAAACACTTTGGCCAAATCTAAACCAACAGGCCTTGGTTTAACTGAGAAACCTACTTAACTATTTAGTGGTGGGTCCTAAACCTCCAAAAATGTTCAGAATAATTAAGCAACAACCTTTGAAGCTAGGCAACGAACTGCTGATGAATCATTGTGTTGTGTGGGTTTAATAGCAGGCAAGTCATGCTTCCTTCTGGTTCACAAAGGCAAGTGTAGGAAATTTACTCGTGGCAATTTTTTCCTTTCAAATCCATGACTTGGCATTTAAAGTGAAATAAAATAAGAGCAGGGAATTAAATTTTTCAAATGGCCACTGCTCTCGTTGGATCAAAACTGCAGTTAGGCCCAAACAATGTGAAACACCATAGTATGGACGTGAAATAAGCAAAGAATTTACATTCTTCTGTGCAATGACTTTTGTTCTCTTGCGTGATTTAGCACAGAGCACAGTGTCTCCCGGATATTACTGATGAACATGTTTAGAGAAACAAGGTTAATGCTTTTGTTTCCTAGGGCTGCCATAACAAAGTACCACAGGCTAAATGGCTTGGAACAGACATGTATTCCCCCACAGTTCAGAAGGCGTGAAGTCCAAAATCGAGGTGACAGGTGGGCCAGGCTCCCTCTGAAGGCTTTAGGGAAAGATCTTTCCTCACCTCTTCCTAGCTTCTGGTGGTGACTGGCAATCCTTGGGGTGCCTAGGCAGGCACCTGCGTCACTCTGATCTGCCTCTGCTGTCACGTGGCCTTCTCCGTGTCTCTCCATGTTCTATTCTTGTAAGGTTGCCAGCCATACTGGATTAGGAACCGAATAACCTCATCTTAACTCAGTTATATCTGTAAAGACCCTACTTCCAAGTAAGGTCACATTCACAGGTACTGGGGGTTAAGACGTCAATGACATCTTTCGAGGGCACACAACTGAACCCATAAAAATATGTGTCTAATATGGGATCTTTCAAACTAATGAGAATGGTTTATGCCAAGGCTCGGGGCTCAGCAACCCCAGAATTTCAAGGGGCCCGTGATCTTTTTAAAGCTCAAATCTGGCCATTTTATATTTCTGCTCCAAGTTCTTCGGAGGCTAAAGTCGCAGCTCCTCTGTATGGCACTATCTGGTGCAAATCTACCACATGGTGACACCCTTTCCTCACGCATTCCCTTCTTGCAGCCATATTAACTCTGTGCTTTCTGGAATGCACCAAGATCTCTCATGTCTTTTGCCTTTGCACATCTGCTCGTCTCCCTGAAATGCACCCAACCTTTTCAGAGCGAATTCATACTCATTCCTCAAGTTTCAGCTCCAGAACTCCCCCCGCCACAACTTGCCCCTGTGAGACCCATGCCTGACTTCCCTGGGCAGTCCTAGGAGCCCACTTGTGCCACTGGAAGACCAGGGTTAATACAGGTGATAGGAGTGCAAAAGGCAGAAAACGGGGGTTTGAATGTGGGCTCCATCATTTAGTAGCTGCTACCGTGGACTAGTTACTTAACCTCTCTGTGCCTGTGCCCCTCTGGGCAAGGGGGACATAAAGAGTACTACTTGAGGGTTAGTGTATGACTGAGATGATTAAATGTGATACGCTCACAACAGTCTCCAGCATGGGTGAGGTTTTCAATGTTAATTATGATATCTTCATCATAGCTATTGTCAGATTCACAGTATAATTTCTAGCATATATTTTTCTCTTTAGATTATCAACTATTTAAGGACAGGGGCTGTATTTTTCTTTGTGCATTCCCGGGCTAGAATAGTGTCTGACATTCAAACATTTGTGGCATAAAATTCAGAGGCCCCAAGCTGAAGAAAGGAAGTCCAGGAAGACTTGTAAGAGCCTTGAGAGAGATGAAGGAGAGGGGAGGGAAGAAAGAAGAAATGTAATCACCACCGGGGAGGGACAAACTGTTTACGCAGAGTAGTAACCCCAGGGGCCAGGATGCCGAGCTCAATAAATGAATGCTGAATGAAGGAAAATCGAGGGTATGAAATCAGGAGTGGAACGCAAGAATTTTGTTTCCTTTTGAACATCCAAATTTAAAAATTACAGAAGGGCTACCATATGCTGTTCATAGTATATACACTGCTCAAATTTAGAGAAAGCTTAAGCTTGCAAACCAAGATGTCCAAGGAATCTCTTCACGATGGAAAACAAATTTTCCCATTTAAAGACTGAGGAATATTAAGGTGTGTTATTTTATATATCAGTCTTCTGTGTCCTTCAGAACCTAAGAAATATTTCATTGTTAGTATATGGAGGTTTAAAGTGTGCGGAATCTATTTGTTTTCATATGAACTGTAATTACATTAAGAAATTTTACTAAATTCCACTTTTCTTAGCCTTTTACTCATGTATCCCATACCTGAATCACATAAACACAGAACATATTTGAAACAGGAGCTCAGAATGCCAAGTGCTTACCCTGGAAACACGAGTTCCTCAAGAATGATCACAATCAAGCCTTGTCAATGGTTAGGACGCGTGGTCAGGGTAAGGTTATGAGAGAGATTTGTGTTTAGTTTAAATGACTCTTAAGAAATGCAAATTTCTAAAAAAAATACATTTTCAAATCTGTAAAGCTTGTTCCCCATTTATTTTCTGTTGTGACTCAGAAATACAAGATATGAAAATTAGGTTACAATTTGCCACAAAAGCTTCTAAAGTAGCAAACACAAGTTCTAATATATATCAAAATAGCCATGTGCATTCTTACAGTTTAAAAATGTCTTTAGAGTTGTCCCATCAAGCAAGTGTAAAATATAATAGCTATTATCTCCTCTTCAAAATATCAAATCTGCCGTCACTGCACTGAACTAAACAAGATTTAGTCCAGAATATGGAAGGTTATGGTTAGTACGTACTTTTTAAAAGCTGAGTTACTAAGAACTAAGGACATGAGAAAGATTCAAAGCATCGTATGTCAAAAACTATGAATATTTAAAAGTGTCCTCATGTGAGTAAGATGTGTTTAAATTAGAACATGAGGTAACAAAATTAAATCTGCTGACGATATAACTCAGTAAAAAAAAAATTATCATGGTATTGCCTTCTTCTAGAAAGACAAAGACATACAATTCTTTGAATTGAAGCAACAATTTCCAAAACACTTTTGTCATCTAAATATTAGAAACGCTCTCCCAGTGTTCACTTCCAAGAATCAATGATATATGGTTTAACCAAAAGATTTATAACTGAACATATGTAAGTATTAATGCAAAGAAGCCATTATCAACAGCATTGTTCATTTTTTCTCTTTTCAGCTTTGAAAATTAAATTTTAAAAAATAACAGAAAAGCACAATTCCCTTGACTTGGTTTTCGTAAAAAGAAATGGGGATTGGTTCTTATACCTTTTTCAATTATGAAGGCTCCTTGAATATATTTTGGAATTTCTATGGATGAACGACATTCAGCACTTTTTAAATAAATATACTCAAAAATACGCTATAATAAACAGTAAAACCAAACCCAGCAGAGGTAAGCACTTAGGAACTGATACTCACGCAATAAACTGTTGTTGGTTACAAACAGAAAGCCAATATTTCAACAGAATTGTAATTAAACTCCTTCTGCCATAGGTAAGACATACCCACTTCTGGGTACAATACAGTGTTGAATCAATGACCCCTTTAGAAAAAAAAAAAAAAGCCAACAGTTTCCTGAACAATCTGACTCAGGGTTTTTTTTTTCCCCCCCTGAGGGAAAAAAAAAGACAAGTCAGTGTAAAAAATGTACAAAAACTGAGCCAAAAAGATAAAAAATAGAATTTGCCTTTGTAATATTTTCATGTTTTGCATGAAGTCGGATCTTTGTGTGATGCTGCTGAATGCCTATAATCCTTTATCCAAACCATTTGGGCCAGATGCATTTCAGAACTCTTAATTTTTTAGAGTTGGAAAAAGGTGATACAGGGCATATGCTGGATATTACAAAACATCTCCATAGAATCTGGGGCAATACCTATAACTAAACCCATTGGTGTTTCTTTGGGAAAAATTAATGAAGAGTTGATGAAATGGATAAATCAAAACTATAATACATTAGTTCAAGTCAGGTTTGCTATCAAATGAATAATGGCACCAAATTTAGGAAAAGAGGGGGGAAAAAAAGACTTAGTTTTCAAAGCTTTTTGAATACGGAGCTTTGGCCCTTTAACATGTCTGACAAAGAAGCCCATTCCCTGATGATATGATCTCCACAAAATCTGCTCTCGTGCCGGAACTGCAACTGGGTTGGGGAAAGTATCTCCCACCACAGAACGGGGGCTCTTAAATTTGTTCGGGTAGCAGATTACCTGGAGGTGACAGTACCGTCTATGATGAAACCTTGAAAAATGTCTATTGAAATAACTGTGGTTAAATAGTGAATTGTACTAAACGAGACACCATCTTGGGCTAGACTTTCATCTAGACCAGCAGTTGGAGGTGCCAACATTCAAGGAACATTCATGAGGGAAAAAAAAAGTGAGAAACATCCCGATATTAATGTGTAACTGTTTTCTGCGAATTAGGGAAATAGAGCCATTACTCTATCTTAAGAGGCTGTGAGATATGACCTAATGTAGTTTGCAAACGATGGCTATAGAAGACGGAGAGATTCATGAAACTGTTATGGCATCAACCCACCCCATAAACTGCGATGAAGTCATTCCAAGCAACTTATATATTAAATAATTTCTTCTGTCTTTGTCAGTGTTAAAATATGCCATTCTCAGATCCTCATTAAAAGGATGCCAAGGATTAAAGCCATTAAATATCTTACTTTAAAAAAAATTAAGTCATTTTAAAGTCAAGAGGTTCAAAAACTCAAGAGCAAACAAAGGTTTGCTATCATTTTTAGGTCTCATCTTTTGTATGCATAGTATACGCATACTGTGTGTGCAAGAAGGAGGGGGCACAGCATTTCGATGAAGGGCACTGTCCCTAAGTAGGGGAGCACGCAGAGTGACGGGATAAAGCAAGGAACACTGGCCAGAACTCATCAGAGGCACGTGTGGAAATCCACTAACTGAGCGACAGAGCCTGTGACGTGGAAACAACATTCACGGGGCCGAGAGGATTCCAGGGCTTATGTATGTTGTGCGAGTGATGACTGGGCTTCCTTAACATTTGGCATGGAGAGAAGGTTCTCTGGTTAGGTGGGAGTCACAGAAAGAAGGGGTGATCATTTTCTTTCAAAAATGAGTATCTTCAAAATCGGCCTTGTCCTATCTTTTTCTTAAAGAGGAAAATGTAAATATACGATCATCAGCCTTTCTTAAAAGCTACATATATGCTACGAGAAGAATGTCACACTTTTTAATTTTTTTCACCTGTTTTAATTAATTCATGAATTAATTGAAAAAGTCAAGTCAAAAAATTTTAACTGGTCTTTTTTGTTTTTTATAAAAATATTATAGCAGTATCAGCAAAATAGGAGGGAGAGATGGGAAGAATGACAAGACACTCTAATGGGATGGGTGAGCTCCGTGTCATCATGGCTGTTGAAGAAATTGTAAACTTTTAAGCGTCTAAGATTTTATTTCTCTTCAGAAAACATTTTAGGTGGCTGCCTTTCCCCGTGAATGAAAAACAAAAAGTGTTCTACGCATTCGAGTCTAAAGAAGACAAGAAAGCATTATTTTCCTACTGGAAAATCTCTCTCCCCTGCCCTTCCCCTGCGCTGCTCTCTCTCGTCCCCCTGTATTTTTATGGGATCAAAGAGAGAGAGAAGCCACGAGCGTTCACCAGAAGCACAGTGAGTCAGGGACATTATCATGCATTCAGACTCTCCAGCAATGTGTAAATCTCATCTTGAATAAAATACACCATGTTAAAAAGAAGAAGAAGAAAAAAAAAAGGCCCCAGAAACCCATAAGCTGCCTTTTGTGGAAGGTTTAAAAAAGTCCCCAAGGCTGCGTCTTATATATCATAAGGTACATTTCTGGACTTAATCTCAACTGAGAAGGAAAAAAAAAAGAATAAATAGAAAAATGTAAATGATCATTCTGGAATGATGTTCTTTACCCTGCTCACAAACTATTCGTTCCCATAGGGTCATCACCTCTCTGCTCAGAGAACCAATGGTCTCCTGTTGCATATTTGCATAGTATTAATAACCTCGCCTGGAGCTGACCATCTATCCCCTCGCCCGCAGCCAGGTTTCGGAAGGGCACTGGTCCAATCTCACATAGTCAAAGCAATACATACGTGTCTGTAGGCCAAAACTGGGTCCCTTTTAGCAGCAAGCTGTTCAGATAATTTAGAAACAGTCTTTTCCCGAGGGGTAAGGATTAGGCAGTTTTGTCTGCAATTTCCGATTTTGCTCTCTGCATCATGCAGCGACGCACTATGCTGTCGAAACTTCCGAGGTAAAACAGCGCGATGGTGCGGAAGAGGCCCATGGTGACCACCTGTGAGACACAGAGAGACCCCTGAGCTCGTCCGACAGCACAACACCATAGCTCACTTCAAGGCGTTTGAAAATACTCTCTAATAAAGAATTTCTAAGACACATCTTCTAACCTGCTCCAAGGATGATGGAAAGTCCCTAAGCGGGGCCCTGGGTGGCTCAGCCAGTTACGTGTCTGCCCGCGGCTCAGGTCATGATCCTGGGGTCCTGGGATCAAGTCCCAAGTCTCCCGAGTCGGGCTCCCAGCTCAGCAGGGAATCTGCTTCTCCCTCTCCCGCTGCCCCTCCTCCCTGCTCGTGCTCTCTCTCTCTCTTCTTTCTCTCTCAAATAAATAAAATCTTAAAAGTAAAATAAAAAAAACAAAACTCTGTAAGCATCAGGAGAACACGGAGGACAGAAGCTGTCCGCTCTGTACCCCCAAATAGCATGTGCTTGTCAGAGCAGTAACAGCATAATGTTTGCCCACTTAATAAATTCAAATCAGACAAAGAACAACACAGGTATTCTTAGTTGTCCTCGGGTTCTGATAGCTAGAGAAGATCCACTCCAGCATCCCAAATATCCAAACTACCATCAAGGCTTTTTGGTTTAAGACTTACGCTCTGATCCGAAAAGTCAGACCCTATGCTAGGTGCCACCGCCATGGCAAGAAAGACACAGTGCCTGCCCGCCACGAGCTGCTTCGGTAATCCGAAAGACAACCAACTGGAGGAAGACAATTACTGCGTCAGGTTCAGACAGTGGAGGTCCATTAACCGTCCTGCTTCCTGCCAACATGCTCTCCGTGCAACACCTCTGAGTGGAATTTTTTTCAAGGCACAGAACTACAAAGAGAAGCATTTTCAAATACGCGAGTACTCAAATGTTGCCTCCCATGGCCCCTTTTTCAGAAAAGCACTAGAAGACTAAAAGGAGCCACAGTAAGGGGTCACTGAAGAAAGGCAACATCATGTGACACAGGAGGCAGGCGACCTAAAGCAGATGAGAGGCAGAGGGGACCCCAGACATGGGACAGTCAGTCCTGACGGGTGACTCGGAAGGCTCCAGGAAGGATTCCTTCCAGAAGGGGAAACTGATAGAGTGTCTGATATTTCTGAGAGAGAATGAAGACTGTCATTATTAATAATACACAGAAAAAAGCCAATAACAGTTTCAGGGAAAACAAAAGCTTGTCCAAGAAAGGAAAAGTAATTATGTGTAATACAGAGTTCAGCTGTGAAGAGCATTTACATACCCATACTAATGATGATCTCAAATGCAGATCTAACCAAAATCACAATATATGTAAAAAGGGAGGGTGGGAACGGAGGGGTGGTGGCTGTAAGCAGAAGGGGGAGGGTGTGAAGAAGATCTAAATCCTCCTCTTTCTTGGTGGAACCCCATGGCTGACCCCAAGCTGAGAAATCCATGGAGGTGGCCACATAAGTCTACACTCTGGATGCACTCTAGATGGAGACGTGAGGTGGCCACGTAAGTCTACACTCTGGATGCACTCTAGATGGAGACATGGAGGCCCAGCCACAGAATAGCGTGGCTGCATCTGAGAAGGGCGAAGGGGGGCGGCATGTAGTATTGGGGCCGCTGTTGTTCCCACAGAGCCTTGAAAACATGGGTTCTCTGAAGGGTACGCAAGGATAACTTTGAAAAACAAAAGAACCAAAGGGAAGGTGGAATAAGGCAAAACGATGGGGACAGTGAAAAGATCAGTGGTGGCCAGGGGTTCTGGAGGAGGAGGGAGGGTCAAGCAGGAGGAGCATGGGTGAATGTTCGGGCTGGGGAAGGACTCTGTGTGACAGTGCAATGGTGGACACGTGGCAGCAGACAAACATGCCAGCAACATACATGTCAAAACCCGGGGAAGGATGTGTGACACCAAGAGTGAACCCTAATGTAAACCCTGGACTTTAGTTAATAATGGCGTCCGGATACCGGCTCATCAACGGTGCCAGCGTACCATGCTAATGCAAGATGCTAGGTGGGGACAGGAAGAGAGGGTGCATAGGAAGTCCGTAATTTCAACTCAAATTTTCTATCAACGCAAAACTGCCTAAAAAATAAAGTCTATTATTTAAGAAAAAACAATCAAGAAAAAGCAATTAGAATACAGCATACCAAAATGTTAAAATAGTTAAGTCTAAAGAATTTAACAGCCTTGGAGTTTTCTGAAAAAAACAACAGTTAAGGTGAGACCTGAAGGAAGACTGGAAGTTGGTCAGACAGAGGAAGGCTGGGGATGCAGGGACAGAGACAAAGTCATGGGAAGAGGAGGAGGGGCAGGAAAGTGAGCGAGGTCGAAGGTCGTAGGGTTATGCCATGTGATGAAGTGGAAGCTTTACCTCAGTGGTACTGGGAAGCCACTGAGGGTTTGCCATGCAAGGTGGATTTGTAGTTCGGAAAAACCCGCATGGAAATGTGATGGCACTCTGATGCACCCAGGCCTGCGGCAGGGTGCTGTAAGACCACTGGGATGGGGGGCCGTGTCCCGTGTTAACAGGAGCGGCTACCACCTGCCCCAGCTGATTACTGCTAGGTGAGAATGCAGACCCTGTGCTGCTGGGCCTTCTGATTTTTCACGAAAAGTTCAAAATCTGGGTTTTCTATGGAAAACCTAATTTTAAAACCATTTTATTTCAACACGCACACTCATATACCAGATGAATCACACAAAACGTTTCATAGGTCCACGGGCCCCCAGGTGACCACCTCTGACTCACAGGGCATGAGACCCAGGTGGGCTGCTGACTGCAGTGTCCCAGGCCTGAACTAGGGGAGCAGCAGCGGGGCTGGGAAAGGAGGGGAGCCAGGACTGGAGGGAAGAGAGATGGACCTGACCCCTCACATAAGGGGCAGGAGGGGGTCCAGGATGACCCCTGCTTCCTCGTCAGGTTCTTGAGTGAACAAGAACATGGATTCTGATCATGGAGACAATACAGACTTGGTGATGGGGATGTGGGGATGGGATGCCGGGAAACAGCTTTATTGCAGGCATGGGGAACTGGAGAGTGAGGTCACAACCCAGGGAAAACACCTCAGAGAAATTTATACAGAACTGGAGTAGAGGAAAAGCTGTGGGTTGAAGTTTTATGTCTGGCATCCCTCCTGTGGAAGTGGGAGAGAGGACAAAACGGCCACACAGAATGTGTGGACTTAATGCATTTGCTCTACTCGGGCACCTGAGGTTCCTACTATGTGCCAGCGTGGGCTGTGAGGGGGGGCTGTCCTCAGAGAGCTCACATGGAATACAGCATCTACCTCTAAGAAAACGTCAACAAAGTCATGGAAGAGAAGAGTGAAGAAAGCCCGCACCCAAGTCATTCGGGTTTTTAGTCTGGACACGGTCTACTGCACAAAGGTTAGTACTTGGTTATAAATTACCCATCAGTGTAGACGGCCCCTTTTCAGGCTGCCTCCCAGCCCTCCATTTACACTCCACCACCCATCATCGGGTCTGTGCAGAGCCAGCCCTCTATTATAATGCTTGTTCCATTACATTACGTTAGTATCACCTCTCTGCCCATCTCTCCCACTAGACTGTGAGCCCCTGAGGCTGGTGAGTTGCTTCCCCTCTGATTCTCCAGTAGCAAACACAGCACCCAGCACATCAACAAGTGGTTAGCTTCTGTGTGGCCTGGATGAACCATGTGCTTGCATAAGAACAGGGTCTGCACTGAATCCTTGACTTGTACCTCCCTAAGCATAGTTGCCTGTGACCAGACTCACCCAGAAGAGGGGTTCTGGTCTGATGCCTGGTACCCTACATCAGTCTACCACAAACATGTGAGAACCTGAGGGAACACCCCAAGAGCAGAGACAGCGTTCCCCTCTATATCCACAGTGTCCAGAGCACAGAAGACTTCTCCCCTCTCTGAATCCCTCAGGTGCTGTCTTTAACTCCTAGTTTCTTATCCCTGCCATAGCAAGAGAAACAATGGATACTGCAGTAAAAACCCTTCACAGCCCCAGATAAAGTTACCAAGTCTTCTGTTAGCCTTTTCTCATTGGGTTTTAATGAGAGGCACCTCTGTCTGTCCGTCTGTCCATCTGTCTGGTGGTGTAAGCATAGCTTACCTGTTGGAGCCCTTCAGTAATAGAAGTTACAGGAGCCATTCCACAGGTCAGGGACGACAGCATGTACCCGTCTGAGCCAATGGAACTGTTAAAATTTCCTTGCTAAAATAGAAGGAGGAGAAAAGAGGCAACAGTAGTAACCAGGAAAGGAATCAACACATCAGAAACAATGAAGTGTGTGGGGCGCCTGGGTGGCTCAGTCAGTCAAGTGTCCAACTTTTGATCTGAGCTCGGGTCAGGATCTCATGGTCATGAGATTGAACCCCGCATGGGGCTACACACTGGGTGAGGAGCCTGCTTAAGGTTCTCTCTCTCCCTCTGCCCCTCCCCCGCTTGCTCGTGTGTTCTTTCTCCCCCCCCCAAAAAAAATTGTTTTTTGAATTAAATTAAAAAAAAAGAAACAATGAAGCGTGTCCACTTTAGGTTGCATAAGAGGGTAACAGAGCTTACGCCAAAGCTCATCAACAAATATGGCCTTGGCAGATGGACTGGAATGGCTATACAGGTGGTTCTCAAAATGTGGGTCCATGAATGCTGGGGGTCCTGAGACCCTTTCAGAGGATCCAGGAGGACAAAATGATCATCATCATCATCATCATCATCATCATCATCATAATACTAGGACCTTAACTGCCTTTGCACTGACATTTGCGTTGATGGGCAAAACTGCTAGCTCATTAGCACAGGTCATAGTAGTGATGTCTCTCCACGGCCACACACGCTTGCAGTAGTAAGTAAACAGAAATTTTTAAAATCTTTCAAAGATTTTAAAAGGTCAGTTTTGCTTTAAAATGCCCTTGATAAAGCTGTAAAATTAATCATTTTATTAAATCTCAACCCTTACCGGGCAAGTCTTCTTCATACTCTAGGAGACAAAAGGAAAATACACACCCAGTGCCCTCTGCTGTGTTCTGTGCCCAAGGGACAGCTGCCCTGCAGAAAGGCCCTCCTCCACCTGTGTAAGTCATGACACTTAATCTACGGTTATTCAGACTTGGGTATTTGGAAGACATTTTGTGGAAAATGAATAAAATGTGCCTGTCACTTCAAGGAGAATTGGCAGCTTTTATGGTCAATGTTAAAATCTGAACTTTCAAGGAAAAATTAAGATTTGTGAAAACCTATCTGCCATTGTGAGATTGTCAGCTTCCCAACATGTAAAGACTTTTATGATGAAACCAGCAGTGATATGAATGGATGTAATTTTTCTGATAACTCAGTGAACCCATATTTTCCAAATGACTAATGCATAATGTTACAAAATCATGAATGGGTACAAAACATGCAAAGTGCAAAGACCAAGGGAATTTAGTGTTAACAGAACAAAAAGTTCATTAATGTAGGTTCCAATTCCACGCTGTAATTAACCTTTAAGAAGCTACTATTCATCCAGTTTGGGTTTAATATCAAAGAAGAATGCCCACAATTATCTGAAAAGTCCATTAAATCTCCCTCCCTTTCCTAACTACATATCTAAGGGCAGATTTTCTTTACATCCTTCACTCCAAAAAACATTACAGCAGAGCGAATATGGAAGCAGCAATGAGAATCCAGCTATCTTCTATTAACACCAACATTAAAGAGATCGGTGAAATGTAAAACAAAGGCACTCTTCTCACTAAAGTTCTGTTTTGGAAAATTATTATTGTAAAAGATTCCATTAAAGGGCAACGGGTTTATGTGGCTATTTTAAATGGATTAATAAATAAATATTTTTTAGATTATGCGGTTTAAGGGAGCCTAGGTGGCTCAGTCAGTTAAGTGTCTGCCTTCGGCTCAGGTCATGATCTCAGGGTCCTGGGATCAAGCCCCACCTCGGGCTCCCTGCTCAGCGGGGAGCCTGCTTCTCCCTCTGACCCTCCTCCTGATTGTGTTCCCCCTCTCTCTCTTTCTCTCAAATAAATACATAAAATCTTAAAAAAAAAAAAAGATTATGCAATTTCAATTTCTAATATGGCAACTATGGATAAATATAAATGTGTAAAGAAGTCTCTGGGACTGTCAACAGTTTTGCATGTAAACTGGTCAGGTACTGAGGTTTGAAAACCACCAGACTAAATGAATCCTACCGAAATACAAAGAGCTATTCCAGATCATTGAAAACACTGAGTGTGTTTGCTCTGATTTGAGGTGAGCAGGAAACACACTCCTAATCCACCAGGACCATCTTTCCAGGCCTCTGAGCAGTCAGGTTACAGCGCTTCCAATGTCTGCGTGTATCTTCACAGTCGGGGGTTTCTTGTGTTCTGCTCAGTCCGGGCTCACGTTAACAGCGCATGCGGCCCTCGGGACGGCTGCTCAGCTCGCTGCCACCTCACTCCGAGGGTCCTCAAATTTCCTACGTGTGGTGTGGGCCTAAAGCCTGCCGACACCCCTCATTAGTGCATGTTGTTCAGCACGTGGGTTAACAGGATGTTGTCAAAAGTCTGCGGCACGTGTGCTGTTCTACCAAATGGTAGGCATGTGGTTTCCAAAGATACCACTTTTGACTCCAAATAAACTCAGTAGCCTGGACACACATGAGCTGGGCAGAAGGATGGTGGCCCAGTGGGCCTGGATGTACGTCCTTATTAGTGAACATTTGGGAAAATGATACCAGGAAGCAGGAAGGTGAAAGAAAAAAATCCCTAATCAATGAGTCTGGCATTTAAAAGTACCTAAAATCATCTACGACGGCAAGTAACGGGGGAAAGCGGCAAGAAGGCAGTGGGCCATCGACAGGGTCTAGGACACATCATTTACACGTCACAGGGAAGTCTCATGTTCTTCTAAAAGAAACAAAGTTCCCAGGCCTCCTTATTCATCAATCTGTTCCTAAGGTTAAGATACATAATTGGTTTCCAGGAGCCTACGAATTAACATGGAATCAATAAAAGTATCTCAGGGGAAAAGAACAGAGTCCAACATAAGATATGAATCTGACCAAAAAGACACAATAATTTATGTTTTGAAATTAGCCCTGGGACAAATATAGTACTTCTTTTCAGAAAGCTAGTGCTACAACTATTAAGAAAGAAAACAAGGATTGTACTTACTATGGCGTCTTTAACAATTTGTTTGGCCACTTGCTCTGGTTTGCAAACAGATACGGTCTCTGAAATCAGACGAGTCTCCAAAGGCTAAAGGTGGGAAAAAACAGACGTATCAATGCCATTATTGCCCATTAAATTCAAGAACAAATAATTCTTACAACCCTCTCTCCCCCACTTTATAAAGAATTCCAGCTTTCTACCTTTGAGCAGATTCCTACTTTTAGGAATCGGGTCTGTCCAGATTCTATATCAGTTTCTACCTGGTCACTGTATAAAATTCAGCCCGGTGGTTGGAGTGGGACAAGGAGGCCCATGCCGCTCTCTGTGGGACAACGTGTGGTCTCGGCTCCAGTGACGACCACCTAAGCTAGAATGAGACCACATCACTGGTACAAGTCTGGGGGAATCCTCACTGCTGGCCACACACCGGACCGGCTGTGTTTATGCACAGCCCAGACCATGCGCACTGAGCAAGTCTGCCTGAACGACCAGCATCTCCATTCTGACCAAATTCCTGGCCCAGCCCCTGTTCAACAACACGGTTGTTTCTTAAAAGACCCGCGGAGGAGGCAACAAGAAGGAGGATGGGACAGAAAACACTGAGGGGCCCCGGCACGGCTGTGTGCTCATGACTGGCTGGTGCATTAGAACCCCAAATCCGAGGTGGCTAAAGGTCCCTCTCAACGGCCACCTAGTTCAAAAAGCCTTTCCTGAATTCTTACCTGGCAGCACTTTCTCTTCTCATCTCTGCATGTCTCTGCCTTAATAGATATTATAGCTACATGCGTATTTGCACTTTACCTCCTAAGTTCCTTGTGGGCAAGGGCTTTTTTTCTTCTTCTTTTTTTTAATCTTTATAGTGACGTGAACTCAGAAATTCTTTAAAAGGGAGTTTCAATTAGAAGTTTTTAAAATTAAAGCCTTAAACCACATGAAACTGTGAATTTCATTTACCACGTAGGCTTGAGAATATTAAAATAAAAACACAGAATGTATTTTCTTAAATTAGAAAAGCATAGCACCTCATAAAAGTCAAATATTTCTTGATGAACCTGAATTAAGAGAAAGGCTCTCTTGAAGGGGCCCCGGGCCCCGTTCCTTCTTTCAGACCACCAGGCGGGCACAACCCCACCAGACACACGTTAGATTTAAAAGCACTATGGCGCCCCCTAAAGGGCTTACACAGCAACACAGAATTTCATTTATCCAAAGAAGTCGGCTCAATGCTGTACTACTGGGGGGGGGGGGACCCAACTTAACATCAAAATCAAATCTCTTCAGGGAAATCACCATGTTGCAAACCTGCTTAGCAGACCCCTGCTTCTTCTAAGACAGTGCATTTGGCTTAAATTTACTTCTTTGAAATAGTTGTAATCTTAAGAGGCAGAGCCAAAGAGAAACGAACAGGGAAAAAACTTCTAAATCGTGAACATCTTTTTGCAAATGTACAGTCTACGGAGCAAAAGTGCCAATTTTTATGCTGCAGAGCCTCACACTTACTAAGCATTACTATAAAGGAGAAGAAAACCAATCAATGCCCATTCAAGGTAGTAAGTTCTGATCAATTCCTTTCTTCTCCACTTGGTTCATTTGCTCGCAGGGTGCCCACTATGCATCAAGGCAAAGAAAAGCCTCCTTTGAACAAAGTGCAAAGCTTGCGTTCAGCTCAGCATGACTGTTATTGTATACAATGTAAATGTCCAGTGGTGATAAGCATCATAAAGAAAACTAAAGCCAGAGGAAAGGATGGTGAATATTCCAGTGGAGTGATACATGAGCTACAGAGGGTCAGGGAAGGCCTCTCAGGGTGAAGTCTGTACAGAGGTAGAAAGAAGAAATGGGGAACGCCTGGGTGGCTCAGTCGGTTAAGTGTCTGCCTTCAGCTCAGATCATGATCCCAGGGTCCGAGGATCGAGTCCCACACTGGGATCCTTGCTCAGCAGGGAGCCTGCTTCTCCCTCTGCCTGCCACTCCCCCTACTTGTGCTCTCTCTCTCTCTCTCTGACAAATAAATAAATAAAATCTATTTTAAAAAGCAGCAGCAGCAGCAGCAGCAAAGGATTAAGCCATTTGAACATCCAGAGAGGAGAGCAAGGGCAAAGCAAGACCAAAGGCTGGTCAAGCTCAAGGAACAGATGGGGCTCAGGTATGGCTGAGGGCGACAAGAGGAGACAACGCTGTGGACAGGTGGCCAAGGTCCAGCCAGTGCAGGACCCAATAAGCCTCAAGACCTCTGGATTCTATCTAGGCATGATGGGAACCAGAGGAGTCACACTCACTAATACATAGCACATACCAATGTGCACTTTTTAATGCTAACTTTAAATGAGCCAAAATTAAATAAAATTACATTAAAAATTCAGTTTTATGATGGGGAGTCCCACTAGCCACATTTCAGGTGTTCAACAGCCACAATGTGACTACCATATTGGAGAGTGCAGACATAGAACATTTCCATTCTAGAGAATTCTATTAGACTGTGCTGCATAAAAAGGGTCTTTTTGGTTTTGTTTTGGGGTTTTTTTGCACAAGAGGGGTTTGAATGGGGGAGTGACAAGACCTGACTTTCGCTTTAAAAGGATTACTGGCCACTGTGTGAAGAATAGACGGGGAAGGAGGGTAAAGAGGTCAGAAGCAGGCAGACCAGTTTGAAGACTATTAAGAGCAGTTCAGGCAAAAATATCAGCAGCTATCATTACCAGGATGGTACTGATATTCGCAGTTAAAAAAAAAAAAAGGTCCAATTCAGGGTAAGTTCTAAGAGGAGAGCCAACAGGATGTGCAGTCAAGCGGATGAGTGGTGTGGGGGAAGAACCAAGGCTGGCCTCTCAGTTACTGGCCAGAGCACTGGGTGGACGTTGGGCGCTAGGCCAGGAGCTGAAAAGTTAATGAGAGGGGAATGAGGGACTCCTAAGATCCATTTCTGAAATGCCAAGTCAGGATAAGCAACCAGATGTTTAAGTTCAGAGGAGAGAATATTATTGTTAAAGAATATCATCTCGTTAGTTAAAAACACAGGCCATACTCAACATCACAAAGAAAATACCTTATTAATTAAGTAAGCCTTCGAAGATTATTAGCAAAAATCATGGTCTTGGAAAATATAGGCTGCATTCTCTAAGACCCTACATGAAAGTTCCAGAAAGTCCAGAGGCCTCTACCTAGCATGTCAATTGAAAAGAACTCAATTTTCTAGGGGCGCCTGGGTGGCACAGCGGTTAAGCGTCTGCCTTCGGCTCAGGGCGTGATCCCGGCGTTATGGGATCGAGCCCCACATCAGGCTCCTCTGCTATGAGCCTGCTTCTTCCTCTCCCACTCCTCCTGCTTGTGTTCCCTCTCTCGCTAGCTGTCTCTATCTCTGTCAAATAAATAAATAAAATCTTTAAAAAAAAAAAAAAAAGAAAAGAACTCAATTTTCTGACTGATGAAAATGACTCCAGGCTATAAGGTGGAAAGTCAGAAAATTGGAAAAGGGGTTTACAACATTAAAGGCTCAGAACAGACACAGGAGAATACTTACCTTGGTTTTGTTTTCTTCTGCAAACCCAGGGGTATCTGTGTCTGGTGGGTAGGCAACTGTGACATAGACGTTATATGGCTTCACCTGCATTTCGGAAACAATACGTGCCCCTTCAGTAAACAAGGTTCGATTCCGCTTCTTCCCTTATTCACCTGAGCTGGCTGCCGGGCCCACGCAATCAATACTGCCCTGATTCTCTCAGAAGCTGGCAAGACCAACAGGGTGATTCTGCAAGTGGAGAACCAGTCCTGATGGGGTCAGGAAACTCCTCTCCACAAAGATCATTTAGAAGGAAAGGCGAAAAGCCCACCCCAACAACTTCTACTTCCGAAGGCAGCTGGCCCCGAGGTACAGAGATTCACCGCCTTCCAAGTTTTGCCCACCCCACGGGCCAGGCGAGGCCCTGGGAGCGGTCCAGGAGGAAGGTGCGCAGCTGAAATGAAGTCTGCTTGTCCTCCCTCCCCCACCCTGACACCACTGGGGCCTTGTGTGTGAGCCAATGGGACAGGTCCGCTCCTCCACCACTGGACTGCAAATCTGGCTTCTGCAATGGCTGCCTCTGAAACTCTTACTGATTTCATCTATAAAATAAGTGAAGATCATTCAAAACCCTTTCTCTAGGCCCTTCTTGTGCCACCCCAGACCCTGGCCTAGAACTATATGGATCCCCTCAAAAGTCTGCCTGATCAAGAACTCCCCATGCAACCAGTCTCTGCCCATCAGGGAGTCAGGAGTCACTCTGCCCTCCACCACAGAACCAGCCAACAGGATTCTCCCCCTGGTGAGCCCCAGGTCAGACCAGCCGAACACCTCCCCAAAGACAACCTCATCCTTACTTAGGTGCAGAAACTCCTTCCCAGGTTGACACGGGCTCTTAGGCTTGTTCACCTCACCACCAGGCCTCCACACTGAAATTCTCTATTCATAAACACACCCCCAACAAGATGATTCCAGAAGATTTTCCTGCTAGTCAGCCAGGACACACCTTTCGCAAAGATCCTGCTGCTCAGTGGCCCTGTTCCACACTCTCATCTGGCCCTGACTCTTCATGGCTCTAAGGGCAATAGTTCATACCATCGAAACTGCTGCCCTTTTATTTACTGTTGGCTCACTGTTTAGCCCCAGGACAACACCTAGGGGAGTTGAAAGTGGACAGGCAGCTGGTGGTAGGTAGGCCACCATGTAACTCAAGGAGGCTGAAGACTGATAAGACTGCTTCCTTAGGCAACAGGCTCTGGGAGCATCCCAGGGCCCCATCTTTTCATTTTCACACAGCCCTTTTTCCCCCTGGGTCCCTCCATGAGGCAGAGTTCTAAGCCTGTGGGAGGAGCTGGAAGGGTTGGGAGAAGCATGGAGGGAGAAGATCTTGGCCAGCCACCCCGAACAGTACAACAGCAAAGGGTGATGTCTTTGCTGGTTCAGCTCCACCGCACTTAGGGCGTGAGAGAGCGCATTCACTCAGCATCGAGGGGCAAGCAGCTTCAAGGCCCAGCTATGCTCATAAATAGCTCTGGATTCGGGCCAAGCGGTGAGGTTGATGAGCAAGCAATTTCTCTTCCACTTGTTTTGGAGATAGTGACTTTAAAAACTGTCTCCCACGGCCTTGCCCTCTGTGGTGCACAGACCAGACAAAAACACCACCAAAAAAGCTGAGAAGCGGTAACTGGCCCAAAGGAAGCCTGAAGCCGACTCTGCTTGGATATGGTCGTTTCTCTGCTGCTTCTGTGGCCCTTCCTCCTGCAATATGTTAAGGACTGTGGCCCGAGCTAACAGGAGACAGTACGTCAAAGCAGTGTTTCTCAGATTGAAGGTGACAGCTGAGCTGCCGAATGGCTGAAACAGCTTTTCAGAACAGCTTTCTCCTGGGGTGGGCACAGACAGTCAGAGCTGGCAGAAACCAGTCCCACCCCTTTCCGGGGGCTGGTGTCATCCCTGCAATCATGAAGCCAAATGACTCTCTCCACCTAGGGCCGGATACTTCCAGTGGCTAATCACCGAATCACTTGACTTCTTCAACCAACACACTGAGTGGCTACTGTGTGCCGGTATTGGTCTGTGAATGAAGATATGCTGTCAGCAACTCAGAGAGAGTCTCTGCCCTCATGGAGCTTACAGTCTCCTGAAACTCTTGGGTCAAATATTTGGTAAAAATTGAAATACACCAAACTATAGCTATACTTTCCTCTAATCAACTAATCCCATAACCCCAGTGGAAAAGGAAAGGTGGTTAATTTGGCTTTGCGTGTTCCTGCTAAGACAATGCTGACTCCCAGAGATCACCATTTTCTCAAAGAGTTCATAGGCCGGGACTTTACTAGCCGAATACCCCATTTACCTTACCACCGTGTGTTTGCCTCATCCCTGCTGAGGGACCATTCTCTGTCCTCCCGCTCTTCCCACTACCCTCCCTTTACCGGTTTCTTTCCTGGTTTCCATGTCAATCAGAAGGCCAACCCTCTGCTCAAGAACCGATTTATCATCAAAATAACCCCACCTAAAATGTGTAGCTCCAATTCCATCAGAATGAAGTTGGGGGGAGGGGAAGGCAGGGGTGCTGGAGAGAGGAGCAGAGCTGTGTAGGAGAAGCTCTAGAATGTAAGCTTCAGCTTCCTTTTCACCACCCTGGGAAAAGACAGCCCTCAAGGGAGGAGAGCATGACTAGGATGAGAGAAGCACAAAGGCTATTTTGCTTTTACTTGGTCTCTGCTACTACATCTTTGGCTATAATCCATGTCAGACGTCTGCTTTGCAAAAAGATTACTTCTAGAATCTTTAAGTCATATATTAATACCTAAAACACTGAGTTAAAAAAAAAGACCAAAAAATGCAACAAAGCATTCTTTCAAATGTATTCATTGTACACAAAACATTTCTAGGGTCCTACTTTAGTTTTCCGGGCAAAGGGTAGGGTGGACAGGAAGGTTTAAGAGTTAATTAAATCAAAAAGGATTATCAAAAAGTACTTAAGAGCCTGAGCAATTCTGTAAGGTCTGTTTCATGCACAGAAAACACAACCACCTTGGCAAAGCCAATGGAATTATCCACGTTTCCAAACACAGCACTGTACGCNNNAAACAATGGTTTTGATGCAAGTCTGCTATGAACGAAACTGGATTTTGATTAGTGAATATATTTCCCTCGTGGTACGTGTTAATTTTATTTTGTGTTTACACGGGGACATTTTTCACGGAGTCTAAATATGGACCGAAGTCAAGCCGACCTCAAGTCCAGACCAGCTCCGAGCAGCTACTGAATCACGCTTGTCACAAAGAGGCTCAGGGGGCTCTGTGCGAGCGACTCATTTCCTTCTCCCTCCTCTTCAGTAACATCTCTGTTCTACCTGAAGCGAAACCAGGCCACCCAGATTACACACTTTGCCCTCAATTAGTGAATCCTGAAGTAGCTCTATAAGACAAGACTTAGGAACAAAAAGCCCTAATAAGCAGATTTTTCATTTCCAAAATAGCCCTTCCCTTAGCAGGAGTCTGAGACCAAAGTGAAGGGCTGAGACAACTAGCCAGATGAATCTGGCAACTTCTGACCTGAATTACAGACACATCAGCTGCTGCCGAACACAGGCAGAGGGAGCCAGGAGGCAAGGACTTTGTTACTATTTTTGTTGCAAAATAACGACGTGGCTTTGAGCAAGTCAATAAACTACTGAAAACTCCGTGTTCTTATCTATAAGGTGGCATAACAACATCTGCCACATACCTCACAAAACTGTTATAAAAATCAAGTGGTTATTAGCAAAGGGACTTTCAAAGTAAACACTGCAAAAGAAATACTGGTATTCCTGTTTTGAAATTTCACAGCCATATGTGCCTCATTGGCTAAACATATCATAATGACCTATTATTAAGAGTATTAAGCAAGTTGATAAAAAGAAAATTTAATTGGGGCTGGTTCCTTTTTGATGACCAAGGCACAGTCCATCAGTCCCTAAGTGGCACATCAGGCCCATTCTGTCACTGACTGGACAGCTCATCTCTACTGAAACGCTTGCCCAAGAGCTAGGCAGTGTGGCACCCTGTCACACACCATCGAGGGCTCTTCTGGGGATTTTTATAAATCAGAAACTATGGCCTGTGGGACAAATCTGGCCCTCCACCTGTTTTTATAAATAAAGTTTTATTGGAACACAGCCATATCCATTCATTTACCTGTCACGCGTGGCTGCTTTCCTGCTCTCACAGTAGGCTGGAGGAGTTGTGACAGACACCATTCACCCCTCAAAGGCTAAAATACTTCCAAGCTGCCCCTGACAGAAAAAAATTTGCTAACCCCTAATCTAGATCAGTAAACAGAATCCCCAAATCACACTCCTACAATGAATTCTCTTCTGGGCTTTTAAGATCATGATGTGGCATTATATTTCAGTCTATATCACAATAGAAAGAATTTTACCTTGCCTTTTCAGTGTGTGATTTGGGATAGATAAGTGTGGTACTGTCTAAGCATCCCCATTTGACAACAATGCAGAAGTCTGCTTCACACAATCGAGGTTGTGTGAAGATTGTCACATCATGACAAGCACTTAGTTTGAAGCTAATCCTCTTTTGCAACATGATCTATTAACTGGGAAAATAAAAAGCATTCACTCTTATCAATATTTAAGATATTAAAATGTAAGTATCAGGAGGGCCAAATGATATTTTCAGTCCAACCCTCTTGTTTTTCAGAAAACGAAACAGACCAAGTTAAATGATTTGCCTAAAAGCTGACAGCTAGACAGTAGCTGATTTAAGCTCTTCCCTCAAACACATGTTAAGTTTATTATTCAGTCATAAAGGACACATCTTTTTGTTGCAGAAACACCTCTAGAGAATAAAATATCTGGTTAACAGGATGCATACTCACACAGTATTAGGCCAAAAATACTGTGTAAATATTAGTAGTACTTTGTGTATTAAATGAAGTAAGCAAACATTTTGCTTCTATCATAATCTTTATGCAATGAAAAATGTTAACTGCAAAATGCAAGGGTTGAGCTGATTCTCTTTCACTGAGGTCAAGTCTACAAATGTCTAATTCAGTGCAACAATGTGTGTAAAGTGGCTACAAACCAAAGGGGACCATACGTTGCTGAGCTGGAAGATATAAAAACAAAATTGAATAGAGCGTTTACCTCCATCTGCAAGGCTTCGGCCAATCCCCTGATGGCAAACTTGGATGAAGAGTAGGCTGTAAAACCGAATAATCCCAACTGTCCCGCCTGGGAGGAGACAAAGACAATCCTGCCCACCCGGCGCTCCTTCATGGTGCTGATCACTGCTCGGCTGGGGTACACGCTGCCCAGGTAGTTGACGCTCATCAGTCTCTGCAGGGGACAAAGAGCCACGTGAGAAGTGAGCAAGATCAAAGCCTCAAGGCTGCGCTTCGCGGAAGTTCTGTCTGCTCTCCAGATTTGAGTTCTTCAGTGGAGCCCCGTGTGTCGAAGGAACGAATGCCGCAAGGAGCCTGTAGATGCGCCATGATGCCCACGATCTACCATCTGAAGCCTGTTTCACTCTTGTCTTGTGTTCTCACCATGACCACAGGGATGTCTTCGCTGAAAACCGCTCAAGATTAGTTTTCTCCTTACCAAAAGTATACTGCGTTTTGTGGGTAATACTTCCAGAAAGACAGTTTTAGGAAAAAGCCCCCAGATATTCCTAACTCTACTAGTTCTACGCTACAGGAAGATCATAAAGAGACAAGGACAGTGGTTAATGGCATGGACTGTGGTTTGAAGCCTTGGCTTGACCACTGACTACCTATTTGATGATGTAGAAAGTCAGACACTCTACTTACTTCTGCAGCTGAACCCGGGGCTAATGCTGGTACCAGCTCAGAGCGCTGCTGCAAGAACTGAAAGGACACACAAGCCCAGGGGCAGCACAGTCTCTGACCTGCAGTAAGTCCCTGACCAGTGCCGGCTCTGAGATTATGACGGGTAAGAGCTTACAGAGGTGCCAAGAGTCTATTTGCCCTTCATCTTGGGAACTCTTGAAAGCTTTACAGTTTAACTTGGAAATCTAAAAGTTTTTGCATCCAAAATGACTCTATATTAAAAGTCTTAGAAAAATACTACATCTATCAGCATGTGAAACCAAACACTTGACTGAGGAACGTGGAGTCAACTCTACAGAATGCTACGTAGCTATTAGAGATGGTGATCAGAAACACCAGGAGTAGGGGGGAAATGGTTATTCTGCAAGTTTAAAAAAGCAGAGGGCATACAATACTATATTTACACTGTGACTGTAACGAATTCAAATATTGAATAAAAGTACGAGTGCACAGATGCCAAACGAAGGACTATAGAAAACTGTGAGTGAGTGTGGGGCGCCTGGGTGGTGCAGTTGGTCGAGCGTCTGACTCTTGCTTTTGGCTCAGGTCATGATCTCGTGGGTCAAGAGATCGAGCCCCATGACAGGCTCTGTGCTCAGCAGGGAATCTGCTGGAGATTCTCTCTCCCTTTCTGTCTCCCTCTATCCTTCCCCCATGCTCTTTCCCTCCCTCTCTCTCTCTCTCTCATACATACATACATATATAAATTTGTAAGTGATTGTGTTAGGATGCTGGGATTCCCACTTTTCCCAAAATGTCTTTTAATATCATTACATTTTTTGAAAATAAAAATGCCCTAAAAAAATACTGAAAAAAGATGGCACATTGAACCCAAGTGTTAACCTCAGCAACCTTCAGAGACCCCACTAAAATCTCAGTAAAAAAACAATATTTTTTTAAAGATCAACAACCCCCAGGAGCATAGACAACAGGAAAGGAAATAACAGCAAGGACATGTTGGAAGTTGAAAAACAGAATGCTGAGTGGTAACGAACTTAGCAGAAAGCTGAACGCTAAACAAGGAGCAGAGAAACTGAAAAACAGGACTACACCAGAGAACCCCCAAAGGCTCGAGTGGCACCAAAAGCACCTCTGGGGGCAGGAGGCTCAGCACGGGGCTAAAAGACAGGCGTATCAGTTCAAAATCTGTTTATTTATTTATTTTTATTATTTTCTTTTTAGGGAGAGAGTGCATGCAGGCCTGCATGAGTGGAGTGGGGGAGGGGCAGAGGGAGAGAGATTCTCAAGCAGGCTCCACACCCAGCACAGAGGCTGACATGGGGCTCGATCTCAGAACCCTGAGATCATGACCTGCGCCAACATCAAGAGTTGGATGCTTAACCAAAGGAGCCACCGAGACGCCCCTAAGAGTCTGTTTAAAACATAGACAAATCCACAATTATAATCCGTGATTTCAATACCCTCTTTCAGTAACTGATAGAACAGAACAGGTGGACACAAAATCAGACAGGACATAGAAAGCTTGAACAACACTTCAGCCAACGGGACCTAATCGACACTGATAGAACACTCTACCCAAAACAGCAGAACACATGTTCTTTCCAGCACACGTGGGATGGCCACAGGAAAGGCTGTATGTTGGGCCAAAAGCAAGTCTCAACAAATTTTAAAGGATTCAAGTCATACAAAGTATGTCTGCTGGTCACAATAGAATTAAATTGGAAGCCAATAAGGAAATGATTTCTGGAAAATCTCCCAACATTCAGAAACTAAATAACACACTTAGATAATCCAAGGGTCAAAGCAGAGATGAAAAAGAGAAATAATAAAATATCTGTAACTGAACTGAAGTGAAAACACAACATATTAGAATGTGTGGGATGCTGTTTTAGCTTAGCTTAGCTGGAAACTCAGCACTAAATATCTGCATTTGAAGAGGGGAAGAAGCCTCAAATCGATGACCTCAGCTTCCACCCTAAAAAACTATAAAAAGAAGAGCAAATTAAAACAAAAGTAAGCAGAAAAAAGGAAATAATAAAAATAAGAGAGGAAATAAATGCAACAGAAAACAGAAAAACAACAGAAAATTAATAAAACCAAAAGCTGGTTATTGAGAAGATCCATCAAATTGGTAACTCTCTAGACCTGCTGGTCAGGAAAGATAAAGGACACAAACTATCAATATCAAGAATGAGCGAGGTGATACCACTACAAACTCTACAGATATTAAAGGGATAATAAGGGAATATGATAACCGTGCCAATCAATTCAATAACTTAGATGAAATGGACAAATCCCTTGAAAGACACAAGCTACCAAAGGTCACTCAAAAAAGAAATAGATAAGAAGATACAAATGTAGAGGTGCCTGGGTGGCTCAGTCTGTTAAGCGTCTGACTCTTGGTTCCGGCTCAGGTCCTGAGCTCATGGATCATGAGACTGAGCCCCGCATCGGGCTCTGCACTCAGCGGGATATTCTCTCCCTCTGCCTTTTTCCAGCATTACCTTTACACAAAAATCAGAAAATAACATTACAAGAAAAGAAAACTCCAACTAATACCTCCCAAGAACACAGAAAGGATTAATAGCCAGGTGGGGTTACAGCCCAGGAATGCAAGGCTGGTTTTTAACACTGGAAATTAATCAGTGTAATTCACCATACCAACTAAAAAAGAAGAACTCTGTGATCATCCCAATAGATGCTATAAAGCACCTGACAAAAATTAAACCTCCATTCCTTATAAAAAAAAACTCTTGGCAGGAAAACCTGGGTGGCTTAGTCAGCTAAGCGTCTTAACTCTTGATTTTGCCTCAGGTCATGATCTCAGGGTCGTGGGATCCAGCCCCGTGTTGGGCTCCACACTGGGTGTGGAACATGCTTAAGATTCTCTCCCTCTTCCTCTCTCTCTCCCCCTCCCTGCCCCCCACTTGGTCATGCTCTCTCTCAAAACAAACAAACAAAAAACCAAACAAAAAACAAAACCTCTTAGCAAACTAGGAATAGAAGAGAAGTTTCTCAACTTGATAAAGGGCATCCACCCAAACACAACAAAAGAGAACAGAACTACAGGAAACATCATACTTAATGGTAAGAAAAAAAATGTTTTCTCCCAAGATCAGGAACACCACAAGCATGTCTGCTCTCACCACTTCTATTCTGTACTGGATGTTCTCATCAGTACAATAAGGGTACCCAGATGGGAACGGAAAAAGTAAAACTGTTGCAGATGACATGATCTTGAATGTAGAAAATCCAGTGAGCACTAGAATTAATAATGGACTTTAGCAAGACTGCAAGATCAACACACAAAAATCAATTGAATTTCTCTACATTAGCAATGAATACTCAGAAATTGACATAAAAAATACAATTTATACTAGCATCAGAAAATAGGAAATACAGAAAAATGAGGTACAAGACCCATGCACTGAAAACTACAAAACACTGCTGAGAGAAACGAAAGAAAATTTAAATAAATGGAGATATACACCACATTCAGAGATTAAAATGTCAGCTCTCCCCGTATGCACCTATAGAGTCAATGTAATCCCAATCAAAAAGTGAAGATAATTATCACTAATAACCACAGGTAGGTAAAACAGGACATAGCTCTAAGAATCCACAAAGAAAACCACTAAACAGGAAAATTAAAAGAGGTGCCTCAGCGTTCCCCAAGACCACCTCCAGTGGCAGTGATTCCCGGGACGGCCTCGCGGACTCCGCACCTCGTCGTAGCCATGACTCAGATTTATGGCAGCGAGAGGGCACGACGCACAATCAGCAAGGGCAAAAGGCTTCTGGGTCAGAGTCCAGACGAACCAGCACGAGTTTCCAAGAGGCCTCTCCCCGGGGAGTCACGCAGCAGTGAGCTGGAACCTCACACTCAACCACCCTGTGCGGGCAACTCTCGCGACGTGAACCCCGTGAGCCTCAGCCAAGTTCAAAGGAGACAAACAAACAAGCAAAACAAAACAGTCAAACAAAAGCATGAGAGAGAATTCATGTTACATAGAAATGAACTCTTGTCTTCAGAAAACGCGTCAAACCTGGCAGTGTGGGTTCCAGCAGGACTTACGACGATGAGCAAGCACATCCGGGACCTTGACCAGAACAGCGCGGGGACCGAGACGGACAAGGGGGAGAGCAGAGGGGCAATCGCTGGCCGGGGAGGGCGACGCGCCCAGTACAGCGGCGGGCCGCCTGCGGTCCGGGCAGCTGGGAGGAGGCCTTGTCGCTGGGACAGAGGCAGCAGGCTTCGGGTTCCTGTCCTCTTGTTCGAAGTCTGGTTCTCGCTGGGGGGACCGCTTCCAACAGCCGCTAACGGCCGCTCAAGCCCCTCGCCGTGCGCATCTCCGGCCCGCCCCTCACCCCCAGTTTACCCCCGACTGCCCCAGCATCACCACTCCTGCCGACTCCCTCCGACTGACGCCTCCTACGCGCCCCGCCCGGCCCGCAGGGGATCCTCGGAACCGAACGCATATCACGCTGCCGCCCAGCCGTGCTTAAGCCCCTTCCGAGGTTTTGGACTAAAAGCCAAACTCCCCATGATGGCCTTGGAGGGCCCCGCGCTTCTGGCCCCTGCTTCGCGCCACATCGCTCCAGACGCTGACCCCTACACCCCAGCCCTCCTCATCCTCCACCCCCCTGCCCCATACCCCCCTGCCTGGTCGGTTCCCTGAGTCTGCCCTCCCCATTCAGTCAGGGCGAGTCTGCGGACTCCCCTCCGTTAGCCTCTCTCTCTCTCTCACACGAGCACATGTGCATACGCACACGCTCTCACTCATACTCACACCCACCCACACACACGCACACACACCGGCCGCTGCGGGCCACCTCCGAAGTCTCACCTCACCGTGCCTAGACTGAGACAACAACTATCTCCCCCAACCGATTCTTGACCCAGCTGTTGAAATCATCCCCCACATCTCCCTCCGGTGACTGACAGCCAAGGTCAAGACAACCGCCTTTCATGCCGAGTTGATAAAGGGGCCTTCAAACACCCGAGTCCCGGATAAGGCGTCCCTCTGCTTACAGCCGCATCCAGGCCCTCCCGACTGGACTTGAAGTCGCGAGTTTACAGCGCTTTCCCGGCCCACCGGAAGCAGGGTGTCCACACTCCTAGCGCCCTCCTCCACAAAAGGGGGATGTCATTGACCTTCGCGGAGGAAAGCATTCAAAATCCACTACAATGAAGGCTAACGGAGCATGAAGGAAAAGACAGTTGATTCAGTGTCAACTAAAAAACAGTCCTGTACTTTAGAAGGACTGCAAATCTGATGTCCACTTATTTAGAGCTGACAGAAATTACTAAGAGACGTTATGGCAAATCTGTTTAAAAATATAGACCAAAAGAGTATGTATCCTTTTGTCTTGATTTCAGAACTCTGCTCTTGAACTTTTCTGGTTTACCACTGTTAAAAACCCTGACAACTGAGATGAAAACTCAGCATCTCTTGGCTTACAGAGAGCTCTCTTGAAGAGAGCACCTCGGTGAATCGTCACAGTGATGCATCTCAGGTTGGAGGCTGTACTCCCATTTTACAGCTGGGGAAACCAAGGTCCAGAGACTCGTCTAAGCACTTAAGGTTGGATGGTCATGGTGCTGGAACCAAACTCTTGTCCAACCTTCCCCTAGCCTTCTAAAGCGTCTAGTAAACCTGAATGCATTTTATCTGTACCTTTGTGAAGCCTTCCCCTGTGGCCTTGTTCTACGTGTAGTATATGAGCTGCCCAATGAGCAAAAAACAAATGGCTACTTACTTCAAAAGTACTAACTTCAAGATCTTCAAATTTCCCCGAAAGTGACATTCCTGCACAGTTCACAAGCATGTCTACTGGGCCCAGTTTCTCCTGTGCCTGGAAAAATTTATCAGAGCAGGCATTACGTAAAAGAAGAGAAGAATCCACTTCATAGCAAATCGATGCCAGTAAATAAGGCTATTTAAACTATTAAAGCTACAGAGATGATTTATCCGCTCCAAGCCACACACCAGCATGGGAAGAACCAACTGAAAGGCAAGTGAATTAACTCGTTAGCCCAACCTCTTACTTGTTTTATGACATTCTCTACTTGGCTGTAGTCTTGAGATACGTCGACTGATATACAAAGCACCACCTGTTAGGAAGAGAGAAAAAAAAATGATCAAAGCCACGCAGGTGTCTACAAGTATTTTTTAAAGAATTTTTTTTTAACATAAAGGCAATTCTTTCCAACAGCTAGGAAGCCTGGTTTTGCAGGCACAGAACGCACTGTTGGGAACCTGACAGCACAATTGTACGGCCTAATTTTCCTGGCAGTTTTCATAGAAAACTCTCTTGCACAAACTCGAAAACACGTCTTAGGAAATGTTGGTCAAAGCGCATATTTTCAGGCATAAAATAAATAAGTTCTGGGGGTCTCATGGACAGCATGGTGATTACCAGTAGGAATACTACCGTGCAACTTGAAATCCTCTGAGAGAGCAGATCTGAAGTGTTCTCCACACACACACACACAATAACTACGTGAGGCGATGGGTGTGTTAATCAACTTGAGATGGTAAGCATTTCACGATGTAAATGTGTGTCAAACCATTACACTGTGCACCTTAAATACAGACAATTTTTATCAGTTATACCTCAATAAAGCTGGAAATGGAAAGGAAAAGAGATGTAAAAAGGTCCTCTTGGAATGCCTCTAAACTGTAGTGACCGAGAGCAGGTCTGAGACCACCTGCGGCCAGATGTGGAGGGAGGCCTGGACCGCAAGGAGGCAAGTGGAACTCTGGGGGCAGGGATATGCTCTGTGTCTGGATTTCAGTGCTGCTTTTACACACGTATACATCTGTCAAGAGCCGTCAAACTGTACTCCCTACATGGATGGGGCTTACTGGGCATCAGGTATAGCTCCAGTCATTAAAAGGAATACATAAATTACATAAAGAATAAGTCAAGTGTACATAAATTGTTATCTCAAGTTGTTAACATCTTAGGTCATTAAAAATAAAAACAATAAATCTAATAAATAAGCTTAAAAAAAATACTCCCCTTGGAGCAATCCCAGAGCTCTGACCACCCTACTGGGACTGCGTATAGTCAGATGGAATAAAGAGATAAGCAAACAATACCTACTCACAAAAACCACCTTGGTTTGAGTCCCTGCTCAGAGCCTGAGCCTGGTGACTTTATCTTTCAAGGCCAAGGGTCAGTCGGGGCCTGTGGCAGCTTGAGGTCCCTGACTCTGGACTCACTGGCCACTCACAGGGGTCACCAAAGCAAGCCCCAGAGCCCACCCAGTCCAAACCTGGCCACGCTCAGGGGTTCACAGCACAGAGAGATGGCAGGAAGAGCCCAGCCCGTGCTGGCCACGGAAAACAATTCCATCCAGTCTTTGGAAAGGAAGAAGGGAAGGAAGGGAAGAAGGAAGGGGGGTGAAAAAAAGCACCTATTTCCGTGCTTACTTTGATAGAAATTTATAAAATAGCAGTTAAGAATACTAATGGGACTAACAATGAGCTATTGTTTTAATTTCCCTTTTTGGATAATGTTTTCAAATCCAGAGCTTAGCCTCTGACATCTGAGTGTTCTGTGCTCCAAGGCGGGTCGTGGAGAGAAGCAGAAAGGCATTTCTCGACTTCTCAGTCTTTCCATGAGTTCTTCTGGGTGGAGACTGGCCGCCAAGCTAGGGGGGCAGACAGAATGAGTGTGCACAGGAGGGCACGGCCAGCTCCACACATGCGCCCGCGTGTGGCTGCGAGTCGACGGGGGTGTGGGGTGCTGGAAGGAGCGGGCGTGGGCTTGGCAAGCCTGGCTTCCAGCGCTGCCCCCTGGTTCACTGGCCGGGCAGAACCTGAGGACGGGGCACTGGCCTCACCTGCTCCGGTAAGGGTGTCGGAAGCTGGTGACGACAAAGCTCCCCTCCAGCTCTGAGAAGACCCGAGGTGAGGAACAAAGCCACGACCTGAGACGTGACTGCCTTAGAACCTGATGCGGCAGGCAGGAAGTCTTATTTGATGCAGGAAGGAACCCTATCCAAGTGATCTAAATTCCTAAGGAAAGGAAACAGCCCCTTCACAAATGTAACCTGGAATATTCCGGGAGTTGCCCTTGGGTTTTAGTCCTGTTATTGGGATTTTTATACGAGTCTTTTTATACAGTATTAGATCATTTACTATAAATAAAAGCTATCCGACAGACAAGTAAAATTTCAAAAAAAAAAGAAAGAAAAAGGGTTCACAAATCACAAGGGAAAAAAGTGTCCACGGGGCACTGCTTGTGCTAAGCTGTGCAGCAAACCCCTTCTGGGCCGGCAGAAGGCTCGAGCTCCCACTGGGCCGACCAAGCCCAGACCTGCCTGTCCTCCATTTCCCTGACGTAGCCGGCAGGAGTTTGCCACATGACCTAAAGCCTTCTGACGCTGAGGTGGGGGCAGGAGTCATGGTGAAGACGTCCAGGGCAGAGGGACGGTACTGACAGCAGGCCTGGCCTTCAGCCAGGAGCACGTGAGCGCCATGGTTTTACAGGATGCTTCTTTCTCTATCAGAACTTACACGAATATGAAAAAAAAAAAAAATGGGGAGATTTGCTGAGCCAGCAGCTTCACGGGCTTCAGAGAAGAGGGCACAGAAGCCCTGGTACCAGAGAAAACCTCACATATGTACACCAGGAGATGTGGACGAGGATCTCTACCTATGGACACGCCGACACCCCACGCACGGGGAAATGACCACGTACACTGTGGAGACCTGAGACTCTCCCACAGCAGTGACAAAAAATGAAGCTGATTTACTTTTCTTGATGTGGAAAGATCTCTAACACATTTCCGAGGGGAAAAAGAGGCAATTAGAACTACCGTGAGGGGTACCTGGGTGGCTCAGTCGGTTAGGCGTCTGACTCTTGCTTTCGGCTCAGGTCATGATCTCGGGGTGTCGGGGTGGTGGGATCAAACCCTGCACTGGACTCCGCACTCACTCGGTGTGGAGTCTGCTTGAGATTCTTTCCCTCTCCCTCCCCCACTGCTCCTCCCCCTGAGCTCCCACGCACTCTCTTTCTCTCAAATAAATTCTTTTTTAAAAAATAATTTAAAAATTTTAAAAACTACGGTGAAGTATCATTTAAAACCCATCCGAAAAGCAAAAATTAGAAAGCCTGCCATTACCAAGTGTTGGCAAGGATGTGGGGCAACAAGAGGCACGGAGCACTACTGGTGGGCGAGCGCCCACTCTGGTGAAGGTGAACACGCGTGTGCGCTGTGACTACACCTCCACATCTCCACTTCCAGGCACCGTCCGTTCTTGCACGTGCGCACAGAGACATGGAGAAAAACTTTAGTAATAGCAAGAAATAAAACTAACCAAAAAACAGGAAACGAAATAATCCACCAGCAGTACAACTGACGAACGAGAGGTCTTCTGTATATATATCCAGGAACATGCTACACGGCCGTAAGAAAATGAATGAACTATGACTTTACGCAGAACACAGAGGAATCTCAAAAGCAGGATCTAGTGAAGAAGTGGCACAAAAATACCTAAAGAATGATGTCCTACAAATCTACAGAGACAGAAAGTGCATTCGTGATTGCCCGTGGCTGCGGGGGTTGGGAGGAAGTGGGGAGTGACAAGGTCCAGACTTTCTTTAGGGGGATGACGAGAAAGTTCTAAAACGGATTCTGGCGTTGGTTGCACAGCTCGGTGGATATGCCAAACGCTGCTGAACTGTACACTTGGAATCGGTGAATTGAATGGTATGTGAAGTATGCCTCAAGAACGCTGACAAAAAGAAATAAGAATGATGCCATAAAGTTCAAAGAGAAGCAGAAATAAACTGTATTATTTAGGGTTACACGCACCATCTAGTCAAATTATGAAGAAAAGCAAAGGACCAATCAACACAAAAATCAGGCTGGGGGTTGTCTCTAGAAATGAGACCGGAGGGTACGGGCAGCTAATATGGGCTCCCAAAGGGGGCTTCAGGGGCCCTGGTAAATCTCACCCCTTACGCTGGGTGATGAGTATCATAGTACCTTGTTATTATGTTTTACACGGAAAGATACATATATCTATACACCATTTTATTCACCCAAAAACGCCATAACCAAAAAAAAAAAAAGTTGTACCCCTTCCCCCTTAAGTATTTGTATGAAGTTACCCTAAATAAATAATTGAAATAAAATCATTTTCTAGAAAAACATTATTTGATCACTGATGCGTGGAAGTCAAAGTCTGTGCTTTTTTGGTAATAACTTGAACTCGTAGACAATTCAAACGATGTCGCCTTTTTAAAAAACAGTCAAATATGTATTTTAATTAGGAAAATCCTACATGCTTTACATGAACTATTCAAGTTGAAATAACCCTTTTTTTCCCTTTACACAGCTGTGCTGATTAGTACAGAAAATGCGTCACGAAGACTGATCATACCTGTTTATCATTAATAGAGTGCTTTTCAATTTCTTTCTTTGCCTGCAGCAGCTTGTCCTGAAAGCAACAGAGAACAATTAGTTCTGGTGATTGTCTATTTGCTTGTTTGTTTAAATGGGGCGAAAAAGCAATTATTTGTGTATTTATTAAAGTCTAGAAAACACGTAAGACAGCACCGATATTGTGTAGCTATGGGCCACAGTCTATGAAAGAAAGGAGCTGGGAAGTTATGTTCGGCTATGATTAAGCGATAGCAAGGGTTTTCTGAAAGATAACGGAAAAATAAATGAACTGCAAAATCCCAATTAACAGTACTAATTGCTGTTGGGTACCATCTCAATGCTAATAAATGTTTTGATCTGCCATTATTTAGTTGGGACATAAAACAAGAATCACCACATGGGCCGTGCAATGCTTCCCAAACTTCAGGGTTCACGGGATTCCACGTTAAGAGTGCTTTTGTAAGAAACTGTCCAATATTTCCCTCCTCTCCCATAAAAGCAAATATTGTAAAAATCACCTTTTAGATAGACTGAGAAAATCTAATCCTGGCTACTTTTGAGAATAATCTTAAGACAAGCAAAGCTACCCTATAACTGAGAGATTCTTCCAAGGTCTCAATTTTGCTTGTTTGACTCATTTTCAAGAAGAGAGATCTATTGGCTTACAGTTCTTAATTTGTTCTAAAAGTTGTAATTTAAGTACGTCAGGACAGCTAGAGAAGAACAAAAGAGGAGGGGAATCCTTTGGAAAGACACATGGGTGTCCTAAACATGGATGTGTCTATAATAAAATAATATCGTTCTATGAATAAAGATACACACCACTTGCCTTTGTCAAAATTGGAATTAGCAATTATATTAGAAAATAAAGAATTTCTGGATGCCAGAAGGCTTGTCTGCTCATTCACGTCTAGCAATGCAAGGACCACAGAAAGAGCTTCTGAGCACCTGAAACTTGGGGCCACCCCTGCTTCCCTTTCATCTGCCTTGTATCAAATATCAGCATTGTTTAAATCTCACATAATGCCATTTTATTAAAGTTATGTTTTCCGGGTGCCTGGATGGCTCAGTCGGTTAAGCATCTTGGCTCATGTCATGATCCCAGGGTCCTGGGATCAAGCCCCACATTGGGCTCCCCGCTCAGCTGCTTCTCCCTCTGCCCCTCTCCCCTGCTTATGCTCTTTCTCTCTCAAAAATAAATAAATAGAATCTTTAATAAAGTAAAATAAAGTGACGTTTTCCTTCCCATAAAGTGGCTTTGATGCCAAAGTGAGTTCATGGTTAGAGACGTCAGGATACAAAGGAGAGCTAGCAATTCTGCCTTTCTTGATTTTAAGAAGAAATGATGAACATCGGAGCTTAATTCTGTGCCAATATTTACACATTTCCCCCCAAGGCCCTCCCTGGAAGCTGTGTACCCCCATTTGAGTGGTCGGTCCCCCCACTGTTGCCCTCCTTTGGCAAACGTGAATCCAAAGTCCCCAAGTAATGATGCCACGCTGGTGTCCCCATTCCTTCCAGCAACCCTCCCCTCATGTCTTAGCATGATGCCAGGCACAGAACAACGGCAGGTGGCTGATAATACAGCTGTGGTCACCTCCCCCCGCCTCCCTGGAGCACAAAGACTCCAAAACTGTTCATGTGCATACAGTGCCACTGCTTTGGCTGTGGAAACAACTTTGGCAAGAATAACAGACCCTGGGGGAAAAAATAGAAAGAAAAGAAAAACAGACCTTGTGTTGACTTGACACAGAAAAACACACGTTTTGCTACACTGCTGGGGAGGAGCACGATTCCCCTGTGGAGTCTGGGTTTCATTAGAGATGTACATCATCTCGATAATAAGCAAATTACAGAGACACCTGCGCGTCCTTCAGGCCTCGGCTATCAGCTCGATGATCGGCTCTGCGCGGGCCTCCTGTGGGCGGGCGGGCGAGGCCCTCCTGGAGCCCTGTGGCCTCTCCCATCTCAACGTGCAGTGCCTCTGATGTTGCCTAACAGTTGCTGAAACTAAATAAATATTTGTGGAACTGGCCTGAGTTCAGCCGAGAAGTCTTTGCCCCGAATAGGAGAAATAACCAGGGGTTCCAAAATCACACCTGGAACCAGAGACAGGAGCCATTTCTTGCTCACGTTCGTGAATCCGAGCGCACGTGCTCTCCCACTCCGGCTCACCTAAAGCCGAGTAAGTGAGTAACACACCCAGAAGACTTACCTCATTTCGTGCCACCAGAGTTATAAACGCTCCCTGTTTATAGCACTCGATAGCAATACACTTTCCAATGCCGCTGGAGCCTCCTGTAACCTAAAAGCAAAAAATAATTGAATCTTCTTAGCTCTTGAAATTTCCCTTCTGCAGGAAGTTTATTTAAAACAACTACAATGAGCTCTAAAACCCAATCTACAAGAACCAGATTTTTAGCTATTGTAGTTTCTTCGTCCCAGACTTAATGAAGGAAGTGCAAACATGAAAGATTTTACTGTCATTGGGTCCTGCTGCTGACTGTTTTCGGTACTGAACTATAAATTGCACACCTATATTTTTCTGCATTCACTGGAAGGAAAGTGCCCTATAAATTGAGCTAGTAAATAATACATTAGTCTACCTCTGGGTCCAAGTTCAAATGAATCTTACTTCCTTACTGCCTATCACTTCCTTACACCTATATGACTATCTCCACAAGGGATGCAAAGAAGAGCCAGCTGTGTAGATCTTCTAATATTTTACATGACCACTTATTATAAAAGAAATACATGATCGCCTGGAAATATTAAAAGGCAAAGTTTTCCTTCTTGTACTATTCTGCCCCTCACGATCTAGTTCAGCCCTACTGGGGCTGTCTTTGAGTTCCATGTTCCTCCGACCACAGGGCCTTTGCACATTCTATTTCCCTGCCAGAAATGCTCTTCTCCCCCCTCTTCTTCCAGCTGGCACCCATTCACCCATTAAATCTCAGCTCAGGGGCACCTGGGGGGCTAAGTCAGTTAAGCATCCAACTCTTGGTTTCAGCTCAGGTCATGATCTCATGGGTTGTGGGATCCAGCCCTGCTTTGCCTAGCTCTGTGCTCATTGGCGAGTCTGCTTGAGATTCTCTCCCTCTCCCCATCCCACCTCCCCAGATAAATAAATCTTAAAAAAATAAATAAGTAAATCTCAGCTGAAATATCACTTGCTTGGAAAACCTTCACTGACTGCCCCTTCTCTAACCTCAACCCACTTTTCAGCACCACATCCTTTTTCCTTTAATTTATGGCACTCACATACTCGAAGAGCCATGCATTTATTTGTGTGATTATTTGATTCACAACCATCTCGCCTATTACTGCCTCATAAATGCCATAAAAATACCAACTCCATTTCTGTTCCCACTACATTCCTAGCACTTAGGAATGTAAGTGCTTGGCACATAAGAAGGACTCGATATATATTTAACTTCGTAAGACAAATGCAATATTATCTTTCTAGTCATTTTTCCTATGCAAATTATATAATATGGGGCAAGAGAGTGGGGGGGCCCAGGGTTGTCAAGTGGAGGAAGTGGGGAAGTATCGGAAAGATATCTGACCTTACACGGTATCATATCGTACTTTACAAATATATACATCAAAATATCTTTTTTTTTTTTAATGATTTTTTATTATATTATGTTAGTCACCATACAGTACATCCCCGGTTTCCGATGTAAGGCTCGATGATTCATTAGTTGTGTATAACACCCAGTGCACCATGCAATACGTGCCCTCCTTACTACCCATCACCGGTCTATCCCATTCCCCCACCCCCCTCCCCTCTGAAGTCCTCAGTTTACATCAAAATATCTTATGTCAAAAAACTAAAAGGCTTCAATATACTACATTAAGGAACTGTGCTAAACCTTAGTGGACGATTTCCCTCTAACAGACATTTGGATTATTTCAAATATTTTACTGTTAGATATAAAACATCCTTGACCCCATCTCAATGATTTTACGGTTATCACAAAGCCACTCCTAAACAATGTACCAATCTCCACGGATGCTTAGGTTCCTCAACTTCTCTTTCACCTTAAGTCCTCGCCATTGAAGAGACTTCCTTGGCAGATAATTAATCAATTATCTCGAGAAGGTTACTGTAAAAATCTACCTGCTGCCCCAGCTAACAGTTGCCTCTGAGGAGCTCTTTGCTGCTCAGACAGTTCACGGGTGGCCTTGGCTTTTTCATTTTCACCAGACATTCCAATTCCATAGTAATTAACAGGCCCCGGCTGTTGTATGATGGTGTTGCTGCTGCCTCGATGTCCCTCCACCCAACATCCCCAGCATACCTCCCTATCCAAATCCTACCTCTGCAAAGGCCAGATCCAACGTCCCCTCCTCCAGGAAGCTTTCCTGACTCTGTCACTCAGTCCTGTTCTTTACCTGTCACTTTCCGCTTTGTGTACACATCTTAGTTCCCTGACCAGAATGTAAGCTCCTTGAGGACGAGCACCAAGTTCAATTTATCTCCCTCACTCTGAGCACAGAACCTGGCATAAGCAGTTGCTAAATAAGCAGTCAGCCTACATTAATTTGCAAAAATGGTGCGTGGTATCATTTCTCTGAAAAATACAATGCCAAAAAAACTGGAAGTAAAGTTTCCCTACTTGTTATTCGATAAATTAATGGAAGATGAAGTTAGGAGGTTATTGAGAAAGTGTACAGCTCTTAAGTGCTATTGCTGTTATTGCTGTCCTTTTTCTAGACTGTGACGGGTAAGCTAGCTGTGTCCATGTACTGCACAGCCAAGAGACTGTTCAACCTGATCACTTCTAAGTCTTCTCCATACAAACAAGGGTAAGACTTCAATCTTTCAGTCCTAGCTCATGAGAAATTAACCTTCTAATCAAGCTAAAGCTTAGAAGGTATCTAAGAATATACACAAGTCAAGTCTAGGCTGTGTTATTCTGAATTGTAGAAGAACACGAAGGGATCTTCATAATGGCTGAGAAAAGCGGGAAATATGGATGGAGTTGCCTGACAATTGGTAAACTGGGCCCAGATGTAGGACACTTAAGATAACAGCCTAATTTCCTTATCACTGCCTCTTACGAGTCAATGCAAAATATTATTTAAACGTTACTATCTCTTTCATCATATCATACACCTCTTATTGAGGGCAAGAGACAGGATGGTTTGCAGCAAAAACTGCTCCCAGCCATCTCCAAAAAAGGGAGGACCTGATTTTCCAGTTCTCCCCAAGTCAATTAAACAGGTTTTTAAACATAAGTACATACCCTGTCGTACTTCTGCAGCGTAATTTACCACTGTCATTAGGGAGATAACACTAGTATATGCGAACTGTTCTAAATAGAAAGCAATAAATAATTGTGACCTAAGTCTGTTCATGCTTTCACATAAGCAGACATTCTAAATGTTAGCTCCCTCTCCTAACACCACCTGGCCCGGTCCTAACAAATCTCAAGAAAAAGAATGGTGCTTTCCCTCGTCTTGTGACATTAAAAAAGACGACAGATGGTGACATCATGTGAATTATTCATGTCATCCTCACATTATTTATAGTGGCGTATTAAAATGGGATGGTGAAAATAAGAAATTCTTCTTAGTTTACCCCAACAGACTTATTATCTTACTCGTGGCCTGCAGCACAAAGAGGCTGGAAGGGCTAGAGTCAAGGTTAAGTGAAACTCCCTTATAAATACTGAATCAAAATGTTCATTCCTGCTTTTGGCTTTACGTTTTTTCCAAGTTATGCTCTGCAAACGTAACTTCTGCAAGATTCCAACTTTTAAAGCCATGCTTCTGAGGCAGAAGTTCTCTTGTAGATGTGACACTTTCAGAATTTGGTGTACGTGTAAAGTTTGGCTTCTCTTGCTCTCTTTCTAAATGAATTTACGTTAACCTTATCTACCCTGCACATCAGGCATAGCAGGAGTTGGAAATAAACTAATATTTTTACTAAGGGCAATGTAAAGAAAAGTGCATTTTCTCATTCACAAACGCTTGTCCAGATTTAAAGCACACTAAAATAAACGACCAGCCCAGCCCAGACAGCTCGGTGGGGAGGCTCTATCTCAGCCGAGACACGCATATGTCTGCTCTGGCGGGCTTTGTGCTGTAACTAACTCTCCTTATTCAATAACCTCCCACCTCGGTGTGCCTCGGGGTTGTGAGATCCAAGTAAGAAAGCCAAGGCGAAAGCCACAGTGAGTGGCAAAGTGCTGGGTGCAGGGGAGAAGGCCTTTCAGCGGAAGGAAGGTGCCGACACCTGCAGAAAAGGGACCTTTGAAGACACTAGCTTCCCTAAGAAACGAACCAAACCCATCCACACCTCCTTCATCCCTAACGCACTAGCAGGTCGGTGAGCTCGTCCGTCCGACTCTGAAATGACTGCAGAGCACGGCACAGAATCAGCCATCAGCCGCCCCCGGGCTGAGCTCCGCCACACAAGCAGTGTAGAAGGGACAGAAGCGTCCCAACGCCGCCGAGCCAGGACCGCCAGCCCCCCGGGTTCGGGGCGGTTTCCCCCCAGGTGAGTCACTTCCTGGATTCCTCGGGCAAACGCTCTTTCTGTCATTCGCACAGGCCGTCTTCCCGTTCCGAGCCTCCTCGGCGGGTCCTGGCGGCTGGAACCCCTTCCCTGCCGCCCGCCTCCCCGCGACCCGGCCGGGACCGCGCGCCTCGCCCTGCGCGGCCACCGACCGCGGTGTCCTTGGCAAAGTTTCTCAGCCTCTCCGTTCCTCAGTTGACTCATCGAGAAAACCGAGCACAAAAATATCCACAACCCACGGATGCCCCGGGGATTAACGAGCTGCTCCCGAGCCCCTGGCGCCCCGGGACCTCCCCCCCCACACCGCGGGGAGGGCCAGCTGCGGCGGAGGGCGGGTCCCCACGGCCCCCCGCAGGGACGGGGCCGGGCCGCGCGGCGGCAGGTGGCCCTCCGCGGTGAAAGGGACGCCGGCGGCTGGGCCTCGGTCGCGGGCCGGCGCGCCAGGGGGCGGGCTCGGGGCGGCCGAGCCGGCCGGGAGGCGGCGGCGCAGCAACAGGAGGCCACTCACCACCACATGCGCCCCGGGCAGGGCGAGGGGCTTGGGGCTGATGAGCGGTGACACCATGTAGAGCAGCAGCACGAACGCCACGAGGAAGGCGGCCGCCAGCAGCAGCATCGCTCGGCGGGGCCGGGCCGGGCCGGGCGGGCGGGCGGGCGCGCGGGGCTCGGCGGCGCGGCGATCACGCGCGGCCGCGCGCAGCAGGAGCCGCTGTTTGGGTTCGCGGCCGGCGCGGGGCGGGGCGGCGGCCGGAGGGGAAGAGGCGGAGCCGGCCGAGGGCGCGACCGCGGCGGGGCGGGGCGGCGCTTCTCGGAGGCTGGGGGCGGGGGGTGCGGGGCGGCGGTCCGGGACGGGGGTGTGGGGGGGGGGGCCTGTGCCCGAGCTGCGGGACGCGGCTCGCGACCTCCCTGGGGACGGGGTGTCCCCGAGCGCGGGGCGGCGGGCCTCGGCGGCGCCACCTGCCAGCGCTTCCCGAAGGGCCGGGGGGACGCTGCGGGGTGGGGTCGGGGTGCTTCTTAGGACCGCGGAGGCCGGTTTCCAGGCCTCTCACAGCCGCGTCTGGGGGGTGGGTGCCGCTCGGGCCCGCGTTCCGCCCTCGCGCCGGGCGGCCGCCGGAGCAGGGAGACGCGATCCCGGGCGCTGGAAGCCGCGGCGTGGGGCTCCTGAGCCGGCAGCCCCTGTCGCAGTGTGGGAGCCTGAGATCAAGCCGACCTCCCGGCTCCATGTCAGGCCTTCCCGGCGTGCTCAGAACTTGGTCACGGCCCGCTGTCGCTTTTCAGAGGACCGGGAAAGCCTTACCATAGAGTTTAAAAAGCCCCTCAGATCGAATTTCCTTGAGCTTAAGAGTTCATCTCCTTTCCCAGGGCAGCGTTCAAAACAAAACAAAAACAGCTTTATTGAGATCTATTTCACATCCCAGACAATTCACCGATCTAAGGCGCATAATAAACGGTTTTTAGTATAGTCACAGACTCCTGCAACCACCACCACGATCAATTTTAGGACATTTAGTTACACACACACACCCCAAAATGTCTCGCACCCATCAGCAGCCACTCCCCGGTTTCTCCCGACCCCCCTGCCCAGTCCCAGGCTATCACCCATCTTTATGTGTCTGTAGATTTGCCTAACCTGGATATGTCATATAAATGGAATTCTGCAGTATACAGCCTTTTCTTGTGTCAGGCTTATTTCACTTAACATATTGTTCTCGGGTTTCATCCATGTTGTACAATGCAGCCGTACTTCATTCTTTTTATCACCAAGTTGTAGTCCCTTGTATGAATATACCACATTTCATGTATCCCTTCGCCAACTGATGGACATACGGGTTGTTTCCATTTGCAGGCTAGTAGGAATTCTGTGAACAATCACGTACAAGATTTTGTGTGAACACAATGCTTTCATTTCTCTTGGATATATATCTAGGAGCAGAACAACTGGGTCTACCGTAACTCTATGTTTAACCAGAGCTGCCAGACGTTTTCCAAAACAGCCACACCATTTTCTATTCCCACACACAATGTGTGAGGGTTTGGTTTCTCCACATCCCCACCAACACTTGTTATCATCTGTCTTTTTAATTATAGCCTTTCTAGGGGGTGTGACGTTTTGTTGTCGTTTTGATTTGTATAAGGTACATATGTTTGTTTGCTAGCTTGCTTTTCCTTTCTGCTGTTGTTTTTAGAAATACCAAAGAGCTCAGGGGCAAAGGAATTGATCTAATTTTTTCCTCTTTCTAAAGTTACTGCCCAGAGTTAGGCAAACGACAAAGTTTGAGGGCACAGTCCCCAAGACTTCTGACACCAATTACAATTTTGTGGGTTCCCCCTAAAATCAAAAGCATGTAAAAATTAAAAATTAACAAACAAATTGGGGCGTTCCCAAACCACTTTCATTTTCGATCATTCTCTGGAAGGCCTCACAGAACCCACAGAGAGCTGTTATTCTCACGGTTGTGGTTCATGACAGTCAGTGAAGGGAAGAAGTACAGAGGGCAAAGTGCGGAGACCTCCACATGGAAAGCTCCTGTTGCCACCTCCCATGGAGTCAGGACATGTGACCCTCCCAGCGTGGGTGTGTGATAGTAGCATGGAGTACGGCAAACCAGGGAAGCTCACCTGGTGTCCATAGTGTTTACTGGAGTTTCCATTATGTGGGCAAGATTGACCGATGGCGCATATGGCTGAACTCAGTCTTCAGGTCAACTAATGATGCATGATACAACCTTTCACCTAAATAGCATGGTTGGTCTTTCTGGCATGATCAGTCCCCCGCCTCAAAGTCCAGATTGGCCTGCCCTCATCTAAACAAAGGTCCTTCTATCAAGGCTGGCACAGATTACCACCAAGAAGCCAAAGACAAAGGCTAGACCTTCTCTTCAGGCAAGCCCAAATTCTTGACTACACAGGCCACTCCCTGGCCTTTATCCAAAGCTCTCCTACAGCAAAACAAACTTATGCCCTAACATTTGCAGGAGGCAGGGCAGAGTAGGAGGCTCTTCACTCAATTTCCCAATAGAGTTGATCAACAATATCAGTAGTGCCATCTTACTGATAAGACAGTGCCAACGTTACACCACATCACAAGATGGGCAGCAGACGTAACGTGAAAAATGAGAGTCAAAAGATAGAGGCTTATCACTGGAATGTCACTCAATCGTCAACAGCTGGTCCAGCTCATCATCACATCACATGTCTCCAAAAGTGGTCCCCCTCAGGTTTGCAGGTTTCCATTCAACTCTATCAGTTTCGAGAAACGGGAGTGTTCTCTCCCCCCCCCCAACCAAGACATCAGGTACAACTGAGATTTCTTAGGAGCCAATATCATCTCTTGCTCTGAGCTCCTTCATGGTGTTAATGTAACACTGGGTCTTACTTGTTGCAGAGCCCATTTATTTGTTCTTTTACCCTCGGCTACTATTTCTCCTTCTATTTGTGACTTGTTTTTACTCAGACTTTCTCCCGTTGGAAGGAACGCTAGGTTCAGCCTAGCTCTATGCTGTTCCAGATTCGTAGCACTGCTACTAGTTGAGCAAATGCCCCCCCTCAGTCCGTTCCCACTCACGTAGGGTAGGGTGACACAGGTGCACAACCTGCGGGCTTTCTCAACCACCAGGCAACACAACTGCATTCGCTATCAATCCCAATTTCGTCAGATGGAGTGGAGGCATAACCGCCCCACACCACCAATGTCTTGGAATTCTAGTATAAAGGTTTAAAAATATAGTTACAGTTTCTTGCTTGGGGATCATCCTTGATTCTACCACCCAAATTAGAAGCCCCGGTCCCTGGGATCACTGCATCAGGGAGAAAAAAAAGCAAGTTTATGCAATGTGGAGGAAAAAAAGCCCAAAGTACGGTCATACTGTCTTCTCTGCATGGGAAGAACTGCAGAGTCTACCAGCATTCTCCCTCACCCCTCTCCGATTCCCCAGAAAAGTGGAGAAATCTATCAGAGTGAGCAACACACTGATGAAGACAGAAGTCAGCCCTTCATGCCTTTATCTCTCCCTCCCCATTTTATTTTATTTTACTTTATTTTACTTTATTTTTTTAAACATTTGTTTATTCATTCCAGACAGAAGGGGGTGTGGGGAGGGGCAGAGGGAGAGAGAAACTTAAGCAGACTTGCTCTGAGCGTGGAGCCCAACGCGGGGCTCGACCTCTGGACCCTGAGTTCACGACCTGAGTCAAAACCCAGACTCAGATGCTTTACCGACTGCACCATCCAGTTGCCCCTCCCTCCCCCATTTTAGACAACAGATGTTTCAATTGCCTGTTCCAATTTTCTGTTAGACCTTTACTCAAGATAGGCGACACGATTCGTCCACCTGATGTGGAATCTCTCTGCCCATTGTTGGACGCTGTGGGCTGTAGAGTGTGTTCCTTGGTCTGAAGAAATGGAAGTGGGGGTCCAAACTGGGCAATATCTTCTGTCCAGTCCTTTTATAGTATTTTGAGCACTGGCACCTACCTCTAGGCGTGCAAAACCCAGTCTTCGTGTCAAAACCCATTTGTAACCTTCCAGTGCTACCAGCATCCGTCCAAGCACCAGCTCTGTGTTGGGCCTTTCTCCCAGGGAACCTGCCCCACAGCCCTCTGCAGCCTCTGTCATTTTTGGTGGCCCACAAAAAGGTTCTTATTGACATTTTGTGCTCCAGAGGGTACAAGAGGACAATGTCTAGATTCATCCCATCTCTGCATTGCTGCACCCCCCCCCCCCGCGCCCATATCCATTCGTGTCGTAGACCCAGGCGGTCACCTCAAGTAAGCACAACAGGATATCCACCTGCTGGTTCCAATCACCCCCCCCCAATCTTAAAAGGAGGTTTTCTAATGAACAGTGACATGGGCAACTTTGATGTACCCCTTGAATGCCCATAGTGATTTCCATAGGGCAGTGCCCCCTACAGCATCCCTTTCATAGAGGCAACTTTTCCATTGCTCTTCTACTTAACCACATGGCTAGGACATTAGCCATTGCCCATGAGTTGGTTAAAAACCCAAACATAGGGATCACGCCACGTAATTCAGCGCACCGAACTGATTTGTTTTTGTCTTCTTCTATCAGAGTGGTGGCCTCCAAACGCCATGTGATCTATTCACCTTGAAACTGACATCTGTAAACCAAGCAGCTCTTTTTTGGTTCATAGAGATCTGTTCGTAGGGCACTGCCCAAGTGGCTACAGGTCCAGCAATTTCTCACCTGGTTCCAAAGTCAGCCCTAGGGGAAAAAATTCTACCTGCTTATGAACATGTGTGCCCCTCCCTTGTTCCCTGGTACCATGTTCTTGCAAAACCAGCTCCATTTTATCATGGAACTCTTCTAGACATTGCTTTTTCCATGAGAGTGTTTCTCTGACATCACCAGAGACATTATGTGTATCTCAGGTTTCCAGATTATTTTATGTCTTTCAGTCATCAGGGTGGTTTCAATTAACGTCCAGTGGCAAGCTAGTAATTGCCTCTGAAATGGAAATGCTCTGTGCAATAAAAGTCTCAGCGGTCATTAACAGGTGACGCTCACGGCCTTTTGCCATAAGCCCCAGTGTGAGTAAGGATTCCAGGACTTTTCTTGGTGTTTCGGGTAAGATCTAATAATACTTCCAGATGTGGAATATGTACCCCCCAAAATCCAAATCAACCAACCAGGCCCTGGTCTTACAGCATGTTTTATCTACCAGGTATCCCATACTGTGTAAAATAAACAACTTATGAGGGCTTGGGCAATGTTATCCGTTCCCATTTAGGAGGGTCAGTCAATCTTGCCTGAAGGACAGATTTGCCTGCCTTCTGATTGACAATACCAGCTGGGGGAAACTCTCCACAGTCAGACACAAAATCCACCCCCATAGTACATCCACATAAAGGGAAGCAAGCACTTCACATAGAGTCTGTTCAAACGTTCCACGTTTCATCCCGACTTTCACCTAATCCCATCAACCACTGCAGCTCCACATCCTCCCAGCCCCATCGTCGTCCCTGTTAGGACTTCACCAACAGGTTTTAGAACCATCTAAACATCCATCAGTGGATGAATGAGTAAAGACAATGTGGTAAAAATATATACAATGAAATATTAGTTGGCCTTTAAAAATAAAGAAATTCTGCCATTTGTGATAACATGAATGAAACTGGGGACATTATGCTAAGTGACTATAGAAAGATTTCACAGAAATACAAATATTGCATAATCTTACTTATATGCGGGATCATTAAAAAAAGAAACTCATAGGAACAGAAAGCAAAATGGTGGTTACTGGAGGCTGGAGCTTGGTGGGGAGGAGATTATTTTTAAAAAGAAGAAAAAAGTAGGGGCGCCTGGGTGGCACAGCGGTTAAGCGTCTGCCTTCGGCTCAGGGCGTGATCCCGGCGATCTGGGATCGAGCCCCACATCAGGCTCTTCTGCTATGAGCCTGCTTCTTCCTCTCCCACTCCCCCTGCTTGTGTTCCCTCTCTCGCTGGCTGTCTCTATCTCTGTCGAATAAATAAATAAAATCTTTAAAAAAAAAAAAAAAAGAAGAAGAAAAAAGTAAAAAGGGAAAAAGGAAAGTAGAATATCAGTTTCCAGAGGCTGGGAGGAAGGTAGCATGGAGAGTTATTGTTTAATAGGTACAGAGATTTAGTTCTGCAAGATGAAAAGAATTCTGGAGACCAAGGTCATGATGTTTGCAAAACAATATGAATATACTCAATGCTACTGAGCTGTTGACTTTTAAAAATGATTAAGATAGTAAATTTAATGTCTTGTGTATCTTATCACAATTGACAGTTCCCCCAAATGGATATACTGTTTAATATGCTTCTATCAAAATCCCAGCAAGATATTTTGTAGATATAGGCAAGAGTATTCTAAAATTTATATGTAAAGGCAAAGAAACAAGAATAGTTAAAACTTTAAAAAAAAAAAAAAAGATGGGGAGCCTGGGTGGCTCAGTTGACCATCTGACTCTTGACTTTGGCTCAGGTCCTGGTCTCAGGATCCTGGGATCAAGCCCTGTGTTGGGTTGCACGCTCAGCAGGGAGTCTGCTTGTCCCTCCACCTCTGTTCCTCCCCCCCATCACATGTGCTCATGTGCACTCTCTCTCTCAAATAAGTAAATAAATAAACAAATAAATGGAATCTTTAAAAAAATTTTTAAAAAGAAGAATAGAGTTCGAGGAATGAGTCTTCATGATTTTCAGGACTTATCAGATAGCTTTAGTAAGGAAGACTATGTGGTATTGACAGATACATATATCAATGGGACCCAGAAACAGACCCACACAAACACACCACACTGACTTTTGACAAAGGTGCAAAAGCAATTTAATGGAGGGTAAGGTAGCCTTTTTAATAAATGGAGCTGGGACAATTGTGCACCTATAGACAAAAAAATGAACCTCAACCTGGACGTTCCACCTTCCACAAAAATTAATTCAGATGGTGTGATAGTTGATTTTATACGTCAATGTGACTAGACCACGGAGTGTCCAGATATTTGATCAAAGGCTATTCCGGGTTTTTCTGCAAGAGTGTGTATAGTGAGAAAAACAGCTTGGCCTTCCCAGTGCGGGTGGGTCCCATCCAGTCTGTTGCCAGCCTACACAGAACCCAAGGCTGACCCTCCACCAAGCCGCAGAGAATTATTCCTTCCTGCTGACCTTTGAACTGCAACATCAGCTTTTTTTCTTGCCTTTGGACTTGAGTTGAAATCTTGGCCCTCCCCAGGTCTGCAGCTTCCCAATTCACCTGTAGATCTTGGAACTTGACAGCCTCCATAATCATGTCAACCAATTCCTTATAATCAATCAGTCAACTAATCCGTCTTCTATTGGTTCTGTTTCTGGAGAGCCCTGACTAATGCAGAAGGAATCATGGACATAGAACTATAAAACCATTAGAAAAAACACTGGATTTTAAAAGAATGACGACTTTGGTCAGTTAGGCAAAAAAAATCAGGTCACTTATTTATAAAAGAGATCAGGCTAGTTTCAGATTTCTCCATGGTGACATTCAACACAAGAGAACAAAGATCCATCTATAAGATCCTCAAGGAAAGAATGTCGAGCCAAGGTTTGTACCCAGCTAATCTGTTTCACCCATTGAATATGCAATAAATAAGGAAATGTTTTCCCATGAGTGTTTCTTGAGGAAAGTATCAGGCTCTTAGTCCACTTGGGCTGCTATAAAACAGTACCGCAGACTCAGTGGCTTCTCAGCAATTTATTGCCCGCACTTCTGGAGGCTGGGAAGTCCAAAACCAAGGCGCTGGCAGGTGTGCTGTCTGGTAAGGGCCCACAGCGTCTTTTCACTGTGTCCTCACATGGCAGAAGGGGGAAGGGAACTCTTTGGGGTCTCTTTTAAAAGAGCACTAATCCCATTCATGAGACCAAAATCACCTCTCAAAGGCCCACCTCCATGTGCCATCCTGTTGGGCATTGGGATTTCACATATGAATTTTGGGGGACACAAATATTCAGTATGTAACCAGCTGAAAGATGACGGGAAAAACATGGTACTGCCTTTTGAGAATTGCAGAAGTGAATATATTTACCAGAACAAAGCCTAAAACAAACAGAGGGGCTAGGGAACAGAATGCTGTGTAATTGGTATATACCTTAACAATGGAAAAATAATAAAAGAAACACATTTTAGGAGGGGAAGGAGGATGTAGAGGGTAGAGTGACTTTATGAATGGTGTCATTTATAACTGAAATCCAGATACCATTTCAAGCTGCCAAATCAAGTAATAGAAGTATAAACGTTTAATACCATGAAGGTAAACATGAAGAAATATTGTCTCAAATCAGGTGAGTTGGGAAGGAAGAGGACGTACGTACGTTTTATTGTTGTTTATGGTAAAGGGCTAAGACATTATCAAAGGAAATAGAGGTATATGGGGCCAAATGAGGTGTAATTACAGAGGCAAACAAAGCAATACCAACTTTCCTAATGACAGACCTGAAGAGATGAAGAGGGAAAACAACACTCCTGACTTACGACAGGATCACATGGTCTCCTGCTACCACAGCACTTGCTACATCCGGGTCCCAAGGACTTCATGTAATGCAGGCTGGCTGGCACCCCTCAGGCAGCCCTGCCCTTTTCACTCTCAGCTGAGATCAGTGCGTTCAGCAGTGCTCTTCAAACTGTGTTGAATGTCCAGTTTCCTTTTTTATTTCCTTTCTGTGGCAAACCATTCAGGAAAATGAAACGACTCCTAACCAAAGCAAACACATGCAAAATGCAAACTTTAATGATTGGCTGTTAGAGTCCACAGCCTTAAAAATAATAAATATAATCTGAAAAACAGAGAGAAAAAGAATGATGAAACTGTTAGGCTCTTCATTAAAAGTATGCATTAAAGTGGTTCATCTGGAGGGGCGCCTGGGTGGCTCAGTCGTTAAGCATCTGCCTTCGGCTCAGGGTGTGATCCTGGAGTTCTGGGATCGAGCCCCACATCAGGCTCCTCTGCTGGGAGCCTGCTTCTTCCTCTCCGACTCCCCCTGCTTGTGTTCCCTCTCTCGCTGGCTGTCTCTCTCTCTCTGTCAAATAAATAAATAAAATCTTAAAAAAAATATAAGAGTGCATGGGATTGGAGATGTTGTGGCAGCCATCTTTGGAAAACAGAGTTCTCTACAAAAATAATTCTCCAGATGAACTGCTTTATTTTTTTTTAAAGATTTTATTTCTTTATTTGACAGAGAGAGAGAGAGAGCACAAGCAGGGGGAGTGGCAGGCAGAGGGAGAGGGAGAAGCAGTCTCCCAGGGAGCCTGACGTGGGACTTGATCCCAGGACCCTGGGATCATGACCTGAGCCCAAGGTAGATGCTTAACCGACTGAGCCACCCAGGTGCCCCCTACCCGCTCTTTTATAATATGAGACTCATCCTATTGAGTGGTGGAGTCTATGTCCCCTCCCCTTGAAACTGTGTTGGCCTTTGGACTGCTTTGACCAATGGACTGTGGCAGAAATGACACTGCAAGACTATAACAATAGGTTCCAAAAGGCCATGTAGCTTCTCTCCAGTTTTCTTGGGACATTAAACCTGAGACATCATCCATGATCCTCTGAGTAAACTCAGGCAGTCTCTGGAGATGTCTTTGTGAAGAACTGAGGCCTCAAGTGCACAGTCCCAGGTGAGTTCCCAGGCAATAGTTAATACCAACTTGCCAGCCCAGTGAGTGAGCCATTTTGAAATGTCATCCATCCCCCAGTGATGCCTCACCAGCAGAGACGAACCATCCACGCTGAGCCATACCCAAACTGTACATTTTGACTTCTTTTTTTGCCTAGTTTGCTTCCTCCTCCTTCTGTTCACAGGGGATCATCTATAGTAAACATCTTGCCCCCCCCCCCAACTCCTCTTGTTGGCTTCTGGAGAACTCAACCTGTAACAACACTTAACATCCAACCCTAGCCTGGCAACTTCCCTTCTTAGTAATTTGCATTTCCCTCAAATTCTAGCATTTGAATTATCCAAAAGGTTAAATAAACCTGGTTAGAATTATTTAGACCCAACTACAAAAAAGCTTACTTTCAGTATAAGAGTTATTTAGGAAATTCCAAATGATACTCTTTGTTGCTACGTGTGGTACTAAATGGCCCTTTTCTGCACAAGAGTAGGAGCTCTTTTCTCAAAAGCTGTAGTGTAAAATATATGTGACTATTCTTTTGAAAGGTTTAGCAAAGAAAAGCCCTGGTCAACTAAATTTGACGTTACTTCTAGTAACTTCAACCATACTTCCAGTCTATGAACATGGCAGGACAAGACAAGGGTGAAGCAACTGAGACACTTGACTCAGGAACAAGGTTTGGTGGGATGCCAAAATAATCAGTCATCAACATAAATGATGTTTTAAGACAATATTAAAAAAAATAATGCAAAAAATATCCATGGTGAAAAAATATCAAAATTGTTGAAAAGATCATCTCAACATGACTGACTGAATGAGTAGCAGAGGTTTGTGACAGGGTTACATACCTACGGTCATCACCCCAAACACCTCATTCTTGGTCTTTATAAATTGGTGATAACAACATTTTTTTTGATGTGAAAAATAACAAATATACTTCACATCCATTAAGATGGCTAGTATAAAAAAAAAATGGAAACAAAACAGAAATGGACCATAACGAGTGTTGGTGAAGATGTGGAGAAACTGGAACCCTCATGCATTGGTGGTAGGAATGCAAAATGGTGCCATCACTGTAGTGGTTTCTCAAAAAGTCAAACATAGAATCACCATATGATGATTCACTGTATGAGCATTCTATATACCCAGCAGTTCCACTCCTAGGTATATGCCCCAAAGGGACTCAAACAGATCCTTGAATACCCACGTCCTTAGCAGCATTACTCGCAAGAGCCAAAGGTGGAAACAACATAAATGTTCATCAACAGATAAATGGATAAACAAAATGTGGCATATACGTACCTACAACGGAATATTATTCAGCTTGAACAAATGAAGTTCTGATAACATGCCACAGCATGGATGGACCTGGAAGATACTGTGCCAAGGGAAATAAGCCACATAAAAAAGGACACATAGTGCATGAGTCCATTTATATGAAGTAGTTAAAGCAGGCAAATTCATAGAGGAAGAAAGTAGAAGAGTGGTCCCCAGGGACTGGGGGAGTGGGGTGGGAAGCTATTATTTAATAGAGAGTTTCTGTTCAGGTTGATGAAAATTCTGGAAACGGGTGGTGGTGATGGTTGCACAACAGTGTGAATGCACTGAATGCCACTGAATTGGACACTTAAAAATAGAAAAAAATGGTAAATTTTATGTCATGTATTTTTTTACAAATTTGTATTTTTTTCAATTACCTCCTAATTGGTGTTTATAGCTGTTCCCCCCACCCGCCCGCCGCTGCCAAACCAGGTTCCAGTCAAGCTTCACATATTACATTAGGTTATTGGGTTATATGTCTTCAGTTTCTTTTAATCTAAAAGAGTCCCTCAACCTTTTATTTTGCTTAATAGTATCTATTTAGAGACTATTTAGAGACCAGGCCAGTTGTCTAGTAGATGCCCTATATTCTCTTCTGGCTGACTGGTTCTTCCTGATGTTGTTTCTCTCTCCCTTGAATCTTCTGTGACCCAGCAGCTAGGTCTATGGCTTGACTGGATTCAGATCACACATGTTTGGTAGGAATACTTCATAAGCGTATTTTGTCCAGCACCCTACCCGGCAGCACATATCAGTTTGTCCACTGTAAGTGACGCTCAGGTCAATTGGACTTCTCGGGCAGGGTGCTGACAACCGTCTCTCTCCATCGTAAGGGCACACACTCCCGTCTGTAATCAGCAGGTCATCTGGGAGTGACACCATGATATTTTGGCAGATTGTCACCGGTAATTCCTCCCATTTCTGTTAGCATGTGCTGCACCTTCCATCAAAAGGTAGAAATCTTTTTCATCCCTTGAATCTGGACTGGCCTTATAACTCAGTTTAACTAATTATGTGTTTAAGTGGGATATCCTTATTTCTGGGCCTAGGCCTTAAGAGGCCTTGAAGCTTCTTTTTTGGTCCTCTTGGGTTCAAGCTGCCAAGTAAAGAAACTCAGGCTGGACTACTAAACGGTAAGAGACCACAAGGAGAGAGGTCCCGCCAGGCCAGCTGGAGGCACTAGAGAGGGGAGTGAAGTCATCTTGAATTCTTCAGCCCTGGTCAAGCCACCCCAGCCAACACCACGTGGAGCAGAGGCAAGCCCTCTCCCTGGAGCTCTGCCTAATCTGCAGGGTCATGAGAAAAAATAAATGGTATTTTAAGTCGACATTGATTTTGAGCGGTTTGTCATTCAGGAAACATAGGAGACAAATCCCATGTAAATATTCTGTTTCATGTAATAGTTTTAGCATCCCTTGATATTTGCTTGGGTCAATTACTTCACTGGGGTTCCCACAGGATAGTTTAAATGCTGCTGTTCCCTCTACAGCAGAGAGAGAGGGAGGGAGGGAGGAAGGGGGAGAGAGGAAGAGGGAGCCAGAGGGGGAGAGAGAAAAAGCACTAGCTTTCTCTCAACTTGGTATAAATTACTGTTTCTCCTAAGAATGAGGAGTGAATGTTAATTTTTCCCATTATGAGTTTCAGAATAAAAAGTTGAATATTCACTCCTCAAGGATGGCAAATACAGTTCTCTGCTCCTTTACTTCCAGTCTTCTTTCGATGCATGTAGTTGCACGGTCTCTCAAGCGTATCTGTCATTGAACTCAAAGCATTGCGCTCTAACTGCCGATTCATTTGTCTCTCCATTTAACTGAACTTTGTTTCTTGAGGGCAGGCACGTTAGAGGCGAAGCCAAGTACATGTAAGTTCTAAGCGAAACTAGACTTTGTCATACTCCTACTTTTTTTCCTCATGCATATTATCTTACACGATTTAGAGAATACCTGCTAATTTTTCTAATCATGCAATTGCTTTGTCTTTTGGTGATTTGGATGTTTTTTCATTTCATTTTTTAATCAAGAGAGTAACTGCCTGCGGTTATAAAAGCAAGCAGTAGAGCGGGCCAGTGATACAAATCAGCAGTTGCTGACCCTCAAACCCTCAACTCCACCACCGGTCATCACTTCCAGTTTTTCAGGTTTGGTTCTTGTAGATCCTTTTTTGAAAAATGGCCGTGATATCTTTCAACTCAAATGCCTTTTTCACAATGTTACCTTGTCTCCCAGTGACAGGTGGGATCTACATCCCCTCCCCCTTGAAACTGGACAGCCTTGGGGACTGTTTCCACCGATAGAGTGTGGCAGAGGTGACACACTGTGACTTCTGAGACTACCGAAGGGAATGTGGCTTCTGCCTCTCGGGAATACTTGCATCCTGAAGCCTTTGTCCTGACTGCCCGGAGGCTGCCATGCTGCGTGGAAGCCCCCACGAGCCCACGCAGACACTGCTTGGAGAGGCCCCGAGACTGCACGGGCGGTCCTGCTGCCCCCAGATGGTTCAGCGCTCTGCTATTCCAGCCGCAGCCACTCTGACCGCAGCTGTGCACACGGCTCCCAGCGAGACCCCGTGGGCTCATCCACAGAAATCAAGAGAGAAAAAAGTGCTTAAGCCATGATGGTCAGGCCTCTTGGAGGCCAGACTTGGGAGTTTTTTGGTTATACTAATGAAGTAGCATCTTCACTTACTTTGGTCGCCAAGGACCCCAGGGTCACTGAATTATTGCTTCTGATCTCTGTGGGGAAGACCATCCTAATTGACACGCTAGGTATTGCCTAAGTCCACTTGGCTTGAATGGTTGACTGACCTTGCTTGGCTTCTGCAACCAAAGGATCTTTCCAGCTCTGATGAAATCAAAGAGCCAGTAAGATAACTGGGAATGCATTCCTTTCACCTGTCAAAGGCTTGGTTAAGGGACTGGGTTATGGATCTTCTCTAGGAACAGCGAAGCCTTGTGAAGGTTCTCACAAGGTGAATCCACGCCAGCATCTCTATTTCCTAAAGATATTGGGTTCTTCCTTTTATATTATATATTAATGGAGTTCCGAGCGGATCGATTGTCGAGTTGTTTCTTCGACCAGCCAAGCAAGCAATTAAAACCACTCCCAGCAGCTCAAACCGAAATACTAAATTCAGAATCTCTGCTGACTAAACCCACATCTAAGATTTGATGATTTCTGAAATGAGGCTCTCCTTTCCTTGACCGTGATCACCAAAATACTCCACCACAGTGCTCCAGGCATTTCCTGAGACTCAGAATCCTTCAAATCTTAAGTACACACATCCCAATACTATGCACCCTGCTCTTTGCCTCCCAACTTTCCTTACCTTCATATTAGAAAAACAAAACCCCCCATAAAACTTGTTGAATCCGAATTCAACTGATATCACTTGGTAACTGCACAACCAAATATTAAGCTTCACTTGACTTTTAGTACTGTGAACGCAAGAAATGTTTATAGTCATAGAAGATTCCCGGGTTTCTCTCCCTGCCCTGCCCTCAACCTGCAGTCCTTGAAGTTCTCATGCCTTCGTTTTGTTCTGCAGCAGCTACGAAGGAGTTCCCCGGTGCCGTGTCCTCGCCGGGCACTTCATTCCATGGGACCACAGACCGTAATGCTGTCTCACCACAAGCTACCAGATTCCCATCGGGTCGGATGCTATTGATGCTATGACCCTGTTTATAATGTCCTGCCAGCTTTGTGGTGCCCCAGATAGACGGATCTGGATGGCAGCACCTGACAAACCACGGCTAGTCAGGTGCCCCCGCGAGGGCTGCCTCTGATGAAGAAAAATAGGATGTCCCCACTTGGGCTTCTGCAGCAGGAGGGCAATTTGGTTGAACAGCACTCTCCCAAAGTACAACTGTTTGATGAATTATCTATGCTGTCCTGTTTTTTTTATTACTCTCTTCTTAAAAGCTGCTCTGTTATTTTATAGGGCTCCAAAGAGGGAGACAAATGCCTGTGATCAGCTCTCAGCCCAACTGTAATTCTTCCCTTTTAAACACTTTTGCTTATTTTGGGAAATGGAAATATTTAAAGATAAAAACAAAGGAAAAACTAACAAGCGTCCATACTGTTACCGCCTAGATTTAGCCACTGTTAATTTCTTGCTGTATTTGTTTTCACTCCTAATTTTCTTCCTTTTATAAAGTAAAAATGTGGGAGAGGGGCACAAATAATACATGCTTATTGTAATCAAACTGAGAAAAAAATACAAAGATTCAGTCACTCAATAAATATTTATTGAGCACCTATCAGGCACCAGGCACCGTTCCAGATACTGAGATACAGCGGAGAGAAAAAGAAAGACAAGAAAATCCCAGGTCTCACAGAACATACATGTTAGTAGGAAAAATTACAAATAGGAAAAATAGTAAACTATACAGCATGTTACACGGTAAGTGCTACAGACGAAAATAAAGCAGGGGATGGGTATGAGGAGCATCAGGAGGGATTGCAATTTTAAATAGGATGACCAGGGAATGTCTCACTGAAAAGGTGACATCTGAAAATACACCTGAAGATAGAAGAGGTAGAGAAAAAAAAAAATCAACCAAAATCTCACTACCCACAGATAACATAATGAACATAAGGTGAAAATAATTAGTTATGTTTCTATGTATATGCACAGATATCCGGGTGAATGATTTTAGAGATAAATGGACAGAAACCTACAGCTAGGAGAAATATACTATTATAAATGGATTCAAACTATAAAATATTTTTTCTTTTTAATCATGGATAAATTAAGCATCTATTTTTGTTTTTGGGGATATAAAATACATACATAGACGCAGAGAGATCTATGTATCACCCAGATCCAGATCTGAGATAATTAAGTCTAGAATCAGCTTCGTTAGAAGGTATACTTTGATAACAGTATTCTGACTCATGAACAGGGCCCATCTCTCTACTTACTCAGGTTTTCCTTTTGTAATGTATCCTAGGTTTTTATGTAAAGGTCTGCACAACTTTCAGACTTATTTTGAGGTACCTGATGCTGATACTATTATAATTGTTTTGTTTTCATAATTTCAATTCATAATTGTTGCTCAGATAAACATCATGACTTTATTAACTTTGCATCCTGGAATCTTATTAAATTCAAATTCTAAGTTTATATTAATTTGGACTTGCTACATATACGTCATCTAAGAATAACAATTTTGTTTCCTTTTTAATCCCTAAACTTAGAATTTCCTGTCCAAAGCTGAAAAGTAGTAGTGATATCAGTTAAGTTTTCCATGATTCACAATTAAGATGCTTGCTATAGTGCTGCTTCTTTCTCCTTTTTTTTTTTTTTTTTGGTAGATGCCCTTTATTAAGAAGCTTCCGTCTATTCCTAGTTTGTAAGGTTTTTCTTAAAAAAATCATAAATGGGTACTGGATTTTATCGAATGCTTTTTATGACTCTAAAAATGTAACTTCTGTATTTATTTCTGTAGATACAACAAATAATACTAACTTTTCAATTACAGACTCGGTTTTGTGTGGTGCCACGTTAACCACAACTTGATTTCTGTGGCGAGTCCTCCCACCGCAGCAGATTTCAAGCTGCCCACGTGAGCTCAAGGGACTCACAGGTGGGAAGAGATGGGCACTGGTTCTTGTAAGCCAACAGGAGCCAGCTCTGGCCTACCTCTGATTTTAGTCCCCAGTAACCAAGACTGAAATTTACCATTTCACTAGACCGGTAAGAACAAAGTCACTTCAAATAATCTATTTTATAAAAAGTCTCACAGATAATCCAGTAAGCTGATAAAAGGACATAACTCTCTTATTTCTCAAGCCTTTATTAAGTACCTAATAAATAGTGTCTAGCACGGTGCTAGCTGCAAGTCAAAACGTACTATCTAAAGAGCTTACAGTCTAAATGATCTAAACAAGATTAATAGAATGTGCTTCAAATTTGGATAAAAATCTTAAGATAGTAGTAGCAACTAATTACTAAAGGAATCCAAAGGTAGAACTGGGGGTAGTTTAGGGATTGTTGCTGGCAGAGATAGAGGCCATGAGCTAGGTCTCACTGGGAAGAATGGAATTGGGACTAGCAGAGAAGAAAGGGCACCGCGGTAGAGTAGGAGAGTAACAGAAGGACGTGAAGGAAGGTATGGAGGCAGGAAAGCACAGCTGGGAGAGCTCACAAAGGTGAGGTGAAAGCAGTGTCTATGCTGGGCCCTCCCAGCTGCTTCATTTGCAAGGTGTCAAGCAACACGTACGGCTGCATGTTACAGAGGAATGCCTCAGTTTCTTAACTGTGCGAGTGACAAGTGGCTGAATGGTACTTCAGATTAATAATCAAATATATATACTCATTCTGTTTTACTGCATGGTATCAGGACACTCCAAGTCAATTTTCTATTGAAATTCTTTTTATTAAGACCCCTACAGTTTCCAGGCTGAGAAAAAACATGTTCTTCAACATCTAGGTTACAGCTCATAGAGGTACTCAAGGAGCCTCAGAAACCACCTACCCCAGGGGTGCCTGGGTAGCGCAGTCATTAAGCGCCTGCCTTCGGCTCAGGGCGTGATCCTGGCTTTCCGGGATCGAGCCCCACATCAGGCTCCTCCGCTGGGAGCCTGCTTCTTCCTCTCCCACTCCCCTGCTGTGTTCCCTCTCTCGCTGGCTGTCTCTCTGTCACATAAATAGATAAAATCTTAAAAAAAAAAAAAAAAAAAAGAAACCACCTACCCCAAATATCCAAATTTCCAAACAGTCCAAGTTCAGACAGAGCCTGAACATCGTCAGTACTTATCTGTCCATAAAGAACTCATGGGATATGGCCTATGTGCTACCATTTTAGAATAAGTCTAAAATTATTTGATTCCAGAAATAGATTTAGAACCAGAAATGTAAAAAATGTAGAAGATGGGGGCGCTTGGCACAGCGAGTTAAGCTGCTCTGTCTCGGCTCAGGCGTGATCCCGGGAAGCAGGATCGAGTCCCACATCAGGTCCTCCGCTTATGAGCCTGCTTCTTCCTCTCCCACTCCCCTGCTTGTGTTCCTCTCGTCAGCTGTCTCTCTCTAATAAATAAATGTAAATAAATAAATAAATAAATAAATAAATAAATAAATAAATCTTTAAAAAAATAAAAAATAAAATAAAAGAATTAAGTGTGACAAAGAATCCATTTATCATCAACACTATACTTACTTACCACTGGGTCATGTATTCTGTCAAATTAAGTAAAATACGTCCTCAAAACAAATTCTGGATTTACAAAAAATTCTGAATTTCAACTATTATATAATTACGCAAATTCTCCTAATGATATAATTAAAAGGAATACTATATAGTTCTGAGGCCGATAAAGAATATAAATTATTTTAGAAGGCAGCCACAAAAAACTGTTAGTCTGCCAAGTTAACTCCCAACCCTCGCATAAAAGCTGTTGAAGAACAGAATTTTCATGCACACATTCTCAATAATTTCTAATGATTTCTTTGTATCTAATCAATTTAGATAATATTTTCTCCTATACAGAAGATCCCAAAATAAAGAAGCATACACAGAATATAGCCAATAGTAGGTTATATCAATTTACTTCACGTAAGAAGAGCGTATTTCAGGCCTATGATTTCCATTTAGTATCAACAAAAACAATCTGTACAGAAAACCCAAAGGCAACCATAGAGCATTATACGTAAAATGTGCAAATATATTTTAAAATGCAAGTTATTCTATAGTATTTGCAAGGTAGAACTTTATAGTAATTAAGGAATCTACCTCATTCCAGCTAACTCGATCATCCTTTTGCATATATAGCCAATGCAAATGCACAAGGCACAACTTAGTGTTGATGCTGAAGTGTGTAACATACACCTTCAGATTTATTTGGAGATATTAAAACAACATATCATGTTTGTATTTTATTATTTAATGAGACATTAGCTCATTTCTAAAGCTTCACAAGCATTACACTTGATAACGTATGTGTGGCAAGGACAAGCTGTTCCCTGGACTTAAAAGGTAAAAGACAAGCCCCTTGGTAGCCTATATTAAAAAAAAAAATTATATCTATACATATATGTACACACACACACCCACAAGAAACTTCCCATAATTCAAAGGGAGGCCATTCCTTTTAGCAAAGGTTCCCATTCTAGTATTTCATGACAGAATTATTTAAAAAGTATGTATTTATTTGCCATCTGTTTTGGTCAATCTTGCTACAAAAAGATCCCGAAACAGACAATTTTCTTCTTCAAGATGAAGACAATGCCAATTTCGAAAGTCTTTCTTTTGAGATTGCACAGTGAAAGGTATTATCTAATTAAATATAGAAACTTGTTGTTTTTAAAGAAATTATTGAAATCTACAGAAAGAAAAATGTTAGCCTATCAGAAATCAATGAGACTTGGCTAGAACACAATTCAAAATCTTTCAAGCCCAATCACAGTGCTCTTCGCTGTTTTATTGCCCATCCCTGAGAATAAAGATTCTATCATTTAAAATTTTTTAATAAAGTAAATACGTTTTACATTGATGAGAATGATGCTTAAGAATTATTTTTTCAAAATATAAGATAAACCCTATTTCATTATGGTAAAAAAAAATGCTCTTTGCAAATACCACCAATTCTAAGTATTGGTATCTCAATCAATGTTAATCCTCTTCTTAACTGGATAATTCCTATTTTTGCCATTCATATATCACTCATTTCCTTACTATCCATTATTTTATAATTTTTGTAAACAGGAGCATGTAACTGGGAGCAAAGTATGTATAAAATGAGAAGGAACTCTGGAGTGAGATCTGTATTTCCCTGTGGTAAAAGAGTTTTACTGGAAATAATATGAATGCCATCCAAGAAAGGCAAAAGTACCTATGAAATAAAGAACACACATGGTAAATGTCTTCCTCGTTCTCTTTGGTTTAACCTTCTTGGCCAAAATCTTCCGTAAACTTCTTTAATTTCAACAAGTCATGTTCATTGACTGTGGGCTTTGTGTTAGATAGTGACCGTAACATATCCGACTGTCAGGGAAAAGAAGGGAGGAGTATTAGTAACAGATTTAATCAAATAAAAATCATTGCATTATTATTAACTAACCTTCCACCTAAAGTTAAATCTAAGTACTAGCAGTGTGCCATAAGTTATTAACAATAAACTCTTATTCCTTCTAAAGGACATCTCTCATCCTGTTCTTCCTTTGCACAGCAACTTAAACTGCTTGCCTTGTCCTGACCACAACTTTTGATGGCTCCCCATTACCCATCAGAAGTATAATCCTTTTAGCCTGAGGATCAAGGCCCTCCAAAATATGTCCCTGATCTCTTATCTGGTCTTATCTGTTTCTTCTTAAAATAAGAGAGTTCACCAATTACAGCTCAAAAGGAATATAGTCATTCATTTACAGAAGTTATTCACTTACTCTAATGTGAAACACAACACCATTTAATTAAAACCAACTAATCAAAAAATTTTTAAAGATTTTATTTATTTATTTGAGAAAGAGAGAGAGGGACAGAGAGTACCAGTGCGAGGGAGGGCAGAGGGAGAGGGAGAAGCAGAATCCCCGCTGAGCAGGGAGCCCAAGATCATGACCTGAGCCAAAGCCAGACACTTAACTGACTGAGCCACCCAGGCACCCCCAGAATTTTTAACTATTAGTTAAAATTATTATCAAAGTGGGAAGAAAATATGCTAATACCACAGATTCATTAAAAGATTAACTTCTGGGCTATGGTTCTTATAAAACAGTATGAAAAATGGTCAAAAGAACAAAATCTTTAAAAAATAACATAGTGGGGTACCTGGGTGGCTCAGTCAGTTGAGCGTCCGACTCTGATTTAGGCTCAGATCATGATCTCAGGGATCCCCATGATGGGTTCCACACTCAGCGGGGAGTCTGCTTGAGATTCTCTCTCCCCAACTGCCCCCGTCCCCTGCACCCACTCACACACACTCTCTCTTTAAAATAAATAAATATATCTTAAAAAAAAAACAACATAGCAAGGACCGAAATAAAAAAGGGTTTCTGAATAAATTCTCAGAGAAGCATCATTAACACATAAACATATCTATTACATACTATATACATATAGAGGTATGTGTATGTCTATAGATCTATGTGTCATATCATGTAAATAAGTTTCTCCTCTGGAAGTTACTGTTAATTCTGACATAAAGCTCTTTGAAAATCTGTAACTGAAGCAGAAGATTTAAAAAACTGAGCATTCACCAATAAGAAAACATAAAAATAATATATGTAGCTTTTCACAGTAAGCTTCCTCTACCTTTCAAGATAAGTCTTAAAAATTATAAATCCCTCCAATATAAACTATAGAAACGTAATTCATCATAAAAATATGGTTTCAGGACTTTTTTTTTTCAAGCATTACATTAAACTTTCTACAAAGCCTGAAAAGGTAAAACAGAAAAACACCATTATGATTACTATGATATATGCATTAAGGTTTCTGGATATTTTATAAATTTTAGATTCAGAAAAGAAATTTCACCAATTCTACTTTTTAGTTAGGTCTTGACAATAATTTATGCCATATAGATAAGTATTCTGGTGATAGTATCCCAGCTATAAGACCTATATATGCTTAAAAACCTGTGTTTTTTGAAAAGTAGCTTTTTCACTTAAAATTTAATCTTTCTTAAAGCCCAAGAAAGTATTTTAAAGGTAATTATTTTTTATATTTTAAAGTTCAATTAATCTTTACAACTTTTTGAGTCGTTAGTATTACATAAACATGCTTGATCATACTGACATTTTCTAGCTAATCCTACGTAACTGAAAATGTTTATCTTTGTCTCACAAATGACAAACTATAATGTTTTAAATTTTTTTAAATGTCAAACCATGCAAACAACTGGCTCCAAAAGTTTATCCCCAGGGACATCCATCCATGTCATTTCAATGGCACCAGGGTCACCAGGAGAACAGGGTGTTAGCAGATCATCTACTACTTTGTTGGGATCAGCTCGTGAAGGTCCGCGCACCTGGAATAAACAGTAATCTGAAATACTTACTTTAACAAAGTAACTAAGTTAAGGTTTAGGCCGTTATTAGGAAATCTGAAAATGTACTATTCTGTATTTTGTTAAAATGTTTACTTCTAAAAATAAACAGATGAATATACAACAAAATGTAGTTATCTTTTGGGTGATGGGATAGATTTTGTTTGGCTTTAACTTTTTCCTATATTTTGAAATTTCCTACAATAAATCACTTACATGATCAAAGGAGAAAAAGAGTTAAAATTAAAAAAAGAAAAGAAATATCTGTGGTTAAGAGTTTTCTTTTTTCCTCTAAAGCTAATTAAATGGTCTTAGAGTCCACAAAAAAGGCATCCTCAATAATTGTCTTAAGTTCTCTAGTTCCCAAAACAGAAAATTCTATGATATTTGGAAGATTTATTAGTGTGAAATCACTGAATCTTTCTCAACAAAAATTACTTCTTTAAAAATAAGTACAAAATTAAATGTTAAGTGTAATTTCAGTGCTATTTTGTGATTCCTAACTGACTCAAAATAAAATTTTAATAACACCCAGAGACAGAACTGTTGTGACTTAGAGTCACAAGTACTTTATAGGTGGTAAAGTATCTATACTAAATTGGGGGCCGCTTTCACATTTAATATTTATTTGACAATGATCAACCTTAAATATTACGTCAGGATTAGGGCAGGTGCAGAAAAATAAACATTCTAAATGCTTTACTTATTATGTGTATTTTATTGTCTGTCTTTGCCCACAAAAATTTCAGCTGTAGGGATTTTTCTTTTTGCTTGTAATACTTTGACTTATCTTTAGGCTCAGAGTACTTTAGACATTTGATAAATAAATAGGCAATCTTGTTTTTGCTAATTGAAATAATCAGCCTTAAGAATGGGAGTAAAAGATGGAGCCACTGAGAGATCTACTAGCTGGTGATGCCGAAGGCCTGATGTTAACACTGATTTGGCTGCTACATCTGTATCCTCCTAAGAAGGACCCAGCTTCAGGGTCACAGAAGCTGTCCCTGGCAGTCATATGGAGGACCGAATGAAAAGTTCTGGGTAGGAAAGGACTGAGTTCCTAAGAATCTATAGCTTCTAAATGCAAAGAAAATTTAAAAGAAAATACAACGGCAGGGACATAAACATGACCCTGAGCCTCCTGTATTTCCCCCAGTAATGAAGTGGCTGCAGAAGGAAAGGGCTATTTCCCTGGGCTACTCAAGTGCTTTACGAGAACTATTTCATTTCATTCTCACAATTGTACTTTGAGGCAGTGTTATCGTCTCTACTGCAGAGATGATAAAAACAAGACTTAAATGGGTAACATAATTTGCTCAAGGAGATATAACAAGTAAACTGTGGACTCAGGCTTCAAATTCAGGTTTTAATTCAAGCTCATCATTTTTTTAAAAAACTTATTGTAGGGCAAGACATACATCTGTAAGTTAGTCATGATACATTAGTCTTGCCATATACTGCTGGATTAAGTTTGCTAATAGCTTTTCGGGATTTTCACATGGATGTTCATGAGTAATACTGGATACTGCTGTCCTCAGCAACAGGGTTGGTCCAAATTACCTACTCCACTGTTACTTAAATATCTTGGACATCCCAAGACCACAATCGTTTTACAAAATGCTATATGCTGAACTCATTCATGCACACGAAACAGTGCATGGGCAGCGAGGCCTCAGATTCGGAAGTACCGGTGACCTAGAGAAAACTCACACGTCTGCACCTCTCTGGTTGTACCTCGGCAAACTGTTTTAGCAGCCAAGTCCCAGTATAATCATGTTAACATCTGAGTCTCAGATTAATGATCAACAGGTGGCAAGAGGCACCTCTCGCAGAGTTTTTGTGAGGACTGAATGAAATAGTGAGATAAAGAATAGAACACAGTGAATATTTAAATATTAGCTGTTAGTATTTTTACTTTGTTAAGGAGGTGTAAATGCACCAGATTCTGTTCCAAGATATTCTAGTTATATGAGCAGTAACTATGTATTTAAAGTTTCTATACTTATATCGAAATAAGTACTTGAAAAATCACTGCATAAAAAATTTTAAAATATACTAAGACTATTAATAATAGCTACTAATAAACTTTGTGGGAGAACTTATTTTCAATGAAATGGAAATGTTTATTCTATAAACCCACTATTTATTATATAAAACAGAAACCTTCCTGAAGTTCTTGGAAGACAAATCAATGATGGTCTCAAAACTTGACTTCGAAAATATCTGAAAGGGTAGATCAAAGATCCTTACCTTTTTAAAATGAGTAGCTGACTGCACTTTTCTAACAGGCTGCATAAGCGCATCGCGCACAATGATACTTATGTCTGCCCCCGAATAACCGTCCGTCTTCTTCCCGAGTTCTCGGAAGTCTGTTTCTGTGAGACTGTTCTGTGTGGTGCCCAAGTGCAGTTTAAACATTGCTGCTCGGGCATGGGCCTCAGGCAAAGGAATATAAATTCGTTTCTCAAATCTTAAAATGAAAGAAATTCACATCAATAATATTACTACATATATTTAATTTCAATTAACTCAGATTTCTTAAGAAGAAACAAGATGCTCAGATATTCTCATTTGTACAAAGCTAAGCTGATTAAGTTAAATGGGCCCATACATGTGAGAGTTAAACATACATATTTAGATTAAATAATGGCAAAATATCCAGAACACATCACCCACTAACAAGTGAAAAACCAAAATAGCCAGAGAATCAGTCTAGAGTGATTTAGTATTTTTCACATGATTTTTGGGTTATTTTGGCCATAGTGTTTATAATGTCTAGAATTCACAACGTGGTATGTCCCACAAGATTAGTTTCTCATAGAATAATACTCTGAACTGCTGATCCAGGGATTAATATGGTTAATCATATGAAATAAGAGAGGACAAAATAATTCTCTAAATTCAAAACAGTAAAGCTACTCAACATCTTACCTAATAAACATATGTCTACATAAAACTTCCACTTTATTATAATGGGTACATTCAGAATAAATAATTCTAGTAGTTCATAAATAAACACTGTTTTATTAAGAGTAACTTTGCTTGCCTTTTCAGAATTTCAGCATTTGGATAAGGAGGAAGCAACGAGGGACAATTTAAGTGGCTGTGAAGACTTTTCATCCCTCAGGTCACTCTGTGGCCATGAGAATTTTAAATTTCCAGTACTTCTAGAGCTGGGTTTAGAATTAGGCCATTTTTCAAAAATACCCAGCAGATTTCCTTTCTTAATACTGAATGGTAACCTAGCATCCCGGCAAACCATCAAACGAATGGGATAAATGTGGCAAGAACTGGTGTTAATTTTTACCATGCAAAATTCAGTGAACGAGATAAGGAATGGAGTGCATGGAAAGTAACGAGTTTGTATACCTTTCCTGGAGCTCAAGTTCAATATGTAATTTAAAAATTATAGACATAGATTTTTTAATAAAAATATAACTTGGTTATCTATCATACTTTAACTTATATGACTGCCATTTTGCTCAAATTTTATGTGAAAGTTTTCCATTGAAATATCAAGCTACATTTGTACATTTCTGAAGCACTAGTGCCTTCCACTAAGCTTAATTAGAATTAAAAGTAAGCATTAAGTAATGTATTTTCCAATGTGAAAGATTCTGTAAATGGAAATCTCATATCTTCAATATAGCAAGCAAGTAAGCAAACAAATGCCTGCCTCTCTTCCCCCAATGCAAGGGGCAACAGGGTTAGGGTACATCAAAAAAATTCTGAAAGTTGTCAGAATGCCTCTTCACTGGACAAAAAGGGAACTGTTACTGACTTGTTACATCTGCAGTGAGAAATAAGATCTTCACTGTATATTCATACCTTCTTCTAATGGCAGAATCCAGAACCCAGGGTATATTTGTGGCTCCCAGAACCAAAATTCCGTCATTGTCTATACCAACGCCTGCATCAAAATACGTAATATTTTAAGTAATTCGTCATTTCAGTGTTCTTTTCAACCTCGTCTATATATTCTGGTAAGAGTGTGGTGTTTTAATGTTAAAGTGCCTCATCTTGAGAGTCTCTCTCTGAAAAAACTGTATTTAATCAAATATCACATTATTCAAACACGATGCATATATTCCCAAGAATCAAATCTGCTAGACTGTGGACAAATACTATTCATATATTCTTCTCAAAAGATTTCATTTGAAGTCTACACGTTCCTTTTGCTGACACAGTTCCTGGTTGGTTATAAGTGAATACGTGGATCTCCTTACTGTTTATGCCAGAGTCCTACAGATGATGACAACGGGGTGCAGATTATGTGTGCAAGTACAGGACAATCAGAACGAAACATGGCACAATGAAAACACTTAGCCTGCTAAAACGGAGAAATTTCGTTTGAATTTTTTCCATTATTATGATAATAGCAGTTATACAATAAATAGAAACTAGTTTAGAAGTCAGTACCCCTACCTTGCATTTGAACTAGGAACTCCGTCTTAATTCGACGGGCGGCTTCACTTTCATTTTCACTTCTTGAGCCACACAGAGAATCAATTTCATCAATGAAGATAATGGAAGGTTTATTCTCTCTGGCAAGTTGGAATAAGTTCTTAACTAGCCTAAAAATAAGTAAAAGCTTTCAGTTTCTTAAACAGTAAATGACACGACTTAATGAAAAGAACTAAAATAGAATATATATAGTATTACAAGAACTCTAAAGTCCAATCATGTTTTGGTCCAGAAAATAAGAATGCAGCAGTTGGATAATTCAGTTTATGATTTACTGAACTATACTATGTGTAACTACATATGTTATCTTTTCCCTATGAAATGAATTTCAAATAAGGGACTGATTTGACAGAGAAACGAATACTTACTATGTCACTTCTCTGAATGTCTATGAATGATGTAAGAAGCTTATTACTTTATAAACTGATATTATGATTACCAGGCAAAGAGAAACTTAAAAAAAAAATCAACTTACTACTTACTTTTCACTTTCACCTAGCCACTTAGAGACAAGGTCAGAGGAAGATATTGAAAAAAATGTTGAGTTGTTTGCTTCTGTTGCTACAGCTTTGGCTAAATAAGACTTTCCTGTTCCAGGTGGCCCAAATAACAGAATTCCCCTCCAAGGTGTTCTCTTGCCTAAAATTTGCAATAGAAAAAAACCATGAGAATCTCAAGACTGTTAATTTCAGTTACCGGAGACATCATCCATACTGAAGAATACTGTGAAGAGGTTTGCACTCACCAGCTATCAGAATAAAAAAAACTTTTTTTAAATAAATTAAACTAAGGTAAGTATGTCTTAGAAGTATCTTATTTGCTTTTTCTAGGGAACACTTCGTCAAATGTGTTTACATAGATATAATAATCCTTCTAACAGGAAGTTCATTTACTTCGCTCATTCATTCAGCCACTATGTACTGAAACCGCAAGGTATAGACCGAGAACTATGAACACAAAAGCATCTCTGCCCTCCATGGGCTTACAGTCTAGTAAGGGCAGAATCGTTCAGTAAAAAGGCACTTTCGGATTGTCAATTGTGTGCAATACTCAGTATCAGATTATTGTAGGATAAACTATATCCATAGGGCAAGGGGAGCTGGAAACATTTCTTTGAAATATTTATGACTCTTGGAGGAATGAAACTAACACAGTCTGGCTGATCCCTCACAAAGTTCTACTCAATTCCTGATTGCACAAGGAAGCGCAGGGTACTATTACCGGAGCATATTCTTGTTCACGTGGTTGGGTAACGATGAGGAGACTCCCTGAAATTCTAGTTTTGCCAAATTCTAGTTTTGCCAGATTCTAGTTTTGCCACATCAACTCTTTGTATTTCAATTTTCCTAATAAGAAAGCATAATGCTGCCTAAAATAAAACAGGCTGAGTTACATCTAGCAAAAATATATCAAATACACATTTAAAAAATTTCTAGGTTCAAACTGTGGGTGGGTACACGGTAACTACATAAAAATGACATGCAGATTACTAATGGCAAAACTAAATACTGTTGTGTTTATTGTTATGAAAGTCTCAACTTAGACGTGAATTCTATCTTCCTATTTTAAATATCTGCAATTGTAAGTCAGTGTTCCCTCAACTGTGGTATATATGACTGGTGGCATATGAAATGCTTTTTAGGTAGTACACAGATACTTTTTATTTAAGTAATTTTTAAAATGCGTACTAGAAAAAAATTAATTTTTCCATTTATAGTAGACACAAAGCAATCTTTTAAAATGAAGTTACTATAAAAAATAAGAAGGATTATTTAAAGTTCAAACATAGGCAAAATGATCTATGGCATTAAGAGTCAAAAGACTGATCACCTTTGCAGAGGAAAGATCTGGCAGAGGGACTCGTGGGTTATTGGTATTTATTGATCTGTGAGATGATGATTACACAGATGTACCGACTTTCTGATAATTTATGAAGCTGAACACTTTTAGGTTCCTGCTGGTCTCTGCATATTTATGCTGTACTTTACTAAAAATTTGCTCTAAAAGTGAGTGATTTAAAGAAAAATATTTAAAAAATAATAACAGTACATGTATATGGAAATAATCATAAAGAAGATACATACATGACTTGTGTTTGGAAAACACTGGTGTAAGTAATATAAAAAGAGCTCACCCATACTTTTGTGCCTTTATAGGATCGTGATGTCAACTTTTACACTGTCAATCTCATATTTCTGAAGTTAGGTTATAAGTCATACCTTGATTGGCAGAAGTGGCCCACGGGGTCTTTGCTCATCACTCCTCTACATGACATCACTTTCTCGACCTGTTCAGTTTGAGGCCAACGTCACAGATTTGCTCTCTACATAAACCAGCTTGTTTCTAAAAGGGATACCCTTCCTTGTTCACTGCTTTGCTGTGGGTATAGCCACATCACAACACAGGCTATCGGTCACAAAAAGAGACAATGTGAAGGAATGGTTCAGCAGACAAATCAGCTGCTGCTAGAGCTGTAACTTAACTACACCAGATGGCTGGGTCAGCAATATTCTCATGATGGTGAGAATGAGCTGTCCCTGAAGGATAGGTACTTGGTCTGAAAATGTTAAATAACTCTTACTCCACTTTTTAAGAAATGGGGAAAACTCTTACACAACTGGTACATGGCCACTGTAAAAACTTCAGATGAAAGTGCAAAGTAAAAATCACCCATCATCTTATCTCCTAGGCGTAACATTAGCATTTTTATGTCAATCTGTCTACATTTACTTCTCAGCGCACCCATTTTTTTAACTACACATACCGCACATATTTACAGCTTGTGTATTGATCTTTATATATTTTAACACAGATCTACATTTCTTAACGTATATGTACCCTCTATTTGAATGAGTGCACAGTATTCCGCTGCGTGCTGGTGATTTACCCTTTGCCCTACTGTTTGACATTTAGGTGTTTTGCAATATGTGTATATTGCAAATATGTGTATGAAATAAATATCTTTGTGTAGAGGTATATCACTGACTTAGAATTTATTTAAGGTGATTATAATACGGTGACAAAAATTCATAATGCTCTACCTCAGTCGTCAATGTATTTTTAAAACAATCATCAAAAAACCTATTTAACAGTCATCTCACCTGTAAAAAGATGAGGGAATTTAATAGGCAATATCACAGCCTCTTTAAGTGCCTCTTTGGCTCCTTCTAGACCAGCAACATCGCTCCATTTCACATTTGGTCGCTCTATAACAATGGCACCTACAAAAAAAGTATATCATCTTTAAATTAAGGAAGACTATTCCATCAAATGTAAATGACAACATGAAATAGTGACATTCAAGAAATACATTATAAAATTGCCTGGAAAAGTTTTATCTATTAAAAACTTTCTTGAAATGGTGTGATTAGGAAGTAATTGTTGGGGTGGAGTCAGCAGTTGTCAGAAAGCTGGGCTGGGTGACTGGCTAACCTAGGGTAGGTCACTTAACTTTTCTACCTCCGCTTCTTCACTGGGAAGTAAAAGGAATACCGTCTGCCCCAACTACTTAAAAGGGTTAGCGAAGGATCAAATGACATAATGAATATTAGAGTGTTTGGAAAAGCACCAAACACTACATCAAGTCCTTACAATGTTTGAATGCACTGATTCTGAAGAATCCAAAGTACCTGTTCAATGGGGGTGGCTCTACTACTTCTTTTTTTAACAGAAATACCCAGTGATCTAATGCTCCCTTAAGCACCAAAAGGAAAAGATACTTAAGAACTTTAACTGGTGATAGACACACAGACAGACAGATGGATGGATAGATAAATAGTAGGGAGAATGGGAGGGAGGGGATGATGGAGGAGAGAGAGACAATGTGCGCCTGGAGATCTGCAATACTTTCCGGAGATTTGCCGAATTTTCTTTTGGGCCTCTAAATAGACCTACTTAAAATTTTTGCACATTAAAGAAATTATCTAAATAATTTAGTTTTTTAATACAATATATTCAGAAGCCACAGCAATTGTTGCAGGAAGAGTCCACAAAAGGTTTCTCTAATATAGCTTACTGGCAAAAGTTTTGAATCCTCTTGGATCAGAAGCTTTTCCAAAAGCTGGTTCTAAGGTGATGTGTAATTGTTTTAAGTATAGCTGAACATCACCACTTACACAATTCACTGATTACCAAGGAAATTAGTTTTATGGGTATTTCTTCTTGCTACAAAAGATCATTTATTATTATAAGAGAAGTTATATCACACAACCTACTTAAATTATAAAATCTTTAGCTATAGATTAAAATTAAATGAAACCCTGGGGGGCCTAGCTGGCTCAGAGGAGCATGCGACTCCTATCTCAGGATTGTAATTTCGAGCCCCATGTTAGGTGTAGAGATTACTTAAAAAAATAAAATGTTAAAAAAAAATTAAATGAAACCATAAATACTTCCTGCATTCTCAATGTTCACATTAAGTATAAATTAAAGCCAATTCATTTTTCTTTTCTATGTTCCATTCATTTAGTAACCCTATGTGAGGAAATAGTTACGCCATCTGATAGGATTTTGTGATAGTTTAAAAAAAAAAAAAAAGTAAATTTACTTTATATATAAGCAGCATCTGGTCAATTAAAGTTTTTTCTAAGTATGAATTTTCTAAATATGCCAAAACTTATCCTCACATTTAACTAATACTTTTCAAAGTTTAAAAGTCACTTTGGAATGTTAAGTGATAAAAGATTATTTAGATAAAAGTAATATTAATAAAAGTAGTAATTAAAAAGGGGGGAGTGGGATTATTGGGAATAAAAGCCAAATGATTTGTTTCCAATTGCATAAATTTATCCAGTCTTTGATTATACTCATGTTATTAAACCTCAAAAAAGTCACTGAGCATCAAAACAGCTAACAGAAAATTCAGATCATAAATTCTTTAATTTTAATAATCAAATACTACACTTAAGTCATAACTTAGAAGTAAAAGACTTAAAATACTCTTTCAGAAAAAAAAGAGGAAAGATTCAAAAAAGGATATTATACAGTGAAATCCATGAGCAAACTATTACATGAAAAGATGGAAAAAAGGACTCTGTGGTATGAAAGGCTAGGACTCCTTTCATACTCCACTTCATCCTGAAATTCCACATAAATTTCCTCATTCAAATATTTTCAGCCTATTTTTGTACATTTCTGGTTCTTATCATTACTGATTTTAAAGAAAAATTCCCTATTAAAAACTGGCTTGTATCTTTTCCAAAACTAAAGATACGCTTCAGTTTTTACTTTGTGGGAGAGAGGGAAATAAAACCAAAAGGACAGAAAAAAAACGCCTTTTGCCTTACAATCGAAATAAGGCCACCTGGCACAGACCGCTGGGTTGCCCGGCAAAACTGAGTATGAAGCGTGTGCCCACATGGCTCTGGGCAGTGGCGCTGCGGCAGCAGAAACTCAGCTCAGAATGAAAATGAAGAGACTAGTTAGTACAGCAAGATTAAAGGACTGGCCAAACTAGGTATATTCACCATTCACTAACCCAGTACCTCTATAACGGAAATCCTTCCCAGTTACGCATTCTACTTGGCAAGATTCAAATGAACAAAATACATAAAATTCAACCCAAAAAGTCATCAGCTAACGTATCAAAAACTAATCAAATCTCAGTACATAGCCAGCATTAAACAGATGCCGTTTTAGATACACACAGCCACTACCGTTTACTGAGGCCCCAAATTTGTCAGATATAACATTGGCAGTTTTTACACTGTCATAATCTTCTAATTGCCCAGAAAAGAAGGTATTATAATTTCCATTTTAGAGCTGGGGTCTTCTACTCTGAGAGGTTCGGGAACCTGCCCCAAGATCACACAGCTTTTCAACAGCAGGCCCTGGAGGGGACTCCAGATCTGAATGGAACCAAAATCTGTGCCCTCTCACCATGCCACTATGCTACACGCACAGGAGAACGAAAGGCTTTTAGAGGTATGGAAGGTAAAAACAGAAAGCTGGAAGAGATAAATGTAAATGGCAACACTGAAATAAGATAAAACACAGATGAGAAAGGTCTGGAAACATGAAATAAACCATCAATGAATCAGCTACAGCAAGAGCAATAAAAGCCAAGTGTGAGTCCCAATTCATTGTGCTCCTCTGACAATTTGGAAATTTTAATACCGTCAGATTTTGTAATGTGCTAGTAGTGTAAATGCTACCTTCTCTAAAAGGGGGCAGATAAGACAAAATGAAAAAGAGGAAGCTGACTGACAGATTTTTTAAGGCACATATAAGAGCAAACAATATTTTTACTACACAGGAAAAACCAATCTAGTAGAGACCCTACAGAGCAAATGCTATGAAAATGGACAAACGAAGTCAGCGTGTGAGCACTGGGAACCAAAGCCAGTTCGTGAACCTCATCTGAATACAGGGGGAAAAACAATTCAAATAGACAGCTCACCACGAGGTTTTTTAAAAAAAGATAGTAAATTTAAAAATGAAATCTAAAGCAACCTTGAAGTTGATTCTGTAGTTTCTTTTTTTCAGGATCATCAGATTCTCCTTCCCCATCACTGTCATTCCTAATAAAAAGAATTTAATATATTCAAATGATCACTCGTTGCTATCAAAATAAGGCAAAAATGAAGGAAAAATTAATCTGAAATAGTGTAACTTAAGTGGCAAAATAAGACATTCACATTAAAAGTTATGCTTATTTTATTACTTTTAAGAGTATATTAAATAAAATAGTAAGCAGGCATAGTATCCATCAATATGGAATCATGAAAAGGAAAGTGGCAAAAGACCAGAGTGAAGTCAGGAACCAGCTCCAAATTCCCATGACATACGTACGGATGTACAAATTCATAAATGCACGCCCCACACCTCATTCCACAAAAGACTTAAGATGAATTACAGGAGAGTCGTGAACAACATAAAAACACCAAACCAGGCAAACTATGTATCAGAACAAGAAGCCATAACCAGGAGAGAAAAACCCAGAATATTAATTATTTAAGGTATAAAGGTCTATAATCCTCAGTTTGGGGGTTCCAAAGAATAGGTGAACCTACTGATGAAAATGAACTGAGACCAAAAGACAAGTAAATCAACCCATATATTTCATATCTGAGAATTTATTCTGAAAAAATAATTTAAAAGGAGTTCAAAGATTTGACTACAAGGATAATCATGCCCACACTGTTCCCAAAAGGGAAAAAAATTAGAAATCAAGTATGTCCAATTATGGGGATTAGCATATGATACACTACGTTGTGATCTTTAAAAATGATATTGTAGGAATAGTTTACTGACATGTTTGTAATACAACGTTGAATGAAAAGTGATAAAGCAAAAAATACAGCATTATATCATTTTTTAATATAACATATAATGGGAGATTCAAAAGCTTGACAGAGTTTTCCCCAAAATGGGACTGGCTTGTTTATCATAGGACGGTGGGGTTATGGGTTAGGTAGCAACTGCCACCTGATTCACTTGACATTCACTCCAACCTTGTTCTACCACACTTTCTTGTATAATAAAGACTGTACTTAAAAAAGTTGCCCTTTCTGGGCTTCCTTGCAGCGAGGTCTCCACATGAGACCACAGTTCCTCCAAGAAGGTGGAGGCAAGCAACTGAGGTGACAACTGCATGCGAGGAGAACATACATTCGAGCGAAAGCCCTGGCGCGCCGACGGAGCTGTGGCAGAGGTCCTACTGGCCCCTGCCTGGCATCAGAAGGCCTTAACAGGGGCACTGCCAGCAGTGGGATCCCTACCACAACAACCCTGGTGGAGGTGGGCATTTCTCCCAATGATATGGAATCCAAGCTTGATTCGCTGCCCCCACCCCAAATCTGTAAGGTCAATACTGTATAATAAACCCCTTTTTGCTTAAATCTGCCAAGGTGGGTCCTGCTATTCAATACAGAATTGGCATCCTCCTGCTAGGTCGCCATCTCAGGAGGGGAGACTACAGGGTCTTCAAGCAAGACCAGAAAGCCTCAACTCACAGGGAGGAGAGGACATCTCTGCTGGCAAGGGAGTCTCAGGAAAGGCTTGGGGGGGGGGCGGGTGTCCAGGCACTAGAGGTTGACGAAATTTTTCCCAAGAGTTTCATTTTAATTTTGGAGACCCAGTCTTCCATTAATTGGCCCACCCCTCATAAAAGAAACCCTAAAGTTGATCTTTGTTGAAATTCAACAATCCATAAGATCAGCTGGGGTCTGATTTTTGTTACGTCAACACTGTAGGTGCAGAAGATAAAAATATTCTTAGGTGTCACAGGAACTCCCTGGTTCCCTGACCATGTCTTGAATAGAGAATATAAAACCTTGAGCTTGTAATTCTCTTCAAACTCTCCCATGTGGTCAACTCTAGCTCTTACATTCTTATGTTCTTCAAAACGGCCTTTGGTAGTAGCAGCCACAGACGCCCTGAAGCACTGCCTTCAAAAGACACTCCATTCCTGTGACCACAGGAGGTTATCTAAGTACCTTGTGCCACTGCATCCCATGAATTATGAGTATCACATCCTCTAACACGAACCAGAACCTCCTGCTTTCAAACCCAACCAGGCCAGATAACCCCATCCCAGAGTTTCATTTTTCAGATGTAAGAGACCACGTTCCAATAAAATTATTTACAAAAACAGGCAGCAGGTCATATTTGGCCTAGGAGCCAAGGACGGTCAACATCTCGTTTAAACAAAGGAAACTGATTTCACAAATTAAATGTAATTTTATCTTTTAATGAGATATAATTAAATCTAACACTCTAAAATACATACCCCTTCTCATCAGCTGGACTCGGCTGTCCCTCTTTCACTGGCTTCTGTGGATTTTTCTCTTTCTTTTTCAGGTACTCCTTTAGTTTTTCTGCTCTATCAAGATATTCTGTACACTTTGCCCTAATACTTTGCTTGGCTTTATCACCTTGAGCTTCATCTATTAAAGGGAAATCAGAGAGATTTTTCCATTAGTATTCTACACAGACAGGTTTAAACTTTGCGACAAGGACAATCTATTTTGGGGGAGGGAGGAAGAGCATCTCTAGTTCATTGTGACCAATGATCATCAACTCTTCTCTGCTTCCTCCGGCATAGTTGGAGGCCAACAGTGGGTCTGAGTCTGAAAAGAGATCTCAGCAAGACACTAGGATATTTTAAGTATCTAAATGCTAAATAAGATGAAGAAATTATTTAATATTCTGTGGGCTTTATATTCTTCCCATAACATTTTGTGCAGATAGTTGAAAGCTGCTTGTCCCATACAAAACCAATTATAAGACAAACAGAAGTAATATTAACCATTTCCATTAATGTCTACATAAACTTAATTTCATAGTAAAAAAATGACAAAAATCCCCTATATTATATGTACCACTAATATCGTAATTTTACTACATAAAGAAAGGCCTCTGTGAGAGCGATTTCAAAAGTAGTCTTTGGCAGGTCGTGTGGTGCATGGGACTAGCCCCACATATCTTATGTTATGATTCATTCTTAGTTTCACTTTTATTAGACAGAAAAACCTCAAAATGAAATGGAGAAGCTCAAAAGAAAATCCTATATTATCCAAATGCTAAAACTGTTATTTAAAAAGAACTATAAGAAAGACACTTTTCAAATGCTCAGCATTAGGTTTAAGATCAACAAAGGCAGTGTTTTTTACCCATTTTCCCCTCACTGCTGTATCCCAGTGCCTACAACAATACTTGGTACATGGGAAAAACGCAATACATATTTGGAAAATATGCGAATAAAATGTCTCACAACATATTTTTTTAAAGGTACTTAAGAGCATTTTTAGAGATGCTTAGAAAATGTGAGGTTCATACATAATCTGAGTATATTACTAATAAAATAAAAACTATTTCCATTAACTACATAGTATTTTAATACGTTTAGGTATACAAAGTAATAGTAACTATGATAACTGTGCATATTTGTTTGCTGAATACTTAAAAATTATTAACAAGTAGGAGGAATTTTTCGCAAATGGATGGTTTAGAATTTTCTGGCACTGTATTTCAATTTTTATAAATAAAATAGAATAATCTTTTCCTTTAACATTTTAAAATAAAAAGCAAACTATGACCTTACATTTAACTACATGAAGAAAATACTGAACAGCGTGTTGGTAGAGTTGAAGAGCTTCCTCATAGTTCCCAGCTTTGTCTTCCTGGGCTGCTTTGCCTGCAAGATCTATTGCTTTCTGTTTGAAGGGAGGCAAAATCATACCATCAAAATCACATAAGCATAACTTTGAAGTAAATGATCATACTGAAAGTTTTTTTTTTTAATAAAAGCAACCTTAAAACAAACCCATCTGTTTCCCCTAAATCCCAATTGCATGTTACTATAAATTGTAATGATTTATAATATGTAAACTACATTTGTTATATGGGTAAATGATATCTGATTTCTACTTTATCCAGTACCAATCACTAAGATTCTCATAATTTTCATTCAAGCTTAACAAAACCGAAAACTTGAACTTTTGAGCAGCAAAAAGATGCCACGCAAAAGATCATAGAATCATTAAGATAATATTTAAAAACATTCATAGTAATATAGAAAACATGTTTATAATGGAATTTTTAAAAAAGGCACAACACAATTTTTACATGTAGCATGAGTTCGACTATTTGAAACAACAGCAAAAACAAACAAAAAAAACCACAGGAAAAAGATGGAAAGAAAATTTAACAGAGGTTGTCTTTGATAAGACTCAACTTTTTCTTTTTCTGCTTTTTCACATCTTTTAAAGATGCCTGTAATGCACATGGGCTTTTGTAGTATTAAAAAAAACACCTGAAACAGATCCATACAAATATGCAAAAGCAAGTTAATGGTGGAAGAAACAGTGCTGGAGCAATTAGACATCTATGGGGGGGGAGACACAGAGACTCAGAATCCTTTTTTTTTTAAAAAGCAGGCTCCATGCTCAGCATGGAGCCCAACATGGGGCTTGAACTCACAACCCTGAGATAAAGACCTGAGCTGAGATCAAGAGTCAGACTCTCACCGACAGCCACCCAGGTGCCCAGAGACAGAGAATCTTGACCTAAACCACTCTGTACAAAAATTAACTCACTATATTGTTCGCCCAAAACTAACATTACATTGTATGTTAGCTAACTGGAATTTAAATAAAAACTTTTTAAAAAATCACATATGCTCTTGAAAGCAGAGAATTTTCTCTGGTTGAAATTAGGAGATAAGAGGCAGAAGGAAAGGTCAGAAAGAATAGAAGCAGGATGAAAATTCAACCAACCACACTGGATGGAAGAAGAAAGTGGCAAGGAGTCAGAGTATGCAGGCGGCTTCCACAAGGGGAGAATCACCCTCAGCTGACAACCAAGAAAAAGAACATCAGTCTGACAACCACGTGAAACCAAAATCTGCCAACAACCTGAATGTTTTTAGAGGCAGATACATCCATTCCTAGAGTCTTCGAAAATAAACAAAAATGCAGCCCTGCAGACACCCTGATGACAGCCTGGTAAAACTCTGAGCTAGAACCCAGCTGAGTTATGCCGTACCTGGACTTCTAGCCTATTTAATTTGAAAAAAAAATTAACTCACAATGGATTATGGACTTAAACATAAAATGTGAAACTATAAAATCTTTATAGAGAAAACAGAAAATCTTTAGCATCTAGGGCTAGGCAAAGGGTTCTTAAGACTACATACCAAAAAGCACGATATATAAAATGACTATGGTATTAGAATAAGAAACAGACACATAGATCAATGGAACAGAAGAGAAAGCCCAGAAATAAACCCACACACATACATGGTCAATTAATTTACCACACAGGAGCCAAGGATATCCAAAGAGAAAAGGACAGTCTCTCCAATAAATGGTGTGGTGACTGGGTGGTGCAGTTGGTCGGGTGTCTGACTCTTGCTTTTGGCTTGGGTCGTGATCTCAGGGCCACAGGACTGGGCCCTGCATCATGCCCCGCGCTCGGCGGAGAGTCTGCTTGGGATTCTCTCTCTCTCTCTCTCCCTCTGCTCCTCCTGCTCGTGTGCTCTCTCTCTAAAGTAAATAAGTACATCTTAAAAAAGAAATGGTGTTGGGAAAACTGGACAGCAACATGCACAAGAATGAAACTGGACTACTGTCTTACACCATCCATGAAAATTTAACTCAAAATGGATTAAAGATTTGAACATAAGACCTGAAACCGTAAAACTCCTTAAAGAAAATACAAGCAAATAAGTTTGGACTCTGGTCTCGGGGATGATATTTTGGATTTGATAACCAAAAGCAAAGGCAACAGAAGCAAAAACAAACATGTGGAACCACATCAAACCAAAAAGCTTCTGCACAGCAAAGGAAACCATCAACAAAATGAAAAGGCGACCTACAGAATGGGAGAAAATATTTGTAAATCATGTATCTGCTAAGGGGTTAATATCCAAAATATATAAAGAACTCATACAACTCAATAGCAAAAGAACCAAGCAATCCAATTAAAAAATGGGTAGAGGATCTGAACAGACATTTTTCCAAAGGTATAACAGATGCCCCCCAGGTATATGAAGCAGCTCTCAACAGGACTAATCATCAGGGAAATTCAAATAACCTCACACCTGTCAGAATGCCTGTTATCGATAAAACAAGAAACAGCAAGTGCTGGTGAGGATGTGGAGAAAGGGGAACCCTTGTGCACTGTTGCCAGGACTGTAATTGGTGCAGCCCCTAAGGAAAACACTATGGAGGTTCCTCAAAAAATTAAAAATAAAACTACCATATGATTCAGCAATTTCCCTCCTATTTATCCAGAGAAAATGAAAACATGAACTCAAAAAGATATATGCACCCCAAAGTTTACTGCAGCAATATTTAAAATAGCCAAGATACGGAAACAACCTATGTGTCCACAGATAGATGAATGGATAATGAGAATGTGGTATACATATACAATGGAATATTATTCAGCCATAAAAGGAGAAATCTCAGCATTTGTGACAACACGAATAGCTTTTAGGGCATTATGCTAAATGAAGTAAGTCAGAGAAAGACAAATACCATATGATTTCCCTTATGTGTGAAATCTAAACAACAAAAAATCCACAATCAAAAAATCCCAAGCTCACAGATACAGAAAACAGACTGGTAGTTATAAGTGGGAAAGGTGAAACAGGTGAAGGAATCCACAAATACAAACTTCTCATTATACAATAAGTAAGTCATAAGAATGTAATGTACAGTATGGTGACTACAGTTAATAATACTGCATTACATACCTGAAAGTTACCAAGGGAGTACATCTTAAAAGTTCTCATCACAAGAAAACCATTTTTGTAAAAATGAAATGTGACAGATGTTACACAGACTTATTGCAGTGATAACTCACTATACAAATAATGAATCATACTGTACACCAGAAGCAAATGTGTTATATGTCAATTATACTTCAAAAAAAAAGAAAGAAAGAAAGAAAAGAAAAATGATAAATTGGATCTCATCAAATTAAAAAATTTTTGGTCTGTAAAAAATCCTGTTAATAGGATGAAAAGACAAGCTACAGATTGGGAGAAACACTTGCAAACTACATATTTAGGAAAGGACTAGTATTTAGAATATAGGAAGAACTCCCAAAACTCAACAGTTTAAAAAGAATCTAAGTAGAAAATCAGCTGAGGGGCGCCTGGGTGGCTCGGTCGTTAAGCGTCTGCCTTCAGGTCAGGGCGTGATCCTGGCGTTCTGGGATCGAGCCCCGCATCAACCTCCTCCGCTGGGAGCCTGCTTCTTCCTCTCCCACTCCCCCTGCTTGTGTTCCCTCTCCTGCTGGCTGTCTCTCTCTCTCTCTCTCTCTCTCTCTCTCTCTCTGTGTCAAATAAATAAATAAAAAACTTAAAAAAAAAAAAAAAAAGAAAATCAGCTGAAGACAAGAACAGACATTTCACCAAAAAAGTAATACTGATGGCAAATTAGCACACAAAAAGATGTTTAAAATCATTAGCCACTAGAGAAAGGCAAATTAAAACCACCATGAGATATTTCAAAACATCTATCAGCATGGCCAAAATAAAGAAAAAGTGACGATAATACCAAATGCTGGTAAGGATACAGAGAACTGATCACTTATACATTGGTGGTAGGATGTAAAATGGTAGTCACTCTGGGAACTGGTTTGTTGTTTACAAATGTAAACATGCAGCTACCATATGAACCAGCAACTGCACTCCTGGGTATTTATCCCATAGAAATGAAGACTTGTGTTCACACAACAATTTATACATGAATATTCCAGATGTCCTTCAACCATAGAGTGGTTAAACATACTGTGGTATATATACCCATAGCATGGAGTACTACTCAGTAATGAAAAGGAACTACCTTGATCCACAGGACATGAATGAATCTTGAGAGAATTATGCTAAGTGAAAAAAACCAATTCCAAAAGGTTACATATTGTATGATTCTATTTATATAACCTCTTGAAATGATAAAACCAGAGATGGAGGGCATATTAGTACTGTCAGGAAACAGGGATGCAGGGTGGGGGAAGAGAAAGAGAGGTGATTATGGTTCTCAAAGGGCCACAGGAGGGATCTCTGTGGATAGAACTATTCTTCTTCTCTTCTTTTTTTTTTTAAGATTTTACTTATTTATTTGAGAGATAGAGAGTGAGAGCGAACATGAGAGGGGAGAGAGTCAGAGGGAGAAGCAGACTGCCGCTGAGCAGAGAGCCTGATGCAGAACTCGATCCTGGGACTCCAGGATCATGACCCTGAGCTGAAGGCAGTTGCTTAACCAACTGAGCCACCCAGGCGCCCCTGGATAGAACTACTCTATATCATGACTGGGACAGAAGGTACTTACCCATGTGACAGAACTCTGAACACACACACACACACACACACACACACACACACACACACACTATACATGAGTACAGAGGCTCCTGGATGGCTAAGTCGGTTCAGTGGCTGCCTTCAGCTCAGGTCATGATCTCAGGGTCCTGGCATGGAGCCCTGCTACAGGTCGGACTCCCTGCTCAGTGGGAAGTCTGCTTCCCCTCTCCCTCTGCTTGCCATTCCCCCTGCTTGTGCGTACACGCTCTCTCTCTCAAATAAATAAAATCTTTAAAATATATATATATATATATATATATATATATATACACACATACACACACAAGTACACATAAAACTGGAAAATCTGAGTAAGATTGGTGGAATATATCAATGTCAACATCCGGGTTATGATACTGTACTGTAGTTTTACAAGATGCTACTACTGCGGGCAATGGGTGAAGGGTACACGGGATCTCTCTATTATTGCTCACAACTGCACATGAACCTATGGTTATTGCAAAATAAAACTTTCATTAAAAAACTATTTTTAATATTTAAAAACACACATATATATAAGAACAAGCATGGTTTATTAAAACATTCCACCTGGATTCATCCAGGTAGTAAAACTATTCAACAGAAATAAGAGCCAGTAGAAAAAAGAATCATGGCGATGCTAGAGTAAAAATAAGCATATAATTAAGATAAGACAAAAAAATCATTCAAACAGTCCCAAACCAATCAGATGTGAGAATATTATATTTTGAAGCAGCTGCTATGGACTGCAGACAGATGGAATGAAAACTGTGAATGGGAGGAATGGGCCTTCCATCTGTTGGAGGTGTTTTAGCATTGATAAGATGTAGTAGCACATATTTCACAGTTCAAATAGCCTGAACCTGAAGCTAAATTTTCAGAAGTTTGGTAAGCTAGGCACGGTGGAGTCACAGTACTCATACACGTGGTCAACTGGTGGTTTGGTGCACCTGGTCATTTAAAAATGGATGCAGAAGACTCCGTGGCTACGCCATGCAGAAGAAATAAGTTCTTTCTTATTCTAGCTACAATTTTCTATTATTTTGAATTGCTGTGCCTCTCACCTCTCCAGCTACACACCCCCCTCATTGGCAGTTAGTCCTTTTTTTGGCACCACACTGCTGGTTAAAGAAAACTCTTACAGTCAGTATTTAATCCTAGCGCTGAATATGCTATGAATGACTTTAAACCAGCCTTTCTCTGATGGATGTGACTCTATGTGCACTGTCCAAAATGCAAGCCACTATCTACAATCGACTTCTAAGCACCTGTGGCTAGTGTGACTAAGGAGTTTTAAATTCTGAGTAAAATTTAAAATTAAATAGCTACTTGTATCTACCGTACTAGACAGCACATGTTAAACCTTTAGTCAAAGATGATGATTCGAGAATATGCATTTGTTTTTCCCTTGCTGAATACCCCACTTCACCCTTGTTTCTGTTAGCATTTTTCACCTGAAATGAAATTAACTGTGTCTTGTATGGTTCTGGAGTGCCAATTATTCTTAAATCTGACCATTCCATCGCTACTACCCTAGCTCAATCCACTAACACATCTGTCCAAACTACCACCTCGCCTCCTAAGTGGTCAGCCGGCTTCCGCACTCAACACCGTGAAGTCCTTAGCGCAACTAGTGAAGGACCGCTCCCCCTCTGATGGATTCCCACTGCTGGGTCATGGTCTTGGTCTACAAGGCCTTCAATGACCCAGGCCCTGGCTCCTTCTGGGTTGCCTCTCAACCCGTTAGTCCACCTTCACTCAGGCAGCCTGTGCACTGTTGATTCCTCTGCCTAGAATGCCCTTCCCCCCACAGGTGCATGACAGTCTCCTTTTCAGTCACAGAGCAAATGCCAAGTCCTCAGAGAGGCCCGCCCTAATCTATTTCAGAGGCTGTACTCCCTTCATCCCTGTTTTCAGGTCTCCCCTCACCCCCATCCCATCACTGTGCTTATCACTACATTTATTTGTGGATACTCACTTATTGCCTATCTCCTTTAATATAAAGGTGAGCACATGAGCATGAGCACGAGCACAGGGGCTTCACCTGCAGCACTGTGCTATCCCCAGAGCCTGGAACAGTACCTGGAACACACTGGGTACTTACTAAAATTGTTGAACAAATGAAAAAAAATCCCCAATTGCTTTCTCAAAATCTTCTGCCTTTTGGTTATTCTACCTCTATAATTTCTAACAATCTTTCTCCACTGGATATTTTCCTCTGTTAATGCTATTTCTTTTCCCTATGCTCTGGAGAATCCCTATGCTCTTTTCCCTATGCTCTGGAGACCATCCCCACCTTCCTTCTGATATTCACCCTGTCAATTACATGCCACTCTACTGCTCTCCCAACCTGACCCTCTCCCCTTTTTTGGGGGGCCTTCCTCAGCATAAACATGTATGTAAAGTCCTACTTCAAACTCTTATCTACAAAACACAAACTAAAACACACCTGCTCTGGGGCGCCTGGGTAGTGCAGTTGTTAAGCGTCTGCCTTCGGCTCAGGGCGTGATCCCAGCATTCTGGGATTGAGCCCCACATCAGGCTTCTCTGCTAGGAGCCTGCTTCTTCCTCTCCCACTCCCTCTGCTTGTGTTCCCTCTCTCCCTGGCTGTCTCTGTCAAATAAATAAATAAAAATCTTAAAACAAAACAAAACACACACCTGTTCTCCCCAATTCCTAGGTTCCTCCCTAGATACTACCTTACTCATCTTTTTACCTCCATAGCAAAATCCCAAAAAGAACTCCAAGTTCATCACAGTTCCTTGATTCCTCCATGGCAATGCTTCCTGCTGACTACCAGGTCTCACACTTACCTAACTCTCCACAGCATTTAACCCTCCTAACAGACACCTGGACGTGGCCTCCTCCTCCTTTGGCCTCCATGGCACCATTCTCTCTTGGTTTTACTCTGGATTATATAATGATTCTTTTTTAGGCTCCCTTTTCTCTCGCCCTAAATGCCACTACTCCAGAGTTTCTACCTGTTTCTTGTTTTTCCTCATTCTATGAACTCTCCAGGATGCCCACAACCTCTGCTTCCATCCGTACACTATTAACTCTCAAACCCTTGTTTCCAGCCTGGTCCCCTCTCTCTAGTTCTACACTTATGTATCCAACTGGCCAGCAAATATGCCCCTCTTCTGGTAATCCCAGAACCAATTCCTCCCCATTCAACCCAGGAATCTGGAAGAAAACCCAGACTCCTTCTGCCCCTCTTTCTAAATGTGGAGCCCAGCCTGACTGTTCTTCCTCTTCAGTCGGTCTCTGATCAATCCTTTCTTCTTCAACAGGTACTACACTACTTTGGCCCTCACTATCTTCCATCACACAGAACCCTGCCTCCCTAACTGGTCTCCCTGTTTCCAGGCTAGCTACCAATCAAGCTGTCCCCTGTACACAGACGGTAGTTTCCTTCTAAAACAAGAACCTGAGCATACTACCTTCTGATTCTCCATCTACAGCAGGAAGGACCAATCATCTCTGTGTGGCACACACCTCTCCATGGCCTAACTGGCCTGTCCTCCCATCTTACACACAGTCCCAGTCACAGCAAACTAGGGACAACTCAGACCTCAGGCGTTTGTTTATGGTGTACTCTCTACCTGGAATATACCATCCAACTATCTCCCTATAAGACTCCAGCTTCTCCAAGCACCAGCATAGTCATGGTCTTCCTGCTGCAAAGCCCTCCCCCACAACTCCAGGTGGCCTAGCCTATACTTCCTCTGAATTTCCACTACCTCTGGTCCATGCTTCCAAAGATCACACAGTATCCCCATCTGCCACTTTATATGTCTTCTCACATCAGAATATAAGCCCTTGGAAATCAAGAGTGATATATTACTTTTATGATTCCCTAAGACTTAGCAAAACTAATGGCATATTTAGGACTGAGTAAGCTGAGTTCTATGCATACTGCATTACTTCAATTTCTCCTAACCCTCTCCAAGGTTTATTATACTTATAGACTGAGGTATATATTCTTTGTCTTTACCTGAAATGCATCCCATTTTCTTGTCCAAAAAGGCTTAACTTCATAGTGAAAGAAAGCACAAACTTACAAGCAAATAAACCTGGATTCAAAACTAACTTCAATACTAATTAAAATCACTACCTTAGTGAATTTTAGTTTCTTATACTGTGAAACTGAAGTAATATTGAAGAGTTGTTTTGAAGATTAAATAAGATCACACCAAATACCAGGTGGACAATTAGTGTCAGTACCTTTCACATTATGTAAGCTCACATCATCTCCTCTGTGAAACATTTCTCATTTATCCTTGAAGAGTTAGATAAGCCCTTCCTTTCTGCCCTCCTGCACTAACCTCTAATTCTATTACAGCACTACTGTGTTATTTTATAATTTTGATTTTTAGTTATCTGCATTCCTCCATTAGATTATAAGCATCTGGTTATGGGGAGTCTTGCCTTGTTCGCTGGGAAAATTATTTGTTATTTGAATATTCTTCATCCAAATTTTCTAGGTTACAAGGTTAAAAAGATTGAATGAGAAAGGGCACTTATGACCCAACCACAATACAATTATAACTCAACATCTCCTTGTTTACCACCAGCAACATGCCTTTACTATGTGTCAATCTTTAACTGATTCACTGAGGAACACCTGCCCCAATTCAAATATGATGCAAACGGAAGTTTAGAATGAAAAGTGCAGTTATTACAAAAGAAAAAAGGTATCGGTAAATGGATGAAAATTATGTTGCGGAATGTCCCGATTACATGCAAGGTCTTGACAAATGAGAAGTTAGTGGAATAAAATGAGTTAACTGACAAACCAACAAGGATGAAGACAGTACTTCAAAAGAAATTACCTTTAATATTCAAAGGGACAATACTTTTTCCAAGAACATTTACCAGAAAGACCCTTTCTGAATGGGGCTACCAAAAAAAAAAAAATAAAATAAAAAATAAAAAAAAATCAAAAACTAAAAACCAAAGAACAATGTTAAGTGGAGATTGTTATATCTTTTTAATGCAAGCCTGTTGAAGCCTGTTGGAAAAGATACACACAAAAATCAACATATGACCTATTCTTGATTCTAAGGACTAAGTCACAGTTGCAATTATGTTTTGAGATATTTAAAACGTAATATTTTACATTTTCAACGTGAAAGTCACAGGAAAGCTCCTCCCTCCCCCAACTCTCTCTCTCTCTCTCTTTTTTTTTTTTTTTTGGTGAATTTTTGAGCTCTATTTAAATGGATCTACTTTTAGTGGTCTTTCTTTAGGATCAACTACCCTGGTTTGAGCAGGTCCTCCATTATCCTTGGAGCTTGCACCAGGCACTCAATAAGTGTCTGATCAACTACTGCAAGACCAAGACAAGGATTCAACACAGGCATTTCACGCTGGTCTTTTCCCCAAACTGAACTAGTGGACGGGGAGTCCTCGAGGCTAAGACACATTCCAAACCCCTCTGACACCTCAGATCCATTGTGGGGATGGGAGGAACTATTTCAGAAATTTCTCTTCTCAAATGAATTCCATAGAGATCCAACAATTATGTCTAGAAGTTAGGAGTCTATGATTTATGTACAAAATACTGTACTCGCTGCGGTAGGGGTGGGAAAGTGGAGCACAAAGGAGCTTAAGTCTACTCCCTGATTTTGTATACATTTTGGGAGCCATTGTAGAGTGCACATGAACGCACAGCTCAATGAACTCACGGATCCCTCAAACTCTAAAACTGTCTTCATAGTTCTATTCACCTGACAGCTAAAAGAGAAAGGCTTCGCTATGCCAGCCTGAGAGACGGAGAACTGAGACCACCTTATGTTCAACTGGCTCAGAGCAGTGCTTTGCAAACACTACGTTCTTTTCTCTCTCTTGCAGTGATTGGAGCGTCGGTGCCTCTGGTTCAAAGCTCTGCCCACTTCGGCTCAAAAGTGAAGAGTCTCACATAGCCGGTGGGCTGGGGCGACCCCGGAAGCTGGAGGAAAGAGCCCGACCCTCCCGCCTGCGGCTGGGCGCCGCCCTCCTCCGCCCCGCACCAGGGGCGCGGCCGCTTCCTCCCTCCTCCCCGGCCCCCACTCCTAACCCCGCACCGCCCCTCGGCTCCGGCTCTCCAGGGGGCGGGAGAACAGTGATACCTGGAGGTTAGACGAGGTGGATGTCATGGCGGAGATCCGAGGCGGTTCTCTGGGGAAGAACGAGGGCAGAGGAAGCCAACAGCGGCAATATCGAATCGCGCCGGGTGTTGCCCCAAGCGTGCGCACGCTGGGGGTTTTCGGACACCGAGAGGCAGCTTCCTTTCTGGAACTTGTTCCAAAACCACACGGCGTTCCAAGGACCGCCCGACCCTTCTCACAAAACTTCCGCAATCCTAAGCCCCCCCTCCCCTCCGGGCTCTCGTCCCGCCTCTGGCCTCAGCACTTCCGCTTTCGTCATCAGCACGCGCGGACCCAGTCTTCAGCCATCCCGGTCTCGCCTAAGCCCCGGGATATCGCGAGGCCGGTTGCGACATCCCTGAAACCCTCCCCGGCCTTGTGAACGTCAAGCTGGGCGCAGGCGCACTGCTGCTTTGGCCTAGGGGCAGAGAGGACACCTAGAGTCAAGATCTGTTCTCTTTTCTTCGATTTTCAAATGTCTTATACTTGAGATCAATTCTTGGCGCTGGCTCCTTTCACTCCATGTCATGGAGCGTGCTCTGTAGCTCTATGGCTTTTGAGCGAAAAAAGTCATCCCATTTCTAAGACCCACCAGCTGGAGACTTGGGCCGGTGACTGCCAAATGGGGGTAATTATAGTACCTACCGCAGGATAGTGAAGAATGCTAGTAGCGTGCGATAGCATAGTGTTAGTTGAACAGTGAGATCTCAGTAGGCTTCAGGGCTTATTACTCGAGTTTACAGTCCATTCAACAAGCATTTTTCGAATGATTGTCATGGCTCTATGAGGCCCTGAGCATGTTAAAAGATATGTATGGCTGCTGCCCTCGAGGAGCTCACGTTTTTGGTGGGAAAGCAGGCTCCTGAACACAAGTCTTATGAAACTGGGAGATCAGATATCTTTTATACCATTTCTAAGGAAGGTTAATGACGTGAGAGGTTAAGTGCCGTATGTGAGATCACGTATCAGGGATTAGTCGCAGAACTAAAATAAGACTTTCCTCAGCCGTTCTAGTGCTTGTAGCCAAAATCCTCTTCTTCTTCCTTTCATAGTTAAGCTTCCCAAAGGAAAGTGAAACATATTTAATCATTCCTTCATTCTATTTCCCACTCACTCCCTAGTTCTTTCCAATCATCTGGTGTCTCCTAAATAATTAAAATACTCCCGCTCCTTTCTTACTAGGTATTGTCAACTACCGAGTTCTAGTAGTATTATACTGATACAAATTTCTTAGTTTTGATAAATATACAAGATGTTAACAGCAGGGAAAGTCGGGTAAAGAGTTTGTGGGAATTCTCTATATATCTTTGCAACTCTTCTGTAACTATTATTTTAAAATAAAAATTTTTAAAAATTCCTGGTCTTTGGGAGCTTACATTCTAGTGGGATAGAAACTTGTTACCTTTTACGTGTTTAAAAATGTAAATCTGAAAATGTTAAATGTGTGATGATTTATAAAGTACTTCCACATACATTATCTTATTTCCTAATTATGTGAAATCGATCTTAAGTATCCCATATGAGGAAAACTAAACCTCAGAGACATAGATAGATGTTCCCCAATCCATGCAGCTTTTAAGTGGCAAAGTTGGAGTCTGATCCCAGCTCACCTGACTCCAGATCGACTATTAGAAGATAAAACAGTCACAAATGGTAGAATTGAGGCAGATTGCACCATGAAGCCACAGAGGAGAGACCGCTTAATTTGGAATGAGTGGCTAGGAATTTCATGGGGAAAGTGTCTGTTAAACTGAATCTTAAAATCTTAAACTGATTTTGACAGAATCTAGGCCATTTCAGGCAGATGACAAAGCATGAATAAAGGCACAGGAGAGTAAATATCTGGCCTGTGTGAGGGATGGGTACAATATAGGAAGCAGGAAGAGCTCTGGGGGAAGGAGTGGCGGGAGCGGAAGCTAGAAATGCACCGATGGGCACCGTCAGGTGCTCCAAGTTTTGAATGATAAGGAGTTTGGACTTTGTTCTATGGGGAGTAAGGATTCATTGAAAGGTTCCCCCCTCCCTTTCTCCTGCCCTTCTTCCTCTCCCTCCTCTCTAACTTTCTTCCTTTTAGAAGAAAGTAGATTAAGTAGAGTCCTGATTTAATCCAATATTGGTTTTATGAAAATGGGTCTCATAGTTGTTTGTAGAACGTACCAGGGAGAGAGAGGAGGTGGGAAGATCAAGTAGGAGGCTATTCAACAGTGTTAGGCTTTAGAAAACACGGTGTACTGAGCCAGACAGAATATGTCCCATTCCGGAAGCCCAGCACCTATTTGGACTTTGATTAATACATCCTTGCTCCCACAATTGCTTTCACCACTTCAACCTGGTTAAAATCATACCTATTCTTCAAGTGCTAGTTCCAATGTTGGTTCCTCAAGAAAGCTTCAAAACATTTCTGAACTCTCCTAGCACTTTTGACCTTGAATTGTCTTTAGATAATGCATGCTAAGTCCCTAATACAGTGCCTGGAGCACTGCAGATACTCAAAAATTGTTAACCTCACTCACAAAGTGTCCATCTTTCTAGACTGTAAAAATCACCAAGGGCAAAGACTTCACCGTATTCCTTTTTGTAACCCCCTGTGCCCTTTCTCCCCACCTGTGCGTATAGAGTATGTGCTTAAACAGCCAAGGTTTGTTGAAGAAAATGAAGTCACCTTGCTCATGATCAAGGGTTTCGGAGATTTAGAAATTCAGTTGACTGTTAAGTGACATTTATGGTTTCAGGCTCAGCGAGTCTCTCGTCCAGCCCATCCAGGACTAAGTCCATTTCATTCAAACCATCTTAAAGGAAATGCCTAATCTGAAAGTCCTCACAGCATGCCCTGCACGGTCACTCAAGTCCACCCAGAAGGCTAGTCCCAGCTTGATGAGTCACCAGCTCCCTCCCTGACCTGGAGCATAATTATAAGGAAAGCAAAGTACTGACAGTGCTGATCACGTGTAAGAAGTGACTTGGGCAGTTCCTGGGCAGGAAACCTGTTCTCCATATCAGGCAGCATACCATTCTGCATGTGCCTGGGAACCCTGCAGACCCAGCCCTTCCTTAATAAGTGCTATTCGTTTTATTCGTATGAAGCCACACAGAGTTTCTGGACTGATGATGTCAGTGTCCGTCAGCCTCGTGAGGGAGGGTGTGATCATCCAAGTAGCTATTCATGGTTGTTGATTACCTGTGGGCAGATACACTGTAAGGCTTTCACGCAGAAGATGAAGTGCCCGTCCTCAAGGAGTTTATAGGCTAACACCACCATCCCCCGGACTGTGAATACTTGGAACACAGATAATGCACTTAGAAAGAATTGATTTCAAACTCCTTTCCCCCCTCCTGTTCAACCCAAGTCTTCTCCTAAACAGCTTTGTCCAAGAATGCCTCTGTGCTCTTGCACCAGATTCAGTATTCAAGCGGTTGTGGCTGATGGCTGAAAACAGCCAAAACTCCCCTTTTTCCCCTTCAGAGAGTATCAGGTGCTACATTTTTTTTTTCAGTTTTCTCCCTCTTTCAAGACCCTTAGCTCAATTAATCCTAATTAATTGATCTTTGGGACACTTTGTGTGGCTCCGTTGGTTAAGTGTCTGCCTTTGGCTCGGGTCACGATCCCAGGTTACCGGAATCGAATCCCACATCGGGCTTCTTGCTCTCCGGGGAGGGGAGCCTGTTTCTCTCCCTCTGCTTGCCATTCCCCCTGCTTGTGTCTGCATGTGCTCTCTCTCTCCCCCTCTGATAAATAAATAAATAAATAAATAAATAAATAAATAAATAAAATCTTTAAAAAAATAATTGATCTTTGGTACTATAATAGCAACATTTTAGAAAACAGCATTTTCTAATCTTATATATGCTCTCTGATACATTTACAGATAAAATGACTTGCTTCATAATGATGCAGTGTAGGGATGGGTAGGTTGGAAGTGTATGTGTGTGTGTGTGTGTGTGTGTGTGTGTAACACACTAGAGTGGCCATGACTTACTGCCTTGATGATTGTCATAGCTGGGAATGGGTGCAGGGTGGGGGAGTTGCCCAATGCACCATTCTCTCCACTTTTCTATATGTTTAAAATTCTCCACAATAAGAGGTTTTTTTTTTTAAATTGGATTTCCATATTTGTGTTGAACTGTTTTCAAATTCTTTGTCCAGTTTTCTGTTGTGGTGCTCACCTTTTCAGCTTTCTTTTATTGATTTATTGAAGTCTTTTGTACATTAAGGAAGTTCTTTTGTATATGTGTTGCAAATATTTTCCCATTTTGTTCTTTGTTATTGCTTTTTTGGGCATGAAAATTTAAGTTTCAACACAGTTACATTGATCATTCTTTTCCTTTTTCTTTTTTGATTATGTTTAGAAAGAACTTACCCACTACTAGATTATTTAAAACAATGACAATATACTTATATCTTTGTACCGTACTTTCAACATTTTATTGTTGCATAAAATCTTTGACCTCTCTGGAATTTACTTTGGTTTAACAATTGAGGTCAAGATCGAGCTTTGTTGTTTTACTTTTATTTGTTCCAAACTGGTAATCAATTGTCCCAGTATTATTTATTTAGCACCCATTTTTTCTCCAATCAACTAAAAGGTTACCTTTAGCATATAACAATTTCTCACAAGGATTTGTCTGAAATCTTAATTATGGTTTTTTTTTTAAGATTTATTTATTTGAGAGAGAAAGAGAGAGAGAGTGCCAGGGGCAGGGGTAGTTACGATTTTCTTATATTTATTCTTCCATGTCAACTTTGGTTTCACTTTGTCAAGTTCCACCTAAAAAGCGTATACATTTTGGAATTGAATCAGTAGATTAATTAGGGCAGGTGAACATCTTTACGATTTTGAATTTCCCTCAGATTTCAAAAACATATCTTTATTCAAGTCTTCTTGTATGCTTCTCAGTAGAGTTTCATTATTTTTCTTTGTATAGTTTCTGAGCGTTTCTTCTAGGCTTATTTCTAGGTATTTTATTGTGTCATTGCTGCTATCATAAGTAGTATAATTTCTTCTCTTTATATTTTCTAGCTGATTGTGGTTTGTATGCAGGAAACCATGAGTATATGTAGGTTAATTTGGCACATATGTTGTTTCTAATAGATTAACACTATATCCTCTTGGGGTTTCTAGATAAACAATAAAAACATCTGCAGACAGTGATACCTTTGCTTCTTTCCCTTATGATGTTGAAAGTGTCAAGAGCACTCATCCTAGTCTTCTTCCTAATTTAAAGGAAATGCTTATAGTGTCACAAATAATTATTTTAAACGCTATTGTATACATTTCCTATTGCTGCCTAACAAATACCCGCAAACGCAGCAGCTTAAAACAACACACTCTTAGCATCTCCCAGTTTCTGTGGGTCAGAGGTCCGGCCTGGCCTTGCTGGGTTTTCTGCTCAGGGTCTCACAAGGCTGAAATTAAGGTGCAGGCTAGGCTGTGGGTCCTGGAGACTCAACTAGGGCAGGATCTGCTTCCAAGCTCCCTGAGGCTGTTGGCAGAATTCATTTCTTTACGTCTGTAGAGTTCATGATAGCTGTCTTTATCAAAACCAGGAATACGCATGCGCGCGCATGCGGGGGTGGGGGGGCTCTCTCTCTCTCTCTCTCTCTCATACACACACGCACACACGCCCCACCACCCCCAATCTCTGTTGTTTCAAGTCTCTGACCTCAGAGAAGGCTCAGACCTTCTTTTACTAGTACTTACCTGATTAGGTCATACCCGGGATAATCTCCCTTTTGATTAACTCCAAGTCAGCTAATTAGGGACCTTCATTACATTTGTAAAACCCCTTCACTTTTGCTATATTCTTTTGGTTCGAAGAAGTCACAGGTCTGTCTGCATTTAGGGAAGAGGATTATTCAAGGGCATGACTCACTGGGGGTCCTTTGGAGTGTGCCTATCACAGTAATACTTTACAAGATATCCCTATAAAGGAGATAGGAGAAATTAATGCTCTGTTCTTAACGTAAGAAATATGTGAGATTTCATATTACAAATACTACATTCACAGGCAACAATACAATTTTTGCTGGTAGTCTATCTCCCTATCTCTCTATGTGTGTGTATATATATATATATATATACACACACACATGATTTCTTTTACAGCACTATGTTCATATATGTACATATATATTATGTATATATTATTTCTTTTACAACGCTATGGTAATTATTACATTCATTAAGGTAACAAAATAGATAATAAAAAATGGAGTGACTAAAGATAGATGCTTATAAAGGAAAACTTCACGATAAATTGCAGCCTTGGAAAATTGCTTGGAGCAGAAGCATTTGGTTTAGAAAGAGGAATCACTTCTCTGTACCTTTGAAATATGCTGACCCATACGTATTCTAGTAACAAAATTGATTTGGACCTAGAAGCTCCTATTGCTCACTGACAGCTCCTTCTCCAGAATCTCATTCCTATTGTCTTTTGAACAGGCAACATTTTCCCAAAGATGCCACCACTAAATCAACATGGAGATCTGGGGGAAGGGTGTTTGATGGAATCATTTTTTAGTCCAAAAATCAGCCTCCATTTACTTCTCTTGGGTTAGTTCCCGAAGAAGGACTTAGGAGAATTTAGGATCAATCTCAGTCCCCAGCACCGATAGCACCATCTCCCAAATAGCACCAATGCCATCATCAAGCTAACGACTGTCTAGATTAGTAAAGAAAATTTGCATTTTGTATTCTACATGAACATTTTCCCTGGAATTATAGTCTAAATCAGTTGTTCCTTGTCCCATTTGATTGCTAAATTAAGTCAACTCAACAACAAGATTAAGCAAAAATAAAATGAATACACCATAAGAGTAGCAATTACGTGTTGTACCAGGGAGGGCTTAAACATGATGTCTGTTTAGTAGTGTGTTTGGTTTTTTTTTTTCTGAAAATAGTGTAATGCTCCCTTTACTCTTTCAGAAGCTGATTAGTATCGACTTCAAGCAAATCTGTCCAGACCTTAAGCTTTACTTCCATCTTCATTTTCTTCCTTTTTAGACTTACACCTGCAAACATTTTCAAAAAGATATCGTTGTGTCAGAAAAAAAAGTTGGTTGTGGTTTTGTGTGGAATACATAGAGAGGCCTCACGATTTCATTACTCGCTATGCATTGAGTAAATGGCAGTATGGTACATTTCTGAGTAACAAATGAGGATAATACTCTGGGTAGAGGAGAGTGTGGGGGGTGGGACTGGACCTCCAAGTAAAAGGTCAACCTGACCACCTTGAGACTGAAAATCAACTGGCAACTCTCTTCTTTGTGATTCATCAGTTCCCCCATTTAGATTTAAAAACAAATTTGAAACTGATAAATGTCATTGCGAGATGTTTTATTGGAAGCTGCTGTTTCAACACACCTTAAGGTCAATACTTCAAAAACCAGATAAGATATTGAATCTCCCATTCTTACTCTATTTGTAACTGTGTTGGACTTTGGGATCCAAGCATGTGACATGGAATTCTTATTTATATGTGTAAATAGATGTAAACCCAGAGACTCTGAGACAATTGAATTAATAACGTGCCTATGCTTGAACCAACAATATTTTTCTTACAATTTTTTTATTTGAGTCTAGTTGACAGGCAATGTTACATTGGTTTCAGGTGTGCACCATAGCGATTCAACAACTCTGTACCTTGCGCTGTGTTCACCAGAGGGTTGCTACCACCTGTCCTCACACCCTGTTACAGTATCATTGACTATGTTCCTATGTTCCCTATGCCTTGAACCAACAATATTTTTAAATCACTCAACCAACTGGTGCTGATTGAGCTTCAATTAGGTATGCAGCACCCGAATCTGATATTTAAATGAATCCACGTGAGAAGTCAAACATGGCGCCTTCTCCCAAGAAATGCTAGCGTGGAAAAATAAAGCAGTTGCAAAACAGAAAGCAGTCTTCATAGGTCAAAATGCATGATAAATACGTACCAATATGCCTAATGAGTTAAAAACAAGTAAGGAGAAATGTGGGCTCCAGTGATCATAGTAACAGTCGGGCTTGAATTGTGCATAGAGAACAAATTTAGATACAATGAAGGAATTTACATTTATTCATATAAAGACGCTCTGTGCTCCTGAGGAGAGTTGTCCTTTCATATTATTCAAATTATAATTACAAAATGGGAGTCTTGAAAGCGTAAGTGTTTATTCATAATCTTGGCCAAAGTCCACCCTAGAAGAGTAAGGATAGGTTAAAAACCACAGCCAATTCAATTATTTAATTTCACTGCATTAAAGCTCAAGGTTGCCAAATGATCTCATTACCAAATTATATCCTAAGGTCATGCTGGGAAAATAAGCGATTCTATGCCAGACAAACTACTCCCAAGGGCAATTCCTGGCCAGTGATATTGTGAAGTTGCAAAATGGCTGTTTTTCATTGGAAAATTCCATCCTCCACCCCCGGTGCTCTACGAGAGTTCCTCGACTTACCTAACCTAGTGCAACAGAGTGCTGGGCTAGATGGTTAAGTAAAGGACACTCAGGTACATTAGAATGACAACTGGTAGCCGTCGGAAGAGCAATTTTGTGATAGACTTTATAAAGAGGAACTTGGGTCTATAAAAATCATAGGAGAAAGTAGCAAATTGCAGTGTTAATGACAGGTGCTTTCCATATGTTGTTATGATCAGGTATTCACAGGTAGTTAAAACACTGCAGTAAAAGATGTCATGCCTGGGGAGGTGAGACATAAAGTGTGAAAAGACGGAAATGTTCAGCTTTGATGGTTCATGTTTTCGGGCCTGTTTTTGAAATGGTGGGACTTTGCAGAAGCAAAAGGCTCAAGTTCTTTCTTAAAAGAGAAAGTATACTACCCCTATCAAGGCAAGGAATACCCCCAAAGAAAGTGGTTTTATTGTGCCAGTGAGAAATTCCAGAAAAGGGATATTATAAGAGCCTGCAAGGGGCAGATTTAGGTCAGGGGAAATATATACCTTGGAAAGAGATGGAGACATTAACTTATTTAGAAGTCGACTCTCTTCAAAGACCCCGGAGTGTAAAGTATCATGTAATTGATCCAAGAGGACAATACGTCAATCAACAAATCTAAATCGAGTTGGCTATTATGTGAAAGGCATCTAACCCTCCAAGCTCCTTCTAAGTTTCTCGAATGAATAAGGCCAGCATTGTGCATTGATTGTCTGACTAATGGGTATTACAAGACAAATATATTTTAGAAATGCCAACAGTGATGTTGTAATTTTATAGTGTGGTAGAAAGAGCTCTCTCTGGGCTTGGAGTCCTGATGTCCCGGGTGTTAATCCTGACTCTCCCAGTCAACAGCTTTGTGGCCTTTCTTAGAGCGTTAAAAGAAGGGTTTTGATGGAACGTGGTGTGATTTAATCAGAAGATCCTAGTCCTATACTCGGCTATGCCACCCCCTTGCTTTTAGACCTTAGATAGGTCATCAGCTTCTCTTGTCTTCAGTTTGCTTGTTTGTGAAGAGGTTGAGCTGGGTCACCTCTAAAATCCCTTGCTGCTTTGAACCAATCCCTGAAAGCACAGCATAATTATATTCCTTGAAATTACTGTGGATGCTTAGACTTGTATCTTGGCTCACACGCCAGATTGTTGAGGCACTGTGATACACAAGAAACTATCAGAGATTCTGAAGTGAGACCCCAGGTCAGGCACTTAGCTGCTCTGAAACTTAGTTCTCTTATCTTTAAAACTGGACTAATAATTCCTCCTTTACAGGGTTCCTGCAAAGATGGCAGATAATGAACTACGATGTCTGGCCCATAGCGGCCGTTCAATAAATGGTGGTGCTTTTCATTTTTCCCTCTATGAATGACTTGATGCCAAGGTGTAGCATTATTCCTGTGGGAAAATAAAACGTATCACAATCCACGGTTTCTAGGGCACCACTGGCGCTGACGCGGTATAATGCTATCTTTTGTAACGTAGGTGGTGATCAGGTAGGAATTTTTAGAAAAACCTACTAACGGGCTCCAGGAGGAGTCCATTACTTTGCAAAGGTATCGGATGTTACCTTTGTAATGTCTTTTACTCAGATCTCACTGTTAATTCTGACGCTTAATGCCCTTGGTTTCCACAGTGAGGCCAGCCCTTGCAAGCCCCAAGTTCATGTGCAGGCTGTAATAGGGACCAGATGAAGCTCCTTTGCAGCTTGGAGTTTTCTTCCATTCTTTTCAGGCTCTTCTTTCCAGCACCTTTCCTGGCACAGGGGGGTCTCCCCTGCTCTGTGCTTCTGCATCTTGGCCACATTCGGACACTGTTGGATACTTCCTCTTTGGCAAACAGACCAAAACACAGGTTTCTGCCAACCATGGCCACTTCCCTTCATCTCATTTGCATCAACAGTGGTCATTATAAAGTGCAAAGTTAGAAACCCTTTAGGTTTGACACAATCATGTCTGATTCTGGAACCTACTTCAAATTAATTAATTTGTCCCATTTTTGAGCACCTGTCACTCACCGTTCTTGGACCTTGAACTTCTTGGTGGTGCTCCCGAGTGAGCACTGATGGTCGTATTTCCAGCTTTGAGGGTTTCCCCGGCAACTCCCTGTAGAAGGCACCATCCCTGCTCTCAGAGGGCTTACAGTCTGGTCCGCACGGGGAGATCAGCCACAGACGGTCCCGAGAGATAAGCGTGAGCTGAATGTTGTAAGCAGCGGAAGCTGCGGGAAGGAGAGGAGATTGCTGTGGGCTGGACCTAGCTGGCTGCGAAGGGGAGCAAACTCTGAAGCGGGCTCCCAGTGGTGAGAGAGGAGAAGCCGGTCAGGTGCGGGGGCAGGATGGGCTGAACATGTACTTTGGGTAGATTCTTCCGCAGAAAGGTCTCCAGGAAATTCTTACTTCCCAATCAGCTGATAAGCTCCTCTTTGCTGTGGATATTCTTTTTAGCCCAACACGGCCCAGAAAAGTGCATGCCACGTACTGCGTGTGTGAGCTTGGCTAGACCACGTGTCTCATTTCAGTTTGTTTGACAGGTATAGCCGGTCTCGAGGGCTAACGTGACATTGAAGATGGAACCCGTTTTACTGGGAGGGAGCAGGCCCTTGGTAAACGTGAGACGTTACCTCTTCCTCTGCTCCATGTAAGTGTATCTGTGACAGGTGGAATTGGGTCATGTTTCTCTCTATACTTTATTATTTTTATATTAGAATTTATTTACAAATTAATTAACATATTTAGGTGAGTAAACTCAAATGTAGTAGGTCTATACATTTCCTAGCTCTTTGTTATTTCTGGAATATTTTCTGTGATGGATTGAAAAAAAAACCTTAAAAAGTGGTTTTAAGGCAATCTTGTCAAATGTTTAAGGACAAAAAGCAGATTGTGTCTGGGGTTTTTGGTGACCCAGCTTCCAAATGGCCTTTTCTTGTTTAGGGGACCCCGGCGTTGGAGTCTTGCAGGGCCACTGTAAGTCACGCACTTGGTGCCTTCAAGCAGCAGGTATTTATTCTCTCACCATTCTGGGGGCAGCAAATCCAAATCTGAGTGTTGGTAGAGCCATGCTCCCTCTGAAGGCTCACCTTTCCTGCATTCTGGTGGTTGCCTGTAATCCTTGGTGTTCTTTGGTTTGGAGACAGATCCCTCTAATCTCTGCCTTGGATGAGACATTGTGTTCTCCTTGTGTCTGAGCCTCTGTGCCCGGATTTCTCTTTTCTTACAAGGACACCGGCCATCTCGGATACAGGGCTCACCATATCCAGTGTGACCTCATCTTGATTTGATGACTTCTGCTTCTCAGTGTGGAGGCTGGGGTAGAGAGGGTGGATGGGGGCAGCCTCCCTGGTGGGTAGGGCGTGAACTCACAACCTCAGCTTGGGTGCTCTTGTCTGAGCTTTTGTATCCTGAGCAAGTGGCCCAAAGCCATAGGGCCAGTGAGCTCGGACTCCATAACCCAGCGGCCAGTGGCAGCGGCTTATGGATGGGGGAGTGGGGAGGTATCTGGTCTCCTTTGGTTCCTGCTTAATTCCTGAACTTGATTCTCTGGCCTTCCCTTCAGTCCTACAGTCATCTGCATCTCATCTCAACAAATTCTCTCCCCTTTGTTTAAATTAGAAAAAGTCAGCTTTTTTTTTTTTTCAGGCAAGGACTCGGAGTAGCAGCAATATCAGCAAACTAATTTATTATCCAAATGTTAACAGAAGGTCCCAAGGAGCAGAACTCAGAGCTTCAAAAAAGTACCTGCCATTAAGAACATTAGTTATGATAGGACATTAAATATTGATTGACTACCACGTCCCCTTTTGTTGTAAATATTTTATACAAATGACAAAGGATAGAGCTCCTTTATAAATAAAGTAGTTACATCAGGAAATTTTGGGATTTTCCTCCTCAATGTCTAGAGATCTGAAAAATGGAATTAAAATTCTTTTAAAAGTTGTAATTCAAAAGGGTTTAGGAAAAAAACTAAAAGAGAAAGAGTTGAAATGTTGCTTCTTCTAATTATTGTTGGGCTGTGGGAACTGTTCCCTAATATCAGATCCGTCTGTGAATTTTAAAGAAATTCTTCGACTCAGTATTAATGAATAAATTTTCTTAGTTCCATCAGTCTGTTAATTAATAATCTGGAGTTGGTTAAAAAGAATTTTTATTTCAAAGGCTGCACTGTTTTTCCGTCCTAAATGTGGTAAGAGGTCCCTCTAGTGGCTACTTTCAGAAACTACAGTTCTCTACCAAACGCAGCTGACACGGATTTAAAAAAGCAAGCAGTTCCCCTTTTCTTGTATCCCCTCCTTGAAAAAAATCAGAGGTAGTAGCCTCAGGGCAAGAACAAGAAAAGGCACTGTTTAGGAAACCAGCTGTTGGGCAAATCTTGGTCTGGCCAACAGCTCTCTGGGTTGAAATGAAAAATGCCTCTCTGTAGATTAATGTTGTCCAATAAAAAAGTAATTCGAGGCACAAATGTGAGCCCCATATATAATTTTAAATTTCCTAGTGGCCACAATAAAAAAATTAAAATGAAACAAGAAAGTGAATTTTAATTATATAATTTTATTTAGCCTAATATATCCAAAGTATTTTCACTTCAGCATGTTATCAATATAAAAAATTAATGAGTTTTTTTTACACTCTTCTTGCACTAGGTCTTTGAAATCTGGGGTGTATTTTGCACTCAAAGCACGTCCCAGTTTGGACTAGCCACATTTCAGATGTTCAGTACCCCCACGGGGCTAGTGGTTCATTAGCACAGGACTAGAGAAACTCCAAAAGCAAGAACAGGAGCAGGAAGGATATGGCATTAGCAGTTTCAGAATTTACAATTCATAGCTCAGGGCGGCACCTCACAATTTGCCCAAAATCTGTTTAGAAAAGGACCATCAAATCCAGATAAACTCACTTGCAGCAGCCTAGAGCCTAGAGGTTCACGTTTCTTTCCTGTGTATCATTGCCAGTGGAGCCTACGTTGTATAAGGCTGCTGGAAAGTGGTTTGATGTTCTTCACCCAGAGCTTTCAAACGTTTAGACCCTCTGGGCCAACAGTTGCACTTGTGAGAGTGGGGCTTGGGGGCCTCGCTCTGGGCAGACAGCAGATAGGTAACAGCTCTTTGAGTCTTCTCTGGCATGTCTCTGTGAGCTCCTGGGATGGCTGTAACCCTCAGCTGCAGAGCTCTACCCAAGCCCCAGGTCTGGGGCCAGGAACCCAAACAACCTGGAGACTGCTGGTCACACGCTTGGCTTGCTTTCCCTCCCCTTCTCGTGGGCTCTGAGGCTGGGTGGGCTAGTTAAACATAAGATGCATATATAAAATTAAACTAATGAATCAACATTTGTAATTTAACTAATTAAAATAAGTCTATAATTAAACTGATGACATTTACTATTGATCATGAAGGTCTTTGTCTTCAAGGGCATTTTTTTGGGTCTGATTAGAAGGAGCCATGGGTTATGGTGCAAGGTCATGGCTTTTCTAACAGCATATACCTCTGAATGGCAATCTACCCCAGCGAGGTAATCAGAGCCGCAGACCAAGGGATCCAAGGGTGAAACTGTTCGACATGGCCTTATTTTACGAGCGAAAAACAGAAGCAGCTTAAACATTCAACATTAGGTGATTGCTTGGATGTATCCCCGTATGATAGATATTACACAGCTTTCTAAGTAAGGCTTCAGTGAATGTTTTTCCTCTTTTTTTTTGGTTTTTGGTTTTGTCAGTGACAGCCAAGAGTTCTGAATAGGCGGTTATGGAAAGCCCCCCCTTGCTTCCATCTTTCCTCTTCTTGGAGGCCCCCCCTTTCACCTCTTCTAAACTGGCCATTTTAAAGATTTATTTATTTGTATGAGGGAGAGAGAGAAAAAGAGAGAGGGGCGTGGAGGGGCAGAGGGAGAGGGCAAGAGAAACTTTAGCTGACTCCGTGCTCAGCCTGGAGCCCGACGCTGGCTCCATCCCAAGATGCAGAGATTATGACCTGAGCTGAAACCAAGAGTCTGAGGCTTAACTGACTGAGCCACCCAGGTGCCCCTGAACTAGCCATTTTAGAATTTACTTCCAGTTCTCCAAAGAGCGGGCATGTATTTCTCTTTCTGCTTTTTCCAGCTTTAGTTAGTATCTTTCAGCTTTTCACTCTGGAAGGTGAAGATTCAGCCCTTTCCCTTCCCGTCCCCACCACACATGCTCACCTTTCCCGTTTCCTAGCCCTTCTTCCTCTCTGAGAGTTTCTGCCCCTCCTTGGGCTGGGTTGCTGCTCTCAGTTTACCCCATGGGCTGCTCTGTCTTATCTCTTGTCTCATATTAGATCACAACCATTCCCTCGGTTCATTGCTCCACTGAGAATCTCTGAGGATAAGGTCTATGCCTTTCTACTCTGTGTCTCGGGTGTTGAAGGCATCCTAGACAACGTTCGCGGAATACGTAAATAAAACAAGGCACGTGGCAGTCTGTGGGCTGCTGCTGCTGGAAGAGTATGGAACGCCAGTGGCAATTAAAGCCTCCCACAAGGAATTCATTAGGCAAGAGACTTGTCTCTCCACACCTGTTACTATATCTTAACCAGCATCCCCTCCCTCCCCTCCCCATCCTGCCTCGACCATCCTCCCCCGCCTTTGCTTCCACCCTGAGGTTCCTCTTAGTTCCCCATCTTTATATTGGTCAACTTTGTCTCCAAGTTGGTCTACGACTGGGAGAGCTAGAAGTAAATCATTAAGGTCATTTAAATTGAGTGTTCTCACTGAACTATCCCAAGTGGAACTGTGTTTTCTCCTGAAAAAAGAGAAACGAGTGGGACGGTTTTAAATTAGGACCATTTAAAGATTCAGGACAATGCCAACAGATGGAGATGGGGCTTTTTTTTTTTTCCCAGAAATGTGTCCCAAGTAGAAACTGTCTGTCACCGAGCAGCGTGGGTTGTGTTCCAAGAAAAGCCACCCATTTCCTTTCGCTATAAATGAACTCCACCTGTGTTGGATGTTCGACCGTAATTTTGTTGGTGATTCGGTTTGATGCACTCTTGCCTTCCAGACGGGCTTGCACATACTTGTGGAGGTTTGTGAGTTGTAAGTGTGTGAGTAGAGTATCTGCCGGATTCTGTTGAATACCTAGCATGAGACAGGCACCATGCTGGACCGTGGGGATAGATGCAGTCAACAAGACACGGATCTCACAGTCCAGTTGATGAGATAATCACAATAATAAATAAATCGTAAAATAGATGATCACAGACAATTATAAGTACAATAAATGCTATGAGGAGGAGGTAGGAGGGAGGAGTCATGGAAGGTGTCCCTTGAGAGAACTGGATGAAACTCACCTTCCAGTGGAGAAGATTGTAGGGATGTGATATAGTGGTTAGAAGTCAAATTCCAAGTGTTTTAAAGAATGGAGATAGAGCAGCTATAACAAGGATGTGTTTAAAAATACAAGGCAAATCGTGCATTACTGTGATGAACTTTCAAAAATCAGACATAAAAATGTAAGTCTGTGGATAATTGAATTTAATTCTAATACAGAGAAAAGAAAAGAGTCTGGCTACTTATAAGTCAATGCAGCTACATTCAGTCATTTGGAGGGGGGCATTACTGATTTCAAACTTTGCCACTCTCAGAACAAACTCAGTCACATTCAATCTTACCATCCCGGGCACTATTCCCTTCCCCAGGGGGGATATTAGGATGTGATGGGTTTGCGTCCCACCCAGGGGGGTGGCCACGGCCCGCCCACATGCCCTCCCATGCCTACACACACACTCTTGGGATGTCACTTCCCCTGGAGGGTCACCCCACCTGGTAACCCCAGGGAGAAGCTCTCCACACAGTCTGCTGTCCTGTCTCTGGCAGGAGTTGAGGCTCAGGTCTTGCCCATTGTTCTTGGATTCTGAAACTTCCATGAGGTTTTTACCCTGTGCTCTTTCTTCTCCTTCCACCCCCAACCTGACTTGCCAAGGGATAGACGGATTGTGAGGCTCCCACAGTGAAAATGACCTTCTTGCTTCCTTTTCAAACCTTCCTCCTCCTTCTTCCCAAATGAGAGGGTTTTCTATTTTACTGGAGTGGGAGTGGGGCCTGGGGAGCCCGCTCTATTATTCCTCCTTTCTCATCTTTTCTGCCTTATTCCTTTCAGCACTGTTGTTCGTTAATTCTGGCCAAGCCTGGGCTGCGGGGCAGGTTTGAGAGGTTGGTTAAATGAGAGATGCGGATGGAGGGTGGGAGTCACCTGCAAACATGTCTCACGAGCGCCCCCTCTGTTCGCAAGAGAACAGGGATTCAAAGGGGCCCCGCCTGGCGAGGGCGGTGGGCGGGGGTGATGTGTGGGTCTGGGGAGAGCTGGAGCTCTTCCAGACGGAGCGGCGAGCCTGGGAGGAAACAGGGTCAGAGGTCTGCACCGGGTACCGGTCACGGTGGGTACTGGGACTCAGGGAAACTGAGTCAAGATCAGTGTTGTGCTAGCAGACGTGGAGGAATTCCAAGTAAGCAGAACTGAACCTAGATTCTATTTTATGCCATAGTTCTAAACATTTTATTTATTACTTTTTTTTTCATTGTTTCAATTGAAGTGTGGTAGTTGAAACTGGATTGCTTATTTTATTTCTTGGGCACGAACACTTACTTTCTTTTATCCTTGCGTAAACGCGGAGACATTTGAAAGCACAACACATTAAAAGCATGTGGTAGCTTATAAAAATACGAGTCGCCCCTCCCAAGCCCAGTATGTCTGCGTGGGTCAAGCTGAGTGTCTCCTTAAAATGTGCTGAGTGGGGCAGCGGTGATGTCACTCACTGGCAGTGAACCCAGGAGGGCCATCATTGAGGCTGACAGGAAGTTAGAAACATGAGTCCCCCGGAAACACTTTTGCTCTGCCTCTGGTTCCTTGAGATGTAACTACGTCTCTGGAAATGCGTACATATATGCATTACTTCTTGTCACCACATAAATATTTATCCCCGAGGTAGAATGCATGTCATGATGGGTCAGTGCGGTCAGCATTCATTCCTCAAAGGTGCAGTTCAGGAGCCCCATTCCCAGGGTGCCCAGGATCTCAAATAGGATCCTTTTAAAAATTGTCCCCCGAATTCCCTCCTTGCCCTTCCTCAATGTGTGAGTTCATTGTGTTGAGCCAAGATTCAGCGAGAGCAGCGGGGCTTGCCCATGCCCTCATGAAACATTCTTCTCAAACGTGTCACAGAGATCCACTCACTCCTACCTGCGTGCAGTCTGGTGGTTCTCTTGCAGGGACCTGTTTGGGCAATTCTCCACTGGAACAAATCCCATGGGAGCTGTGCCCAGCTCCGGGGCAGCGAACCCGCTCGCTCCCATCTGCATCCAAGAGCCAGATGTCTTGCCTTACGAGGAAAGGAGCGAGTTCTCCTAGACGGTTTATGATAACAGTGGTTGATGGAGGCGAGAGGCGGCCCGTGATTTCGGTTTGCCCCCCTCCTGCCCACGTTAACTTTATTTAACCCCTTGATCAGGCCTCTTGTTTTAATATGGTATTTTTTTTAGAGCAGTGCTAGTTTCATAGCAACGTTGAGAGGAAGGTGCGGAGATTCCCACAGACCGCTTGTCCCCACACTTGGGCAGCCTCTTCTGTTGTCAACATCCCTCACAGGAGGGGTGCCTTTGTTACCATTGGTGAATCTACATGGACACGTCATAATCACCCGAAGTCCAAAGTCTGTGGTTGTCCATTCTATGGGTTTGGATAAATGTACAATGACATGTATCGATCATTATGGTATCATACGGAATATTTTCACTGCCCTAAATATCTTCTGTGCTTTGCTACTCATCCCTCCCCTCCCCCACCGTCTGGCAACTGTTGGTCTTTTTACTCTCCCCACAATTCTGCCTTTTCCAGAATTCCCTATGGTTGGAATCGTGGGATGTGGCCTTTTCAGATTGGCTTTTTTCACTCAGTAATCTGCACTTTAGCATCTCCCATGTCTTCTCAGGGCTGGAGTGCTTGCTTTTTAGTGCTGGACAGTATTCCATTATCAGGATGGATCTCAGTATATTTATCCATTCACCGACCAAAGACATCTTGGTTGCTTCCAAGTTTGGGCAATTATGGGTAAAGCTGCTATAAACATCCATGTGCAGGTTTTTGTGTGAACATACGTTTTCAGCTCTTTTAGGATAAATATCAGGCAGTGTGATTGCTGGACTGTACAGCAAGAGTATGTTTGGTTTTGTCAGAAAAGGCTCTGTAGTTTTCTTATAATGTCTTTGTCTTTGTCTGATTTGGTATTAGAGTTATGATGGCCTCATAGAATGAGTCAGAAAGTATTCCTTCTGCTTCTATTTTCCAGAAGAGATTGTAGAAAATTGGCATAATTTTTTTCCTTAAATATTTGGTAGAATTAATCCGTGAACTGATTTGGTGCATTCTGTTTTGGAAGGTTATTCATTCTTTTTTTTTTTTTTAAGATTATTTATTTATTTATTCAACAGAGATAGAGACAGCCAGCGAGAAAGGGAACACAAGCAGGGGGAGTGGAAGAAGCAGGCTCCTAGCGGAGGAGCCTGATGTGGGGCTCGATCCCAGAATGCCGGGATCACGCCCTGAGCCGAAGGCAGACGCTTAACCGCTGTGCCACCCAGGCGCCCCGGAAGGTTATTCATTCTTGATTCAATCTCCTTATTAGATATAAACCCACTCGGTCTATTTCTTCTTGTGTGAGTTTTGCCAGATTATGTCTTTCAAGGAATGGGTCTGTTTCATCGAGGTTATCAGATTTATGGGTAGCGTCTCTTGGCCTCACTATACCCATCTGTAAAACAGGGAGGCTAATTGCTACCTGCTTTCTTCACGAGGAAGCAGGATTGGGGATTAATAGCATGGCCTTCTGATGACAGAGGCTCTGTATACATAAAGGCTTTATTCTCATTAGTGCTAATGATCTCCTTGTGTTTTCTGTTCTTTCATTGACTTAACAGGAAGACTAAAATCTGTTTCTCTCTTGTCTCGAAGAGTTCTGAGGCTTCACAGGGCTTATAGGTGCTTTCTTGTCTCCACTTGAAAGGTGCTATGCAAATGGTAAATTGAAAATACTAGCAAGCAGCAAGGGCAGACTCTAGGCTTCCTTGCCCAGTGCCTGGCTGAGCCAATCGAGGCAGTGTTTAATCTCGTTGGCTCTCACTCCCCTCAACTGTAAAAGAAAGAAAATAGGATTTTCAATTACTGATACACGTACTTAAAATCACGTTATACAAAACAATGCATTCATTTAGAAATATCACATTTCCCCAAATTCACATTTCTGAAGCAACTTTATTCAAATTCTTTCGTGTATCTTTGCATCAACGCCTTCTTTACCACCAGGCCCACTTCCTGAGTCGTGCTTGTCTAGAGCACACGATGGCTTTCATCTGGTGGGTCTGAAATGCTGCTCTGTCTGATTGCACTTGGAAACTGAGGCTGGCCCCCAAGCCCGGACAGGTTTCTTCATCGGTTTGTAGGCATCATAGCTGCGACTTCCGATATGTAACCGCGTATTTTATTGCTTCCTTTTGAACTTTAATTTTGATTTTTATCAAAATAATACATACACATAGTTTAAAAAGTCACACAGTGTTTCCGCATGCTCACCGAAGGAAGTTCTTACTACCCAGAAGCAACTCCTCTCAATTCCTTTGCCTCCATCACCACATGGCCCTTGTCCAGGTAGGTCTTTCTGTCTTCTTCCCTGTGTGCGCGTTTTTGAGGCCAAATTTCCCTTGTCTTATAAGGACACCAGTCCTACTGGTTTAGGACCCATCTTGACCTGATCACGTCCGCAAAGACCCGATTTCCCAGTAAGGTCACATTTAGTTATTGGAGGTAGGATTTCAGAATATCTTTTGGGGGGGCACAGTTCAACCCACAAAGACCAAATGATTTCATTTGATGGTGGATGAGAACTTTATATCTCTTACCCCTTCACCTCTTTTTATAGTTATATCACAATTCCTGGTTAAATCTGCACATTTTCATTCTTATAACGATGTGAATGATCAAAACTATCTAATGATCTATGAATTCCATGGATCCTTGTTTGAAATCTTTCTGGCTTTTGACTCTGTGGTTCTAGCAATTCCTTAGGTCCGCTCTCAGTATTTCGGGAGATGTAGCGGACAGTATTTTGTTAACTCAAAGCACAGCTTGTAAATGTCCAGTTTATCCTAGAGGGTAACTGGTAAGGACGGAGCCAGCATCTTCTGGAGATAACACAAAGACTGTTGACCATCCTGGGGACAATTGCTCTTGTGTCATCCTACGCTAAACACCGGCTTTGGTTGTACCCGGTTGTACCCAAGGGAGAAATAACTTTTGTTTCTGGTGGGGAGAGGGAAGGGAAGAAGGCCATTGGGCCGGTAGTTGTGGGAAGAAGGCTTCTCATTCGAGCTAGACGTTGAAGGTGAGTATGTGTTCACCAGTGGAGGGAGGGGGAAACAGGATGTTCTAGATGCATTGATGGAAATGGCACAAAGCAGGAAAACAAATGGTTTATTCAGAGAACAGGGCATTCCCCTTGACCAGAACAGGGATTCTAGATCGACTTGCTAAAAGTCAAGTCAACTCACTTCATTGAAGGATCAATTCACTGAGGGAATATTCTCAAATAAATTCAATGAGTATATGTGTGTGCATATATATTCGTGTGTATATATCCTCGAATATTTAGTTCTAATAGATATATTACTGAGTCTATTCTTCTTGAATAAATATATTACGGTTTTGCCTTTTCTCTTCTTGAAGCTGGAGAGGTGGAAGAAATTCAAAAGGGAGAGGGAAGGTGGGGAATCCCAACAGATGAACTTACTTTCCTTCCCAAATGAATAGGCAGCTGGGTCTCCCACATATTCTTTCACATTGAAATGTGAGAGTTAAATTGGTTTAAGAGTATCCTAAGTACGGATTCTGGATCGAGTATCATAGAGTTGGTCCTTTGCATCTGAGTGAAAGAAGTGGTGGAGATCTAGATGAGTGATTCCCAAACCTCAAAAACACGTGAAGAGATAGAAAAACAAGATAATCTTTTCTGGGGGTGGGGCTCAGAGAAATGTCTTTTCAATCAGATTTAGGAAGCACTGGTAGCACCTACCCTCCTGCCCACAACACCTCCTTCCTTGTCTTGAATTTTAGTATGTTCTAATTAGCTAGAGAAGTTGTTAAAAACGGAGATTTGGGGGCTCTTCCCAGAAATTCTGACTCAGTAAGTGTAGGGTGGTGTAGTCACCAGCCCTGGAATCCTCATTTTACAACCAAACCTGGTGATTCTGTTGGGTCACTATTTGAAAACACACCTTCCTCTCCAGTGATTCTCAACCCTGGCTGCTGTCTAGAATGGGCTAGGAGTTTCTTGCAAGTATTGAAGCTGGGGCCCCGCCTCCCTCCCCCCAGATCTATTACACAAGAGTTTCTGGGGGCGGGGCTTGAGAACCATCTTTGTTAAGGGCTGTCTGGTTCATTTGAACACATAGTTTGGGCAAGGAGGATCCTAACTAGACAACAGAATCCTAGGGTGAAGTTGGCATTCGATTGCATACATGGAGAAAATGGTGCTTACTTACAATTTAAATGCACTTATTTAAATCTCACAACAAGCTATGAGTTTAGTGTAATTATCCCCATTTTATAGATAAAAAAATCTGAGGCTCAGAAAAGTGGTATAATTAATCTGAAGGCGTATATCTTAGGAATATGGAAACTAGCATGACCTCTTCTAATAATTTTTGCTATCTCCTTCCACCAAGAGATGCTGTGGAAGAATGAAAAAGGATTTGATTTAGTTTTGAAATTCAAATGAACCAATGATCAAAATGCCTTAATGGAAAATTGCCCTATTAAAATCTATTTTAAACATTGTTTTATAACTTAGGTAGGTCTCATGCATGTACTGTGATGAATGATCAACGAACCGGCTGGACACAACTTTGCTAATGGATAAAGACAGTGTGGCTGATCTATCAGTAGTGTTGTTCTTGGAAAGGAGGGTGAGGTCTAGTCTCCCCCACACATACCAGTGACTTGCACTGATTGTGGCCAGAGACCCCTTCCAGATAAGTCAGTCAGCTCCTACCAAGCAGGGGCTGCCCAGAACAATCACCTCTTGTTTCTCCCCATTTAATAATTGTTTTGAGTCTCAGTGGACATGAATTCACGTATAATAATTGAAAGAAAATACTTAATCACTCATGTCCTCATTTGCAGTGTTTCACACCTGACCTGGCACACCTTCTATGGAGGGGTGTGACCCCAGCAGTCATCCGGCCTCCTCCTGGCCTGTGACATCACTGGCTGCCAGACTAATGGGGCTTGGCCTTGACTTTGGGCAGATTCATCCTTACTCACCGAGAGCTTCCAGTAGCCTGGGGCTGTTTGGACACCGCCCTTAACTGGCCCACCCATTGCTCCATTAACTCCTGATTTGAGAGAGGGGCTCTCTCCACAGTGCTCCTTTTAATTAAATACAGGAACGTTGGGCATTCACATAAGGTTTGCACTTTTCTGAGTGGATTGCAACACAAGAAGTTTGATTTTGAAGGCAGACTTTGCATTTGAAAGAGGGACTATATTCTAGGTTTATTCTAGGTTTTAGATTTTTCAGTAGTGCTCTGGAATGATATCTAGAATGCTACTGAAAAGTGTTGCTTTTGTATGATGCAAAACAAGCCACTCGCGGGCATATCTGTGCGCCGTGTGAATTTCTCGTTCCTCCTCTAGGTGGTCTGCAGGAACACCTTCAAAGCAAGGGCTGGAGGGCTACCCCCCCCCCCCACTCGCTCTGCCCACTCTGTCTTCCAGTCACAGTCTCTGGTTTGTCTTGTCTGGTTTCTTATGTTTCCGAGCCTCTAAAACAGCCACTGATTCTTTCAAGGAGTAGCTGGTTTGCTCTAGCCTTTACGGGTTACTCTGACTTCATGGAATTCTTTTTTAAATAACTGCTTTACTGAGATATAATTCACATTAAAATTGACTCTTTTACAGGGCACAATTTAGTTAGTTTTTTTTTTTTTAGCCTATTCACAGAGTTGTGCAACCATCACCACTACCTAATTTTAGACATTTTTATTAACCCTAAAAACACCCGGCACGCATTCATGGTTACTCCCCGGTTCACTCCAACTTCCCCTCTCCTAGTCCTAGGCAACCACTAATCTACTTTCTGCTGCTTCTTCCTTTTTTTTTTTTTTAAGATTTATTTAATTATTTTAGAGAGAGTGAGAGAGCAGGGGAGGAGCAGAGCGATAGAGGGAGAGAATCTCAAGCAGACTTTGCTGAGCATGGAGCCCCATGCAGGGGTGGATCCCGCGACCCTGAGATCATGACGTGAGCTGAAATCATGAGTCAGACGTTCAACCCACTGAGCCACCCAGGCACCTCTCTTCTTTCTGCTTCTATAGATTTGCTTATTCTAGGCATCTCATATGGACAGAATCATACAATATATGGTCCTTTGTGATTGACTTATTTCACTCAGCGTAATGTTTTCAAGCTTTGTCCACGCTGTAGCATGGGTCAGCACTTCCTTTCTTTTGAGGGCTGAATGGTAATCCATTGTATGAATCGACCATATTTTATTCATCCATTCATCAGCTGGTGTATATTTGGGTTGTTTTTATTTTGGCTGTTGTGAGTAATGCTGCTATGGACATTTATGTTCTAGTTTTTGTGCACATATGTTTTCATTTTGGAGGGTATGTACCAAAGGGTGAAATTGCTGGGTCATGTGTGTAGTATTTTGAGCAACTGCCAGATTGCTTTTCCAAAGCAGCTGCACCCTTTACATTCTAACCAGAAATTCTGAGCTTTCCAATTTCACTACATCTTTAATATTTATTTTCTGTCTTTTTAATTATAGCTATTGTAGTGGGTGTGAAGTAGTATCTCATGGTTTTTATTTGCATTTTCCTAATCGTTAATGAGATTGAGCATCTTTTCATGTACTTATTGACCATTAGTATACCTTTTTTTGGAGAAATATCTATTCAAATCCTTAGCCGACTTTTTAAAAATTTGGTTGTTTGTCTTTTTATTGAGAGATAGAAATTCTTTATATATTCTGGTTTCAAATCCCTTACCTGATTTGCAAATGTGTACTCCCGTACTGGGGAGTAATTTTTTTTTTTTTTTTTTGTCTTTTCATTTTCTTGGTGGTGTCCTTTGCAGCACAGAAATTTTAATTGTGATGAAGTCCAGTTTACTTATTTTTTTTCTTTTGCTGCTTGTGCCTTTGATGTCATATCTAAGAAACCATTGTTTAATCCAAGGACACAAAGATTTCCTCCTATGATTTCTTCTAAAAGTTTTATAGCATTTGCCCTAATATTTAGGTCAATGAGCCAACTTGAGTTAACTTTTTGTATATGGTGTGAGGTAGGGGCCCAACTTTATTCTTTTGCATGTGGATACCCAGCTCTCCCAGCACCATTCATTATTTGAAAGGACTATTCTTCCCCCCATTAAATTGTCTTAGTACCTGCATTAGTCAGGTTGGGCTACCATAACAAAATATCCTAGACTGAGTAATTTAAACAACAGAAATATGTATTTCACAGTTCTGGAGGCTGGGAAGTCCAAGATCAAGGTACTGGTTGTTTCGGCGTCTGATGAGAGCTTTTTTTTCTGCCTTGCAGACAGACGCCTTCTTGCCGTGTCCTTATATGATGGAGAGAAAGATCAATCTCTGTTTCTTCCTCCCCTTATAAAGCCATTAATTTCCTTGTGAGGAACCCATCCACATGAACCAATCTAACCCTAATTTCCTCCCATCTCCAAATACCATCAGATTCAAGGTTGGGGCTTCAACATATGAATTTTGGGGCATCATAGACATTTAGTCTATAACATTATTCCCCCGGTCCCCTCAAATTCATGTTCTTGTGTACAAAATGCATTCATTCCATCCATAGCTCCAAGACTCTTAACTCATTCTAGAAACAACTCTAAAGTATAAAACGCAAAGTTTCATCTAAGTATCATCTAAATCAAATACGGGTGAGACTTGAGGTATGACTCATCCTGAGGCAAAATTCCAGCTGTGTATCTGAGAAACAAGACAAGTTATATATAATGGTGGGACAGGCATGGGATAGGTATTCCCATTCCAAAAGGGAGAAATGGGAAACAAGAAAGGATGATGGGTCTCAAGCAAGTCCAAAACCTAGCAAGGGGAATTCCATCAGACTTTAAGGCTTATAAACAATAGAAACTTCCTTCTCCCAGTTCTAAAGGCTAGAAGTCCAAGATCAAGGTGCCTGCAAATTCAGTGCCTGATGAGAGGGCTTTCTGGTTCACAAATGGCTGTCTTTTCACTATGTCCTCACATGGTGGAGGGAGCTAGGGAGCTCTGTGGGGTCTCTTTTCATAAGAATACTGATCCCATTTATAAATACTAAACCCATTTATAAGAATACTAATCTCATAAGAATACTAACCTCCACATTCATGACATAAGCACCTCCCAAAGGCTACACCTCCTAATACCATCATATTGGGCCTTAGGTTTCAACATATGAATTTGGAGGGGAGCATAATATTCAGCCCATAGCAACTAGATAACTCAAGTGCTTCTCTATTATGACAAAAATTTGAATATATATATTTTTTATATTTTTTTTTTCTTCACCATTCTAGAGCTTTCTTTCACACTTGAATGTTTTCTAATACCATGAATTGCTATATATTTTGGCTATAGGTAAGTTTATCCAAAAGCACCACATACCTTAGGTGAAAAAATCACAGCTTCCACAAATGGGATTTTAGGTGTTAACAAACTTGTTCTAGATCAAAAGAGATACCATGAATCGTGAGTAATCGCGGTGGCTCCCTACTCCTTTCCTTACACAATGCTTGCAACTCCATTGATCTATGACATCCAAAGCTCTTTCATAACTGTTAAACATTCTAACTTAGCATTATAAAAGCTGAGACCTAGATTTCATTTCTCTTATGTGTTCAACCCAGTATATAATCATTTGTATTTGTCTCAGAGAATTCTGAGAAAACTCATTTTCATATGGATAAAGGATTCCTGCAGGTCTGTGTTCTAGTTTTACATAAATGTTTAATTTTCATAACTCATCTAGGTATTATTTTGATCAAAGTCATAATTAGTAACTATATAATTTATCTAGAATATCTTTTTGAGAAGCGAAAGTATTGGTTTCTGTTCTTGTCAGTAGTGCTGTGGAGCCATAATTATAAAAGCTATGTGTGTTAATTAAAATACATTTGGAAATATAAGAAAATGAAATGAAACATAGAAACATTCTATAAAGAGTGGGTACTTTTGACCTACCCCAAATTACATTGCTTTGGTTACTCTCATCCATTCCAGCCAAGTTCCAGAACTTTGTCTTGATGCTTCTGTGAAAACCCGGATGGGGTATGGGAAGTTAGAGAAGGGTGCTTGATTTCCTCAGAGCTAGACTTTGGATGGAAATGACTGGCCCCTGAGTTTGCCACACCCTACTCTTGTTTGTTGGAGGAAAGAAACCCTGTTTGTTCTTCAAACCCTGACCATTGGGCAACCCTGGTTTCTTCCTGCCTAGGTGGAACTCCGTAATTCTTGGCTCTGGGGTTCTGCTTAGTTGAATAATCTATCTCAGGTTCAAAATATTTGATGTTCCCAATTCACTTGCGTTACTATATAAGTGAAATATAGTCACAAGTAAAGCTTTAGTTTTGAAATTCCGCTTACTCTAAGGTTGCTCAAATTGATTATTTTTTAAAACTCTTCAGACTTATGGAACAAGTATAGTATTGATACAAGGAATTCCCTTATATTCTTCACCTAAATTCTCCAAATGTTATTCTTTTACCTGATTGCCTCATTATTCCCTCTCTGCCTCTACCACTTGAGAATAATTGCAGACATGTAGCCCTATTACCTCTAAATGTTTCAGTGTGTGTTTCCTCAAAATAATGACATTTTCCTCCAGATCATAGTGCAAGTATCATAATCAGGGAATAACCATTGACATACTACTGTTATCTTTCCCCCTCAATTTTTATTTAGATTCTAGTTAGTTAACATATAGTGTAATATTGGTTTCAGAAGTAAAATTTACTGATTGATCACTTACATATAACACCCAGTGATCATCATGACAAGCACCCTTCTTTTTTTTTTTTTTAAAGATTTTATTTATTTATTCGACAGAGATAGAGACAGCCAGAGAGAGAGAATACAAGCAGGGGGAGTGGGAGAGGAAGAAGCAGGCTCACAGCAGAAGAGCCTGATGTGGGGCCCGACCCCATATCGCCAGGATCACGCCCTGAGCCGAAGGCAGACGCTCAACCGCTGTGCCACCCAGGCGCCCCTACAAGCACCCTTCTTAATACCCATCACCCATGTAGCCCATCCCCACCCACCTCCCTCCATTAACCCTCAGTTTCTCTATTGTTTAGAGTCTTTTATGGTTTGCTTCCCTCTCTTTCTCTCTCTCTTTATGTTCATCTGTTTTGTTTCCTAAATTCCACGTATAAGTGAAATCATATAGGTTTTGTCTTTCTCTGACTGATTTATTTCACTTAGCATAATACTCCTTAGTTCCATCCACATTGTTGCAAATGGCAAGATTTCATTCTTTTTGATGGCTGAGTAATGTTCCATTGTGTGTGTGTGTGTGTGTGTGTGTGTGTGTGTGTGTATCCCATCTTCTTTATCCACATAATACTGTTATCTAATGCACAGATCTCATTCAAATTTTTCCAGCTGTCCCAGTGTTTCAAGAATGTCAGCAGGGAGTCTGCTTGCCCTCTCCCACTTCCCCCAACTTGCGCTCTCTTTCTTTCTCTCAAATGAATAAATAAAATCTTTAAAAAAGAAAGAAATACACAATGTCCAATTGTGTCTCCTTTTGTGATGGTATCAACCATTGATGATCATGGCCTACCTGTACCAGCTCACTCGTGGTTATAAAGTGGAGCTCTAATCCCGTCACTTCTTTATTTACTAGCTGGAATACATCTATAAAGCAAACACTCTTTATCAGCTGCTTGGTTATCTGAGATTTGCATAGAAAAGGCAAAATAAATGTTGGGTTCTTTCCCTTTTGCATCCGTTCTCAAAACAGTAAATTGGTTAGGTGAGTGTATTCCTTAAGACAGTGAAAGAATGTAACTACAGACTGTGTTTGCTTATTTGCCAAGAATTAACCGTACAAACTCTTTATGACAGTCTCATCTTTGGTTTTCCTGAAGAACATGCCAGTGCTAATGGAAAATTCGGCGTCTTTTGCCCGACAATGAGCACCGAGAGTAATGTGGCCCTTTTCATCTTCAAAGCATTTCAGGGGTAATCATTTCTCTCATCTCCCCAACAGGTAGGTGTTATTAACCTCATTTTAAAGATAAGAAAAGTGGACTTGAAGAAGATATGAGAGCAACCTGCCCCAGGCTAACAGGGCTCCATGAAAGATGAGAATATAATTTGTGTATGGCTTAATTTAGAATTTCATGCTGGGAAAAAGGTACAGGGAGAGCCAGAGAAAAAGAGAGTAGAGACCACGGAGTCAGTTCTGACACCATGAATTGTGTAGGGTGCAGAAATTTGAGGACTTGCTGTGCTGTGGGTATTATCAGGGAAGCATTTGATGCTGTAATGCTTGACGTATGGCAGGTGATGAGCAAATGTTTGTCAGATGACTAAAAATAAATATCTTGCCACATGTTGCCACTATGAATATCCTTGTAGTGTGACAAGGACCAGAAACTCTCCACTAGATTCAGACCCCTCAACCCTCAACTATTGTACACGTGGCATTTGGAAGATGATGATGTTTTTCTCTAAGTTAGAATTGTTTCGCCTAGACTGATTACTTCTTGTGTAAAGGAAAGGTAGTATTTGTGTGGAACTTTGAACATAGTTCTTGGTGATAGATCACATGTAATCGTGAGCCCGGATCCAACAAGACATGATGCAATTCTTGGGAATCGGTCTTCTCAACATCAGGGTTGGCACTCAGATTTTTCATTGTAGAGACGGTGAAGTTAAAATAATCCCAATACTTTGGAGCTGGAACATACACAATGTGTGTTCTCCACCCAGGCTGATTGCCCCAACAGCCTGTAATTGCTCAGACCTTGGGCAAGCTTGCCTCATCAGCACGAACATTTCTGCCAGGGGTCCGAGAGTGAGGTGAAAAGCAAGGCAACAGAAGGAGTTTTTCAAAAGGAAAAAACCCAGAAGCCTCCTTCTGACATTGGGTTTGTCTTATTAGTCACCTAACCACACCTCCTAACCTAAAACCCAGTGGTGAGCTTCGTGATGACCTGGAAGTTTATCTCCTCCTTGAAAAGAACTGCTAATACATTCCAGGTACTCTAGAATTCTAGTTCAGGAATCAAATGCTACATGTAAGACTTCCCAGGTGATAAATCTTAGTTTAATTTGCACTTCCTGTTTCTTCTGTCTTTTTAATTCTCAATTCATCTGCCAGTAAACCTATTTATTGACTTTTTTTTTTTTTTTAAAGGAACTGCATTCTTTCTTAGCTTTTCCCCTTCCCTAACTTAAAGCTAGCTTTGATGTTATGGCTGCTCGGCTGTTTAAAGGCATCCTTGTAATTTTTTGGAGAGGTAAAGAGGAAGGAGGAGGAATCCTGCCCATCTAACACAGCCTCGTCCTACTCCAAATCTACTCAGAGCCTTGCTCCACTTTCCTTAGGCTCCTCCTTCTCTGGCTAATGATCTCTTTCTGTGAAGTCATGACTGCTAACAGTATGCTAACACTAGTTGCTCTTTGAATCTGGGAATACTAGAAGCTTGAAGAAAGGTGGAACACTAAGATGAAGGACGCATTGTTTTACACAAGGAGAGTGAATACATCATTTTTAAAATACTAACAGGTGGTGGAGCTGGCAATATAATTCAGCTTAGGGTGTGCAAGAATCATGGCTCTCTCATAGAGGGCTGTGTGGGAGACACCCATTATGGAGGGCAGCCATGACTCCTGCCAATGAATGGCGCTTCGCACGGCGGGTGGGAGGGAGCTTGATTCTAACCAAATGAGTCAGGATGGTGATTTGGCTTTGTGGTGATTCTTTGGGCTTCCTCTTCAAAACTGCTTTTGGAAACAAAACTGATAATAAATGTCAAGGGATTTATCTTTGATTCATTTATTTTCTTCCATTCTTGAGCTATAGTTAGGACTCCATACTTACTTGTTAACGTTTGTTTTTAAGCAGTGGAAGTGGTGTGGTTTTTGTGTGGGCTCAGCCTTTGGAGTCTGAGTTCTGGGTGTGAGCTTAACTCCATCTCTCACTAGTAATTACTTAAATTTCTAATATCACTTTTCTCATTTGTAAAATTGGACTTATGATACGTAGCTGACTTGAAAGAGATAATACACACAAAATTGCTTTGGGGAAAAGGCTGGGTGTGCAATAAGAACTTGTAAGTTGCAAAGTATGGTAGGTTGTCATAGGGATAGTAATAATAAATATCTATGATTTAATATGAAATTTAATATGAAATATTATATATATGTATGTATATATATACTCCCCTCTTCAAAGTCTTTTTTTTTTTTTAAAGATTTTACTTATTTATTTGAGACAGAGAGAAAAAGCACAAGCAGGGGCAGAGGGAGAAGCAGACCCCCCCCGAGCAAGGAGCCCGATGCAGGGCTTGATCCCAGGACGCTGGGATCTTGACCCGAGCCAAAGGCAGATGTTTAACCGACTGAGCCACCCAGGTGCCCTCCCTCTTCAAAGTCTTAATCTTCCTCCCTTACTACTAGTGAATTCCACTTTTATTTTTGTTTTTCATATTTTTCTTTTGCTGTTGCTCTTTGCTATTTATAAAAAACGCAGCCCTAAAGGTAGAAAGGGAAAACGTCATATGAATTGGGTGTGCATGTTTGTGGATATATGTGCATGTGAGTGTGGATGTCTGTGCATATGCTTGTGGTACAGCCAGTGATTCTTAGTTCCTCTCAAGCTTTATAGACTTAAATTTTCTTCCACTTAAAAAAAATAATCTACACTTTTTTTTCTCTATATCTGCTATCTAGGTAACATTAATCTTTCTGAGGTTTGTAACCTCATGACAAGTTTTAGTGAGTGAAAATCACGATGGTTGACATTCATTGGACCTTTATTGGTGGCAGGCACTCTTCGAAGCACTTGATATGTGTTCTCTCATTTCGTCCTCATTACGTGAAGAGTTGCTAAAGTCAGTCCATATTACAGATGAGGACACTGGGGCAAAGTGAGTTTAGTAATTGTCAGAGGCCACAGAGTCAATAAATGGCAGAGCTGGGAAGCAGCCAGTCTCACCGCTAACCATTGGATGGCCTGTGTCAGCGAGGAACCTGACAGAAGCCTGTGATTTTGAAGGGGTGATCCGTGAACAACGGGTCCTGAACCACTGAAAGGAATTCAGATTGCAGGGCCTAGACCTATTGAATCACAGTGCCTGGAGATTTGGGTCTGGGAATATGCAATTTGACTGTACTTGCTCTCCTGTCCCCCTCTTCTCACCCTCCTCACCACCCCCGGATACCACCCCATCCCCCACACCAAGACTCTGATGCAGGATGGTGTCAAAGAACCAGTAGCATAAGTATTTTGATCTAATTAGATAGAAAAAGAAAACTTTGATTTATTTACTATAATTTTTAATTCTTTATGTTTGAAAATACTAAAACAGCAACTCTCTTTCTTGGAACTGGACACCAGTTGCTTTCATGACAGTCATTGTCCGCACCAGCCATTGCTACAGATAATTTAATGCTTTTCTGCTATAGATTTCTGCTCATGTGTTGTTTTTACAAAGTTAAGATATGCTTATTTAATGTTAGTATGCAAAGCAATGTGTGAGTTCTGGGAGGGGGAGTAGGAATGTAGAGATAAATAAAATATGGTCCTGCTGTCACGTGGCTTGGGGGTCTAGCGAGGAACTAAGCTCAAATACACATGATATCTGGGTGTGGATGAAGGGGTACATGTACAGAATGGGGCTCAGGGAAGAAAGGGGGGTCTCAAGTTTCACGGTGGGAGGATTTGGAGCTCCAGGAAGCAAATCCCAGAGGCCTCAAGGTCTGGGGGAAATGAGGACACCGGATAGAAAGCTTCCCCTGTAAATCCCACCTCAGGAGGAAGAGCCCAGAACTAGAGCTCTCATGTGAAGAGCCTGGCAGGGTGCCTTATATGCATAGTGTAGGTTGATCCATACATTTCTCCTCCTCCCCCCAGATTCCTTGGAAGCCTCCTTGAAAATTTCTTCCTTTTCCAAGTGAAGCCAGTTGACTTCACGTTTCTGAGACATGTAAATTCTTACATTCACTCTCTTGTTTAGTTGGTGCTGTCATCGCAGAACCAATGCTCATTAGAGGAAGGAGCGCTTCATGTATTTTACACAATATATTCCGTAGTTCACGTGAAATGGCTACATTGAAGTTCAGCCTAAACCAAGAGGACGGTGCTTCATACAAGAGCACAGTGGATTTGTTAAGGGTACCACCTGGCTTTAAACCGGAATCTGGTTCCGCCATTTACTAACGTGTGACCTGGGGGAATTTATTCAACAGCCCTGTCCCTCTGTATTTTCTTTTTCATTTATAAAATGGAATCAAAGTAGAACTTATATAAAATAGGTTATTACAAGACATGTAGTAAAAAATCTTACATCACTTTTAAAAATGGGCACACAAGACAGCGTGGGCTTAAGTTTCACCATTTGGAAAGGAGGTATTTGGACTTGGTGATGACAGGTTTCTTTTCGAGCTGTGTGTCGGCTTCTCCTTGACGGGCTTCAGTTGCATCATGTAGCGAGGCAGAGAGCAAGGCCGGCAACTGAGTCAGCACGGCAGCTAATGCTGCAGGGGAGGGGGTGGGAGGAGGGAGAAAGAGGGTCAGGCCTGTTCCCGCTTGTGCTCCCCTCCTGGGGCAGGGATCCTCCTGGAGGTGCTCCTGGGCCCCACGGCGTTGGGCTCCTGTCCTTGGCCCGGCTCATCCAGGGAGGGGTTGGGTCTGGTTGCTGGGCGCAGGTGTGACACCAGCTTCTGCTGGGCTGCTGAGCGGGTCCTGGAGCTCATCAAAGGAAACTCTGGAATTTCTACTTCTTAAAAAACACCATTTTGCTTTGAGTTGAGTAGCCTTTATTGCATGGCGTGGGTAATCATTGACTACTGCTGGAGATGTATTATGCAAACGCCCAGTTGTGGCAGGTAGCTTTTTGAAAGTAACTTGTCAAGAAACATAACTTTCAATCGTAAGAAATAATAGATGATAATTCTAGAAAATTTGGCAGATACAGGGAAGTATAAAAAGAAACTAAAAGTCACTTTCAATTTCATCAGCTGGAAATGATTGCTGTTAAATTATTTGATGCACTGTCTTTAAGTCTTCTGAGTACACATACACACACACACATTTGTCAACCTCAAGGGCATATACGGCAAGAACCAGAGTCTCTAAATATCTGTCTATCATCTATCTATCATCTATCTATCTATCTATCTATCTATCTATCTATCTATCTATCTCTTAGCCTGTTGTTATGCAGCTTAATCTTGTGGGCACTACTCTTCAAAAACATGTATTTAGTTATTATCCTTACGGTGGATATTCAGCTGGTTTCTAGTTTTTCTGTTATAAATAATATTACTGTGGATATTTCTGTATATCAGCATTGACTTTATCTGTCATTATTTCCTTAAGAAAGATTTCTAAAAGCCGTATTATTGGGTCAAAGGAGATGAATATTAAGAAGGTCACATATTGCCACATTGATATTATTTCCCAGCGGGGTTGACTAATTTACCTTTCTACAGGCTGTAGTGAAATTCTTATTTCTGCTGGACATTTTGAAAAGATTGTATTTTGATTCTTATATTTGTTCCTTTTGTCTTGTAAGGATTACATAGAAAAGGAAACATAAAATAGCTTATATATACAAATATTTGAAAAGCTGAATGAGAAGTCACCGGATCACATAACCCGATTACCTAATGAATTAAAACCCAGTCATTAATGAACTAATATATTGAATATTGAATTTTCATCTCACTTTTATGTCACATTCAAGGCATTCCATACTGTTCATTTTCTAGAGTCATTGAGCTCCTTTTGGTTAGGTAAAGGCAAGTTTCACTCTCTGGCCTTTGTGTCTACAGGGAACATTAGAACCACCGGTCCAACCCCTCTCTCCTTTTTACGGTGCAGGAGCTTGAGGCCCAGAGAAGCTAAGTTTCTTGCTGATGATTAATACTTACTGAGCCATGGAGTGTGGCTCAGAATTGACTCCAAGATGAATTGAATCCTCTTTCCCACACTGTCACCTTCTTTTCCTCTATATCCATCAAACCGAATGTACGTGATTCGATACTGAATTTTCTGCTTGGATATACCCTGCATCACTGATACTATCTGTGGCTTAGTTCTGGAGTCTTGCTTTACCCTTATTTATTTTTTCAGTGTTAGTTTTTTTTTCCCCTGTAAGTTTGCATCTTAGTAGAAATTTCATAGGAGTCATTTCCCATTACAGGTTATCATTTAATATACAATTTCTTCTAGAATTTTAGGTTTCTCAAACACTAGATGTGGAAAAGTCAGAAAGCATGAGAGCGTGTTAAGCTGTTGGATTCTTGAAATGGACATAGTTTGGGTAAAGGATTATAAATCTGGGGTTTTGAACACTTTTTTTTTTTTCTGTTCGATCAGAAACTCTAAGGTCAAGTTGCCTTAACTTTTCTATTTCAGTTTCTCCACATGTGAAAAGGAGGAGACTGTTCTCAGGGATTGGGTGAGGGCTTTACTGTGTGATTTCTATGAATAGTTGGAAATGTGCACGGTTCTCATTATTCCTCTGTTGTACGGGAGAACTGTCATATGCATTGGAAGGAATCCTACCTATCAGCAGTGAAGAGAACATTTGATGATTTGTAGGTATCTGGGGAGAGTCCTTAGGAATTTTGGCTGAAATTTATCTTCTTGAAAGAGAAGACAGAGCGAGAGAGTGAGAGCGAGAGCGAGAGAGAGAAAGAGAAAGAGAGAATATTCTAAGCAGGCTATAACAAAGCTCCTTTGAATGGTTCCTGGGAGTGGCCAGGTGTGGCAAGCCATCCCTCAGCCAAAACGCTGAGTAATCAAGTTATAATGTTTGCAGTGTTTCAGACTATAGGTAAGAAAAAGCACCCACAAAACAGTCTCCTAGGTTATTAAATATTTGGGCGGATGATTGTTTTTGTTGAACTAGAGAAAATTATGTCTGATAAAATTGTTTGATGACTGAATGGATAATTCATTCTTTAAGCTCTATTTCTTCTCTCTTTCAAAAAAAAAAAAAAAAAAAAAAAACCAAAACCAAACTACTCTTTAATGCATAGTCAACCACATGGTTTTTGTGGCAAATGAAAGAGAAGAAAATTAGAGGTCATTTCGGGAATCATAGAGCAAATGGTACTTCCTACAAACAGGCGGATCTCTTTCCTCTATGTATTTTTAATGAAATATTTATTCCCAACAGTCAGAATTCTGTTCGGGCTTCCTTGGGCGTTGCCGAATTCCTGTTGCCGGAAGCATTTCTGTCCAGGTTTGACAAGCACTGAGCAGGAGGAGTGTTGCTGAGGGAATTTAGATGTCAAAAGGGAGAAGGGACAAAGCTCTCTGATTTAAGTGCAAGTCTCTTAAAAATCTTTGGGTCACGGTGGCGAGCGCACAGCAGCTGTTCAATAAACTATTGCGGTGAATTAGGTGTGAATCTTCTGCACTAGCCTTTGGGCCATTATGATTATTCCCTGGGCCTGTGCCTGCCTGAGGAATAGGCAAAGAGGTGAAATAATAAGTGCCACCATCAGGGAGCCCGCAGCATGAGCCGGATGATTCTTATGTATTGTGTCTTCATGTGTATGCGTATTTCGTTTTAACAGACGAGGACCCCGAGGCTGGCGGGGTTAAGCACTTTGTCTAGGACGGCTCAAACAAGGAGAGGCACAGTGAGTTTCCCAATGTCTGACTGTGCCCCTAAACCCACATTTCCCCACGAGAGCTGGAGAGTGTAATTTTTGAAAGGCATCCTGCCACATTACCCTCTGATGACCTGCTTACCTCCACTTGCTCCGCTGATGCCCGAGAGTCTACCTTCAGAGTTCAACTCATTTAGTTTATGACTCTGATCCTGGTTAATAATAACCAGGCATCCGGGGAAGGGAAGCTATCAGTCAATCTTAGTTTGGCAAAACGAGGTGCTCTCATTCACTTAACAAGCATTTATTGACTGCATACTGTCTATCAAGTGCGCACCAAGTGTTGGTGTTACGAGAATGAACGAGGCTTGGTCTTTATCCTTGAGATCCTTGTAGTCAGATCGAAAAGACCACGCAATAAACAGCTGATCGTGAACGCGTATGGTAAATGAACACCAGGGAATCTTAGTGAGCACAGCGGAGAAGCAGTTGGCCTAGTTGCAGGTACTTTCCTGGGAACAGATTGCTAGGAAGCGTGTTAGTCCCACCGGATGAAGGAGCTGCAGGCAGGCAGGAAATCCGGCCTCTGCAGGAGCCGAGCTGTGGAATCCTAATCCCTGGGAACTTCATCCAGCACTTCGTCCTATCAGTTTGGTATTACGTATTTTGCTAAGCAGAATTTTATTTAATTTACAGACCCTCTTCCTTTGTGATCACCGCTCTGTTTAACAGGCACTACCTCTTGGGCTTTTGGCGTTCTAGAAGGATGACCTATCCCAGTAGACGGGGAATGGTAAAGGTTTGGGAGCTTTTCATGGCACACCCTATTTGAGAAGTATGAATCATTACGACCATCATATATTCCTTCTATTTCATATCATATTTCATCTTCCGGTCCCACGTGGCCTCCCAGGGTTGCCCTTCTGTATGTACGAATGTATGTATTTAGCCCAAGGCAGGATCCGCCGACAGCCCTTCCTGCCTGAGCATGTCGGAGGCCTTTGGAAGCTGTGCAGACAACAGCAACTTCAGCCTGAATCATTTTTTTTCACTCATGGACCAGCTGCCAAGAGGTATGAGTAAGAGCTGGGAGTGCATGAGTGGGAGGGCGGCGGGAGTGCAGGCTGGGAGTGGTCACCGAGGGCGTGGTGACGGTTCAGGTGAGCAAGCCTTGCCTCTGCCCGGCAGAGGGTTGTTCCTACATCAAGGTCCTTCCGCGGCCCTCACTTTCCTTTTCTCTTGCTGTGCATTTTCCAGGATAACTGTGACTCCAGGTAAGCAAAGCGTGGTGGCAGGGCTGGTGATTCCCCTTTTTCAGGAAGATTCTTAAAACCAAATAATGATTTGAGTTGCTTTGGGGTGGTGAAGGAAGTTGACATAGTGGTTATTGTCAGGGACAGGCTGTGGGCTGTCGTGCTGCTGCCTGCCACCCCCACGCGGGCAGCACTCTGAGCTCTCGGTCCTTTGGGCACTGGCAATGCCGTGTAGGGAGCGAAATCACTTAGCTGGACGAGGTGCGAATATGAAGCGATAACACGGCTAGGAGGTTTGGGTGGTGGTGGTGGGGGGGCTGTGTGACAGTGATTTCTGGAGGGGAAGGTCTTTCTGAGGACCTCTTCAGCCCTGTCTGGGAATTCACAATGAATTTTGTAATGCTAGCTTCAGAAAGGGCGTGCTGCTGGAAACCTGGAGAGACTTGGAAGGCATGTGAGTGTCTGGCTCCCCTTCCTGGTTGGGTGAGAGTCTGATTTTGGAACCGTTCTGCTTTTTGGCATTCTTAAGCACCCATCAGTGTTCGCTTACTAGCACCCACATTCTTCCAGGCAGGGAGTACTCTTTCTCTCTATTCCTAGGTTTCAGGACACTTGAAACAAGTTGCGTATTTCCCATGTGTGTTCTTGGGCAGCATGTCAGATGGGCTGGTTCATAGTTTCTTCCTCATAGACACTGTGGTTTTTGTGGCTTCGTGGAAGCGTATCATACTAAAGATCAATTTAAGAGGCCAGGCTGTTCTGTTGGCTTGTACTCAGATGAGGTACAGATTTGCAGAGCTGAGGGGTTTAGCCACACTCCGGCTCAGCCCTTTATGTTGTGGAAGATGAGTGGAGGCTCACAAAGGTGAAGTGGTGTCCACAGTCACACAGCTTCTAAGTGTAGAAGTAGAACCTAGGTCTTCAAACTCACAGCTTGTGGACTTTTTCACAGCCCCACGGGTGCTTTTAACAACTTCTTCACCCCTACATCACCAACGAGGTTTTGAATAGAATCAGGTGGGTCTCAAACCTTAGTCCCCACCAGTCTGTGCAAGTGCTTGATGGGTTCCTTGATGGGTGGAGAGAGGGAAGCCTGCCTGAAGAAAGGATTCTCCATATGACTCAGCGGGTTTTTTTCTTTGCTTCCTAATGCCTTGAATTCTGCTACTTCAATCCCTCTGCTTCACTTTGAAGGGATGCAGTCTGAGCGATTTCGGTGAGTCTGGTGCAGCAAGCCCGACTCTAGTTTACTGTTGGGCAGCAATGGGAAGGCTCAGTGGTCAAGCTCAGGCTTCTAAACAGAGTATCTGAGCACAGGAGAGGCTCCCCCGCCATTGGCAAGTAAGCAATTGACCTTATTACTAATAGCTGCGTTGTCCTCTCCTGCTAACAAAGCACTTTTCACACATCTACTCATTTCATAACTTCACTTAATCCTCATGAGATTCTTTCACACTGTAGAAGCTGCGAGGTCTCCCATTTTCTTAATCTGGCTCTGACTTTTTCTCCTCACGAGCGCAGATAGCAGACACTGTGTTTTCAGGCATTCCATTATAGTTATTATAATAGACAAGGTTTCCTCAAGACTCAGAGATTTTTTTCACCACGTTTTTCTTCATCTGTAAACCAAGGCCAGCTAGGCTAAATAATATCCACAATAATGTGACACAGTGAAAAGTCGTTTTTAAGGAATGAAAAAATGTACATAGCCGTGTGTGTGTGTGTGTGTGTGTGCGCACGCACATAGAAGAATGGATCTCTACATAAGGTGAACTTATCTTTTTCAAATATAACATGTTTGAGAGTGAAAGGGGCACTCTTGCTAATGTCAGGACTACCGGTAAACCAGGACTGTCCCAGGCAAAGTGGAACATATGGTCAACCTACCCACAAGGTCTTTCTCTCCTCCAAATCGTCGACAGATGAAAAGTTTGAGGACCATTGGCTTAGATGCATTAAAAACTTTAGCACGCAGGGGCCAGCGACCAGCTAGAGGTCTAGAGAAGTGAGCACACTACCCTGCACACATCCTAGTGTACTTGTCTCCACTCATTGGGGACCACCTGCAGTCTCTGAATTGGGTCTGTTCTCTCCGGCACACATTTTTGCATGGCTAACTCCTACTCCTTCCGGACTTGCTTTTCTGTGACTTACTTGGATGTAACTGTCTCTGAGGAGACCTCACTAAGATTTTACTGCGAGTGAGTGGTCTCCCGAGGGCTCCCACAGGAACTGGTGCCCCCATGCAAATGCCAATCGCACCATCACGCGTGTCATGCCACATGACAGCTCTACAGGGGCAGGAACCGTGTGTGTTCACTTACGACTTCCTCATGTCTAGCTCAGTGCCTGACACACAGGCGGTCCCCAGTTAATACTTGTTAAGTGAAAGTGGGGGAAAAAAGTCTCTCGGTATCTCTGAAGGGGTAATTGAGGACATGTAGGATTTTTGGAACTCTGAAGGCTTCCGAGAGAACACATGCCAGCGAAGACACAATTACTGAGAGGGAAGGTGATGAGGTGTGGTGGGGAGTACGTGGCTGGCAGCTGGTGGAAATGAAGATCTGGTTTTGTCACTCTCACTCCCCATGTGGGTGGCCTGGGACAATCACTTCATCTCTGCCCGCCTTACTTTCCTCATCTGTAACATGAAGGGGAGGAGCCAGCCTAGGTCCATTCCAAGATCTTGTCCCACTTGAAAGGTTTATGATTTTAGGACTCAGTGCACATAACAGACAACTTTGCGATAAATTCTGACAACTTTTTTGTTTGTTGCATTTGCATTTCTTACTTAAATTCCATCTCACTTTTCTCTGGTTAACATCAAAGTGCCTCTTAAACCTTTAAGTGATGAAAAGATGCAGTGTTTTCTATGTTGGAGCTGTCATGGAAATTCTCTTTATTTGTTATGATTTTCAGAAGGTTTTCATGAAAATGAAAGAAGTTCTCTCTGTAACAAAGTGAAAAGTAAAACCAAAAAAGTTGCAGCAATTTTAGCACTCTGAACATAGGTCATTAGACATGTACATTTATTATGTACCTGCATCAGGACTTGCTAATCTGTACTCTTTTCTAATTTCTACTCTTGTACGCATAATTTTTATAGCATTCGCTACCCAGAATGGTCTGTGTAGGACCTGACGCGTTTCCCCAGGCTTGTATTGCCAACATTTCTGAGATTTGCTTCCATGCTTTGTCTTGCAGCATAGCGAGCTGGCAGTTGGCTGCGGCCAGTCATCGCTTGGAACTACCTGAGACTAGATCGGCCTTAAGTGCTTTTAGGTCAGCTGTTACTAACCACCAAGCAAGTGATCAGAGTTACAACACAATTTCTGATTGATGACTTGCTTGGTGATTTTTTTGTCCCTACAACCATTTCCCCGTGCAGTCATTTTCTGCTTCTCTTGTCAAGCATCAAACAATGTTATTGCCTCTGGGACCTCAGATATTAAAGGGCTGCATGACCTTCCCCAGCTTGAAGGAGACTTTTCTGAGAAAGGATCTTGTCAGCACACCGATAAGAAGACACACCTGTTTGGACTGAGGACTCTTCATGCAAAGGACCAGACTCTTGAAAGGGAGGGTCTGCCCCTGTTGGGAAAGCCTCAGCTGATAGACGTGTACTGATTCGTATTTTCCACCAGGGGCCTGACTCTAAGTCATGAATTGCAACACAATGTTAATTATATTGTGTAATCAACTGTACTAAAAAGCACCATGATCTTGTACTCACACAGAACCCTTTAGACTAAAATTATCTTCAAATGCTATAAAGCATGAACGAAGAGTGCTTCACTTGAACGAAAGGAATATTTCCTTACCCTTCCATCCACTTCCAGGGGTTTGTAGTCAAAATTCCCTTAACAGATTACTCCAAGGCCTTCCACACAAGAAGGAAATCAAACTTTAAAAGTAAAATTTGTTATCAATTATGCAAAATTATTCTAATTTCTCTTCTGGGTGGGAAATACATGCTGGGAAGGACTACTGATGTTTATTCAAGCAGAGCTGGTATGTTTTCATACTAGTATTAATGTGATTAGGTCTTAAGTTGTAAAAGCTTTGAGAAGTTCCCAGTGCCCTGCGTTTAGGCTTTTCTCTTTGGTGAAGAAATAGCTCATTTAGGCATCTCTCTGATGGAGAAATGACTCATGTTGAATTTTAGCCGTAGATGAAGTTAGCACTATGAATGTTAAATTTGCTGCTGGAGAAAGCCAGACTCCTTGTCCTAAAAGTCCATGACATGGATTCCCCAAACCTTTTGTGAAGTTTCTTTTAATTTTTTTTTAAGATTTTATTTATTTATTTGACGGAGAGAGAGATAGAGAGGGAATACAAGCAGGGGCAGAGGGAGAGGGAGAAGCAGGCCTCTGTCTGAGCCCCCCGATGTGGGGCTCCATCCCAGGATGCTGAGATCATGACCTGGGCCGAAGGCAAGTGCTTAGCCCACTGAGCCACCCAGGTGCCCCTGAAAATGGGCCCACTGAGAGGGTCTTAGGGACTGCCAGGGGTCTCTGGACACCACTTAGCGAACCTGTATCAGACGAGAGACCTCAGACAAGCCTAGGTGCCTACTCACTGTTCTCTCCACTTTCCCAGGCTCCATATTTTTAGCTGAACCCACCTTCTGCCTTTTCTTTAACTCCTCTGTGACTTGTTGCACTGCTCACATAGCACAGGAAGCCCCGCATTCTGCTTATTTGTCTCCGTATCCACCCAAAGGGATCGCAGCCTCAGAGAAGGAGGGACTCAGTTGATACACCTAATACTGTGTGGTGTGTCTTCCACGTTGTAGGTATGTACTCACAACAAAAACAGTAACAGCTGTGTTTTTTCAGTGTTGCTATGTGCTAGGTGCCCTCCTAAGGCATGGCTGGCTGTATGAGTCTCCTAGGGCTGCTCACGGATTGTGGGGCTTAGAACAATAGAAATGTATTCTTCCACAGTTCTGGAGACCAGAAGCCCGAAATCAAGGTGTTGGCAGGGCCCTGCTCTCCCTGCGAGCTGTAGGGGAGAATCCGTCCCATGCTTTCCTCTCAGCTTCTGGTGTTGCCCATGATCCTTGATGTTGCTAGAAGCGTCTCTTCGATCTCCTCCTCTGCTGTCTGTGGCTTTCTCCCTGTGTGTCATCACACCCTCTTCCCTTTGTGCATGTCTGTCTCTGTGTTTTTTCTCTTGCTCTTACAAGGACCTCGGTCATATTGGATTACGGCCATCCTAGTAACCCTAACTTGATTAAATCTGCAAAGATCCCATTTCCAAATAAGATCCCGTTCACGGGTACCCAGGAGTGGGACTTCAACATATCTTTTTGGGGGACACGTTTCAACCCATAATACTTACTAAATATTAAGTTGAACCACACAGACTTGCCGTGATTTGACTGTTTTTCATCTGCAGAAACACTAATTTGGTGTGGTTTAACCTAAATCCTAATTGAAACAAAATCGGTAAATAAAACCAATTGATTTTGATCAGTGTTGTCACCTGTCAGCCAATATAACCTCATCCTTGTCCTTTGCTCCAGGCCCACAATGGATGCTCTACGACTGGCAAATTCGGCCTTTGCAGTTGACCTGTTCAAACAGCTGTGTGAAAAGGAGCCAGCGGGCAATGTCCTCTTCTCTCCAATCTGTCTCTCCACCTCTCTGTCACTTGCTCAAGTAGGCGCCAAAGGGGACACAGCGAATGAAATTGAACAGGTAAGCTCCGTACCTTGTTTCTGCTTTGAGTGCGAACAGGCTTATTAGAACACATAGGCAGTGCCTTGGGAGAATGAATGGGGGCTCTTGGAGAAAATTGTTCAGGATTGAGAGTTGTGCTATTTCGAGCACCCTCTTAATCAGTCTTTAAACGTGAAAGTTCATTAATCTGTCCTGCAACCCACATTTACAAGTACCATGTTGTGATGGAGAACCCGGGACCTGCTAGGCAATCACAATCTTTATACTAACGGGTGGCCTTCGGCAAGTCTACCTGTTACATTATAAGGGTACATCAGGATGGTGTTTGTTAAATGTGCCACTGCAAATACCCCCCGTCTTAGGCACAAAATTTGACAGCGTCATGCTTTATTTTAAGTTGCAGGCTCAACTGCATTCTACTCTATAATATATTCTACCCTATAATATAGTAATATATCCATATTAGATACATATATCTGTGTTTACGTTGGTACAGAAATAACATTAAAAATTTTCCACCTTCAGGTAACAGGGATGAATAAGAAGATGGATTGTGCTTGCTTTCTTTCTTTCTTTTTTTTTTTTTTAAGATTTTATTTATTTATTTGACAGAGATAGAGACAGCCAGCAAGAGAGGGAACACAAGCAGGGGGAGTGGGAGAGGAAGAAGCAGGCTCATAGCAGAAGAGCCTGATGTGGGGCTCGATCCCATAACGCCGGGATCACGCCCTGAGCCGAAGGCAGACGCTTAACCGCTGTGCCACCCAGGTGCCCTGGATTGTGCTTTCTTACGTTTCAGAATACTCCCTAGGGCTTGAGTATCCCATTCGAGAAGAATGGACTAAAATGTTTGCACCCCTCCCCCATATGTTTATAGTTGTATGCAGACACACGTGTGTGTGTGTGTGTGCATGTGTATTTTTTTTTTTTTTTTACAGTTTCTTTTTTGGCTATGGTTGACTAGCTTTGTAAAATTCTTAGACCTTCAAATGAGGTGATCTTCCAGATTGTACATCATTTACCTTTATTTCAGTTGATCATTATTTTTAATTGTGATATAGTTGGCATATAACATATTAGTTTTAGGTGTACAATATAATGATTTGATATCTGCATATGTTGTTAAATGATCACTGTAATAAGTCAGCATCTGTCACCTTACATTGTTACAAATTTTTTTGTCTTGTATGAGAAGTTTTGAGACCTACTGTCTTAGCAACTTTCAAATGTACAGTACAGTAATTATTAACTATAGTCACCCTGCTGTATATTACATTCCCATGAATTATTTATTTGATGCCTAGAAATTGTGTCCCCTTTACCCATCTCCCCCTTAGATAGTAGGTAGATATGTTTCTACTTCCATTCCAATATTATTTTTATGTTGGCCATTTTAAGTTCAATAGAATCTTTTTTCCTTTCAACTCACAAGCATTTAAAAAAGGAACGTCTTCTTATATCCATAAATTCCCAGAAAGTATGAGCCACAAAATATCATTTGGGTCAGGATGAAGAATTTATACTCGAAACTGAGCGGAGCTTGAAAAAGAAACTTCAGTTGTGGACAGAACACCTGTCTCTTCTCATCTGTCCTTCACTCCTGACTCCCCCACCCCTCTACCCCTATGCCATTTCTCCTTCCTCCTTCCTCATCTCCCCTTAGAGAAGGAATAGGAAAGAGAACTTCCTGGTAGTGGGTCTGTTCTCAATAATAAAGCTCTTTTCAGTACCTGCAATTGTTTTCCTATAGTGGTTACCTGGGTTCCTTAATTTTCTGGTCTTTATACCTGTCGTTAGGCATGAGAGCTATGCACTGCCTTGGACCAGCCAATTTGACACTCCCCGCTGAGCATGGAGCCCAACGCAGGGCTCGATCTCACAACCCTGAGATCATGACCTGAGCCAAAATCGAGAGTTGAGTGCTTAACTGACCAAGCCACCCAGGCACCCCTGTGACTCCCTCTTTGAGAGAGTAGTGTGAAAGAGGCCCCCTGCCGTACTAAGGTTTTGTGTCATCGGCACAGTGTGCCCATTTAGTGACAGTACCTGAGGTGTGGCAGTCAGGGCGGTTATCATGACTTAGGAGTGAGGAGAGGATCACCTTATGCTGACATCACGTTTTGGGGCACCATGAAGCAGAGGAGCTGCTGGGCTATGGGTTGGAACAAAAGAAGAGTTAGGACCAAAATGGAAGGATTCGAGTCTTCCAGAAGATAGCACTGAAGTTTTAAGTGACTTCAAATATTACTATAAGAATAATTATTAACATTTTTGAATCCATATGATGTTTTAGGTGTTTTGCATACAATGTCTGTAATGGTCATACTAACTCAGAAAAGTAGGTATTCTCAGTCCCTTTTACAGAGGGGAATGTGAATCTCTGAAGACCCAGGCAAGATTACATTTCCAGTGGGTACAAGCTGGGATTCCAAGGCGGGCTCTCGGACTGTAGCCCACCCAGGGCAGCCAACCGTGGATGGTGGCTGCCTCCCATCAGCGAAGAGTCAGCACATTTGGTTAGAGCAACGGAAGGGGCTAGACTGACCCTGGCTAGAGACACTTCTCTCCCTGGATCTGATACCTGCCTAATGATTCTCTCTCTTGGTATTCATCTCTCTCTGCTTGTGTCTCAGCTGGGTAGACATCATAACCCAGCTTTACTCCTTCCCAAGTTCAAAAAGCCTTCTGTACGAGCATCAGAGACATCATTTTGAGGAATGGGCAAAATTTCCCCATCGTTGAATAAAGAGAAGACTATAATGGCAGTGTTTCTCAAATGGGGACAGTTCTGTTCCCTCCCATCCCAGGGACATTTGGTGATGCCTGGAGACATTTTTGGTTGTCATGAATGGAGGAAGGAGTATTATGGGCAGTCGGTCAGGAATGCTGCTAAGCTGTCTACAGTACCCAGGACAGCACCCCAAGAAGAATTATCCAGCCCCTAATGTCAATAATACTCAGGTTGAAAAGCCTCCCTTTATGGGGGCAAATGAGCAGGGAGATGCTCATCCCTGGCCCCTCCCCCCCCCC
>NW_024424230.1:12238012-12749427 GCF_017311325.1 Ursus maritimus | reverse complement strand
ATTGTCCCGTAGCCACTGCAGTAGGAAAAGGCAATGCTTCATGGGTAATGGATTTTCTTCTCTTCACAGGTCCTTCATTTTGAAAATATCAAAGACATACCCTTTGGATTTCAAACAGTAACATCGGATGTGAACAAACTTAGTTCCTTTTACTCACTGAAACTAATCAAACGGCTCTACGTAGACAAATCTCTGAACCCTTCTACTGTAAGTGGGTTAACTCAAGTAGCCCAATTCCACTTTTTACGAGGAGTGGCGTTTTCACGCGGTTAGACCCATAGCTTCGTTGTCAGTGACGTTCACGTTTAGGATGATCGTTTAGGATTTCAGGCTTATCAAAAATAAGTCGGTCCTAGTGGAGAATGTGGGGGGGGTCTCCTGATCAGCTGAGGGGACCCCCCAAAGGTGGGGTGACCCGATCGGGTGGAGGCTGGCAGCTCGGGTGGTGAAAGCATTCACCCAAGGCCGAATAAAGGTGATGGAAGTTTACTGAATATACCGCAGGGAGTGGCGGGCAGGGCAGCAAGGGAGAGGCTGTCTGCCAACGAGGCAGGGGTGAGGGGTTGTAGTTAAGGGGCAGGTGAGGAGGTATGGAACGTATGGAATTTTCCTGTTTGGGTTCCTGTGTCTGGGTGTAAGTAACCCGTGGGTCAGGTAGGGCTTGTGGATATTTTGAGGGGGGGTCGCCTAATGGGGCTCCGTGTATTTAGCCAGGGAGTAGGGGGTCCCTGTGGGCCCTTCTGCCTTCCTCAGGCTTCCATGTTGATTGCCTAAAAGTGGCCCCTACAGAGAGGCTGAAAATAGCGGGAATCACATGTAGCTAGAATCACATTACAGTCACATTACAGCTCAAAATGTAGAAAAGCTTGTGGGTTTCCTTTTCCCTCTCAAACATACCTAAATCTCACCCCTCCTTCTAGTGTCCTCACTGAGAGGACTAGAGAATGCGGGTATTAACTCTCTAGTAAATATGTCTCCATAGATGCAAGACAGCTCACGCGTTAAGCCTCTTTCTCCTTAAACAGCAGGGCCGGTGGCCTGGGTCAACATTTTAAGTTCTCCACCTCATTTGTTCATGCCCACAATGTTCTCTTGATGTTTCTCAAAATCAGTAAGAAAAGTAGCAACTGCATGAATCAGTCACAAATTGGTTTTGTTTGCTTTCCTAGGCCGGTCCCGTGGGCATCTATCCAAGGTAGCCCTACGTATTTAATTTCAGCTGTTTCTTGAAGGAATCATACAAAGTACACTGTAGTATCCTTACATTTGACCCCAGAGTATTTCGTAATATTTTTTAAAATCTGTATTTGAAACGCAAAGCCGGCATCCTAGACTACGTAGAGTTTCTTTCTCTACTCTAGTAATGTGGAGTTGATTCCGTTTGTGTTTGCATGGTCAGAATTTCAGTCTTTCCACCTGTAAAACGTAGACTGCCAGTTAAATAGTTTACCATAGTTCTACTACTTTCTGCTGTACTGTTTGTTTTTCTGGTTGAGATTTTTTTTTAAGATTTTTATTTATTTATTTGAAGAGAGACAGAGATGGTGACTGAAATAGCGAGAGAGATGGGGGGGGGGAGGAGAGGGAGAAGCAGGCTCCCCGCTGAGTGGGAAGCCCCATGCAGGGCTCCATCCCAGGACCCTGGGATCATGACCTGAGCTGAAGGCAGACGCTTAACTGAATGAGCCACCCAGGTGCCCCTGGTCCAGATCTTTTGAGGACAGGAGTCACTAGATATTATTGTGACTTTATTCGTATTGCGTGAAGACATATATACACAGCCTTCTTTTCAGCCTACTATCACCCAGGGAATTAAAAAAAAAATACTGAGATGTGAATTGGGGTCTGAGTATGGACAAATTTTAAGAGCTCCCTAGGTGGTCCTGCAGGAGATGCTTAATACATTCTGTAGCTAGCCTTGAGGAGCGGGGAGCTCTTTACCTTGCCGAGGCTCTCGTGCTCTCGTGCTCTCGGGCGGCCCCAGCTCTCTCAGTCAAGGGCAACGCTCAGTCCCGAGGTTGGGTTGCTGTTAACGAAAGCAAACTGGCTGAGGCTGTAGCTGCTGTCAAGAAATTCAAGGGACCCCTGTGCCTAGGACATTTAATCAGGTATGTTTCGTTTGGTTGAACTTCCATTTCACCTTTTGAGTTATTTCAACCAAACGTGGAGTTGAAAGAATTTTTTTTAAAGTCTACTTATTTATTAAAAAATTTATTTATATGGTTATTTTTAGAAAAAGAGAGAGACAAGGGGAGGAGCAGAGAGAAAGGGACAAGCAGACTCTGTGCTACGCGTGGAGTCCAACGTGGGGCTTGATCTCATGACCCTGAGATCATGACCTGAGCAGAAATCAAGAGTAGGATGTTTAAGGGACTGAGTCACCCAGGTGCCCTGAAAGACATTTTTTTAAAGACTGCTTTCCATTCCTCCTGCTGGGTGTGTATCATTTGCAAATTTACTGGTAATAGAACAAACAAGTGTGGGGGAGGGGGACCACCTGCATCAGAACTACCTGCTAAAAGTGCACATTCCTGGCCTCAGATCACTTGAATCAAGATCAATAGGGATGGGATTTGGGGTTTTGCATTTTTAGCAGGCATGTGATAGAATCCCTGCTGTTTTCTCTAGAGTCTGTATTAATTTCAGTGGGGATAGGAGTTTTCTACTCACAGAGTTCTCTTTTCTGTACATTTCTTCTTTTTTAATATATAAATTGAGGTTATATTCCTCTTGGAGCATTTTATATTGTTTTTAAAATTTTTAAAAAAGATTTTATTTGTTTATTTGACACAGAGAGAGAGAGCACAAGTAGGCAGAGCAGTAGGTAAAGGGAGAGGGAGAAGCAGGCTCCCCACTGAGCAGGGAGCCCAGTGTGGGGCTCGATCCCAGGACCCTGAGATCATGACCTGAGCCGAAGGCAGACACTTAACCTACTGGGCCACCCATTTCTTCTATTCTAAGATACACACACACACACACACATACACACACACACACACACACACATTTAATGTTTCTAATTTGGAATTCATATTATCATTGTTGCATACATTTAATGTAGTGTTTCTTTTTCCCCCCAAAGCTGCTACTACATTGATGGAGGGATTTAATAATTGATATTGCCTTAGAATTGAAGAAATGAAACACTTTATGCTAAGAACATTCATTGATTTCCACGGGAAGTTTCCATTTATGCAGTGTTACCGATTTTGAAAGGGTAGTCACCAACCTGGACACCTACAAATCCTCTAGTTAGAATTGTGGAAGGACGCAATGGTTTGACTATGGACTTTAGGTACTTTGTGATTTTATGAACTGGATGTTTTTCAGGAGTTCATCAGCTCTACGAAGAGACCCTACGCGAAGGAAATGGAAACTGTTGACTTCAAAGACAAATTGGAAGAAACAAAAGGTCAGATCAACCAGTCCATCAAGGATCTCACGGATGGCAAGTATCCTTTACTTACTTGGACCCTGTCTTCTCAGGAATCTTTCTGCTAAGCATAAACTTGAACATCTGAGGCTTCCTCGGATGTTTTTGGTAGACAGGCTAAATTCTTGCCCTTCCAGCCATTTCAAACATGCGGAAGGATTCCCAGGCTTGTCCTACATCATCTTACGCTTGGCAGGAATTCCTGGTGCTTCCGTTTCGGTCCACTGTGCTGTGCTCCACAGTGAGCTACCAGCTCCCGCATGCCTGCGGGAGTCCCAGCTGTGCCTCTGACAGAGGGTGGCTTCCAGCAAGTCACTGGCCGCTTTCTCAATCTGGAAACGAAGGGTGTGGGCTTTAACTTGGTGCCTGAGGCCAACTTCAGTTCCCCTGCTGTGGTCTGGGGAGGGACATACTTCTCGAGCAAGGCAGACTCGCTTCCTGTGTGAATGGCCAGCGGGATCCTGTCGTGGTGCTAACCCAGAAATAACAGAGTCCTCCCCACAACTGCAGAGTGAGACCGTGGAGAGAACTTGGTCTTGGAGACCTTCAAGACCTGGATTCAAATTCAGACGCTGCCACTTTGAACTGAGTTCCTTGGGTAGGGACCTCAGTTTACTGACTTGTAAAATGGGGCAGATGTTATCTGATTATTTTTCACATGGTTGTTGTGAGGATCAAGTTCAATCTATAGGGTAACAAATAATATATGATCACCAAGATAATATATGGGAGCCATAGCTATACATGCACACACACAAATGTATACATACATATGTATCTGTTACTGAAATGATGCTTCTTTGCCTTCATAGGTAAAGAGAAAACTGGTGTAAGTAACACCAAGTTAAGCACAATTTAAAGATTTATAAGCAAAAAGCAGTTGCTGTTTAAACTGCTGTGTAACAGTTTTGCTTCTAGAATTGCCAGATAATTGTATTTTCTCTATAAGGACCTTCGAAAAAATCTTCGTAAACCTAAGATTTTACTGGAGAAGGTGGCTTAGTGAAAAGTCCTCTGAATTTAGAGTCAGAAGCTCAAGATTTAAGTTGAAACGACCACCTACTAGGTCCCCTCCTTCTCTGGTCTTTCAGTTCCTTCCTTAACATGATTAGTATTCAACCCGTCATGTAACATTGGCAGGACCGGTTACATGAGCTCAGTGCAAAATGCAAATGCAGGGCCCATTTTTAAAAAATGTATTAAGGACATCAAGGTGGTGACAGAGGAGCAGGAAACCAGAACAGGGCTCTGCACACTGATGTCACAGGTCTGTGGAGTGGGCCCTGAGCTGCAGTGCGGAAGATCCCAGGGATTAGGTAAATGAAAATCCCTTGGAAAAAATGTCAGGGCTATTCATATGTGAGGACTTCTTAGTTTTATGACAAAGGAGGGAGCTGTTGTTCCTGTTGGGGACTGGATCTCTGCAGTAATGACCCTGCCCACTTTGATGCAAACGCATTTGCAACAGTGCCCTCTGGGGAGGGCGAGGTCAGCTGTAGGGTGAAGGGCTCAGCTCAGCCCCGTACAGAGGCACTTTCCAGGCCAGTGAGCCTCCCCGAGCCCTAATTTCCTTAAGTATAAAATGGTGATAATGATCTTGGCCTTCCAGGATCACTGTGAGGTAGTGCACGTGAAAAGGTTAAAATTACACTCGTGCATTTTCATTCCAGAGCACAGGCTGTGGAGTCCGAAAGCCTCATCTCTGAATCCTGAACCCTACCTTGCTCATGTGTCATCTTGGGCAAGTGACTTCACCCCCATGTCTCAGCTTCCTCATCTGTAAAATGGGGAGAAATACGTGCTATTGTGCCTGGGGAACATCTAGCACGCTCGCTGGCACAGGATAGGCATTTGAAAGTGGTGGCTTGTGCTTCTCTTCTTCCTGTTCTTCCTTTCTTTTCCCTCCCTTCCCCTCTGCTCTCTCCCCGCTAGGTCTCTTTGCTAAGTGTTCCTGTGGCAAGATAGGAGGAGAGAAAGAAACCCTTCTGAAATGAGGCGTGTGGGCTACCAGACCTTGGGCGGGTAGCTCCAGCAGTGATAAATACCCAGGGAGCCGACGTGCGTGTGGATGTCAGATGTGGTTTGGAAGAATGACAGGTGCAATCTGGGGTTTCCTACAATTGTTTGCAGGTCGCTTTGAGAACATCTTGGCTGACAACAGTGTCAGTGACCAGACCAAAATCCTTGTGGTTAATGCTGCCTACTTCGTTGGGAAGTGGATGAAGAAATTTCCTGAATCCGAAACCAAAGAATGCCCGTTCAGAATCAACAAGGTATGGGGGAGGGGCAGGGGGCAGCCGGTCAGAGGCTCCCAGCTATAGATCCGAAAAATCATAGCAACAGACGGGACCATAGGGTTTCACTCCTGTGGGGACAGTTGAGGCACAGGAGATAGTGTGCCTTCCCTGAGACTAACGGCTGGGAGGAAGGTAGCAGACAAAGTACCATAATCCAGAGACACGCCCTCTTTTCCAGAATGTTTAGATTGTTTTGCTGGTGGTTGGCTTTCCTCCCTAGGAAGGGCTGGCACAGGGGCCTGAGTTCTGTGTAAGCAAAACCTGAAACAGTTTGCTGATGGTGGGTGTCCTAGCGGCCGCAGGGCCAGCCCGGACACGATCTACTCTGGGTGATAGTCAGTGAGCGCGCTGTGGGCTTTGGCGCTCAGCACCCCAGATGTGTCGTTTTTGCGTCTAGCAAAGCATGACTGGGCAGAAAGGAGTAGGAATGTGTGCTACTCCTTTGTTGTGATTCAGTCGTAAAGCTGGGTCCTGCCAGATCCTGGAGACTCGGACTCTAGGAAGAGAATGAATAAGGATTTGAAATGTCATTGATCTTTCTGTGTTTCATCTAACCAAGCAATAAAACACGGCTCCAGGCTGTGTGGGGATACGCCCTCCTTTTGAATGCAGACTTTTCTTTTGTTTCCTTTGTATTGCTTTTGTAGCCCCTGAACTTTTCCAGTGACGGTACTAACCCCGCCCCCCACCTCACTGGTCCCTTGGTGTTTCCTTTAAGGGTAGACTAAGTTGATGAAGTTATATTATTAGAAGTTTGGTATAGTGCTTATGCAGACAAAGTGAATATACATGCGCACATTTCTTGGAATGGTCCTTATTTAGTCCTGTGTTCAGAAGATAGGTCTCTCGGTTTAGGTTTCAGAAGTGGGATTATTGTATCCATATTTGGTGCTCATAAGTGAAATCGGTGATGGTTTTGGTGGCCACAACTATATGCAAATTCATATGACTAGCGGTCTAACTTGGTGTAGATTTTTAGATAAATCTGTATCTTCTTTAAGAGAAATAAATGCAAGAACCCGCAGTTAATTTCAAAAGGAGTATGTTTTTCTATCACAGTTATGTTTCTGGTTGTACACAGAATCAAAGTCTCTAGTTATCTATCAGCCAAATATTTAGTGAGTGACTACTACGTTCCGGAATCTACCAAGATAATAAGACATGGTTTCTGCTTTGACTGTGGCCTAGTTGGGGTGGGGGGGTGGAAAGACAGTCACATAAATAAATATTGTAACCATGTGACAAATACTGAAATAGAAGTGCTACAAAAAGTAAAATATGGTCTCGCTCTGCTTGAGAAAGGTGTTGGGGGAAATGCAGTTTACTGTTTGAAGATCCCAGATAAAAGTTTTACTGCAATATCATCCTCCAGGCCTGAGAGGAAGTTTGAAATCTCCCCTAAAAGAGATTCAGTTAATAGGCAAATGTCCCATAGGAGGTGTAGATTGAAATAAGAGGTCACACTAAATTACTATCAGTCTCTTCCTCTTGAGTATGAACTAATTTTCCTTCAGAAAATCAGTGTCTTTGTAGTAGAGAGACAGAGCCAAATATTAATGGGGGCAGAGAAGGAAGGGCCTGGAGAGAAAGGCCTGGGCACTAAGCTCTTTTTTGAGGAGTGTGGAATGCACTTCGAGATAATTCTGTTACTTAATATTCCCATTTAAAAAATTATGAACTATTTCAAGCATACAGAAAATTATAGGAATAATAAAACAAACACCGTTGTACCCAACAACCAGCTTTGTAAATCTTTATATTTTGTCTTATTTCAGATATTTGAAAGAAAAAAATAGAGCAACAGATGGGGCCCTGTGCAGCCCCTCCCCTCCCATGTCCTTCTCTCTTCCTCCCCAGAGGCAGCGATCATTCTGAAATGTCCAATTCCCTCATTCTACTGACAGGGAAACTGAGGCCCAGAGAAGTTGAGTGACTTGTGCAAGATCACGGCATCTGTTTATGTCACATTTGAGACTGAAACCCAAGGTTCTGAACTCTAATCCAGACTCTTCATCTGCTCAGGTCCGAGTAGGTTGGCTGTACAGGAAGAGGGTGACAAAACCAAAGGAGAACAGAGAACAAAACCAATGTGAAGTTTGTCCTGCTACCTGCCGAGTGTTCTCTCTTTCGTATTCTAGTAGGAAAAGCTGCATAAGGAGACGTGTGCTTTGCACTAGAACTTACTTTCAAGTCAGCTCCAGCGGAAATGAGCTTGTACTTACGAGCTTCTATAAAGACTGAGTCAAAATGTCCCTGTGTTTTCAGTCTTACTGTCTTATGGTTAATGTTTTATATACGCAAGTACAGTATTATGTATAGTTCCTGAAACAGATTGGAATTATGAGGCCTGTGAATAACTTTTCAAAGGAAGTCATTAACTCTCAGGGGCTGGTCTGATGGTTTGGGTCCAGATGGGGGATTGCGCCGTTACGGTCTGAAACCGTAACAAGAACAAATGTGTGTGTGTGTGTATTTGTGCTTGTGTAACTTGGAAAGCAAGCGGTCCAAATTTCTTCTCCTCTTACAGACGGACACCAGGCCCGTGCAGATGATGAGTATGGAGGCCACGTTCTGTATGGGCAACGTCGACGGTATCAATTGTAAGATCATAGAGCTTCCCTTTCAAAATAAGCATCTCAGCATGCTCATTCTGCTGCCCAAGGATGTGGAGGATGAGTCCACGGGCCTGGAGAAGGTGAGGAGGGAGGCGGGGGTTCAACACACAGGTGCCACTTGCCATGACACGGAGACGTGTGGCCGGCACGGTGTGCGGCTGTGACCCTGCCCTGCCTTCCACGTCGCTCGCTCAGTCGTCTCCAAGGGTCTTGTCGTCCTTCTGGGCCTTTCTCTTTAATAAGAAAACATTTACTCGGCACTTGTGAGGAGCCAGGACCGTGAGGTCCCACGTGCACCTTCTCACTGGTTTCTCGCCCCAGGCCCGTCCGCACCTGGGAAGCTCTCTCTGTGCTCTGTTGGCCGGGAGGTGAGGCACAGCGGGCGCGGGGCCTGGCCGCGGGCACCTAGGTCGTCAGCGGCACGGAGAGCTGGGCTTGAGCCCAGGAAGTCGGACTGTGTGTTCTTAATCTAGTCTCGGGTACCTGTGAGTAGCGCGTTGCCTCGGCGCGCCGCACCTGTCAGCACCGAGGCGCCGGTCATCTGCTCAGTACTCATCGGTCCGCTCCTTGTGTGTACAGTCTGTGGGCTTTGGGAAGCTCCTTTAGTGCATACAGATCTGTGAGAGTTTATTCTGCGCCGTCCTTTACGTAGGTTTTTAGAGGCCCCGGGTTGACCTGGAGGTTCGTGTGCCTGTGAGTGGTGCCCTAGCTTTCGCTCCGCTCTGGAAACCCAACCAGCCCCCCACCCCCGGCCACCTGTCCCCCCTCCAGGCCTCAGTCTCCATCCCACCTGCTGCTTTGATGGTGCTCACACTTCCTCCATCCCTGGCCTGCATTGCTCTTTTATTCACTGCTCCTCCTCTTTCTCACTCTCCTCCATGCCTGGGTCTCTTTTCTCCTGCAGCCCTTGCACTTTCCCTTATGGGAAATACCCTCATACCGATCTTTTTCTGATTACAGTACAGAATGGAAGAAACTGATCTCTTGGGTCTCAGGGAGATGCAAGAAGAGCTTAGCGTTGGTCTCCTGGGGCTGCCGTAATTAAGGACCACAAACTCAGTGGCTTAAACAGCAGGAATTTATGCCAGGTGTTGGTTCCCGCTGAGGGGTGTGAGGGAGACTGTTCTAGGCCTCTCCCCTGGCTTCTGGAGATGGGCTGGCAATCTTTGGCCTTCCTTGGCTTGTAGATGTATCACTTCAGTTTTTGCCTCTGTGTTCACATGGCTTTCTCCCTGTGTGTGTGTGTGTCTAAAATTTTCCTTTTTATAAAGACACCGGTGATGTTAGGTTAGGGCCCACCCTAATGACCTCATCTGAATGACACCCACAAGGATCCTGTTCCCACATCAGGTCATGTTCTAAGGCACTGTGAGTTAGGACTTCAACACATGAATTTATTTTGGGGGGGATACAATTCAACCCATAACACATACATAAGGGAGGGGGCAAAAAGCTTTTTTCTCTCTGAGTAGTCTTTTTGAGTTATGGATCAATTTTCTTCCCTCTCTTCATTCCCAGATAATAAGTGGACAAGAGAATATACCTTTTGGTACCTTTCGGTTCAAATATTCTAGTTACTTATGGCAATCTTTTGGTCTGAATAATTTGTCGTAAATGAAGCAGTAGTCATTGACAACATAATTATCATAGATGAACAAGAGAATCCAATGGGGCCCTCCCCCACAGAAAAACAAAACAAACAAACAAGCTTGTGCCCCGTCTGTGACCTTGCCCTGTTACTGATTTCTGTGGGGTTTCAGGTGAGTAACTTCAGTGCGGGGTTGCCCCATGATAGGAAGAGTCAAGGTACTGTCCTTCTCCCTTGTACGTGCATTTCTCCTTAGACAGTGGGGAGGTTGGCAGGGCCCGGAGCAATGTAAGATTTGCTCAGTGAAGAATTTTATGACTAAACCATTTTATGCGTCATTGCAAACCTCTCATTTCTGAAACGACCAACTGAAATGGATGCATTCATCACCTCGGGTCTTCAACAATGACCATAGACAGTTCAAGTTCTCATTTTAGAAAGAGGAATTTTAGCTTTAATTTGCATTACTAATTTTGATGCCATGCCAAGTACATGAATATTCTGGATTTCCTAGTAGAGAAGTTAAAATAAGCGTTCAAGAAATAGTGTATCTAAGAACTCTTCTAATTTTATTTTACTTCACTCTTATTTACGCAACATCATCATCTGTGTGTTCGCTTCTTCTTTACAGCTTCAAAGAAACGCCCTCAGACACTTCAGTGCAGAGGGACCATTGTTGGAGGGTGGGGTCCTGGGTGGCTGGGTGCATCTTGGGTAAGGGGAACTAGGCACATGCCCAAACTGTAGGACTGACTCCATGTTCAGTGGCCCATCTGCGCTGCTTCAACACTGGGCCCCCATGGCACTTCCTGTTTTCAATCAAACAGGATCTTTTACAACTGGGAATAAAATAAATAATAATAATTTCCTCTCCTTTGGGTCCTTCAGGTTGAACAGCAGCTCAACTCAGAGACGCTCTTGCAGTGGACCAATCCCAGCACCATGGCCAATGCCAAAGTCAAACTCTCCATTCCAAAATTTAAGGTGGAAAAGCTTGTTGATCCCAAAGCTAGTCTGGAAAACCTAGGGCTGAAAAATATCTTTAATGAGAATACATCTGATTTCTCTGGAATGTCAGAGACCAAGGGAGTGGCCCTCTCCAATGTTATTCACAGAGTGTGCTTAGAGATAACGGAAGATGGTGGGGATTCCATAGAGGTGCCAGGATCGCGAATCCTGCAACACAAGGATGAATTCAATGCTGACCACCCATTTATTTATATCATCAGGCACAACAAAACGCGAAACATCATTTTCTTTGGCAAGTTCTGTTCTCCTTAAGTGGCAGAGCCCAGGTTAAGTCCCACCTGACTTTTCTGTAAACTCTGCATCCAAAGAATCACTTTCTAAATATAATAAATTGTTAATATTGCTGGATCAGGAAGCAGCTGGTGCTTGACATGTGTAGCCCTCACACTAATAGGGCCTTCTTTCAATCCTTTCTTTTATTCTCCCTGCCCCCCATGCTGCCATAAACCACAATGCTTTTAATGAAAAGGAGTTCCCTTAGAGGAAAAATACGTACTCATCACTTGCCAAATTATCTAGGGTTATTCCGCAATGAAAATTCCTGTAAGGAGGATCTGGAGGATTTTAGAGATTCACCTTCCTTCACTGGGATACAGAATGTTCCAGATGTTCTCACTTCCCTGAAAGACGTGGGATCCACGAAACTTTCCTGGCTCCAGCAGAACTTGGGCACATGTTCAGGCTGCTGTCGGCCCCTAGCTCTTTTTGCTTAAACTGTGGTCCCAATGTTTTCTTCCAACTCTTGACTTTTTGGGATTTTAGAAAGTTAACATGTTGCACATAGTATATGTTATGGAAGGAACTCCCTCGATAGAGTCTGGGACAGCACCCTATAAATCAACACTTTCATATTTCTGCCACAAAACATAGAATATTCACACACAATGGATAAAGACTCCCAGAAGCCCATAAGTGTCAGCTTTTACTGCCAAACGAGTGTGCCAAGAGAAAGTTTCTTGTTTACAGAAATTTTTGAAATTTTGGAAGGTTGGGGAGGGCATTGCAGACCCATAGTAGCAGAAGTGCAGCAGGTCGAGGGGAGGTTAGATTTTATTAAAAATCCACTTTCACTTTCGACAGAACACGCACGTGGTCACTTGGCTGGTGGTAGGCCACTTGATGGGCAGGGAATGTGGACAGCCTCAACGAAGCTCTGGGTGTCTGATGACCAGGGACTTCAAACACATGGGGATTTTTAAGGTAGCCGATAAAAAGTATTTTTGAGTGTTGAAGGAACTTGTCTCTTTGTCTACCGTGCTAGTGGGAAGGGGAAAGGAGCTAATGCCTTTGGAAAAGAGAATAATGGCAACTGGAGTGTTCTCGTGCCTTGACATGTATGTTTCCAGATCATGGGTTTAGTTACGGTACGTAGCTAGTTAGTAACTTACATTGACAATAATTGGTGCAGTTGGTCTGTGACGTTATCTGTGCTGCAGGTACATGGGTTAACTCACGACCAAAAGAGCACATTTGCTGAAAATGTTGCGACATTCCTTTGCCCATCTGTTCTCTGGCATTCATTGTAAATAAGTTCAACTTTCTTCTTGCTCCAAAGGTTCAATATTGAATGTCTTTTATGCCACTGACAATAAAATATTATTGAACTACATGTCTTGTTTTTTTCATGACATTAGATTTACTCTTTTGAAATGGAACCAAGCTATCATTTACAAAAGCATTCCTGTAGGTAAATGCTTTCTGAGGCCACTGATGGAAAATGAAAAGGAGTAAGAATAATTACTGTTCTTATTCTCTTGTCTTCCTTTCTTCCTGCCCACCAGGCTTGCTTCCTCCCCCATTCCCTTTCATCGTGGGGGGCAAGGACCAGGGGGGTGCTGGGATTACTTTTCCCTATGTGAAAGTATGCAATGAAATGAGAGGCCTGGCAGGAGGACATGGAACTTTTCTCCAGCAGAAAAGTTCGGGCCCAGTCTCAAAATCGCATTTTATTAAGTAAGCTGTATGGGCTCAAGATATTTGTAAGTGCATTTTTCTCAATGTACATTTGTTTTAAATCAATTACACCATCCCTGAACCCAATATTCAACATAGCCCTTGTCCTGTCCCTGTGCTGTGCTCCAACAGAATGTGTCCCCTGTTACGGTAATTGCTGAGCACAGAGAGTGACAAATGCTCCCCAACCCCCCAAAAGGAAAAAACCGTTTGTGCAGAGTTTCTGGGGGTGACCCAAACCAGGTCTTGTCGCTCTTGGCTCATCACTCCCTCTAGGCTACAAAACACAAAAATGTTTGGGGACTATTTCAGGGCAGGAAGGGATTAGTGCCTCTTTAAGTCAAGTGTTCAGGGAGCTTAAAGTATCTCCTGGAATTTGGAAAGTACTGGAAGTTTTGATTAACTCTTGCTGGGATACTTTAATCCAGTGGTTTTCAACTAGGGGCAGTTCTATCCCTGAGGGGACATTACCTTACGGTCAAGAATTCTTGATATTCTACCATGCCCAGAACAGGCCCAGAGCAAAGAATGCCCCCACAACGCCAACAGTGCCAAGGTTGGGAAAGCTGGGACCCTATCTGAAGGACAGAAGCTGGCTGGGGGGGTCCCTGAGGCAGAGCAGGGAGACGGAGCAGCAGAGGGTGTGCGGGGAGGGTGCCTGCTGTCAGCTGCAGTGAGATTCGCAGGGAGCCAGGCTTGAGTGTTTTGAGACTTTCCTCAAAAGTTCTGCCCAGTGGGGGTGTGCGGTCTCCGAGGAGCCCACGAGAGCATCCTGTGAGAAAGAGGCACCTGGCACCTCTCGTGCTGGTTTCCAACTGCACCAGCGAGGCCAGGTCCTTCTCTCCTTCTCTCTCCTCCCCTCTCCTTCCTCCCCTTGCCCCGCAAGTTGGGTGTTGTAGGGAGCAGCAGAAGAGCAGGGTGGGTAAATGGTGGGGACGCCCACCTCCCATTCCTTCTCCTGTGGGTTGGGGAGCCCGAACCAGCCCCCAGCGGTGGTGGATGGAGAAGCTTTCAGCCAAAAGAGTATCTGAAGTTCCGACTTAGAAGAATTCTGGGCTTTTTCACTTCTGAAAATGACTTTATTAATACATGAGAGTGACTAGAGAGGTGTTAGTCTAGGGCATGGGTTTTAGGGGGTTTGGTCCAGGGGAGTGGGGGGATGCTGCGGCAGCGTGGACTTGAGAACGCCTGGGGAAAGTGCCATTTCCCCGGCACTTGCCCAGCCTGGTTCTCCGAGAAGCTGGTTACTCACCTAATCATCACAACAACCGTATGAGGAGGAAAGCACAACCCTGTTTTATAAATGAGGATACCGGGACACAGAATGGATGCATGATCAGGGCAAGGGCGCAGGGCTAATGGAAGCTGATGATCAGATTTGAATTCCTGCAGACTGAGTCCAAAGCTGGAGTGCTGACCTCGATGCCACCATCGTCCCCCTGGCACTGGCTGCTGCACCATCCTTTCTCCTCTATATCTTCTCTATTTCGGAGTTCCCAGATGTTTGTCTTATCCCGGCGGTCCTTTTCTGGTCACCCAAATGTGCCTAGAGGTAGCTGGCTCCATTCAATACATTCATAGAGCATCTTCTACGGGCCAGGTGCTTTGTGGGTGTTGCTACCTCTGCTTATCCTCACAATAACCCTGGAGGTGGGCCCAACCGCATACATTCTAGGAGGAAATGCGGGCTCAGAGGAATTGGGTAAAGCATCCAAATTGGTGATTAGCAGAGTATGTCTGCAGCTGTCTGACCCGAAAGCCTACACGCCTTCCCCTGTGACTTAGGGCCCTTGGACCCCTGGCGCAGTCTCCCCCTGGACGGCTTTGCATTACCTCGTGCATCACACGGGACCTCAGGCCACCCAGTGTTGCCGAAGCAATGTCTGTCTCTGTCCTCCAGGAAAACAGAACAGAACAAAACTCCTTGGTTAGTCCCTGAGCTGGTCCCCACCAGGACACCAGGAGCAGCAACAGTGGCCCTGTTCAGTACTCTCGTGCCCTGTGGGGCTGCATAGGCTAACTGGCGTTCGTTGGCAGGGTCATGTCTCTCTGCGGAGGTGGCTGAGCCCAGAAAGCAGTAGAAGGAAGGAAGTAGGATTTCAGAAAGGCCTAGAGCCTTCGTCCAGATGGGGAAAGACAGAGTGAGAGCAGGGATCCCACAAGGGAGAAGCAAGTGATCATTCGCGGAAGAAAAATGAGGTGCTGAATGCACAGGAGGCTCAGGGTGGATGGAACTGGAAGGAAAGAGCACGAGGCCAGATCATGTGGGTCCATAGCGGGTCCTCGCACCAGGGGGCCTGACGACATCAGTGTCCAGGGCTGTGGGGCTGATACCAGCGCTGCCTTGCCGTGGCCATATATAAAATGGGCACATAAAAATATAACTTATATATACTTATACACACACATACTTGGGAAATGGGATTCCTGAGCCATATGCAAATATTCCGCCAGTTTTCCAAAGTGGTTCTCCAGTTCCTCACTATTTTTTATTAGTAATAGTATTACTATTATTATAATTATTACTGTAATATCAATAATAGTATGTTATAATATAAAATAAGGCTGGTATATTATTACTAGTACTATTATTATTAAATAATTATTATTAATGATTATTTTTTTCAGTTATTACTTTTATCGACCCCACTGCCATTTATGAGCTGGGTACTGGGCTAAGCATGACCTATAATATAATTCAGCTTCCACAACAGTCCTGAGGACCCGCTTGAGGTGAAAGGAATGGAGGTTTCCGAGACATGAAGAAAGTCGCTGAGCACTTTCGGCTGGTAACCTGTGTTGTGAGGATTAAACCGCCCCCTCCCCAGCTCTCAGACTCCAGAGCCCCTCCTTTTAACCTCAATGCATTTGATTCCACGAAAACTTTTACTTGATGAATTCAATTGTTTACGTTCAAGGGCAGATTTTGTTCTATTTAGGTTAAAAATGGAATATGGTATTAATGTAAGACAAATGAACGTAGGGAAAGATAAGCCTTAGATGAAGATTTGCATGGGAAGCAAACCTTCTAGCCATGTTTACTTTTCAAACGTTTCTGGTTAAATGTAATATATATATTTTAAAATTCGGAGCTTTTCCCGCAGGGGTGACACTCGGTCACCTGTGGGCCCTTTGCTTGCTCTTCACACCGATCTGAAGGGCTTGCCCGCTGTCGTTTTAGCTCGTAGACCAGAAACTGCCTCTACAGCATTCTTGCCCTCAGCCGCACCCCGCGGCCAAGGAGCGTTTCCTAGATGGGCGGATCCCCGTTCGAAGGCGTCTCTCCCGGCTCCCGTCCTCTGGCCCAACAACAATGGCGCCTCCAGTGCGTGAGGGCTTTCAAGTGAGGGGATCAAAGTGTATTCCTATTCCTGACCCAAGTTCTGGAACGGAATAAGCAGATGGTGCTCCATTAGAGAGAAGATAGGTACGGACGTGTCACTCGAACTTCTCACCGCCTTAGAGGAGCCTCAGGCCCGCAGAGCCCGGATTGAGCCCTGCCTGTCTCTACCATAAGCTCCTTCGTGCTTCCGCGGAAATAGTAAATATTAATACATACTTTTGGCTGATGGGAAAAGAGCATCCAATTGGGCAGGTAATCTATGTGTTTGGGTTGTTTTGCTGTCTCTTAGAACTAACAGAGCCTTCTTGGCTGACTTAAAAAAAATCATTCAGTATTTCTCAAATGAGTCTGGAGGATCACTAGTTCTGTGGGGATGAGAAGCTGCTGTGAAGATAGGAATCCATGCTTGAAGAGTCACGCGCAGGCCGTGTTGAGCAAAGGTAAACAGGTGATGCAGTACTGTCTAGGCTTTGGAGAAACAGCTTTGTAACTCTCTGGGGGAGCATGTGGGACCTTGTTTCTTACATTTATATGACCTCTAAACCTGCTAGTTACACTCTAACTTGGAGGACTCTTGTTTCATGGAGCAAGTTTTGGGGAAAGTAAACTTACCTGGGACATCAAGTTGAGGAGAAAAGTCCAGATGTGTCAGGTTGCCAAGTGGGTGCTGTGAAAAGAGCATTGGCAAGGGGAACAGGAAGGCTGGATTCCAGCATCCAAGCCATCCACCCTTTCAAGGGCTCAGGTGCTACTTGAATATGAGGGAGCGCTTTTATCGCAATAATCTCTGAGATTCCCACTAATGGCAGTAAGTCTCCCGGGGCCAAGACAAATCTCTATCTGAGCCAGTCCTCACTCCTCCATCTAAGCAGAGCCAACCACCACCTCCATCCTCAAGAGTGTGGTCAAGGGTCTGACTAAGCTGACTCTCCTCTTTGACATTGGGAACCAAGGTTGGCCTTTCCAAGGTGAAGAGGCATGATTGCTATGGCCCCCCACTTAGGGAGAGGACAGAAACACTGGAGGCGGAGACTTCCATGCCAATTCTCGGACCTCGCATTAGTGGTCAGATGACTCTTCCTCCAACAGTCCCAGAGAGAAGGTTACTGAGGCAGGTGGAAAGTGTTAAGGCAAAGAAACCAGCTTCTTCTCCCTGAGATCATATAGTTTAATTTTTTTTCTTTTCCGTCTACTTATAACACAGAGCTCGTTCTTTTCCTATAGGCTACCCAGTCTTTTCCCCTTTATTTGGGGGTCCCCCTACATGAGTGCCACTGCATGTGGTAGTAAGGGGGCATGAGGTGAGAGGGTAAGCGGGCTGACATCAGGCTGGCATTCGGTCCATATAGCAGCGCACCGGGGTGTGGGGCTGTGTCAGGTTGAGGAAGGATCACCGCTTCTGAATTTGCACAAAGGTGCTGTCCAGGCTGACAGTGGCCCTGTTCAGTACTCTGAGATGTGCGAAAGAAATAAGAGCATCATTTCATCATCATTGTTTCCATTATCATCACCATTGCTGATAGCATCATCATCAAGTCAATATCCTACTTTGTTAAGAGAATGACCCTTATGTAAAATTAGGCCAGTTAGAAGTAGATGGATTTTCCCGTGTACGCCGTTGGCGGGAATGTAAAATGGTGCAGCCGCTATGGAAAGTGGTATGGAGACTCCTCAAAGCATTAAACATAGAACTACCCTATGATGCAGCCATCCCAGTTCTGGGGATTTAGCCACAAGAATTGAAATCAGGACCTCGAAGAGATATTTGTGCTCCAGGTTCTCTGGGGCACTATTCAAAATAGCCAAGAGACGGGGTCCACCTGAACGAGCAATGAGCATCCCGCTTGCCACGCCCACAAGCTGAGCCCTGACTCAACTCCTTGGTTTCTCCCTTGCCTCTTCCTTGGTCATCCTGTGTCCAAAAGGGATCCTTACCATCACCATCTTCAGTTCCATCACTTTTTAGGGAAGAGGCATGGATAAAGGGAGTTTAATGCCGAAGGACGAAGCCTGGGCACTGTAGGGGCTGAGCACTTTGCCTGCACCCAAACAAACAGGTCTTCTTTCCTTTTTTCTAGAGCCTGGTGTTGATGACTAAGTTTGACCAAACATGGAAGGCAGGTCATGGGGAGCTGAGATGAGCTGCATTCCCTGGTCTTTAATTCTTGTTCTTTGCTGACTGAGGGAAAAGCAGAAACTAAATGGGCAGGGTAATTAGGTCAATGGCTTTCCAGGGAGAGAACAGGTTTTCCCATTCTTGGCAAAACATCATTGCCAAGTTGCCGGCTGAAGAGTCAGCTGGCGAATGTGAGGCCATCCTGAGCGTCGTTCTCTTTGCCATAAAATTAATCCCAGTGGGAACCCACGCACTGATGATGGAGTTACAGTAGGTGGTGAGTAAGCTTGACACCTCCGTTTTCAATAATTTTAAGTGCATCGGTCTCAATAATGAATTTATTTCTTTTTTAGATAAAACTGTAGAGTATCCAGTAGGCAGGGCTGCTGGCTCACCTATGAAACCACGGAAGTGGGCTATCACTTCTGGCCTCCATCTTGTCCACAAAGTTATCAAGAAAATTTTCTTCAGCTCAATTCTTCATTTACTCTTTTGATAAACATTGATTGTGGTAGACACTGGTCAAAACGTGGGGAGTGAAAGGCATGAATAAGACATAGGGGCCATAGTCACATAGGAAACGAGTGACTGGCTAGGATTAGGATAGGGTATTTAGAGCTTCTGAGCACAGAGGGAGGGCTCCCAGCCCAACCTGAGGGATCCCTCAGCATCTGAACTGAGTTTTAAAGGACCAGGAGGCACTACTTACAGTGAGGGAAACAAGGGAGGGAACAGTATATGCAAGGCACGGAGGCAGGGGATTACGCCTAGTTGTTGGGTGGAAGGGGTATGAGAAACTCCTGAGAATGTTAGCTGCTTATCTCACTTAGCAAAATGCCCTCAAGGGCCATCCACGTTGTAAAAGGTAGGATTTCCTTCTTCTAATGGCAGAATAATATTCCATTGTATATACATATACCACGTTGAGAGGGGACTTTTATGTAGCACTTTGGGAAGTGTCGTTTTTCATGCATATTCATGTGACTATTTTTCTAAATTAACGAACTCGTTTTCAGTTCCAAGTTTTTTGTGTGCAGAGGCCAAGTGAAGCAACAGCTATAGATATGTTAGTTCCATTAGCAGAAGAACGCCCCTGGTTACAGCTTTATATCCGTGTCACGAGCTGTTTCAGATAGGAAATCATTTATGTTAATTTCAACAGTGGTTCTCTTTTTCTTTCATACTTTTAGAATTACCATTTATCAAACGAAAAACATCTGACATGAACTCAATTGTAAATTTGAAAGGTTAAAAGAGTCAACATTAAAGAAAATTATTTTTATAGCACTTACACAAATAGAAACTTTGGTGGACCTCCACGTTATCATGGAAACAATTTTCTTCCCTCATGAAAAAGCCCTCATGAAACAGCAATAGACTTGGAATTGTGTGCGGTGTTCCTAAAATTCATAATGGTGTCCAAATATGCTGGGCTATTCTACCAACATAGAAGTTTCAGTTGTAAAAATTCATAAATTTGTAGATGTACCCATAGAGTCGCTACAGAATTTTTGTGACACCATCATCAGTTGGAATTTGGAAAGGCTCGATGTAATTGGGGCGCGGGGGTGCAGACCAGATTCGGGTTTTGCCGCGGACAAAATCTAAGGGCAGAGAGACGAGGGGTGGGGAAACAAGAAAGAAATTTATTTCAGTGATGCCCACAGTGGGAAGACAGCAGACTAGCATCTCAAAGACGGTCTCTAAACTGCTAAAAATTCTTCCAAGTTTCTATGCAGAAAATGTAGGACAAAGGTCGGTGGGTACAGGCAGGTGGGCAGTGAAGGTCAGGTCAATCATTGTCTTGGGGTCAATCACACGGAGCGGGGAGGTCTTGCGGGCTCAGGGCAGTCCTTATGGCTTGAGGGGGATGGTTTCAGTTCCCTGCTGGGGACACTTTGCCTGCAGGCTCTTCTGCCTGAGTGAAGAGATACGCTGGAAAGAAGAACTTCATCAACTAGAAAGTACAGACTGAGGTCAAAAAGAGGGTTGAGGCCCTCTTTCACCGAGTCTGTGAAGAGCTGTGTTACAAAGCGAGTCATGTTCTCCTCATGGCCATGTCTTAAGGTTTTGTTCGTGTGTGTGTGTGTGTGTGTGTGTGTTCTTGTTTTTACACCAATGGATTCCTTACCTTTTGGCTGAAAGTCTCTAATCAAAGCGTCCCCCAAACCTCGACTTTTGAAGCTTTTAGCTAATTGCAAGTATTTAGAACAAAACCTGCAGACAGGAAGACATTTAAATTAATTACGGAAGAAGAAAGGGGGAACTGAATACATTTAAGAACAAGAGTTGCTCAAATGTGTATAAAATTTAGAAATTCTGTAACTGCACTTGAGACTATCTCAGCTCGTGGAATCTTTTGATGGAACTTGGATTTTTAATTCTATATACATTTGTGTTTTCTTACCAGAATAGAATGCAAGGGAGGCCCTCAATTTTGCACAATCTAAATTGAGTGATATGTTCAAAAGGATCATAGAGGGAACTTATTTGATGAGTTTTGGGTTGTAGGATAGATGTTCTCTGAGTAAAGGCGGAGACCCTGTATCCATGGCACTATTGAAGTGGATTTTTTAAGTACTGAACGGCAGAAAGTTCGAATCAAAAATATCCCTCCTGCAGCAGAATTACCTCTGGGCTCACCTGGTTTGTTGGCACCTTTAGAGGACTATCTTCTCAATAATTTCCATTTTATTAATCATAAAATGCAACTTTGAAGAAGATTTCTGCCAATTTTATGAAAGAATTAAAAATAAGTCATACTGAGAAACACATTCTTCAGAAAAATACTAGTGACACAGGTTTGGGGAGCAATACATCTCAAACATCTTTTCAGTTACACAATAATTATTCTGCCTGTGTTTATGTTATTTTTTTTTAATGCTCAGATAATCATTTTAAGGAGGTTTTTTTCCTTTTTCACATTTTGCTTAGTGTGCACAGACATGCTATTTTAAAAGATAATTTTATTTTTGAAAATAGTTTTTGTACAGAACTATTTTCCAGGTCCGTCAATAAAATAAAACCAGTCTGGCAGTCAAGTCAACACCTCACATATCTACATCCATGCCTGACCATGTCTGTCTATCCATCTTTAATCATTTTTGGTGCCCTTTTTACTTTCAGATTAATTGTGTGATCACACTCTGTATAAAAGACCACGTGAGGGGTGCCTGGGTGGCTCAGTGGGTTGAGAGTCTGCCTTCAGCTCAGGTCATGATCCCAGGTCCTGGGATCGAGCCCCACACTGGGCTGCCTACTCAGCAGGGAGTCTGCTTCTCCCTCTGTGCTCTCCCTCTCTCTCTCAAATAAATAAATCAAATCTTAAAAAAAAAAGAGAGAGACACTATGAAAATAATTGTTTTCTCCTGAGAGTGTCAGGGAAGAAAGGAAAGAGAAGGAAACTCATGATGTGTGGTGGAATCGTCAAAATACTGTCAAGACAAGGGCTTCTTGTTCTTCTCCCGGCTCTGGTCTCCATGTTGGCCTTGGGTGGGCTGTTTCGTTTGTGGTAGTGCGAGGCTACTTTTGGTTGTTACCTCAACCCTGGTATCATAGATGGGGTTTGTTTCCACGCTGGGGTTGATGCAAAAGCTGAGTTAAAGTTGAGGATAGGAACTCAGGAGAGGAAGATTCTGGACCCTGAGGTGTCTGGGCATTTACACAGGCCTTGAAAAAGCAGTGGACGTTCTGTAGGGCAAGGAACGGGGATTTGGTCCAAACCTTGTGCGGGTCCTAAGGAGCAGGGGGACCCCAGGGACATCTCGGTCACAGTTAGTCTGGGTCTGACAGTGTTCTATGAGCCACAGTCCTCTTGGAGGCAGTACAGAGTTAATGAGGCTACTGGCTTGGGAGCCCACAATCCAGGTAGTGGTTCTAGCTCTCACTGGAGAACTTCTATGACTTGTGGGGAAGTCAGACTCAGTTCTTGTGGCCCATGCTTCCTCTGTAAAATACGTATCTAAGGTTCATTCCAACTCCAACTCAATGTGATCATCAAGGAAGAATATCGGTCTTCTCCCGGCTGTTCACCTTACCTTCCACCAGATGGCGCTGTCCGTCACACTATAGCTGCTGCTCCAGGTCTCAAACCAGCAGTTGTAACCGCTTTGAAGACTTAAACTCCAGGCCCTACCCCTGCTTCTCTGGGGACGTTCTTGAAGAGCTTTCTTCTCTTTGCTGCCCCGGCTCTCTTTGCTGCAACACTCTTCAACTCTCCCTCTGCCTGCCTCTGAAGTGTTAACATTCCTTAACGTTTTATTCCAGGGTGCTATTTGTTATCGATAACAATTACTTGGCTTCGGTTATTAGTTCTCTGTTGACCACTCTCCAATCTTTCTGTCCCGGGTTTCCTCACTGAATTCCAGCTTCATATCCAACTGCCCTGTGGCCGCCTACGTGTGACACAGACACCCCAAGCTGAATTCACCTGCCCCTCTTTCCCTATTCTCTTTCATTGTACTGGATTCATATCATTTTCCACAACTATTTTCCTCCGTTCCCCACCAACCAATCACTACATCCTGATATCTTTCAAATTCACCCACCGTCCTGATCCAAACTGCGTGGCCCCTCCTCTGGATAATAGAAACATAACTCTATCTAAGGTGCCCTTTCTTTTCCTCCGTCCATTCTCCATAGTGCAGCCACACGCCCATCTGTGTACATATATATGCACATATGTAAGTATATGTATATACATATGCATGTATGTATACATATGTATATGCTTGCATAAAAAGATATTTATAAAGAAATGTATATCAGGGCACCCGGGTGGCTCAGTCGCTTGTGAGTTCAACTCTTGATCTCAGCTCAGGTCTTGATCTCAGGGTCTTGAATTCAAGCCCCACAACCCTCCACAGGGCTGGGGGTTCTCAGAGAGACATGACATATTGGTTTCCATCCTCCTAATTTTGAAAATAAATATGAAATAAATTCTCTTTGATGACGAAGGACCCACTGAATTGGTAGGCCAATTTCATGTGTGGGTCAGTTAGACACTCCTCCATCTTAGGAATGATCCAGCTGGGCAGGGCCCTCAAACTGAGGTGAACTGAGGACACTCGGAGTCTTTTTCTCTTTCAGATCTTTTTCTGGCAACGTGCCTCGAATTCCAATAATTGTGTGTCACTCCTCAAGGGACATCTGTAACTTAAAGTCATTTTAAAGCATTATCTAGTGGGAGGGGCAACTCATTAGCTAGAACATATATAAGCACGGGCTGGTTTATGTGATTATTTCATTATCATCCCCTGCTATCTTGAAAAGTGCTGGTTTGGTTGAGGGTGTGTGTATAATAAACTCGAATGGGCTGGGGGCAGTGTGGGGAAGCTGGGCATTTGGAAGCTCGGCAGAGGATCCTTGAAAACGAGAAAGACATTCCCAAGAATAGGAGGGGCAGAGAAGGAAACCTTCCACTTTGTAATTTTGCTTGGGTCTGGTTCTGCTCGTAAGACTGCTTTCAAAATCTGTGGATTCGTATATTTCATATTTCATCAGTTCTGGGAATTTCTCAGCCACGTCTCTTCAAATGTGCCCCTCCATCTTCTGTATTTTCTGCTTCTGAGACTTAAAATAGATGCATTATTTCTTATTCTGTGTTATGTATCTATTAATCTTCCTTTTATGTTTTCCATCTCCTTATTTCTGAACACTCCATGCTCAGTTACTTCTTTATATCTATCTTTTATCTCATTAATTCTTTCTTCAGTGGTGTCTAATATGTTTAGCCCTCTATTCAATTTTTAATTTCAATACTTATGTATTTCCTTTCCAAAATTTCTGTTGGGTTCCTTTTAAGATATGCCTGGTCATATATGATGGTCTTACCACTTGTTCATTTTGGGTATTCTAACTTTTTTTTTTTTTTTTAACATTTCATACATGGTGATTTTACATTCTGTATATGATAATGTCAGTAGCTGAAAATCTTGGGCTCTAAATCTGTTTTTGTTTGTTTCTGCTGACCTTATTTCATGGTGGCTTGTTTCATTGTATGTTTGGAGATATTTTCTTGTAAAATCATAGTTGGTTGATACTCATCCGCGGGAATACCGGAGGCATTTATCCTCCAATGATTTGCGTCTTTCTTTTCTGAGAGCCAGGGGGCGCTACGGATCCGTATTTGAGCTAGCATCCAGCGCCTCACGTGAAAGTCTAGGAACCAGATTTCCCACTTTTTGAGTTTGCTCACCCTTTGAAGCTTAGATTTCAGCTCACAAGTTTTTGTTGTTGCTGTTTTAGATTCTGGAACTGCGCTGTCCACTATGATAGGCACTCGCTGTCTGTGGTTAGTAAAGTAAAATTAAGCGCAGTTTCTCCGTCACACTAGCCACATTGCCAGAAATCAATAGCTGCATGTTGCCAGTGGCAACGACATTGGACAGCTGAGATACGGAACATTATCCTCACTGCCGACGACATGTCTATCGGACAGAGCTCTTCTCGAACATCCTGGGAGTCCCACGATGCATGAAAGAGTATGCCTTATGAGACTAAGCGGTTTTGTAGAGGAATGAACCTTCAGAGTAGCCAGTATTTTCAGAGGACCCAGTGTTCCATACTGCCCAAGGCATAATACAAAGATCATCTTACGCATCTTCCTCGGGAGAACAATGCAATTAACTATGCAGACAATAGTAGAGATTTTGAATAGGAGGTCAGGTGTGATGATCTCGTTTGTGAAGAAGAATCACTAGGACAGCCCTGTGGCAAGTGCATCGGAGGCTAGAAGGATCAGCAGCAGAAGTGCAGCCTGGAGGCTCTTGGAGTATTGCTGGTGAGAAATGCCAAGGCCTCCGCTGACTACTCGGCAACAGAGCAGGTGGGGAGCGGGAAAGAGCCGTAACATTTAAGTGAGAGTTACACTACAGGAGGTTTTGGATACAAGAGAAAAGAGGAGGAGAGCGGAATAGGATTCAGGTTTTTGGATGGCGATGCCGTTGATCAGAATCGGCAATAGCAGAGGAGGGACAGTTTAGGGGAGAGGATGAGTTCACTTTGGACCGTGTTGTGTTGGAGGTGCTCAGCCTAGCACAGAGGTGTTTGCAAGGACATCTGCACCACTTAGAAAGACCTACAGGTCGCCTGGTGGGGGTCAAAGGGAGCCCCAGACAGTACGCACCGCACACCAGGTGCGAACAAGAAACTTACTCTGATGCCCGTCGGGTGATATCTGAGCCGCTTGGCCCGGAGGAGAGCGGGGGCCAGCTCCCGGGCCCGTTCAGTGATAAACGCCATCATCTTCAGCCTTCTGTGCACATTCATCTTAAATTTCAGAGCTTCACCCCTTTCAGGCCTTCTGGATCTCACACTGCCTCCTGTTTTCCTCTGATTTACCCGCACAGCTGGCAGCGAGGAGACCAGAATACTGGGTAGAGCGACTGGCAGAGGCCGGCGCCGCTGGGCCTTAATGAGCAGGAGCGACGCTCTCCCAACAGCGCGCCACCTGCGAGAGCCTCCCTCTACAGGTGAGACCGCCAACTCAGCGCCTCTTACCTGACTGTTGCTTGTGGGCACCAGATGTTGTGGGTTGGGGATGGTGCCCACCCTGGTTGAATTCCTTAGAACCTTCTCCAGCCTCGGCAGAACGCACATGAAAAGAAAACTCGGTGGAAATAATCCTGGGACGATTGACATCTGTGGAGACTCTCCTCTGTACCAGGTATGTACCAGATGCTTCTAGACACTACTGCGTTTATTTGCAGCACAAAAGCCTTATGGGGGAGGGACTGATATCCGCAGCCTCACTTAGCCTCTCGAACCTTTGCTAATTGCCTTTTGCCTCCTCCTCCATCCTACCCCTGCTCTCTGTCGGCTTGACATGCCAGTGGATTGCCTGGCTGCTTTGTTCCCTACATTCCAGTACCATGTGGCGCATTTTTGCAATTTAGTGCAATATAAGGAATCTCTTTCATGTCAGGGAGCTGGTTTTGCTGGGTGGAATCCAGCGCAGAAGGCTGGCTGTTGGTGGGCGTCTCATTTCACTTGCTCTCATGAGATGCCTTGTCGCTCGCTCTAGGAATACTAGAAGCTTTGTGTGTGTCAGAATCTCCCCAGAGCCTTGTTAAAATGCAGATTCGGAGGCCGCATCCCTATGAGTTCTGATTTATTATCTAGGCTGAGGTTCAAGAATAAGTATTTTGGAACAAGGCACCGGAAGTGATTCTGAGGCAAGTCTCAAGGATCCCGAGTGGAGGAGCTGAGTGAGCCCCATGGGGCTGGTGCTTCCTCACCGACGCCTTGCTTCCCCACTCCCTGCCAGTCCCTCTGAGTGGTATTCCACACCAGGAGGACCATCAGGAGGCTGTCTTCTAACCCTGGGAACCTTCTGTCGTCCAGACCAAATCTTCCCCCTCAGCTCCATGCTGGTGTCAAGTTATCTCAGTCAATGTAATCAGTCAGCAAGTTCTTATCAGGCTGCCAAGATTATGTAACACATCGTGCTCACAGACTCAGGCCTTCCCTCAAGAGACAAGTGTATAATTAAATGAAGTGTGTTCACAGAAGAGCAATAATTAGAACAGTATTTTTCAATGGGAGGGGGAGAATGAGTTGGTAAAGCCTTGGGGAGATGGTAGACACCAAACAGTTCAGAGACTCAGGTTATATTTAATAAGCATTTACTGGTTAGCGAGTAAGTGAATAAGTACCAGGCGCTTCCATTTACATTGCTTTTTTTATAAGAAATAGAAATTCATACTTATGTACTTATGAATAGAATTCATGCTTATGAAGTTGTATTCTTCCCATTGGCAGGAAGAACCAAGAATTCTTTAGAATCATTAGGGTTCCCTAAAGCACTATAGACCTAAGGCTTTCATCACAAAATCGTAGCCTGAAGGGCATAGCGTGCTTACCCAAATGTGCGATGGTCTCCGGGCGGGGGGGGGGGGGGGGGGACAGCTGGGATTTGCCAAACCCCAAATACTTGGGAGAGTTCAGCATTTGTCGATAATAGCCCATACACATAAATGGATTGAGTGTTTCCTTGGGAGTCCTTTAATTTTCTCTTGCCATGCAGATCTTTAAGCTTGAACACCCAGAGACTTTCTTAAATTCTGGTCAATGTCTGGGTCAATAATTCGTGCCGACTTTGCAAGGAGGAAGGAAAAACCCCCAGAGATGCGAGCTGAGTCTATGGTGTTCAAACTTGGTTAGGAGTGAACCCTCCTACAATTTGCACTACTGTGCTTTGGATGCAAAATACAGGTGTATAGTTTTTGAGGCAGACTCGATTTCAGAGTAAGAAAGACCTGGGTTTGAGTCACACTATTTTGAATTTACTGCTTAGAGACCTTCAGCAGTTCACTTAACCTCTCTGACCTTCCATTTCCAGCCTGTGACGCACAGAGAATATTCCGTCACATATTGAGGGTTACAGGAGATAAACTAATGAAGCGCCTCGTTTAGTGCCTGGCAATGAAACACGTTCAACAAATATGTTACTTCTTCTTTCATTCTCCGAAATTCAACACCATCTGATACCTATTTCTGATATAAGTAACTTTCAATAAATGCCAAAGGTTGAAGAAATTATTTAATTTAATTTAATTTAATTTTATTTTATCTTATTTTATTGTATTTTATTTTATTTCTATGAATGGAGCAGTGTTATTTAATTGTAGTTGAGGAACATTTTGGTTCCAGCCGTGGCACCCAGGGCACTGTGGGAGCTCAGCTTGAGAATCTCCAACTGTGTGATTTTAGGAATGGTATTGTTTCATGTGATATGGGTGTTGGCTTGCTTTGCAAACCTGTCCTCACCTCTCCCTGCACTCATCCTCAAGATTAGGCTTGTTTGAGATCAAAGAGATCATCTCCACGGTAGCTGAGAATATTCTGGAGGCCTAGCATGAAAGAGTTGGCTGCAGGGCTGCTGCTAGGAACAGCACTGTGCTACCTCTAAGGGTGACATAGATTCTGGGCTCCATTGGGAAATGAGCATGATTACAAAATAAGAACAATGGCAACTACAGCAGCAAGAGCAAACCCCAGCAGCAATCTTGCTTTTCAGGGACCAGCATGTTTGAAGGGTTGCCCCCAAACCTTCCTGAGCCCGGAAAAGTTGACCTTGGGAATAACAGAAGCTCCTTATAACGCGAATTCTTGTTATATAGTGAGTACTCATGTAGGTTTATTGAATGAATGACTCCAAACTTAAGTTCTCATGGTTGGGGGTGTGTAAGAAGGTTGAATCGTGACTATGGCCTTTAATGAGATCTTTCCACCTTCACATCTTGGTATCATCACCAGTCAATCCAGTCGTTGTCTTCCCATTGCATTCTCATGTAAACAAATATGGCACTCTTTATACCTTACACCAAATTCAATTTCAAGTCTGAAATTACAGAATGTCAGGGCTGAGAGTTCCCATTGCACAAACCCTTAATTTTACTGATAATTAGATGGAGGCATAGTTTTAATCTTGTTGAAAACATGTTAATCCAGATATCTCATGGCGCTAATGAATAGGTGTTGATCTTCCCTGGTGACCCAGAGCTGGGGTTGGAGAGGTTAGTTTGCCCAGCTCCATCCGTAATGGTGTATTTATAACTTCGGAAAACCGGTGGTTTCTTGCATTTCAGATACATTTATGCACCTTGTGACATATGGTTGGTTTTGTTTTTTTTTTTCACCAAAGAAACACCAGGGTTCGGGTTTATTGGCATCTATATAATAAAAATTTATTTGAAAAGAAAGGCATATAAGCTCAGTTTCAGATGTACTGCTCTGCTCTCCTCTCAGTGGCTTGGTTGTCAAATTCACTGTGGGGAACCCCAGAAACTGCAATATACCAACCACAACTACCGATGATTTTTACATTCTTTCTTGTGTTTTAGCTTTTTTCAAAGCTATGGTTTAGGTCAAGGTTTCGCTTTATGTTTCCATTTTTAAACCATTCATCTAAATTGTGATTTGGAATTCTAAATTTCAAAGCATTTTGTTTCCAAAAGCTATTTGAAAAATGATGCTGAAGTTGCAAAAATATGTTTTTTTTTTAAATTTTGATATATCTGAGAAACTTACTGTAGAATTAGAAACGGTAATCCAAAGACCCATTTGATCGAACATAATATTGGTAGGCAGATGAACCGATTTGTAGGAGCTCATTGTTCTTTGTGCCATCAAAAGCAACTATAAAATCCATAGTAATTCATTCTCTATTTTGGAAGGATATGACTCATTAAAAAAGCAAAACTATTTTTGGAGACCTTAGGGACTTACCAAGTGAGAGGACGCTGAACTTTTCGTACTATGTCCTCCTGCCTTATTGTGCTATTAATTACACAGAAAGACTAGATTTACCAAACCAATTACGACTCTAAAACAAAAATTGTTTTGTCTGTGAGCTTTCATGAACAAGCATGGTGTTGGCCAGCACAGAAGAGCTAGACTTTGCAGATTTTGATTGTGCTCTTGTGTTCTGAGAATTAACTCTATTGGAATTCACAAGTTCCCCACCCCCCGCCCCCACTCTTTCTTCCAGCACAAAGTATAGATGTTGAGGATTTGTATTCATTCATATATATGTATTTTTTTAAGAGAGAGAGAGCACATGTGTGCACGAGTGGGGGTGGGGGAGAGGATAGAGGGAGAGGGAGAGAGAGAATCTTAAGCAGCCTCCAACTGGTATGGGGTCTCCTGACATGGGGCTCAATCTTCCAACCCTGAGATCAGGACCTGAGCTGAAATCAAGAGTCCGAGGCTTAACCGACTGAGCCACCCAGGTGCTCTTGTGCTCATTCATATTCTAATATAGTATCTCTGTACTTAGTCATCAGTACTTGTCTTTTGAGTTTCTTTTCCAGACTGGTATGACTTTGTAACAGCACTCTTGGGCTATGATGACTGGGTGGCTCAGGAAGGCAAGTGCCCGCGATCAAGGTTATTTGGAAATTGAAACTGTAAAACATAGATTCATTCACACCACATTATGACCCCAACAACCTAGAGCAGGCCAGAGTCACATAGTCATGTGGGACACCCTTAAATGTTCTATGAACAGAGGCAGTGTCTCAAACAAATGGCAATCTTTTTCTTAAAAAATTTCAGGTGAGAGACTGAAAGCAAAATATAGGTAAGTTATGCTCAATTAGGGTTTTTTTCCCCTAATGATTTACTGATTTTAAGAATGGCTTCTTAGAATACCAACTTCTAAATATAGACGAAATACTGATTAGAAAATCACTATTTTGAAACAATTATCATAATAATTGATCCAAGCAAGAATCATTAATTGTTGTTAAAATCTGAAAATGTTTGATGAAGACAAGGATAGTTACAGTTTCAAAATATCTCCTTTTTTTAAAAAATAATAACTGTGTCATTTTTCTTACAATATAAAAATATTTAGGGGGAAAGGGGCATGATGTATGCAACTTATTCACCAGCACTTCAGAATATGTTTGTGTGGATATATGTACAGATAAGAGAGGAGAGAATTACAAAGCAAATGGACAAAAATTTAGTGATTGGTAAATCTGAGTGAAGTATATATAGTTTTTCTTTGTGACATTCCTGCAACTTCCTGCAAGTTTGAAATTAGTTCTAAATAAAAGATAAAAAACTGCATTTTCTTAGAAAAGTTATAAGAAGGCCAACCTGACTTAATAAAAATTAAAAATGTCTATACTTCGAAAGTATAATCAAATTTAAAGGTCAAATGACAGCAATGGAAAAACACAATAGAGTTCATATATGTTTAGAACATCAAATGAACACCTGTAAATCAAGAAAATATAAATAACTCAAATTTTAAGTGTAATACATACAAAAATGCATTTAACAGAAAAAAATGCCAATGAATATGAATAGATGCTTAATTTATAACTGACCAAAGAATTAAATTAAAATAAAAGTAATTCCATTTTTACCATTTTTAGCAAGTTTATAAAAATTGATAATGTTAGGGAAAATTGGGGGCTTCCTTTTTTCTAATCTCATGAAGGAATCATGGAAGGACTAACGCTTTGATATTTTTCCACTCAACTCACTCTGCCCAATGAGGATTGGTTAGATTGGACAGAACCTGATCTACTGTTTTGAGCTAAGCTAATCCATACATTATGTTGGGAGCTCCCACGTACTAGACACCATGTGGAACACATTATAGACATAGATTATATCATTCAACCCTTAAAACAGTCCTATAAAGTTGGTACTATTATTATTTCTCTTTCAAATGTTTTAGCTTTATCATATATTAAAACTAATTGACCAATAAAAGAAGTAATTCCAACCCAAAGAGGAGTTGGTAATTCACCAAATAGTGCTGGGAACATTGACTAGGTAGTCAGAGGTATTTGAGTCTTTATTTATATCCCTACTCCACATCATAGACCAAAATAAATTCTTGATGAACTAAAAGGAAAAAGGTGGAAAGAAAACCTACAAGCAACTGTAGTTGAGTAATTACCTGTTCTCTGAAAGGGGAAAGACTATAAATATAAAACACAAAATTATCAAGGAAAAGATACACTTATCAGATAAAAAGAGATACTTGTCAGGATCACCCAGTACATATCTATATCATGGACTGCTTACCAACTAGGACTTATTTGGAGAGACTAGGTAGGGCCCTGTTAGAAAATTAGTGTGCCAGCATTCTCAGGGTGACATCGAATGTACTCTGAGTCTCTCCTACTAAATGATGTGTTCCTCCAGGGAGGGACCGTGTTCTGCTCACCTGTGTGTCCCTAGTGTCTTGTGCTGACCTGGTCCATCCCGTGCATTCTGTACTGTGTTTTGATAGATCGAGTAAACAGAGGAATGGTATTCAGGTGTGGCCAAAGCAACGTGATAGAAAGGCACAGTAGGCGTGTCCTAGACTGGTGACATTACATGGGTAATGAGAAAGCTGGAGCAGTCTAGTGCTTTAAAGCAATGTGATTGACTGAGTTCTACACCCACATTTCTAAGTTCACTAGGAATGTGGATGAACTGTATGATTATTCTGTTGTGCCCCATAAATTGTTACTAGACGTTTGGGAGACTAAAGCAAATCAATAAAACTCTGATTTTCTAGAGAGTCAACTACAAACAAGTTATCACATAAATGATCTGAATTAAATATTACCCTATGGAAACCCCCTTGTGTATAGTTTAAAAAACCCCATGAAGATAGATTACATTTATGGAATTACATTTAATGACTGATCTTTTGAAATATTTTATTACTATTATTTAAAAATAGTATTATGTTTGTGCACTTAAAGAGGAGGTGTACAGCACGAGGAAGCCCATTTGGCTGAGCAGAGGGAAGGAGAACAGGAATGAGAGATGGAGTGCTATGTCATTGTGGTTTGGATTTGCACTTCCCTAATGACTAATGATGTTGGGTATCTTTTCATGAGCTTATTGGCCATTTTGCATATCTTCTCCAGAGCAGTTTCTGTTGAAATCATTTGCCCAATTAAAAATTGGGTTATTTATTTCATTATTGTTGAGTTGTAAGTGTTCTTTATACAAGTCCCTTACTAGATATATGATCTGCAAACATCTTCTCCCATTTGTAGGTTGTCTTTGCCATTTCTTGATGGTGTCTTTTGCAGCACAGAAGTTTTTCATTTTGGTGAATTCCAGTATAGCTATTTTTGCTTTTGGTGCCCCCCCCTTTTTTTCTTTCTGTGTCACATGTAAGGAACCACTGCCTCACCTAAGGTCATAAAGATTTACTTCTATGTTTTCTTGTAAGAGCTTTTGAGTTTTGTCTCTAAGAGTTAGGTGTGATCAATTTTGAGTTAATTTTTGTGTGTGGTGTCAGGTAAGGCCCAACTTCATTCCTCTGTTTGTGTAATGCTCTGGATTTAATTTTGAGTTATAAGAAAAGATCTCATTGGTATGATGGAAGCCCTAAGGAGGTGAGGACAAAAGTTAGAGGTCAAATGTGAGGAATACAGGGACTACTGGAGTATGGAGTTTAGGCTTTCTAAATACATATTAAAAGACTCAACAAAATTATATCCTTTGCTCTGAGACACTGAAAGGGAATATAGCTCAGAGGACTAAAATGAAGATTATAGTGGTAGTTTCACAGATGTATACTTATCTTCAAGCCCATCGCGTTATACACATTAAATATGTACAGCTTTTTTTGTATGTCAGGTATCACTCAATAAAAGTGGTTTAAAAATCAATAAGTATGGAATTAAAAAATAAAAGAACAAGTCAGGTCAAAAAGAATCTGATTTCTTATTGTGATCAGATCCTTTGAATTATTTTTCAAAAATTATTTATTTATTAGAGAGAGAGAAAGAGTGAGCATGAGCAGGGTTCAGGGCAGAGAGAGAAACAGACTCCCTGCTGATCAGGGAGCTAGATATGGGGCTCAATCCCAGGACCCTGGGATCATGACCCCAGCTGAAGGCAGACACCCAACCAACTGAGCCACCCGGGCATCCCTCCCTTGAATTATTGAGCAGAGGACAAATGCATTTTGGGCTCAGCAAACAATAGGTCATGGCTCTTGTTATATTGTGGATGAAACAGAGAGATGTGGTATTCCCTGACCCTCTGCCACCAACTTTGATTCGTTTCTCTCTTCTTGGCCGCCCTAACTTCTACTGTTAGTCCCCTTTCTTTGTGGCACCAAAATTTGGAGTTGATATGTATTGTGTGTCTATTTTGGACATTTCTTTTATCATCTGGCATGGAAGAAACTAGAAGGCTCAGTAGGTTTTGGTGAAGAAACTGAGTCTCAGTTAGTTTTGCTGACTCGGTCGGTGTTACTCAATGAGGAAGTTTGACAGAAGAACTTCTGCAAATGTCCTGATGCTTCCCTTAAGTTCGAGCATACTTGTTAGACTGAACTGATACATATAGTTCTGTTGTTGGAGTTTTATACATAACCACGTGCCCTTAGACTCACTGGTTGTTGCCTATGGAGTCCTTCAGTATCTGAAAGAAGAAAGTTCACTTAAGACAAATAGAATGAGGCAAATCCCCTGACTTAACACATAGTTATTTACTCTTTCCTCCAAAGTCCAAGGTAACTGAATTGAATTTTATAGGAATAAATTCATTCTCCTTGAAAAATTTTCATTTATTTCTGGCCAATATTTAAACTGTGGACACTCTCCTGGGAAGGCTGGCACTACCAGCCATCCTCTCTGTAGGAAAAAGAAAACCAAGCTTCCACATTTACCAGAGTCATTTCTTCTTCCCTCGCATTGTTTCCTTTTTGTGACCACAGCTCTCATCAGGGGCTCCCACAATTGCCCACAGCAGCAGCTGAGGCCATTCCAAAGGCTCAGGCAGAGCCAGAAAGAAGGTGTGAAACCAGAAAGTACGTTTTCTTACTTCCTGGACAATTTTTCAGTACACCTAAAAAGGCTCTTTAAAAATCTATTTAAAAAGGGTGGGGGTGGGGGATAAAAGGATGCACAAACGTTCACACTTCTTTACCAGAACTGAGTTAGCGCCAGGAAGTGTTGCATGTCATGGGGTTTTTGCCATCATCTCCAGGAATAGGGAGAGGGCTCTGGGATGTGGGAGAACAGAGGGCAAAAGGGAGGGATGTGGGGGGGGGGGTGTCACCAAAGACTTTGTCTTCTTGTCTGGCTGTGTTGGGAACTAATGTTTGTCCTTACTATCTTCTCCCTCTCCTCATCCCACCCCCCTCCCTCCGCTTTCAGATAAAAGGCCACGAAATCCTGTCATTCTGTTTGGGTACTCACTTCGATGTCTAGCGTCCGGCTTTTCTAAGTGAGCTATATTCCGAAACGCCCTGGAATATGGATGATGGTGGACTGGTCGTTCCCCCAGAAACCCTCATGGTAGAAGGGAGAACCAGCTGGGTAACTTCACGGATAACCCCCACGTACACTGCTTTTTTTTTTTTTCAATCTAATTTTGTGCACTAATATAACCAGATGAATTAAGTTTTTGAGGCTCGTTTGTTAAGATTTGAGATGGCATGTCCCACGTACGTCATCGCCGGCCACCATCGGAGGCACAGAATTGCTACAAGGTGGAAGATCCCCAGGGAAATTACAAGGCAGCTAGACTCCAGCCTGTCTTTGGTGTTTCCTTAGGAATACTCTGAAAATTCGGTGGTCAAACCCTGTCTCCACTCCCATGGGAGAGACGAGTTGAAAGCCGCTCAAAACTGGACTTGAAAGCATCATATATGATCTAAATAGTCACTCGTCTAGTTGTGCAAAGTAGTGATTTGTGTAGCATGAGTGGTAAAGAAAGCTGACCTTTTTCATTATTCTCTCAGGGACCTTTCTTAGGAAGGAGAAGGCTTAGTTACCAGGTTTTAAGAGTGGAGAAACTGGTTGGGGAAGAGCAGTGGAATAGCAGCTCCTTCAATGGTGGGATTTCTCTGGAGTACATTTTTTTTTCTTTAAAGATTTTATTTATTTATGTGACAGAGAGACAGCCAGCGAGAGAGGGAACACAGCAGGGGGAATGGGAGAGGAAGAAGCAGGCTCCCAGTGGAGGAGCCCGATGTGGGACTCGATCCCATAACGCCGGGATCACGCCCCAAGCCAAAGACAGCCGCCTAACAACTGCGCCACCCAGGTGTCCCTCTCTGGAGTACATTTGACATGGTGTAGCCAGGCATACGAATGCTCATAAATTTTATCCATTGATTTAATACTTAGATATCTGTGCTAAAAAGACCATCTCAGATTCAAATAACAGGATAAAACCAAATACTTTCAGTAGCAATGTTTATATAAATTGGAAACCACCTAAATGTTGAATTAATAAAAGAATGGATGAGTAATTTATGGCACATTCACAGAGTCATTAAAAGTAATTCTTGCGAACAGAATTTTAAGATATTGAGAAATAATTACGGTGAAGTATTAAATGAAACAAAAGGAAGACGTAAAACTACAATGTAGTGTGAGCTCAACTATGTAAAAACAGGATGTATAGAAGAAAAAAGGAAAATTGTGATTTGATGGGCTTGTAATTATTTTTTATTTACATTACTAAATATCTTTAATTTTCTCAAATAACACGTATTATTTAAAATTCATTTATAGAATACTATCCCAAATTTCTTTTTCTTTTTCTTTCTTTCTTTCTTTCTTTCTTTCTTTCTTTCTTTCTTTCTTTCTTTCTTTCTTTTTTTTTTAAGATTTACGTATTTGAGAGAGAGTGAGCAGGGGGAGGGGCAGAGGAAGAGGGAGAGAATCTCCAGCAGACTCCCTGCTGAGTGTGGAGCCCAGCACAGGGTTCAATCCCAGGACCCTGAGATCATGACCTAAGCCGAAATCAAGAGTTGGACGCCAAACTGACTTAGCCACCCAGGCGCCCCTACTGTCCCAAATTTCTAACCATCTTTCTAATTCAAAACTTTTATTGCTTTTACATTTGTATTCTTAGTTACACTATTATTCTGTGGGTTAAATCTGACTCATGTAAGAAACCCAATTTCATATTAGCCAGTTATATGCTACTTGAGTTCCTTTAGATTCTCTGATTCTCTGGTTTACAGGTTGGGAGTTTACAACTCTAACACCATAGAACTGCAGGGCTTTCTTTTCTAATGGGATAAGGTCTTCATTTTTGTTATAATTACAGATACTATTTGCTCCTCAAATTATGACTCTTACTCAGTCATGGCTCAGGGATGGGTTTTCATGGAACATCAAGTACACTGTCCTCGAATTACATAGAAAGGAAGAGCTGTTCTATGGAAATTCAGTGCTACGGCTTTGCTGTAAGCTGTAAATGAACTAGCTGGCCTCCAAATAGAAAAAAAAAAATCCTCCTAGGATGTGTTATTTTCCTTCACAAAATATGAACCATGTTTTGAAAAGGACCCTGTGTTTCTCTATGTTGATAGGTAATGTTTGGTGAGTTTTACAAGTGAGTTAATTCCTTTAAAATAGCCTTACTTAGATAGGAAGAGCAAGACCAATGGGGAAATAGGTCAGATGAGACTAGGGGAGAGGGAATGAGGAGGTAAGGAAGAAAGACATAAAGAGAAAGATTGGGGGGAAAAAGGGAAGAGGGGAGAGAATTTGTCCACTGGTTAGGTTTTGTCCAAGGTGAGAAGAAAAAATAGTCATCGGTGAAGGTGCTGGTGAATTGGCCTAGATAGCTATAGAGTTGCGTCACGATGGGGTAAGTAATAGAGCCACAGAGAACATAGTTCGCAGTACCCGAGTCTTCTCTCAGCTGCACTTCCCTTTGCTTCATACTTAGCTCAAACCATAGAGTTCTGTCACCACTCAATCCATTTGCTGGGAGTGGGTTGGGACACGCTGGGAAAACCATTCCTCTTGGGTTTCGTGTATTCTGTTTACAAACTATGAACTCATGGAGTTTCACAATGCTGAAAGGTCTCTGTAAATTGTTTGGGGGGAATAGGAAACAGAGATAGAAGTCCAGGCCTTTCTAGAAGCCCTTTCTAAAGGCCTCCTCTCTCACCCAAGGTTTCCCAGAAAATAGCAGGCTGTGGGACAGCTTCTAAAGAGAGGCTGTGCCCGTGGAATGCTCTATTCTAAAGGAGTGATAACAGACTTAGAGATAATTAATTTAAAATTCATTGAGCTAATGACTATAGATGTAGGTCTTTTTTTCCCCTCTCTATCTTACAGGTTCGTCATTGTGATTCATGGTCGTAATTAGAAAGTCATAGAATTACTTGCTCAACACCTCTCCTTACCGGTTTTCATAGGCTGTGGGGCTTGGCTGCTCCCTCCTCTGTGTGACCATTGAACTGACTTCATCAGAGCACAAACCTTAGCTGGGGACAGTCCTCACTGGCTTCCAGGTATGTACTGGGAGGTGGGCAAGCAGTTGGCGGTACAGGAACCTTTGGGGATAGTTGTCCTGGTGTTGAAGCGAGATGTTTGAAGATCCTTATTCTTGGCATAGAGGGCAAGGGAGGTGCACTCTGTCTATCATCCTATCATCCTGCTACTTTCCAGCATCATGACTGTGAGCAACTTAATATGTCTGAGTCCCAGCTGTCAGTTGTGTGTTGGGAAAACAATGTCTTCCTCCCTGACTTATTGGAAGAGCTGAATGGGGTAACTATGTGGAAGGGTCTGTGGCATAGTGGGTCCTCCGTAAGTGTTTATTACAGCTAGATGCAGGGAAGGCAGTCTGGGCTGTAAGCCCCTGCGGCACTAGGCATCATGAGTGCAAGAGCAAGCATGCTCTTGTTCACTGGATATGCCTGACACATAGTAGGTACTCAGTAAATAGTTATTCACCAAATGAATGTCTGGGCTATTATTTTACTGTGATACTCAAGGGGTCTAGAGCTATGCCCGGGATCGAGGTCAAATCCAAATGAATACTTTTAATTTAAGAAACTATATTTCTTATCTGTATTATAACATTTGTATTATGTAAGGAGAGGTTTTATATCTAAGACTATAAAAATTTCATGGGTGTTAAAAATGAGGATGTTTTATCACTTAAAGCAAGGAGCAGCGAACTTTTCACTAAAGGACCAGATGGTAAATATTTTTGATGTTGCAGGCCATATAGTCTCTTCACAGCTACTCAGCTCTGCCACTGTAGCTGGAAAGCAGCCATAGACAGTAGTGAATGAGTGGGCATGGCTGTGTGTCGATAAAAATTCATTTACAGAAACAGGCAGTGGGCTGGATTTGACCTGAAGGCTAGAGTCTCCGAACCTTGATTAGAAGGTTGAAGCCCTGATTTACAATTGCAGAAGACATAGAGAGACGTCATATAGATTTGGCTCAGAAATGAAAAAACATTTATGTTGTACTATTTCTATATAATTATACTTGTAATACTAACATTTGTATAACATATTAGAGCAAGGAAAACCATATTATTATTCCTATTATTTTATATGTGAGAAAATTGAAGTGCAAGAGGTATTTGCTCTAGATGTCAGGCTGGCAGGACTCAGAGCAGGATCCGGAGCTCTGATCGCAAATGCGCTGCTCCTTCTGTGTTGGGTTCTTTGCCGTCTTGTAGCTTTGGCCATCTTATCTTTGGCCTCCGTGTCTCTGTCTCTTTGGGGCAGGCACTTGGTTTCGTCTCAAGCCTGGACGCTTCAGTTTGCCATCTTGGAGATGGAGGGCTTCAATGGGAAGGGTGATTGCAAGTTTTAAAACAAGCTTAGTGTGCTTTCATGTTCATTATTGTTGCTTTTTGTCATTTTAATGGTATATGTATGTATTTTTTATTTTACACCGGGCTTTTAAGTTTGGAGGATAAAATGATGAATGTGAGGTCAACTGTCTACTTTAGGTAAAGAATACATTTTTCATTAGACCGAAGGCCTCTGTGCTGATATTTTCCCCATAAACATTTTGTTTCCTCGGCAATGTGATGTAAAATTAGATGGAAAAGAGCCTCTTTATGATATTTCAAAAAGACTGCCTTTCTCACACCAGAGAGAATGGTAGCCATATGGTTTTGCGTCACAAGCTGGTGAAGACTTTGGTGAATCATTCTGGCATTCCTCAGTTCTTAACTCCAGGCAGAAAAAGACTAGTTACTAAAGAGTTAAAAGATTGGTTCATAACTCATGACGAGTTGTAACATACCTAGGAGGAGCCATCGAACTCTACACTTGATGAAATCAGGTTCTGACAGCCTGTTGACCCAGGAAAGCCTTCTGGCTTGCCTTGAATAGCAGCGCTGTCAGGTGAATGGCCTCCAAAATTCCTTCGAACTCTAGAGTAACTCTCTGACGCTTTACGTTGCTGATATTAGGGAGACTGACTTTCTTCACTCCAGTGAGATTGTGTACGCGAAATCACAAATGATGTTTGGCACGTAGTAGGTGCTCCATGAATTCTCACACCCTCCTTAGTGATTCATTACGTTAACTTAATATTTAGCTACATTTAGTGGCAGGTTGCATCATTACTGATTGACCAATCACACCACACCAAATTTTTAGGCTTGTAGGGCACAGTCATCTGTGGTCAGATCTTTGTTGGATTATTTGAAAGGATAAACAGATTCAGTCCTAGATTAAAGATATTCGAACAAACTTTGAATCTGCTCAGGCACCCAGAAGCCCTACGTGGTGTGAATATTAGCAGCAACAGCGACAAGCGTGACAGCCTGAAATCCAGAAACCCAGGCCAAAAAAAAAAAAAAAAAAATCATCCTGCTGTAAATGTAAATAGTATCCTTTTTGAAAGGTGATGCTGGACAGTAGCCATGTGAAATGATTACTGATCAACTAGCATGAAGTATTAACTGATGACGTGTTAAAATTTTCCAACCTGCCGTAAGTCCTAACCAATGATGAAATTCAGCTGAAAAATTATGGTTTTTAGAATTTTGTGGAAGCATTTAGAGAAAAAACCCACACGCATTTTTCAAATGAAATAGTGAAGAGAATTAAAAACATATTTGTTTTCTATGTTCACTATTGAAAATCGAGAGACTTTCTCGATGCTCAACTGTGAATTTCCATTGGTCAATATCTTGCCTCATAAACCTGGCTTTTACTTGTTTCATTTATGCACTGGCTGCATAAGTAGCTTATATTCTCTCTCTATATATACATATACGTATAGTATAGATAAGCAGCTTATGTTCTCCATAATGGTTATATCCCCACTTTAAAAAAGTTTTCTTTTGAATTTTCCTAACATAATCATATTTGTGGGGCTGGGGCTCAGAAATATTGTTGTCTGACAAGAAGTTAGAAGAGGAAGACAAAGCTTGTCAAAAAGGCAACCAGGCCAGAAAGGAGTCCTCATTCTGTCCCTAAATCATGTCAGTTCTGTAAGTTTTCACTCTTTCTCACTTTCCTCTGGTTTCAACCTTTGCTCCTTATTCACAGACCCCCGTGTTTATAGATGCAAATGAATCAGGATTGCAGAATGTTAGAGCTAAAAGCAACATCAGAAGTTTTATCCGGCTCAGTTTTAAAACTTCTCTGGAATATATTTGCATGAAAACTTTATTAAAAGCCTGATAAGAAAAAGAAGAGGGAAGGAAGGAAGGAAGGAAGGAAGGAAGGAAGGAAGGAAAGAAAGAAGGAAGAAAGAAAGAAAGAAAGAAAGAAAGAAAGAAAGAAAGAAAGAAAGAAAGAAAGATGGAAAGAAGGAGGGAAGGGAGGGAGGGAAAGGAAGAAAATGAGGTGTCCGGACCTCTAAAATTCCTTGAGGAAATAAATACGGTAAATAGAAGAGCCGGCCACTTGGTGTGGAGGCAAAATTAGACAGACCTGGAGATGTTGGCACAAGAGTTGATCAGTTCTTTGCTTCCTTGCAAGTCAGTTTTCTTCTAGAAAGCACTCCCCATTCTGTCTCTCTGTCAGTAGGCCTTGATAATTTCTACCCACTGATTGGTACTCAGCTATTCTAGTTGATAAATTAAATAGTAACCCCCATCTCCACCCCAGGGCTGCAAAAGGAAAACAATAACAACAACAAACCATTTATAATAGCTTAACGTGAATTTTGCAGATCCTATGTAATAAGTCAAAAAAGGTCAGAATAATATAGAAATTAGATTATAAGAGAATGTCCAAGACAATGGTTATATGAAGTAAAATAGTTCTTTTCTTCTCACTCTAGTGTAGGGATTTGGGTTGAAAGTGTGGATCAAATATTAGGATGAAGCCTCTAAAAAGAGACCCAATTGGAAATAGCAAAGAAAATATAACATAGTTAAATATTTAATTTAGTGGAACGTATAGAATATGTGAAGTTGTTTAAAAATATATGTGTCATAGATTTGTCTCCTTCTTTTTTCCCCCTTTAATCAATCAATGACAATTTTACCCTGGATTCCAAAATGGCACTTGGAAAAGTGCCATTGTGGGAGGGGCAAAGTTCATATATTTCCATTCCTGATGGGGTGTGGATTGAAACTTACCTGACCAGCTGTTAGCAGCAACTCTGAAGGCAAGAAGGTAAATGCAAGCATTGCCTAATATCATTTTTAACAAAGAACATTACATTGGAAAATAATAGAAACCCAAAGGAAATTTGATTGAAACCAAAGGATATGCTATTTTTATTAAGTCAATGTCTTTTAAAAAAGAACAGTTTGTTTTACAATGTGTTGAAGTTTTTGTAAACGTGGCAATACTTGCTGGGAGGTATTAGCAACCTCTGTCACCCCATTTGACCTCCACGTACCCAGTCAGATGTCTGATGTGTCTGATTGATTTTCTTAAAAATGTGGATGTTTGAATAATTTTATGAAAATCTTGACATCCTTGATAGATTGTATTTTATCTTTTTATTATTTCTGTAGTATAAAAAGGTATAATATTTAGAATATCTATATTTTAAATAATATGAGCTTGCATTTCTCTTTTGTAACTTAAATTGGAAATGCTCTTGATTGCATCTTTCACATCTATTTCTCTGTTTTTAAAGATTGTCATTTCGTTAGCTTTAGCCAGATCCGAATATTTATTCTAGCAGCATAGCATCTACCTGCGTAAAGCTGGAACTTCATTCTTGGGTTATTAATAGCTTTGTGCGAATTATGAAAATTATCAGACAGGAAATATTTTGGAGGTATAATTTTTTTTTCTTCCTACCGTATAGGAAGAACAATTTCTCCCAGAATGCTTTGGGTCGTTAGAAAATCTGTCTCATCTAAACTTTTACACTTTCACCGTAAAAGAAACCAATTTTAACAAATGAACTATTTCTAATGCAGTAGAAAATGAATCGAAGTTGATTCTGCAAAGTAGCATCTCCATTTATTGATTATAGCTGTCTGCAGAATGTGTGCAGAGCGAGTATGAAATACTGAAGCATCCTCTAATATTTCAAATATTAGAATTATTTACGGTGCAAAAGAGGCAGATGTTAGCAAATAAAGCCATAAAAGCTTATGAAATGCTCTTATGTGCCACTATTTGTATTCTTTACTGATGGGGTACGAAGATGAATATAAAACTCGGAACCAGCCTGCAAGAGAATTATGCTTTGGAAGCAAAGACAGAAATATATAAAAAAAAAAAATTACCTCACAGAGTGATAAGGGAACAGAAATACGAATGTTGTGTGTTTAATATCTATGTCTATACCTACGCTATGATCGCAAGATTGGAAAGAACGTGGAAAATAAAGGCAGTTAATTTGTCAATATTGTGGGAACAAAATTCAAACTTATCGTGCAGGTGGCAGAATATCATTACTGATACCTGATATTCTGCCATCTGCACGATAAGTTTGACTTTGAGAACCAAAGTCCTTTTACTTCATTAGAGGTTAAATAATGAATCACTTACTTGGAAAGTGTTGTAGACAAAAATACGATAATGTTTTTATTGATATCAAAGTGAGTTTTGTCTCTTTTTTTCCTGAATAAAAATTGCCAATAAGCCCCTCCCTTTAAATTTGTGGTCGGGGGGTGCCTGGGTGGCACAGCGTTTGGACGTCTGCCTTTGGCTCAGGGCGTGATCCCGGCGTTCTGGGATCGAGCCCCACATCAGGCTTCTCCACTATGAGCCTGCTTCTTCCTCTCCCACTCCCCCTGCCTGTGTTCCCTCACTCGCAGGCTGTCTCTATCTCTGTCAAATAAATAAAATATTTTTTAAAAAAGAAATAAGAAAATAATAAGGTAAAATAATGATAATAAAATAATAAAATGTGTATTGGTTTTGTTGGTGTCTCTGACCAATGGCCAACACCGAGCATCCATCAGGGACTGTTCTGAACTACCTCACTGCTAAGGGGCATCTCCGGTCCCAGGTTGTCCTTCCAAGACTCCTCTGATCTGCTGACGGGTTTGCTTCTCTAGACTGAGAATTTACTCAAAAACCTTTTTCAGATGCACTGAAACCTATGCAAATGTATCATAAAAATAGGTTGGAACTCCATGATTGCAAACAACTTTATCCCAAATTAGATCTGACTTAGGTCATTTCACACTTACTGTCCAAATATCACCTCCTACCGACCACAAATTTATTTATTTATTTTTTTAAATATTTTATTTATTTATTTGACAGAGATAGAGACAGCCAGCGAGAGAGGGAACACAAGTGGGGGGAGTGGGAGAGGAAGAAGCAAGCTCCTAGCAGAGGAGCCTGATGTGGGGCTCGATCCCAGAACGCCGGGATCACGCCCTGAGCCGGAGGCAGACGCTTAACGACTGCACCACCCAGGCGCCCCTATTTTCTTATTTCTTGTAAGAACATCTTCCTGTCACGAAGCTGTGTGGTGGGTTACTAGAGCCATGGTCTTGCAGAGCACAAGTGTTGTCCGCTCCAGAGGGCAGCGTGATGTAGCAGGAAAGAGGGTGACTGAACCGACAGATTTATTGACCAGTTGTGTCACGTAATGATTGGATGTAAAGTGAGGATAATTTCTAATTCACAGGATTGTTTGAGAATTAGAGATGACATTTGTGAAATGCCAGGCACATGGGAGGCAAATTAAATGGTAGCTGTTATTATCAAGTCATTGTAGGTGGGGTAGTGCTAATTTCTTGAGATGAATAGATTTTTGAGGGCCCTTGCTATTTTAAAGATTATTTCAAGTCTGTTTGGAAATAATGATGACTGAAGTAAATTATGTACAAGTGGTTAAAGGTGTAGCTTATTAAGAAGCAGCTTACCTCAGCAATCAGCCTGTGCGCTCAGACTTGCCAAACAGTAACTTCTTTGTGTGGTGGATGATTTCTGAGCGGATGTGAAGTATCTCCTGTTAAGTCTTGGGGAACGTCCTAATTGCATCTGGAGACTGAATTTCATTTTGAGAAGTTATTCTTCGATTTTCCATGTAATCTTAGTTCTTGTGTTAAACACAAATAACTTTGCAGTGCTTTAAAATTTGCTGCCATGCTTTGTAATATATCTAGAGTACATTTTAAAATTAAACGTTAGATGTATATATAAAATGTATATCTAAACATATATACACATAGATAAATATATCTTACATATTTAGTTATATCTAACTATATTATCATGGACTCTTCCCCTACATCTTCTTTCACTCAAGTTTGTGCTTATGAGATCCATGTTATTATGGGGTGACTATAGTTCACTCACACCCATTGGTATGTATTCCATTGTATGTCTGACCCACGAGCTGTTTATCTTACTGATGATGGACATTTGTCTTGTTTCTGAGTTTGGCCTATTATGAAAGTGTTTCTATGAACTTATTTGTACACACCACTTTTGAAAATCTGTGAGTTACTTTGCTACACACCTCTGAAAAATATCTGTTATGGTTACACTTTAGTATGATGGTGATTAGATCTCTACTTTCCATTTATTGCTAAGTAGGTCCCATTTGTAAATCCGGTGGATTTGGAGACTGCCTTGGTCATACTATTTTCAAATTAGTAATGATGTAAAGGGATTTTTGATGAGGACAAGACAACTGACCTTAGAGCTTTTTTTTACTTTACTTTATTGTTTGTTGTGATAACATAACATGGCTTTTACTGACCACCAAAGCTTCTCTCTAATGAAAGAGAACAGTGTTAAGTAGCTTTAAAAATGTTGAAAGTATTATATTTTTAAATTGCTTGCTTGAATATTATTAGAGGAATACTAGAATAAGTCTTGATGGATGCTGTTTAAAAATTTTTTCTTACGTAATACTCTTCTGCTTTCTCCATTTCTTTTTTTTTTAAGATTTTATTTATTTGAGAGAGAGAGAGAAAGTGAGCATGCATGTGAGTGGGGGGAGGGGCAGAGGGGGTGAATCTCAAGCAGACTCCCTGCTGAGCACAGAACCTGTCATGGGGCTTGATCCCATGACCCTGAGGTCATGACCCTGAGATTATGACTGGAGCCAAAACCCAGATTCCGACGTTCAATCAAGCGCCCCTGCTTTTTCTGTTTCATTTTGTAAATGAATTCCAGATTCCTCGGTGCCCTTGCACCACTGAAGCTGCTTCTGTTGCAGTGTGTGCTCTATGAGATGGTGGATTTCTCAGAGGCAGAGATCGGGTCTCATTCAGCTCATCCTTTTATGTGCAGGGACTACTCTTGTGGGAGAACTTTATAAAGGGTTATCAGGTAATTAGGTTACTGTCAGATTTAGCCAGTTTCTAATTTAAAAACAAGCAAAACGACAACAGCCCTCTGGAGGTAATTACCAGATGACATTTTAATCAAGTTATTAAATGCTCATTTTTCTATATTTTAGAGTTTTATATAACACCAGGGAAGAGTCTCCTGTAGTAAATGCTTACATACCGTCATCCAAGATCAACTGCAGCTTTTCTTTTTTTTTCCTTGCTGACAGATTTCTCCTTTCTTTTTTTTTTTTTAATGTTTTTTTATTATATTATGTTAGTCACCATACAGTACATCCCTGGTTTCTGATGCAAAGTTCGATGATTCATTAGTGGCGTATAACACCCAGTGCACCATGCAATACGTGCCCTCCTTACTACCCATCACCAGCCTATCCCATTCCCCCACCCCCTCCCCTCTGAAGCCCTCAGTTTGTTTCCCAGAGTCCATAGTCTCTCATGCTTTATTCCCCCTTCTGATTACCCCCCCTTTCTTTATCAACTGCAGCTTTTAGGCTGTTTTTCTATGACGACCATTCTCATCCCTCCCTTGGAAGGTGGGGCAGAGTTAAGCTACATAGACTCTAATGGAAACTTAGAACCAATCCACGGGGTAGAACCAGATGAGGGTCAGAAAGGGGAATTTTGTTGCTGGGTGAGGACATAGTAGTGGTTGGAGCCAGGTTAGGGAATGCGTGAAAAGTTTACAAAACGTAGTGTAGGTTCCGTGTTCTTTAAGCACTAATCGGCAGAGAGAGTTCGGGGGTCCACTGCAGCTCCCACAGTGAATAAGGGTAGTAGCCGAATTAGAAAAGGGCACAAAACACAGTCTGTTCCAGTAGAGAGCAGGCCTGGGCATGGTGAGGTCTGAGGCTCGCTCTTCTCCCAGCCAGCTATGTGCTTGTGTGCAAGTCACTGCTGCTCCTGGCCTCAGGTTTTTTAGTCTCAAGGAGAAGGGAGTTGGCCTGCATGAGCCATCGTGTCCTTTCCATAATAGGTAAGACTCCAGTGGTTCAGATCCGGGCATGTCATGCCAGGAAGGAACACCCTTCCCCTCTGATGCGGTCATTCAATGGCATTGCAGTCGGGTCCTGGTCGGACTGGCACTGACAGTTGCCCTGGCGTGTCTCCTGCTCCACACAAGGACTGGAAGAAATTATGACACCCCAACACGAACATTTATGGCCAGATCAACGACAAAGCAGAAATGGCTTCTTAGCTTCCCCTGGTACCTGCTCCTTCCAGGGGCCCTCCTATACCCCAGACTCTAGGTGGAGTCTGGAGCCGCTGCCTGAGCCAGAGGACCACCTCTAAGCCCTGAGAATATTCAGGAACATGGACCCAGGGTCAGGTCCCTCCTGATTTCTGGAGACCCCCCCAGTCTTCCCTGAACCCAAGACAAAGGCCCCTATCTCCCAGGAAGTGGCAGTTCCCAGATGAAGTGTCCTGACCCCTGACCCACTGGGGATGATCTGAGAGGATCTGAATAAAGAGAACTCATCCCCTAAAAAGAAAAGAAAAGAAAAGAAAAGAAAAGAAAAGAAAAGAAAAGAAAAGAAAAGAAAAGAAAAGAAACAGGGTAAAGCTGAGCAAACAGCTGGAACATTTAAAGAGCTGGGTTGGGATCATTCAGTTTTCAGTCCGCACCCCGTCTTTGCCGTGAGTATTGTGTCTCTAGTCTTCTTTTATGGTAGTGAATAAATAGCCAGAGTATCTACTGCTTTTCCTTTGGTGCCAAAGATTTGTATCAAAGAGCAACCTTGGTTATGTGACCAAGGCTTTAAAATATATGAGACTACTTTTTATCCAAATTTTATGATTTAACACAAGTCTGTGCGATCCCCTTGACTCAGACCACCTCGAATTTATCTGATTTCTCTACTTCCTTAGTAAATTTGTTACCGAAGGGCTAATGCCAGCCGCTATCATAGAGCAAACATGTTGGATGTGAAGATATTTTTCCACATAAAAAAAAATGTAGATTCCGGAAGTATGAAGCATTAGTGAATTTCCAGGCACGCTCAGGACATATGTTTCTTGAAAAACACCTACCTGGACCCAGCTTTACCAGCACAAAATGAGAAATACATGTCATGTACAAATTTGGCACGAAAAAAAAAAATGTAAGCATAAGAATGGAATCTAAGCTGGACAGGAAGAAAACACCAATATATAGCGGGCATGTGTCAGCCTGTCCTACACTAAGAGCCACTAAGTAGAAATAGTAGATACAGCAGAAAGAGCACTTAGCTGAGGCCAACACGTGTGATTTGATTCTTCGATTCTTTTCGCATCTATAAAAAGGGAATTAAAGTTGTAGGATTAAAGGTAATATATGTAAAAGATATGTTGGCACATTTTTAAAAAAGTATCTAAAACTATCTTTTTGAATTAGGTTTTATAGACAAAAAAGCCAATGTTAAGCTGGGAAGATGCTAAAACCAATGTACACAATTCAATTCAATGCAGTCGTGATTTCTTAATGCTTTACTATGTGCCGCATGTCTGATGATAAACACACATAAGGGGGCTTACATTTCCATCTTGGAAATATGCAATATCCATAGACAAAAAGACAAAAGAGAAAACATTTCTTTTGGGATGGTACAAGGTGAGATCTATGTAAGATTTTCTTGATTTTCTTGATTTTCTTGATAGTTCTGGAACAGATTATTGGTGAGGGGCAAGGAATCTGTCCTAAAGGAGTCGCTCCCCTGCTTTGGTTCCATATCACCTGTGGTTCTGTACTGTCAAGAGAAAGTATTAAACCTAATGGCTTCTAAACTCCCAACATCTTTTAAGATCAATGCTCTCTTGAACAATAATATCAATACTGACCGGAGGACCACCTGAAGGCCTGCAGGTTGCATGTGGAATGAGTCAAAAGGAGATGAGAAGGTGACAAAGACATGGCCCATGACAATTTGCTGGGCATCCTCAGTCCTAGGATGTTGAGGGAAAAGTACTGGCAAAGGACTTAAGCAGAACCATGTATAGCCTGTTGTAGAAGGAGGTGGAATGAAGTTTTCCTGGTTGGTGACTTGACCATGAGGATATGGTTGCCTGTGACTTTGTTTTACCTGAATAACGCAAGTTCTGCCACAATAAAATTATGTCTCCCAAAGACATGTTTAAGATCTAATCCCTGGTACCTGTGAATGTGCTTTTATTGGGAAATGGGGTCTTTGCAGATGTAATCATGTTAAGATGAGGTCTTACTGGATTAGTGTGAGCCTTAATCCAATGATTGGTGTCCTTATAAGAAAGGGGAAATGTGGACTTGCACAGAAGACACAGGGAAGAACACCACATGAAGATGGAGGCAGAGATTAATGGTGCCTCTATAAACCAAGGAATGCCAATGGTTGCTGGAAACCACCAGAAGTTGGGAGAGAGGCAGGAAACAGATTTTCCCTGGCAGCCTCCAGAATGGACCAATCCTGCCAACACCTTGATTTTGGACATCTGGTCTCCCAAACTGAGGGAGAATAAATTCCCTTGTTGAAGCCACCTAGTTTGTGGTAATTCGTTATGGCAGCTCTAGGAAACTAATTCACATCACTAAATGAAAATAGACCTCTGTCTGTATCAATATCAATATGGACATCAATATCTGTATACCAGGATGATGATGACCTTAGTTTTTGAGTTTTTAATAACATGTTGAATCATTGTATATGATTATATCTCATGTATTTAACACAAGAACTGTTTATCTTTCTCTAATCATTGTGTTTTCTCCCTCTCTCTCTGTTTTGTTTTGTTTTTGGTTTTAGACTGCCGTCAATCTCAGGATGGATTCTCTCGTGGCAGCCAACACCAAATTTTGCTTTGATCTTTTCCAGCAGATAAGCAAAGATGATCCACATAAAAACATCTTCTTCTGTCCTCTGAGCCTCTCGGCTGCCCTTGGCATGGTCCGCCTGGGGGCCAGAAGTGACAGTGCACTGCAGATTGACCAGGTGTGAATCCAGTATCTGTGGGTCCACTCTCAGAGTCAGATCCTAGTCCGTCGTTGGCAAGCCACGCTGCTCACTGTGCTGGGGCTTGGGGGGAGGCTGCCCCTGCCCTGGAGCTTTGATTTACGTCCCACCTTGCTCTCTTTCAAGGCTCAGTTAAACTTCTCCCTCCTTTATGACACTTCTTCAGCCTCCCCAGCCTCATAGCTTTTCTCAGTCACCTTCTCTGTCTCTGTCTGCATGTCTGTCCCCCTTTCACTCTATAATTACCCATACTGATATCACTAGCAATATTTTTAATGTCTATGTGTTTTGTCTCTTTCATTCCATGAATAAATATTTAGTAAGCACCACTTATGTTTCCAGTGGCTAAAGAAAGATCTTGGCATCTTCCTTGACTTCTCTCTTTCTCTCTCACTTCACATCAAACTCCAACGGGCTTTTCTCTTGATATAGATCCAGAACACAGGTGCTTCCCGCTGTGTCCCTGAGGTCTGGTCCACCACCATCCTTTCGAACCTGGAGGCAACTTCCTCATGGGCTTCCTTGCTTCTGTTGACAGTCCGTTGTTCTCAACGCAGCTGCCAGGAAGATCCTTTAAAAACCTCAGTCAGATCCTATTTCTCATCTTTTCAAAACCCGAATTTCCAATTTAGCTAATGATAGAAGCCCAAGTCCTTACAGTGGCCGATGAAGGTCTGGTGTCTGAATTCTCAACAACCAGGTGACTCCCTCTATCACCCTGTCCCCTCCCCACTCCTCCAGCCACGCTGGCCTCTAGTGGTAAGCATGCCCACTCCTGCCTTAGGGCCTTTGCTCCATTCCCTTTGCCTGTTGGCTTCCCCCTCAGATAACTGATCTATAACTTACTTTCTCCTTTAGGGCTTTGATCAGAATTTACCTTCTCAACCAGGCCTACCATGATCTCTCAGTCTAATGCTGCATCCTGACTCCTAACCCCGTAAAATTCCCTCTTACCCTAGCTACTTTCCCCTGACATGGCATTTTCCATCTTCCAACATAATGCATACAGTAATTCATTACTGTGTGCCTCCCCTGCTAGAATATAATCTTCCAGATGGCGAGAATCTTTGTCCCAGAACAGTGCTTGGCTTATAGTAGCCATCCAATACAAATCTGTAGAATGAATGAATGGATGTGACAAGAACAACTCCCCAAATTATCTACAGGCTCCCGAGGTTGGTCTTATAACTTCCCTGGATCTTGCACACAGCACAGAGGTTATGTGGGGACCCGACTGTTGTTCCTAATATGGAGGAGTTGAATTCTTGGATTAAGGTAGAATGTATTTGGGTTGTTCCGCTTTGTTCATTTAATTTTGGGAATATTATTCCATTAGCAAAACTTAGCTTTAGAGTGTGGTTGGCATCCTCCTGGTCAGGTTTCAGATGTTCTTTCTGCAGGCACTTGGGTTTCGCCTGCCCAGCAAAACTCTCCTGAGCAGTGCAAGATGGGCATTTGTCTCCTACCTTTTCTGCAATGCTCTGGGTAACTTGTCTTTTGCTGTCCTCACTTGCTTGATTGATTAGAAGGTCTAGATCAGTGCTCCAAATCCCATATGTAATTAAAAAAATTTAGCAGCCATAAGAAAGTAAAAATACGTGAGACTCATTTAAAAAAATACATTTTATTAACCCAATACATCCAAAACAGCATATCAATATGTAATCAAACAATTTAAATGAGATATTTTACATTTTTTTCATACTAAGTCTTCAAAAATCCAATGTGTATTTTATACTAACAGTCTGTCCAATTCAGTAGCCATGTGTGTCCCATGCTTTTAGCCATGTGTAATATGCTTTTAGTTCGGTTACATTCATTATTAAATACGGACCCTGGGGGTAGCATGCAGTGTACTTTCCTTCCATTTCACCTCACAGCCAAGTCAGAAGAAACACCCACTACCCTTTGAACTGTTGTTGATTGTTTGACTGTGGAATCATTGTCCCTGTCACACAGTAAAAACGTTTCTGAGGGTGTTCCTATTGTCTGAGCGACCCCATAATCTCGCAGGTACTACACTTCAATGAATTTTCCCAGAATGAAAGAAAAGAACCTGATCCCTGTCTGAAAAGCAAAAAACAAGAATTGCTGGCTGACAGCTCTCTGGAGGAGCAGAAAGAAACAAGGGAGTCTCTTTCCCCGCAGGTGAGCCACCATGAACTCCTGTCTCTCTTCTTATGACTTGCTCATTCTGGTTATGCTGTATTTGGCAATGGTTACTTATCCCCAGACATTAGGTCCTGGCTGTCGTCAGCAGCAACAATAATAGCAAGAATGCCATATGACCTGCAATTCTTTTCTGGTTGTGTATCTTCTATGCCGTTGGCTGTAAGCTAGTTTCCTAAAGAGTAGGTTCTGGTATCTTCTGCTCATGATAAAGACAGTTAGAGGAAAGCCCCATGACTCACCTCCTTTCCCAGGACGCAGGTCCCCAGGACGGAGCATGGTTGAGGATGAAGGGTAGGAAGGGGTAGGAATCAGCTGTGGGAGTCTTACTCCCTTTCTCTACCTTTGCCTGTCTATTTCATGGGGTAATCCACTGATACACAAAACTTTTATTGGTTGGCTCATACCAGGTGTGGGAAAGATATTCTCCAGGTTAAATATCCCTGTACCTTAGAAAGTTTAAGAGGGGGGTGGAGAGAAGGTTGTCTTCTTCTTGTATCTTTTTGACTATAGAGAAAAATGAGGTGCACGGGTGTCAAACAGTGTGCACTGCTGAGTCCCCGGATGTATTGTTCCTGGATGACCTCGATACCAACTGAGAGCCGGGATCTTCCCGTGGGACCCCTTCCGGCCCTCCTTTCCTCGCTTCTTCTCAGCTCGCTCCCCCCCATGGTAACAAAGTGAAATGACAACGCACTCTGGTGGCATCTTACTCTCCTGATCAGGTCACATTTTCTTCCCTCTTTTGTCAGGCCGAGTCTTCCAGGGATGAGAGTGGACTGCTCAGTTGCTACTTCGGGCAGCTTCTCGCCAAGATAGACAGGATCAGAGTTGATTACACCCTAAGTATTGCCAACAGGCTTTACGGAGAGCAGGAGTTCCCGATCTGTCCGGTGAGTTTGGCGTGGCCAGGGATTAAAACTATCCTGTGGCATTCTATTTAAAAATCAGCAAGTAACCGGATTATTCACTTGTCACCTGCAATACAGTCCTCTCTGACAGGAGGATGTGCTGTGGACTGGGGGTTCCCCGGGGGCCCACCTCTTTCTCTCCCACACTGTCTGTTGTCCTTCTCCCAGTTTTCAGCTTGAGCAGTTGATGAAAGAGGGTCGTGTGACTAATAGCTTTTGGAGCACGTGTGGGTTTGGTAATGGCCTTCTCTGTTGTGACCGTCTTTCCCAGCAAAGGTGCCCGGTAGACGCTCTTGGTAGCTCTTCTTCCCGTCCCTCCCCACCCCTCCCCCAGCACTTTTCTAAAATCCCCTTTCATGACACCATCAGGCCACCCCTAATAGAATTGGGCTCAGCAGCCCCGCGGTGAAGCCCGGGACCGTGTTCGGAGCCGAAGGGCGCCCGGCTTGTGTCCGTGGCCAAGCAGCGTGTACCTACAGCGAGACGCGGCAGCTTGCTCTGTCCCCGCTGCAAGGAGCCACGTACTTAGCCACGGACATGAGGGCCGTGAGCACAGGCAAATGTGTGATACTGTTGGTTAGGCTGGTCTGGTGAGGGGGGAGCTTAGCCTCCTTTGGCCAAAATAAGTATGTTCTCTCACAATGGAAATGAGCTTTTAGATGCTCTTTTCTTTAACCTAGCTTTATTGAGGTATAAATTCACATATCATACAATTCACCTATTAACAACGTACACGCCAGTGATTTGGGTACATTACCTTGTAATTGTGTAAAATATAATGTAAAAATTGCTATTTTAATCATTTTTAAGTATACAGTTTAGTAGCATTGATCACATTCACAATGTTGTGTAAGCATCACCCGGTTTCCAAAATGTTTTCATCGCTCCAGAAACTCTGTAACCGTTAGTTAGGGTTTTAATTCTTAAAAATAGAGGCATTTTACAGCGAAGCCTCTCAAGTTACTCCATACTCATGTTCCAGTGTCTCCACAGATGGGCTGTCCAAGGAAAAGGGTATCTCGTAGGAACGGCTTGTGCCCTTGTCACTGTGGACTGCTTCAGGTTTTTTCTTTTTTGAAAAGATTTTATTTATTTATTTTTAGAGAGAGAAAGAGAGAGAGTGCGAGCAGGGGGTGGAGCAGAGGGGGAGGGAGAAGAGGGGAAAGAATCTCAAGCAGACTTTGCACTGAGTGCAGAGAGAGACATGGGGCTCGATCTCAGGACCCTGGGATCATGACCTGAGCTGAAACCAAGAGTCAGACGCTTAACCAACTGAGCCACCCAGGCACCCCATGAATAAGCATTCTATATCCTAAATTGTCACCATGATGGGTGAAAGGTCTCTGGCTAAGTAAGAGTGGGGATAGATAGAGACCACGTGCATCCTGTTTAAATGACCATCTCTCTCATTAGACTTCTCCGGAGTGCCTCACACCTAAGTATTAGCATGGTTATCTGATTTCATTGTACTGTTTCTCTTTATTCCAATTTAATAGGAATACGTAGACGGTGTGATTCAGTTTTACCACACGACCATTGAAAGTGTTGATTTCCAAAAAGATGCCGAAAAGTCCAGACAACAGATTAACTTTTGGGTTGAATCTCAGTCCCAAGGTAAGAAAGAAAGAGTAGTTGGTGCTCTTTTCCATTTAAAGGAGAAAAGTCATCAGCCCGGTGTCTCAGATTGCTAGTCCATCAAAACCAGGTGCTCACAGGCATGGGCCGTGTTCAAAGCCCATTTTGCAGGCGCAAACAGTTAAATGCTTAGACACTGCTCCATCATAAAAGGGGAAATCCTTTCAGCCGAGCACATGCCAGTGGTATAACTATTTCCATTTTTTTAAAAAAAAGGTCAGTGGAAAGATTGTGGAGAGAATCTAGTTATTCAGAGGGAAATAGAAATAATAAAATCCCAATTTTTATCAACTTTTCACTAAGTACATAGGTGTTTTCTGGGTGAAGGAGGGTTTAGAGATAGTGATGAGTAGTGAAATTTAAAATTCAACATAAAATGGAATAATTTTTTAATATGAAACTCCCTTATTTGGCCTTGTCTTGGGAGAAGCACCCAAACTCCAAAATTATTTCTCCTTACTTGGCCCACATGCCACAAAAATTCCCATTCCTTCAAGGTCCCACTCAGTTGCCATGAGGAAAGCATGTTCACTAAAAACATTTATGCTAAGACACTAGTTAACTCTCCTGGAGTATTTTAAGTATAGGTGATGTCAGTATAATCTGTTATTATGGAGTTTATGTGGAAGTCCTGCGGTAGAAAGTTGTATTTATCTTTAAGGACTCGGCATGCATTCAGATAACTGATGGTTTGGTATTTTGCGGTGGGAAAGAATGCGTATGGCAAATGGATGATTGCCTGGCCACATGGGATTTTCCAGTCTGCCTCAGGGCTGTGTTATGGTGGAGGGAGCCTCGGAGCTGGACCAAGAGCGGGAAGGCCCTAGGTCTGATCTCAGCTAGGCTTGCTGATTTTTGACTGTGTGGCCTTCCCTCTCACTAGCTGTAGTGTATTCCTCTCCAAGAAGGGGTAACAATACCTACTTCTCATGGTTGACATGGGGTGGCATGAGAGAGGACATGTGAAAGTCCCTATTGAATAGATTTTAATCCTGGCCTAGCATATTTACATGCATTTTTGTTTATATGTAAGCATATACCTTTTACTGTGATGTGCACTTGAGATAGGAAGTTTACACGATAGTTCTGTTTCTCAAGCAGATTATAATATACTCAGGTGGCAGGGTCTACTTTGAAAGGCAAATCATGGGGGTGGGGGGTAACCTGGTGATGGGTATTAAAGAGGGCACGTGGTGTGATGAGCACTGGGTGTTATATGTAACTAATGAATCACTGAACACCACATCAAAAACTAATGATGTACTATATGTTGGCTAATTGAACTTAAAAAGAAAAAAGAAAGGTCAATCATGGCATAGGATGTCTAATGGCAAGTTCCAACCACAGTGACTCAGTAAATGGAAGGAAATACCCTCAGCGTCAGTGCTTTAGAATGGGTCCCTCTTGGAGTTGAGTGACAGAGTGTCTCTCCCATATCATGCCCCCCACCCCCACCTCCACCACATCCGGGACTGTGAGTGGGGTAATTTTCTTGGGTTAGTTCTTGAATCAGACATGCCCTAGTCTTGGGGATGGGAAACGGCATCAAGGAAAATCTGTCTACATGAATACTTCTGGTATAATTCATATTCGGGATATGCTCTGAAACCTTTTTTAAGGTAAAATCAAGGAACTCTTCAACGAGGACGCTATTGACAGTGCGACCGTGCTGGTGCTGGTGAATGCTGTCTACTTCAAGGCCAAATGGGAAAAATATTTTGACTCTAAAAACACAGTTGATGCACTTTTCTCTCTAAATGAGGTATGATATTACAGCATGGTTTTCTAGATATTCCACTCATAATTTCCACTAAGAAGTATGATTTGCAGTGTGTATACTCAACTTTAAAACTTAGGTCTCTGGGTTACAGCATACAAGATAATCAAAATATTTTATTATTAGCAAAAATCAGTACCAGAAGTTCGTTGACCCTCTTGGTGTCAGGCACTGCCCTGAGCATTTTCCATTCATTATTTCACTTGCTCGCTAAACTATCTCTATGAAAATGGGTATTATTATTATTCCCATTTAGGAGTTGAGGGGAAAGAATGCAAAGGTTAGATTACTCAGCTAAATTCATGCAACTGTGAGTATTTGTCTCAAAAACCCATGTTCTAAGCCACCAGACTGCAGAGTGGAGGAAAGGGAAGGTTGGGATCCCAGCCCACCACCTGTCAGCTGTGTTCCTCCCGCAAGCTCTGTGCATCCTCATCTGTAGATTGGTGACCTCTCACATACACGAGGTGTCTGGGGTGGTGGCCTTCCGTCTGATGGACATCTACGGAAGAAGTGCTGTTATTTGATATGTAGATGATTATCATTTAACCAAGGCTCCAGCTGGTGCTGTGGTAGGTCATTCAGGTCAGCGAGGACAAGGGGTCAGGTGGGGCCAAGAGACTGGCTGGGGCAGGCACGGAAGGCAGAAAGTTGGTGGGGCTTATTTCCCCTGGCTGGGCTGTTGGTAGGTGCCTGGATAGACAGTTTACCAACGAGTGGCCTTGGGAGCTGAAGAACCTATTAAAACCATGGGAAAATAAGGTGTTGGCAAAGGAAGGGCTGACTGATCAGTGGGCAGAGGGCCCTTAGGTTGAATCACTGGTGTGGCTCAGAGCTTCAGTGAAGACTCTCCTCATCTTAATGGAGCCCCGTTTTCAAGAGAGATGGAGGCCATGTGAGTGTGTGAGCTTACTGTGGCAGTCCTGTGACTTTCTATCTTGTCCAACATAGAATGAAAAGAAGACTGTGAAGATGATGAACCAAAAGGGCCTATTTCGAATCGGCTTCATAGAGGAGCTGAAGGCACAGATCCTGGAAATGAGGTATACCAAGGGGGCGCTCAGCATGTTCGTCCTGCTGCCTTCCTGCTCTGCAGATAACGTGAAGGGCCTAGAAGAGGTAAATTTTCATTTTCGTGTCTTTACAAAATATTTCAGTGTCAATCTTTGGAGAGTCAATCTATTTACCATCTACCTGCCTGAGGAAGAATGGCACCTCAGCTATCAGAGATATCAGAGAATATATAAGGATCTGAATTCAATGAGATAGTTCTTCCTCATTGGTTTAGAAAAGGACAAATGCCAAAAATATTGGATAGGGCTTTCCTCTCCCATCTCATAGCTCTCTGCAGTTTTTCTCCAGACCAAGGAATTTAGTTGTGGAGTGATGTGAGAATTGCTGCAAACGAAATAGCTTTTCCTTTTCTCTGAATAGCCTGACTTCTGGCCTCTTGCTTGGACTAATCTGCTATGGCTCACATAACGACCTGGTAGCTGAACTCTGTTTTTGGGTGCTAGTGCCTTGACAGAGTGGAGATACTGACGCTGGAATAGATTGCTTGTGAGGTGGGAATCAGTGAAGGCTAGAATGCCTCAGCTATATGTTGTTCTGTGCGGTGGAGAGATGGAGACACAGGGAGAGAGAAATACCTGGATAGTGATCACCATAATAGCCATTATTCAAAATTTATTGTGTGCCAGCACCATGTTAAATACTTTACATACATCATTTTGTTCAATCCCGGCAAGAGCCTAATGGTATTCTCTCTGTTTTATGGAAGAGGGGGGTTGAACCTCAGAATGTTAAGGCGTGGCCAAGCTCACCCAACTTGGTCAACTGAGCTTGGCTGGGCTTTGACACCCAGACACCAGTCTGTCAGATGCCAGAGGATACAGAAGTCAAATTGTCCTGTGACTTCGAAAGAGGAAAGAGATTTGCTTGGAGGACTTTAAATGAGATCAGAGTAGTTTGAGGCTTAGGGGAGAACCTTGAAGATTGTTACTGGCTGTTGAAATAGACTCGAGCCCTTTGAAGTAATTGGGTTATCCTTTGCAGGCTCATAACCAGACCCTAACCATTATTTCCTTCCTTTCGTAGCTTGAAAGGAACATCACTCATGAAAAAGTAGTGGCCTGGAGCAGCTCAGAGAATATGTCAGAAGAAACAGTAGCTGTCTCCTTCCCACAGTTCACCCTGGAAGACAGCTACGATCTCAATTCTATTCTACAGGACATGGGCATCACGGATATCTTCAAGGAAGGGAAGGCTGATCTTACTGGAATCTCTCCAAGTCCCAATTTGTACCTGTCAAAAGTTGTCCATAAAACCTTTGTGGAGGTGGATGAAAATGGCACCCAGGCAGTTGCCGCCAGTGGGGCTGTTGGCACGGAAATGTCCCTACCTTCCTGGGTGACCTTTACTGCCGATCACCCTTTTCTCTTTTTCATCAGACACAACAAAACCCAAACCATTCTCTTCTATGGCAGGGTCTGCTCTCCCTGAAAGGAGCACACCGTCTAGTACCCGGGAGCTGGAAGAAAGTGCCAGAACGGTCTCCCCCTGGCATAACATGGGCATTTGCGTTCTTGCTGATATCTAAAGCTGACCGACTTCTGTCACAACTCCCAGCCCCCTTCCTCTGGCCACTGGCCTGTGCTTATCCTGATCCTTCTTTCACCCTCTGGCTGACTTTCACCTACTTCCATTACTATCGAAGGCCCTGGCTCCCTCCCTAACCTTTCACCACACTAAGCTTTCAAGCATATAATTCACCCTCTGTGACCCTCAGGTCAACGTAATTGTGAATGGTACTGACTTTAAGTTCCCTACCTCCTAATAAAGGAATCCTGGAAGTTCAAGTCATTAGACCATTTCTAGGGGAGGATAAATTCAGAAACCATTTTAACATGGGCAGCAGGAGGAAATGTTTAAATGGAATAGGTTTTGGAAACTCAGCTCTATTTCTATGGTAGTTAAAACCACAGGTCATCGCTGGGCAAGATGCCCTGCCTCTTCCTCTCCCATCTTCTTCCACTGCATGGAAAATGCCCTGTCAGATGCTTCTCACCTGGGAGAAAATCCACCCACCTGGGGTGGGTTTAAGTGAGAGCTCAAGGACGGAAGCCTGCCCCGACCAGCACTCATTCTGTGGAGATCAGGATATGCTTTGTGAATCTGACATTGACCTAGGAGAGGGGCAGCGGATTTAAAACTTAGTCTCAGCTTTCCTTATCGAGTCTCTTAGACCATCATCATGAAGCACGATCCTCTGTGTCTTCTTCACCCCCTTCCTCAGAGAATTCTCCTCGTAGTTACCCCTAACTATCCAGAGTATTAGGTGGGGGAGGGGAGCACTGCCCTCGCTGTGGACTGCTGGGCTCCCCGACCCCCTGTGTTAGGAGTCTGGCCACATGGACCTATTTCCTACTGGAGGCCTTATGCCTGGTCACATCCTGAGAGCAGGCCTCGGTCTGGGCATGATGCATGTGGAAACCTTTGTCAGGAAGGCCCTTGGCTTCATATCAAGCTCTAGTCTATTGAAAGCCAGATGCCTGAGTGTTCAAGACGCCAGGACCTGGGACCTTCGTTCTCTGATGCGTCTGTCTGAATTCTTGATCTCTGCCTTAGCTGAACGCTCTGGAATGACTACTAACAATGGCTAACTCAAGGACGTGGACGGTCGTTCCATCAAGGTGAATTTCTGGTGTTGGTCGTGTTCCTGTTTCCCGGCCCTACCCTATGAGCGTCCTCCTCTCAGTTACCGCTGTGTTGGTTAAGTGTGGCTGTGGTGGGTTTTGCAGGAGAAGGTAGGTTAAGTTCAGCTGCTGTCATGCTGGCCCCGGTCCCGCTGTTTTCCTCTATAGTAATGATTTCTTTGTGCTGTGAGGGACAAGTTCCATGTTCCCCATACAGTCTTCTCATGGTCCAAGGTTGTTTGTGGTATAAAAAATTTCTCACTGATAACGTGAGGCAGCTTGAGGTGGCTCTTCCAAGTCTTTTCCACAGAATGCAGTTCCCATGGGTCAAATTTATGTTAGATAATCAAATACATAGTCTCTTCTATGGTTCTTTTTCGGCTTGACGTTTTGAAGATTCCATGCCTGACCTGGCATCACTGTTGGATACTGAGCTAAATAGCTATGAGCTACATGAAGGTTTGGCATTGTCTGGTGTTGCTTATGTTCTTATTCCTTGGTAGACACATCTTCTCGTTTGAATTGGGGTCTCTCAGAATTTTAATCACAAAGGGAAAGTGTATCTATTTACAAAAATGAGAGTGATATTCTTAAATCTTTCTGTGAATCAGTAAACTTACCTTTTACTAATCTTTAATTGATTAAAATGTTTCTTCTTAGTAAATAAAGCAATTTTGTGATTAGTTAAAATGTGTACGGTATTTTATGTGCCAACTGATTTTTTTAGTGACATAAACCTAATTTTAAATCTTTCCATCCCAAAATATAGAAATACATAATCTATAAAACTAACCATTCATCTCAATTATGTCGGGAAGACATATCCTGTGCCAGAAAATCTTTCCCAACCTTCCACCATAATTACCTATGAAGGCATACACAAAAGATGAAAGCTTCCAATGATTCTAAAATCTAGGAGTGATAGCCAATGGATCCTCAAACTTGGAAGACATTTCTGCTGACTGCAAGTTAAGAGTTGGATGGAAAGCCTCATCAGGCGGTTCCCCATATGGTGCCGCCCCTGTGTCAGTCAGCTTTGTTCCCTCCCATTACTGCCTCCCCCGGAGTTCAGAAACACAGAGCTCTGCCAGCTTAAATTCCAGACATCCATCTCTCTCCTTTATCCTTGCTGTGTTCTCCTAGCCTCTTTCTTGCCAGTTTTTTTCTTTCTGCAGCCATTTGAAGACTGAATGAAACTCCCCCAATAGAATGCACGGGAAGGTGAAGAAGGGTATTGGCACTTTCTGCCCTGGGCAGTATAGTCTTCACAAGGAGAGTATTTTTGGTGGGACAAGGACAGAAAGAACCGTGGTGGCAATGTTGTTGGGTGTGCATATTTCACTTGTACCCTCTGTTTGGAGTGTCAGAGTCAGACAACACAGGGAGGACAGTGTTCTAACTTAGTTCAGTGGAACTATGGTAGATGGAAGCCTATGAGAAACTGGGACTTATGCTAAAACTTAGGAGCTCTTGATTCTTCCTTCGTGCGCCAGTGAGATTGACCCTTTAATATGGCAGCCAGAGGCACAGAGAGCATGCAAGTCCATACTCTATAAGTGCTAGAAAACCAGCCAGTTGTACAAATCCGGGGAGTGAACTCCTCCATTTCTAGTTCAAGATTCCCTCCACCCAGCAAGGTTGACAGGTAGGGCAAATGAGGCAACGTAGATTCCAAAACAACTGATTCATTTACTCCGACTACATTCTGGGAAGAGAACCACTACTGTGTCATACCCAACAGGCTCTCTAGCGCCCTCCAGGTGACAGGCTTTGTACATTCTATTTTATTTCAACTCGGGCCCTCCTTATGATTCCAAACATTACCTAATGCATCTTTCCCCCTCAGACTCCTCCCCAGGTTTTTCCTGTGCTGGAACGAGCCAGAACATGTGTTGCTTCACCCTGATTGCTGTTTACTTCTTTTGCATTTGCATGTGTGGTTTTTTTTTTTTTTAATTACAGTATCATTAACCTTAGGTGGAGGCCCTATGATTGGGATGATGGGTGAGGAAGCTGTGCGGTGTCTCAATGGTTTTTTTGGCTCCACAGTTGAATGCCAATGTCAGAGTGTTCTTCATCCAAATTACTCATGTTGTGTTCTTGTTTTCACAAATCCACTGTCTTATTCTTTTGTTTTTTTTTTTACACAATAAATATAACACAAGATTATATTTAAGAGGCATACCTCTTACCAATATATTCCATATGCTTAATATTCAATTTAAAAATTCTCATATTCTCATACACTGTTTCCCTTCTATGAATGTTATCCATCATGTGCATCAAACAATGTTTCAGCTACAGATGGGTGAAAGGATTTGAGAAGCAATCCAGTGCACAAGAGTGGAGCTGGTGGAAACCCACACACCTTTTGTTGACATGTATAGGTTCTGAATAGATCATCCCAGGTCCAAGGTTAAGTAAATGGGGAAAAAAATATAGAGCTTTAAAAAAATTAGTGCCCAGTAAGGAATGAATACATCACACTATAGACCAAAAAATGAGGCTTCAGAAAATGATTTGTGGCAAGAACCAGATGAGAACTTTAGAGAACTTTTTAGTATGATTGATAGGTTTGAAGAAGGCAGGGCATCTGTGGAATTGGAGCAGAAATCTATGAAGATAAACTGTAGATAAATTGTAACAAGGTGTGAAAAAATTGGATGAAATATAAAAAGACTGCCAGGGACCTAAAAATACAGTATCAGAATTTAAGTAGATGTTAGAGGCATTAAAGAAGCAAAACTGATGCACTGGAAAATTTAATTAGGGATGAATAGGGTGTATTTCAGTGTTTGTCTTAGAATATATAGGAAATGATAAAAGGGAAATTCATAGCTATAGAGAACAGAAAATAAACCCAAGAATTATGGTATTTCTGAGCAAGCAAGCATATTAATTGGCATGAAATTAATAATCAAGACAAAAACTTTCTTAACTTGGATAGTCACCTGATTAAGTGGATTGATTTCCAAGAAAAGTAAGCAAACATAGACTTGCTAAAAAACTGTAAAAATAAAAGGTTGAGAAAATAATTCTGTTAACATTTGGGCAAAAAAGAACATAGTTCACTTATAAAGGATAAATAATCAGAGACTCCTCAGACATTCATGTTCTGTTAAATTTCTGAAGACAGGGAAACCTAATCTACAGGTCTGAAGGGAAAATGTATGATTAAAGAATTTCCTGACCAGTCAAGTTGTAAATGCGGCAGAAAATCCTTCCTAGCTGTATTTCTGCACAGGTGAGCATGGAGTGTTTAATCCCCAGCACCTGGCACCATGCTATAACCATCATAGGAATTGAAACTAAATTCATGTTGCTTTGAGTAGATTCCAATGCAGTTGAAAGCTCCAAAAGTAAAGAAATACATCCAGTAAAAATAGGGTTTCAACAGACAACCAAAGGAAGAAGAGAAATTCTTAATTTTAAATTCTAATTATGTCCCCAAATTGTTGGCAGCTGTGACTCTTTCCTTTGGCACTTTTTTTTTTTTTTAATATTGGGTCCAGGCATGGGGTGAGTTTCAATATCCAGAATAAGACTAGAGTCATGAAATCTCTGAATTGGAACAGTAATAGTTCTCGATATTTGTTGAGTACTTACATTTACTAGTATTGATCACAGACCTTTATATGTGCTCGCCTATTTAATCCTCTCAGTCTTCCTCAGAGGTAGGTTATTATTAGGACCCATAGTTAACAGATGAAGAAACTGAGGCACAAAGTCACTCAGGTCGCAGTTGATTGAACTAGGAGTCTGAACCCGGCGGTATGGCTGGATATTATACAGTGGATCTCTAACCACTACCCTATATATCCTTCCAAGTAGAAATGAGAACATAAGAGGCCATCTATTTCCATTTCTTTATTTTGCAAGGATGACCTTTGAGGGCCAAGGACTCACTCGAGATAAAGTTTTGGGTCCCAATGTGCTTTGAGCTTCGAGGTGGAGAATTCAGGGGGCAGAAGGAATATGGGGTAGGCAATCATCATGGTGGCAGCTTCAAGTTCTTCAGTGGGAGCCGCCCCCAAGGTGTGTATCTTCCTGCCCTGGCCCTGTGCCAGGCAGTGAGTGACAGAGGTCTTTGCCCCCTGGCTGTAAGTGGGTCCACTTGAGTTACAGAGGCATAGCCATACTCCCAGGTGACTGCTACTGTCACAGAGGAGGACAAATTCCCACTCAATGGGTATAAGCTGCTAACATCCTTGCCAGGAAGCACATACAGAGCTTTCCACTCCTAAATTGTTAAAGCGGGCAGGGGCAACTGCAAAACAGCATTCATAGACAGTCTAATGGGTAATCTCAAAGACAGAGATAAATGTATGACATTGATTACCAAATGTCTGAAGGAAATAACCACACGAAAAAAAGAAATCAACCTCGACAGAGTTAACAGATTAAATAAAATACATTAAGACACATAAAATAAGAATAGGAAGTTAAGATATTCATTTAGGGCTCCTGGAAATAAGCTTAATTATTAGAAAAGGTCAGTAAGTTGACTGAATAGCAGAATGAACACAGCCAAAGAGTCAGCTGGAAGACTGAACCTCGAAATTCTACAAAACGTAGAAGAGACAGGTAAAGAGATAGAAAGTACTTAACAATGTCAAGAGCCATGCCAGTAGTTAAAAAAGCTCCAACATTCATCAGAGAGCATTTCAGGAACACAGAGAGCTGAGGAGAGGAAGTACGCAAAGATATAAGAAAAGAAAAATGTATAGAGTTGAAAGAAATTCATGCCGATTCAAAGGGCCCGTCGAGAGCCCACACTTCCACACTGCGGCCAAATTATTGAAGATCAGGGAAAGAGGGGAGTATTCTAAAAGTCTTGTGAGCAAAAGAAGTAGAATTCATAAAATGGAATGAGAATCAGATTGAGTTTATGTTTCTCTTTGGCCCTGCAAGAAGATACAGGGCAATATTTTGGAATTCCGAGAGAAAGGAAATGCAACTCAAGTGTGACCCTATAGAAAGTGTTAGTCGTGGGTGACAGCAAATGCGTGAGCAAGGGCTCTTAGCTGACTATCTGTAAACTTTACCCTGAAACAAGCTCTACTGCAAAAAAACCCTTAAAAGATGAATTGGAGAAGAAAATGTGAGCCATGAATAGCTGTGATGCCAAAAAAGAAAAAAAAGAGTAAAATGTGATTTAAACCTAAATTAGAATGAATTATTAAAAAATAAGCATTCATATTGATCTTAACAAAATGGTAAGGAACAAAGATAATCATGACACATATTTCTTTTTGTTTTTCATTTACATTCTGATTTTCTGCAATTATGATTTGAAGCATTCTTTGTGTTCACAATTTTTAAAAAAGATTTTATTTATTTGAGAGAGAGAGAGAATGCAAGAGGGACAAAGAGACTCCGTGGTGAGCACAGAGGGGCTAGATCTCACGACCCTGAGATCATGACCTGAGCTGAAATCACGAGCAGATGCTTAAGGGCCTGAGCCACGCAGGTGACCCCCACAAGTGCTTTTTAAGTGGTATTTAACTCATTAAGGTAAAATGCCGCAGCAATTTTTTTTCACTCATGGTTGATTTCTTGGGGAGCATTTTTATTAACTGAAAAGTTTTGATTTTCACTATTTTCTTCTTATAGTAGTTTTGCATGTTTGTTGGGCAACTTTTTCTGTTCACAATGAAATGTGTAGAATTTGGGGGCTAAAAATGACATTCCTTTAGGAAGGCAATGTTTCTTGGTTCAAGAGTACCCTCTTCTGTTGGCATAGTAAAGTGCAGCTTATAAAACAAATGGTGCCTTCTTGCTATGCTTGTTGATCTGAATTGCGTGCACAGATATTTGAAATGAGGTGGCCTCCATTAAACTGGTGGAACAGTTCCACCGGAAGAATAAATATTGGTAAAGAGGGACTAACTCATTATGCCGAGATTTTATGATCGTCTTTCTAAAAAATCCAAATGAGTTAGCTGACAGTTTACCAAATAAGGAAGTTCTTCAAGATGGTTAGTTAGTTACCCAAAATAAAAAAAAAAAGAAAGCCTTCTTATACACCAGTAATAGCTATTTGCTAGTTCAACATTTCAGTTAATTCATCGCATTTAATTCTATTTGAGATTTTCTTGTCATTCTTTTATTTAGTTATTTATAGTTTATACATAGTTATTTATAGTATGCATCTCCCTGGCAGAATGTCAGTCTGATGAGAGAAGGGATCTTTTACATCTTTTTCCTTGCTGTTTCTCAGTACTTAAACCAGTATCTGACACAGAGAAAATGCTCAAATAATAATACTTGTTGAATAAATGAATGAATGGAAAAACCACAGACCCTATTCCCAAGAATATCAAAACTATAAAATATTTATGAATAAGTCTAAAAAGACGTGTTTCTGTCTGATGAATTACACAAATACAGAACTATTAAAAATATAAACGCAGAGTTCAATGATTTGTCAAACAGTGAACGTCCATGCAACCACTGTCCAGATGAAAACAATATAACATTATCATTAGCCCAAGTCTGCTCCCTGCATCATCTTCCAATTTTTACTTTCTTCATCTTCGAAGTAGGACCAGTATGATGGCGCGCTCACTATAGTTAGTTTTGCCCGCTTTTGAACTTCATATAAATAGAATCATACGGTCTATATTCTTTTGCATTTGGTTTCATCAGTATTGTTTTCGATGCTCATTCATTTTGTTGTCTATAGCTTTAGTTCATTCCTTGTCAGGGCTGTGTAGTATTTTATTGTGTGAATGCAACGTAATTTATGTCTATGTTCTACCATCATATGTATCTCTTGGTGCCCATGAATGCACATTTCTGTTAACAATTTTGCTAAACTCACTTTTAAATTCTTATGATGTATGTGTCGATTATTCCGTGAATGATAATTTTATTTTGTTTTGGGTCTTGAAACTTAATTAATTAATTATTCAGTCACCTTATCACATTTGCTGAGCTTTCCTTTTTTTTTTTTTTTCTATTCTTTCTCTTTAGACCTGGTTCAATTTTGAATGGGAGCAGCAATAGTGGGCATATTTGTTTCATTTTTGCTTGCGAAGACAAAAATGGTTTTCCATCTTTTTTTCCTCCATTCCTTTCTGCCTATAAGCTCTACTGAGGGACATGTAAGATGAGCGTATTCTTGGCTCAGTAGGTGAGGATGACAATTTCTCCCACATGAAGGTTCCAATCTAAATTCCCAGGGGAATTTCCATAGGCCTTGGTAAACTGGTGGAAAAACTCATCTAAAGGAGAGTATGTGCAAGAATTGCCAAGGAATGTTTAGGAAGCAGAAACAATGAGAGAGCTTGGGCTAGATATGCAGACAAATGGTCTTAGTCAGCTCCTGGAGAAGCAATGCTGCAGACAGGGGCTCTTGTTCAGGGAATTTTCTGGGTGAGGAGGAGAGGAGAGGGTTTTCTTGAGAGAAGAAGGACAGGGAAGGGAAACCTGTTCATCAATCATGTGGTCTCAGCTAGAGATTGGATTCACTCTGATCCTATGGCTGAAGCTCTGGAGGACAAATTACATTCCAAATTGAGTCCTGTTTTGATGCAAGGGGGCTGTCCTGTCCTTTTATATCCTTATGCCAGTGAGTCACAGCTGAGGTGTGCCCTGGCTGGGGGTGGCATGCTGCATGACTCCCATTTGAATCATCAGCCAAAACAGCGACCGGGTGACAGGAGCACTGGCTGGCAAAGGGAATCTGGTTGGGACCCAGCACCAACCAATACATTATAGGCTTGGAGAAGAAAAGTGTCACATGCCAGTATCAGTCACAGATGTGCAGAGGTTGTGCCAAAACTTGGGATGGGTGGAGAACCCCCAAGTACTCTGGTTCAGGGCTTAATTATTTTCATGTCCTCACTCAGAAACATTGGAACCACTTTTATGGTTTCTAATTGTCAATGTATTTTCTACCTTTGGGATAGTTTTGATATTGGGATGAAGGGGCTAATGAGATAGAAGGTTTGGGAAGGGTCCAATGATAGGAGGCTGTGATGACATTGAAGGTTAGGTTTATGAAGAACAAGGATGAGAATTGTAACCAGAAGGGGGAATTTCGGGGTCCAGTAATTTCCAGTAGGAGCAGTTCCTGGTGGCCATGACACCCAGAGTGTGACCATGTATGTGGATCACAGAAGAGAGGGAAGGGGAGGGTCAGGAAAGTGCGAGATGCCCCCAGCATGGACTGTGAAGATATACAGAGGGGTGGTGGGGTTAGAACAGACAGGAAGAACTTGCATGTGCAGAGTGGTAGGTGGCGAGAGATACGGTTTGGGGAAAGAAGGGGGAAGTCTCTAAAGGGAACACTGAAGGTGACGGAAGGAAGAAAGTCTTCAGAAGGAGCAAGAGCAGGACACCAGGCATGGGGACCTTGCTTCCTAATCCTAAGACATGAGTGGTGGTCCCAGGGAAGACTGTGGGATGTGTGGTCCTCAGCGGAAAGCCAGGCCTCCCTGTGAATGTGCCTGGCAGAGGAAATGCATTAGGAAAAGGCAGAGGGCTTGTGGAGGTAGCTGGCCCATACAACAGGGGGTCTAGGGTCACAGAGAAAGGAATTAGAAGACATATACTGATACAGATGTTCAAACATAAAGCATTATTGCCAACTCAAAGATTTCATTTCATTTTTAAAAAAAACCAGCATCTTCATTTCAATGGCATCCAGGGTTAACTCCATAACCAAATGCTGATTCTTTCCAAATCTTACTCAATTGGTGTATCTCTCAGTGACAATGAGAAAGTTAAGTCAATTAAGTACTGTTTTGAGTTTGTTGAAAGAGTTGTAATCAGAATATTAAAAAAACAGAAGGCAAATTGTGAGTGTTGAGATTGGCACATACATTACCCGTGCCCTTAGAAGGTATATCACTGAGCTACCTCCTTTGGCAGACTTGTAGGCGAGAGGGAAGAGCTAAGATGTCCTTCTAAGATTTGTTTCTTAGCAACGATGACAAATCTGCACACCCTTTACCCAAGACTAAAGCTGAGAATAATCCAAGCACTGTTAATTTAAAAATTTTTTTTAAAATTTCAATTCAATTTAATTAACATACAGTGTATTATTAGTTTAAGAGGTAGAATTCAGTGACTCATCAGTTGCATATAACGCCCAGTGCTTGTTACATCAGGTGCCCTCCTTAATGCCCATCACCCAGATATCCCATCTCCCCACCAACCTTCCTGCCAGGAACCCTCAGTTTGTTCTCTATAGTTAAGAGCCTGTATGGTTTGCCTCCTTCTCTGTTTTCCTCTTGTTTTGTTTTTCCTTCCCTTCCCCTGTGTTTATCTGTTTTGTTTCTTAAATTCTTCTACATATGAGTGAAATCATATGGTATTTGTCATTCTCTGAATGGCAAGATTTCTTTCTTTTTGATGGCCAAGTAATAAACACACACACACACACACACACACACACACACATCACCTCTTCTTTATCCATTCATCTGTAGATGGACATCTGGGCTCTTTCCATATCTTGGCAATTGTGGACATTGTTGCTATAAACATTGGCTTGCTTGTGCCCCTTCCAATCACTATGTTTGTATCCTTTGGATAAATACCTAGTAGCAAGCACTGTTTCTTTAATGGACTAGTAGAGACAATAGGGATGCCTCAGGATTAGCAGGAAAAACTGGAATTTGGAGATGTAATTTTTTATTGAGTTTTTTTTTAATAGTTTTGTTTTCCTGAAATCTGTGAGCTTGTTGGATGTTTATGAATTATTGGTCCTTAACCCAGTGTTTGGTACATAGTAGACTCTCAACAAATGTTTGCTGAGTCAACTAAAATGAGGGATTTCATAATTCATGGAAAGAATGCTTGAGAACAAGAGAACGTGTGTGTGTGTGTGTGTGTGTGTGTGTGTGTGTGTGGTTACTGCCTACCCAAACTTTTCTCACTGCTCTTTCTGGTTCTTTTCTAGCAAGATAGTTTTCTTTCATTTTCTTCTTTGCATTTGATATCTCAAAATAATGCAACTGCTAAGTTACCTTTATTGCAGAGACCAGGCTTGTCAGGACACAGCCTTGTACATCCACGGTGAGTAAAGTATGCATTAAATCAGATCTTCGTCAGGCTATAAACCAGCGGTTTCCAACCTTGGCTGCACATCACAATCACCTGGGGTGATAAAAATTCTGATGTCTGATTCTCACTCTAGAAAATGCTCACTTAAGTTGTCTGGGCATCATTTTTGTTTGTTTGTTTCCCAGGAGATTTTAGTGTGTATCTAAGATGGAGAACCAGTGCTCTGAACAATTCTTTCCAGGGGATTCCCAAGGTCACTGGGGATGAAGGCCCTTTCATGGTCTCTCCACCTGGGTCAAAATTCATTTGACTTGGCCATTTTGGTCCTGGGTTGAGCTCCTGCTTTTAGTCTTATTTTGCTGTCTGGTTGATTTTTTTTTTTAAAGATTTTATTTTTTTATTATTTATTTGACAGAGATAGAGACAGCCAGCAAGAGAGGGAACACAAGAGGGGGAGTGGGAGAGGAAGAAGCAGTCTCCTAGCGGAGGAGCCTGTTGTGGGGCTCGATCCCATAACATCGGGACCACGCCCTAAGCCTGAGCCAAGGCCGCCCTGAGCTGAAGGCAGACGCTTAACCGCTGTGCCACCCAGGCGCCCCCTGCTGTCTGGTTGATTTTTATATCTTTATGCTTGGACCTCCCAAATCCTCTGTGGGGGAACTTAAGAATTTAAACTCTATCCCTCTATGTTGTAAGGTGCACCCTTTTTGAGTTCACAGAACAACAAGTGCATAACTTCATGGCCACGAGTGGAAGAAACAGGAAATCCAATCCTCAGTTTTGTTAAAAACCTTACATGCTACTTTTTACGAGGGAAATTGTCATTGAGAAACCAAAGGTTGTTTCACTGGAAATGCAACGCTAATGACTAGGGAGAGGCAGAGAGCGCTACAAATTAAAGATCTCAACAACTCATGTTACACATGCTTCCTGGTTCCTCACTCAGCCACCTCTGTCTCTCCAAAAATCAGGTAAGTTCTTTCTTTGGCTTCCACTTAAGACTTCTGTGTTTTAAAAACACGTTGATGTTTGTTGATTTGAAGGACGGACTTCTGTTGTGTGTAGTTTTCCTTGGGCTGGGTTTGTTTAGTACAGAGCCTACACAGCCATGACAACGTATCATCATCTTGGTTGACAGTAAGTTAATTCATTTTATTTCTCAGTTAACTTGCAAGGAATCCCTGTGAGGCAATGCGGGGTTGAAACAGGAGTTTTAACAGCAGATATAGAATGACTTAGCAGGGATGGGCCCTTGATGGCCAAACCTCTTCAAAGTATTTAGGCTTTCAAAAAATTTTATTCTGCCTTAATCTCATTCTTGTTTTAGGTTTTTTTTTTTTTTTGAAAGCCTTTATAAACTAGTTATAACATAGTTGGTGGGGAAGAAAATATAAAATGTGTTTTATTTATTTTGGTAAATATTAATTGCTCTTTAAAACTACTTCTTTTTGTGTGAGATAACAAAAGTAATACGAACTCATGGTACAACCTGAAACAAGATAGAAAAGTATAGAAAAGAAAATACTATTGCCCCTACTTAATAGTCCATGGCAAAGTGATATATCTTTGCCCTTCAGGGAAAATTCAGTCCAGAGTCAAGTTTTCACACAGTTAGGGATTGGGGTTTAGGAGAATTAATGTGTCCTGCCACTCTCCGGACTAGATCTTGAATCAGTTGAGAAATGGAAAGTATCAGAGAAGGAGCCGCTGTTAGCTTTATTATTTTAAGGCTGGATTGGAGAACACAGCTTGCACCTGAGGTCAGCAGGGATTCCTCGGCCTTCCCTTGGCCTGGTCATGGGCCAGCAGCTGGACAGCTGGACAGGAACAGGCAAGGGCTGGGCCTGCTTGGGGAAGATGAGCACAGGAGGAGGCAGCGGGCAGGCAGATACAGGCAGGCTCTGGCAGAGAACAGGAGAGGCGTTAATCCTGCTGCCTGTGGAAATGAGAACAGGAATACCGGATGCTGCCAGATTGATTCACATCTCCTGTCCAGAGAAGGCCGAGAAAAGGGGGAGAAGCAGACTGCAGTGAGTTTTCCCTGGGAGGGTGAAAACCTCTATTTTCTGAATCAGTGCAGGGAGAGGAAGAGAAGCAGGAAGGGTTCCTGTGACACAAAGCAATTCAAATGAATGGAATGTTCTCGTTTGGTTTTGATTGTTGTTGTTCTAGATCTTGCTGGAATATTCATGGATTCGCCTGGTGCAGCATACACTCGGTTTGGGTTTAATCTCTTCCAAAAGCTGAATAAAGTACATGACGGCAACATCTTCTTTTCCCCTGTGGGCATTGCAGCTGCCATCGGCATGCTTGTCCTGGAGGCCCAAGGAGCCGCCGCAGTCCAGTTACAGAAGGTAAGGAGGCTCCCTTGCTGTCTAGCACGGGCTCGTCTCTGGGGCAGCCCTCCAGCATGACCTTGAAATGCGGCTTGGAAACAGAGAATGAATATGAAGACACAGAGCAATTTCAAATCTATCAGGGAAGTCCTCCTCCTCCAAATATCGCCATGCCATCTGCTCTCTGGTGCTTGAAATTCCTTTGAGCGGGGGGTTTTGTGAGTGGCCTTGTCCAAAGTCATTAACCTCATAATTAAAGATTGAGCGTGAAGAACAGAACCTACTGGAAGAACTTGCATAATCCCCACTAGGCTATAAATGACACATCAAAGATCAGTACATGAATGGCTAAACCGCTGTAGGTGAGATTAATGGGCAGTCGAGACCTTTGGGTGATTTCACAGGGAGAGAAATGTTATCTGTTTTCCACTGAGGTTTCTTTAACAAACATGTTACTGATTCTGTGTGAGGAGTTTCTCTATTCTGACCATAACCACACTATTTTCTGTCCTTTCCAGATGCTTTTCTCTGAAAAAGATACAGAGAGCTCAAAAGTCAAAATGGAAGAAAAAATGGTGAGGAGACAGGTGTTGTATCCTTCAGGATGGCTGCTTTGTTGATGTGGGCTCTCTGGGAAAATGTGTAGGAGAGCTAATAGTTCATACTTATTTTTAAGCAATTACAATCACTCCAGCCAAGTAGGGTTGCTTGTAATAAGCCCTTAATATTAAGATGAGACTTTTCAAAAAAGATTTATTTATTTACTTTAGAGAGGGGGAGAGAGAGAGCACGAGCCAGGGGAGAGGAAGAGAAAGAGCCCCTGACGTGGGGCGTGATCTCAGGATTCTGAGATCATGACCTGGGCTGAAACCAAGGGTCAGGCGCTCAACCGACTGAGCCACCCAAGCGCCCTGAGGAGACTTTAATTTTAAGGGCATTGACCACTCTGATGTAAGTGCCCATAGACTGAAAATTTCCTGTGGCAGAATGAATGGGTTTAGGAGTTAAACAGATTTGTGTTCAAATCCTGTCCCAGTCACTTAACTACTTGGGCAAGCTATTTTCTTTGAGCCTCCATGAAGTGTCCAGTGGAGTGTCTGGAACACACTGGTGACTCACCCAATAATACTGGCGGTGGTAGTAGGCAATACTATTACTACATTCCATTCTTATTTTAAGCCCCCTTGGTGATGTTTTATTTAAAAAATATATTAGCACAGGGGCGCCTGGGTGGCATAGCGGTTAAGCGTCTGCCTTCGGCTCAGGGCGTGATCCCGGCGATCTGGGATCAAGCCCCACATCAGGCTCTTCTGCTATGAGCCTGCTTCTTCCTCTCCCACTCCCCCTGCTTGTGTTCCCTCTCTCACTGGCTGTCTCTATCTCTGTCGAATAAATAAATAAAATCTTAAAAAAATATATATTAGCACAGGATTACTGACTTCTTAGGGTCTCTTAGAGCTCTAGGGTTATAGTAGTATTCCTTACCTAAAGGATGATCTGCTCAAATGCGGGGAAGTTCATAGGTCAGGGCTGGCATCTGGAGACGGTTGGAGCTCTCAGGAGGGGCACCTCTGCCCAACAGTAGTCATCACTCAGTCCCAGACGCTCATAAAATCATGGCTCCAATCGCCCAGCAATATGAGCTGTTCATTTCACAATCCCACGTGGCCAGGTCATCTGGTTGGCTGAGGGGCGTATGTGGAGAGTCAGGCTTCCTTACAAAGTTTGTGCAACAGAATTGGGTCAGACAGCTGCTGCACTGTCCACTCAGTCAAGGAGCACAGTTGTTTTCAGAGCCTTGTCCCTCCCAAGCATAGTAGCCTGTACAGAATCTTTGTGGGAATTAGAAAAAAGAACACCCCCTTGGACAGGTGCCCACCCTGGCTTGGTGATGGGGATTAGGGTTGGCTTTCAGCTTTGTGCAGGGCGCAACCTGTACGGCTCTGCATAGCAACTCTGTCCATTCCTCAGGACTTTGCTGTGAGCCACAGAGTACGAAGAGGAACAGAGTTACTGACCGAAAGGATGTTAGGACAGGGGCCTGTCTTGGACGTCATCTACTCTGATCTCCTTTCTTAATAGATGAGAAAACAGATGAGTAGAATGAGCTGCCCAAGGACATGCCAGATGTATATTTGATTAGCACATGAATTCAGAGTATTCTGAACCTTGCTTTTAAAAATTGAATTTCAAGATCTTAGTATGAGATCTTGACAATTTCAAGATTTGTTGAAGGAAAACTGCTTTACTACTCACAAACCTTCCGACACCAAATGTGGGGTTTTTTTTACTCACATTAAACATTTGTGACATTAACTGCCTGGAGTCAGAGCAGACCCCACACATTAAGGGCTCCATTCCACGAGACTTGCCCTACTTCAGATGCCAATTGCAAGGTAGTGAGTTCCCAGATTACCCACACTTCTGTCCAACTTGGCTACAAATCAGAGGATCCCATTACTCCTTACTTAGGTTTGATAATTTGCTATAATGGCCCACGAAACTCAGGGAAACACTAGTCTAGTCTACTGTAAAGGATACAAATGAACAGCCAGATGACGAGGTATATAGGGTGAGGCCTCAAATTGTCCCAAGAGCAAGAGCTTCTGTCCCTGTGGACTTTGGAGTTCACCACCCCCCTAGCACAGGGATGTGTTCACAAACCCTGAAGCTCATTAAACACTGTAGTTCAGGGATTTTTATGAAAGCTTTATCATATAGGCATGTCAACTATTAGCTCTATCTCCAGCCCCTCTCCTTTCCCTGGAGCATGGGAGATGGGGCTGAAAATTCTAAGCTTCTAATTATGGTTTGGTCTTTTCCGGTGACCAGCCCCCACCTTAAAGCTGTTGAAGCTGTTCAGGATCCCACCAAGAGTTGTTTCATTAGAACAAAAGATGCTCCTATACCAGGAAATTCCAAGGGATTTAGGAGTTCTGTGTCAGGAACTGGGATCAAAGAGCAGATATTAAAACAAAAGATGCTCCTGGTACCTCTATCCTTCAGGAAATTACAAGGTTTAATTTAGGAATTGGAGAAAGAGACAAATATACATTTTTTTAATGTCACAGATGTAAAATATCTTGTTAATTTTTATATATTATTTTTGTTGAAATAATACATTATTAATATTTAGATTGAAATGATGTTTTAGATAGATTTGCTTTGGTAAAATATAATATTAAATTTGATTTCATCTGTTTCTTTTTACTTCTAAGAATGTAGTTACTAGAAAATTTAAGATTATATATGTAGTTCACATGCATTATATTTCTATGGAACAGTACTGGTCTATAGTATATATCCGGGAGGTAGGGTTTATGTATGTTTGACTTCACTAAATATTAACAAATTGTTTGCCAAAGGGATTATACCAATATCTGTTCCACTTAGCAGTGTACATTGGCCCATTTCATAGAATTATGTAGAGAGAGTGGAACCTGACCCCACTGGCCTTGAAATCCCTAGTTATTGATATTCATTCACAGTTGACCCTGAATAACATGGGGTTGAATGGCACAGGTCCACTTGGATGAGGATTTTTTTGGATAAATGTAACACTGTATTGTAAATGTGTTTTCTCTTCCTTACAATTTTCTTAACATTTTCTTTTCTTAAGCTAAATTTATTGTGAGAATACAGCACATGATATATATAACATATATCTTTTTTTGATTTTGAAGACCGACAAGACCGAAGAGATACATCACCAATTCCAAGAGTTTTTGGATGAGATAGGCAAACCCACTAATGATTATGAACTCAAAATAGCCAACAGGCTATTTGGAGAAAAGACGTACCTCTTCCTTCAAGTAAGTTTTGCTGTGTCCACCACATGTATGAGTGGTATTCATGAATGGCCAGTGGCCCTTTTAGGACTGTGGGTCCTGGAGGCATGCTGCTAAGCTAACTCCCTGGCTCAGCCCACATCACAGGGTGTGTTCCCCTGCCTCTTCTCCAGACACCCAGACCCTCTGGGAGCTTCTTTTTAATTCTGGCAGTCTAATTCTGAGTTTTGCCTTAAACCTATCGCATCTGCAAAAAATGTATATGGAAGTACTCAAAGTGATTTGCCCAGGTCCTAAAATTCCCTGCTAACAATGCTAGTCATCTTAATGTAGAGACACATTTATTTAGAGATGTATGAAATGGATAGATTGAATTTTCAACCTCTTTCTATTCCTTCTCTGTTCCTCTTAAAGAAATACTTAGATTATGTGGAAAAATATTACCATGCTTCTCTGGAACCTGTTGATTTTGTAAATGCAACAGATGAAAGTCGAAAGAAGATTAATTCCTGGGTTGAAAGCCAAACAAACGGTAGAGTATGGATCAGTCATTGAACATAAAACACTCCTTGAGTACCTGCTCTGAGAGAAGACCTGAGCTTGACACTGCATGTGGGGCCAGGGTGCATAAGCTTTTGGTGGGGGGCAGACTTGAGATAAATTTTTCAGGGTTAGAAGGGCAGCACTGGGCATGAGGAGTGGGAAAAGACACTACAGATGGTGGAATGGTCTCAGCAAATGGGAGAGAGTCAAGGGTGCACCAGAGAGGGACCATAGAAAGCCAACCTCATGGAAACACATAGTGGAGAATGATTTGCACGTGGCTGTAGATCACGATATCTTTGGGGCTCCTGAAACTGGACACACGTCTGTGTTGGGTTCATATCTTTTCCTCTATATCAGATCCTTCCTTTCTGAGTCTGGGTCCATAAGTGGAAATGTCACAGAGTGGTTCCTTTCTCTTTGTCAAGTGAGAAACATTCAGTCTCCCCCCATCAAGACCCACCTTTTTCTTTTTTAATTTTAATGTTTTTTTTAATTATATTTTGTTAGTCACCATACAGTACATCCCTGGTTTCTGATGTAAAGTTTGATGATTCATTAGTTGCGTATAACACCCAGTGCACCATGCAATACGTGCCCTCCTTACTACCCATCACCGGTCTATCCCATTCCCCCACCCCCTCTCCCCTCTGAAGCCCTCAGTTTGTTTCTCAGAGTCCATAGTCTCTCATGCTTTATTCCCCCTTCTGATTACCCCCCTTTACTACCTACAGCGGGGGCTGCCTGGGCTTCATCTCCACTTGAGCGTCACGCAGGTGTTATAACAACTTTCAGCCCCATCCACAGCAGAGAACTTGACAGAGCCCTCCCTTCAGCCTCCCTCCTTATCCCCTAGTATTGAGGCAAATGCACAAGAGATACCAGACAGGACTACTAATATGGAAATACATGTTGGGGGGCGCCTGGGTGGCACAGTCATTAAGTGTCTGCCTTCAGCTCAGGGCATGATCCCAGTGCTCTGGGATTGAGCCCCACATCAGGCTCCTCCGCTAGGAGCCTTCCTCTCCTGCTCCCCCTGCTTGTGTTCCCTCTCTCACTGGCTGTATCTCTCTCTGTCAAATAAATAAATAAAATCTTAAAAAAAAAAAGGAACTACACGTTGGGGAGCAATAGCTGATACTTTAGTGTTAGAGTTTCAGAATACATTTTTTTTTTAAACTTCAGTTATCAGGAAGACATTATTATTTCACAATGCGTTTTTTGGTCTTCATACTTAGTCTAAAAAATGAAATAGAATTTGAAAGAGCAGGAAAAAAGAGGGCCTATCAAAGGGTTGACTGAAGGCAGTATTCAGTGTGGGCTGGGCTAAACCCAGAGACAAAAACATTAGCCCCTTTTCCAATAATATAAGAAATTTCTAAGTTTTAGGTGGCAACCACATCAAATGGGTAAAAATAATAACAGCTAACACTTACTGAATGCTTCTTATAAGCCAGATAATGTGTAAGTGCTTTACACATATTGTAAATATGTGTAATATTACACATATTTTACACATAATATTACACAATAATATTGCAATAACTCTATGAGGCAGGTTTTATTCCTGTTTTACAGATTTGGAAACTGAGGCACAGCGAGCTTAAATAACTTGCCCGAAATTCCTCAACCCATAAGAGACAAAACTGGATGCTCACAGAGGCAATCTGATCTCAGAGCTTGAACTCTTAACCATCACACCTCAATTTATCCAATGGGATAAATAGGCAATGGGCAAAGTGAGAACCTCCCTACGATTCTGCCAGCAAACCTTTTGTCGGCAAGGCCTTCAGGTGCTGACCTGGCTGAGGTTTTAATGATGAGTCAAGTCCATCTGCATCTATCTGCCATGCATAGCACTTGTGATCTTGAAGATGGGCCAATTTTGTTGTTGTTGTTCGTTTGCAGAAAAAATCAAGGACCTGTTTCCAGATGGTTCTCTAAACAGCTTCACCAAGCTGGTGCTGGTGAACATAGTTTATTTTAAAGGGCAATGGGACAAGGAGTTTAAGAAAGAAAATACCAAGGAGGAGGAATTTTGGCTGAATAAGGTATGACCCTTAATTTATTTACGTGATGTGTTTATCCATGGAATATAAAATCTAGAGTCATATTTGAGCAAACGTACATGGTGGATAGCAAAGGTGGCTCTGAGGCTCTGATTTTTACCATCATTTTGTGTTGAGCTAATTATTTTGGTGAGCTAACTTAGTTGTCTTATGCGTCTTTTGACACGGCACGCTCTGTTACTTTGTTGCAGAGTACAAGCAAATCTGTGCCAATGATGACACAGCACCATTCCTTTAGCTTCACTTTCCTGGAGGACTTGCAAGCCCAAATCCTGCGGATTCCATATAAAAACAGTGACCTAAGCATGTTTGTGTTGCTGCCCAATGACATAGATGGTCTGGAGAAGGTAAAACCCTGCGTCTCCCCAATCTTACTTTCATTTCCTGAGACTTTGCGTCCCATTGGTTGTTTCTGGGTAAGCCTGGAAACAGGGCTTCTGATAGGGAGCCGGTGTCTGATAGTGCCGAGCGAAAATATTTCTCATTCTGTGCAGCAGCGATAGATGGATGTCTACGGAAGAGCATTAGATGGATGGTATCAGGTTTATTGAAAACAAGCAATACTAGAATATTTGGGGATGAACTAAAATGAGCATTTAAGGTCATACGGGAGTTCTAAAGATCAGCCACCATTCTGAGAAATGGTCCATCTCTATGCACCTTTTCCCCAGAAATCTGCATTTGCACATACAGCAAAATTTGCATCCCTGTTCAGCAGGCGATTAGACCTCCTGATTTTCTTTCTTGGGCCTTTAATTTCTTTTTAAAGATTTTATTTTTTTGGGAGCAGTTTTAGGTTTACAGCAAAATCGAGAGAAAAGTACGGAGATTTCCCATGTATCCCCTGGCCCTACACATACATAGCTTCCCTCATAATCAATATCATTTACCAGAATGGTAATTTTTTTTTAACCAAGGATGAACCTATATTGACACATAATAATCATCCCAAATCCATAAGACCTTTAATCTTGAACGCCTTGATTTAGTCCCTTTCATTTAAACCCAGACTAAGATATCTTCTAGAATGGGTCCAGTACATGGAAGCACTCAATAAGTGATAGGTACTATATTATAATACTAGATGCCGTTCTGCTGGTGTGAAATATCTCTAGTAGCATTATACATTGGAAAAACTTGGGACAGCAAAATGGCAATATGTATGAAAGCTTTAAGAGTGTTCATACTCTGACCCCAAAATCCCAGTTGTGGGGATTGCCTTAGGGAAATAATTCAAAAGAAAAAAAATTGCCTTTCTGAGTGAAATCAGTAATTTCTGCATTAAATACACTAGGATACCTAGTTTGAAATTCATCACCATCATCATCATCATCATTGTTATTTTGAGATCCACAGTATCTATCAGCATCTATCATGATGGATACATACTAGATGACTGTAAAATGAATGGATGAATATTTGGCAAAATCTATCATCTCGATGGACTTATTAATTTTATCAGTTTGAAGATATCCAGGAGAGATACAGACTTGTGAATAAGTTTACATCAAAACAAGTAACATACATTCAATGTGATTGCAACTATGTAAATATAGATATATAATATAAATTATATCAATTATAACATTTTAATTATATATAATTCATATAAATATACAACTTAGTATATGTAAATTGCATATCATATATTCATAAAAGACTACAGGGGAATAGTAAAAAATGAAATGATATGTATTAGATTGATAGAATAACTTATTTCTCATCTTTAAAAATTCATTTAATACTATTGAGTTTTCACATATACACAGATAATTTAAATAAAGAAGTATAAGACAAGTGCCTGCTATATAAAGGCAAGAGTCTAGTGAAATGAAATTTCTACTTTTATTCATTATCAAAATTAGTAATTTCTGATACAAATCAGTGTTACAGTGTTTCAACTTTGTATTGATAATCATACCCCCTTCCCCTCCTATTTTTCTTAATAGATTATAGATCAAATAACTCCAGAAAAATTAATAGAGTGGACGAACCCAGGGCATATGGAAGAAAGGAACGTGACCTTGCACTTGCCCCGGTTTGAAGTGGAAGACGGTTATGATCTGGAGGCTGTCTTGGCAGCCATGAGGATGGGGGAAGCCTTCAGCGTGTGCAGAGCTGACTATCCTGGGATGTCCTCACACTCCAGGCTGCAGGCACAGAAGTTCCTGCACAGGTCCTTTGTGGTGGTAACCGAGGAAGGCACCGAGTCTTCAGCGGCCACCAGTGTGGGCTTTGCCCTCACCTCAGCGCTGGGTTGTGAACATTTTCATTGCAATCACCCTTTCCTGTTCTTCATCAAGCACCAGGAGTCCAACAGCATCCTCTTCTTTGGTAGACTTTCTTCTCCTTAGGATAGTCATTGCTTTGGCAGAAAACCAGCATTGGAGTATTATTAAGACTACGGAAATAGTCCAGTCTTAAAAAAAAAAAATTGTTTTACTTGCTTGCATTCCAATCTTACCATCAAAATCAATGATTTAATGACTGTAATAGGCTGTGTTGTGTTTATAATTCTCCTTGAAAGTGAAATGTCCTTTTGTTTGTGCCATGTATGAAGTGAGTTAAATCAAGGCTCATTAGTAATCTCCTGTTGATTTCTTCTGAAAGTAAGTCAACCTCTTGTAGTTTTGTGCATTAATGGCAAGAAACAGACTCTTCAGTAAAGGATATGGACTAGTGTTTCTGGCAGTCCCTCTAGTTCTAATAGTGTGACATAATACACAAATAAAATAAAACAATAATTTATTCAATACACGTGTTACTTTTTTCTTTCTCAGCAGATAGTGTGGCCAACTGCACAGAATTTAGAAGCATATCAGCAGAACAAAAATTAAAGCTTAAAGCCAGAACAAAATAAAACAGTGTATCAGACAGAGAGGATTCCCATATTTTCACCCTCTCTTCTAATGGAGTATCTTATCTGTTGTCAGTTGTGTAAGCATTTTGATATTGTGAAACAAATGTGATTTAGAGAAGATAAATACTGTAGCCCATCACTATTTGTACCTGTCACTTTTTGAAGTGACAGTAAATATCTGGTATGACTTTTAGAAGAGTGTTTTCCTTCTTTTTTGCCCATTTCCATATTTCTGGTTATTTTGTGAGTGAGCTGTGGGCACTACCAAATAGTATTCTTCTTGAAGATGCTGTTTTAGAGGCTCTCAATCTATTGCCAATGCTCCTTATTGTGGGCTTACTCGACTTCTATTTTTCAGTTTTTAACAAGATCCCATTACTGACTTATTTTTTTAACAGCTCTTTTCAGCTATAATTTACCTACTTAAATTCATACATTGTAAATTTACAATTCAATGATTTTTGGTAAATTTCTACAGTTACGCATCTATCACCACAATCCAGTTTTGGAATAGCTCTATCATCCTAAGAAGTTTTCCTTATGCCTGTTCCCACCCCCAGTCCCAGACGACTATTGATTTATTTTCTGTCTTTATAAACTTTTCTTTGACATTTCATATAAATGGAATAATAAAGTATGTAGTTTTTTGCATTTAGCTTCTTTCACTTGGCATAATGTTTTCAAGGTTCATCTAATTTATAGCATGAATCAATACTTCATTCTTTTTATGGCTGAGTATTATTCCATTACATGGATATTTCAGATTTTGTTTATTCATTCATCAACTGGTGAACATTTATATCGTTTCTACTTTTTGGCTATTATGAATAATAATGCTATGAACATTTTGTATACAAGTTTTGTGTGGGCATATATTTCCATTTCTCTTAGGTATATACCAAGGAATGGGATTGCTGGGTCATATGATGTCTTAATGTTTGTCATTTTGAGGAACAGCCAAATTGTTTCCCAGAGTAGCGGCAACCATTTTACAATCCCATAGCAATGTATGAGGGCACCAATTTCTATTCATCCTTGCCAATACTTGGTATAACCTGTTTTTAAAATTTTAGCTGTCCTCGTGATTGTAAAATAGTATCTTGTAGTTTAACGGTGTCTTTTGAAGTGCAAATAGAGTCTAATATATCAACATTATCTTTGAAGGATAATGCTTTTGGTGTGTTTAAGAACTCTTTCCCTAATCCAAGTTTTCAAAGATTTCCACCTGTTTTCTTCTAGAAGTTTCACAGTTTTAACTCTTTCATTTAAATCCATGGTCCATTTGTGTGTGTGTGTGTGTGTGTGGTGAGGTAAGGGTCTAAGTTATGATTTTTTTGACTACAGATATATAAATTATCACACTATCATTTATTAAAAAGACAATCCTTTCTACATTGAATTGTCTTGGTACCTTTATCAAAATCAATTAACCATAAATATAAGATTTTATGTCTGGGGTCTCAATTTTATGCTATTGAACTATATGCCTACCGATATGACAATACCACAATGTCTTGATTATTATAATTTTGTAATATGTTTTGAAATCAGGGAGTATAATTACTTTGTTCTCTTCAAAATTGTTATGGTGATACCAGGTCTTCTGCATTTTCATATAAAATTTAGAATCAGCTTGTCAATTTATTTAAAAAGCTATTGGGATTTTGATAGGAATGGCATTAAACTAATAGACCAATTTGCTCAATATTGAGTTTTCCAATTCATGAACATCAAATGCCTCTTCATTTATTTAGTAATTTCATTTCTTTCAGCAATATTTGATAGATTGAAGTGTACACATCTTTTTTTCAAGGAATTTCGACAATTTTTGATGCTATTGTGAATGGAATTATTTTACTTTGTATATCAAATTATGTTGTATACCTTAAGTATATACAATTTTTATTAAAAATAAAATAAAGAATAAAAAGAAGCATGAATTTAAGATGTTTAAAGGAATTTAAAAGGGGGTGGAGAGTTAATAGGCTTTTTGTTGAGTGAGACTTTTTCTAATGGAGAAGAACTGTCAGCTGAAGAACTCAGAAATCTATATTCACAAAATCTCTGAGCATTTGGGACCAGATTCCTTCTAAGGCTTAGGATGCGTAGGCTAAATCAGCTCTGCTCTTTCCAACCACCACCTGATAGCCACTAAATAAACTGAAATATACTTAAAAAGGCAAGGAAGAAAGAGAGGAGGTGATTCATCCAAGTTATGAATAATAAGGCTTTAGGACGTACAGTGGATCGAAATGCAAGTAGGGATGTGGTGATAAGGAAACAGATATGACAGAGGTATCACTAACCATAGTTGTGGTTCAGGATCTTGATTGGCGCTTACCCACCAGCTACAGTTATGGGGCCTCTTCACTCCACACATCCTTGACCAAGTGTTCAGGATCTCTTTTTTTGGTTTTACAAGTATCTTCAACGGAGCTAGGCATGTCTACAAGTAGACGACCTTGGGGGAAAAAAAGCCAAGTGACACAGATGAGCAACATCGTATCTGGCAAACAGCAGAGGGGGTGCTGGTTAAGCCCTCTCTGGTGCCAGTCTGGGTAGGGTTGCTAACCATTAGCACCAAGTAACCATAGTACTAAAGGCCTCTGAAAGGTAACATGGTCCAGGCTTAGGCAATCATTTTAACTCATCTTTTAGCTACGGTAATCTGTGTTAGGGGTGGGAAGGCGGTCTGGGACTTCATACAAAGATGGGGGGAGAGAAGCTCTCTTGGGGGTGACTAGTTGGAATAGGATAATCTAGGTATTAGCCCAAGTCAAATGCTAGTCTTCTCACGATGTAGGAGGCTCTCCTTTATATAGTAGGAGAGGATGAGATCAATCCTGAAAACAAGTGATCTATAAAATAGAGATATCTATCATCTACCCACCTACCTACCTACCTGTCATGTATCCATGGAGAGATAACTTGATCCACTCTGTTTTCACAGTTCCACCAAAAAAGAAAACAAACAAACAAAAAAGCTGAGTTTTGTTACTGGGTACCTGAAGAATCCTGAGGAATCTATGACCTCCTTAGACAAAAATTTGAAAAATAGCAGGGAAGTTGGGACCAATGTTTTGGGGGATGCCTGAAGTCCTAGTTATTTTGGGGAGTTGATTAAAAATATTTTCTTCTGCTGCAGATAGTGGGAATGCCAATGGCACAGCTGACTTATTATAAGAGAACAGAAGTCTTGGCTGATATTCTTGCCTAGATAGAAAACCATCCATTATTACAGGGAAAATAAGAAGAGAAAACTCTCAGTTAAATCTTAAAAAAAAAATTCCACTTAAGATTTGTTTTTCAAGTGAATCTTTTGCTTCTTGTTCTCAGAATGAATTGTATAATTCACATCTGCTTCAAAATGGGTAAGTTGGTAAGATTTCATTGGATATATAATTGCAATTGATCAAACTCTGGGTATAAAAATGTGTTTACAGATAAACACAAACTCATCACAATGAGCTCTGGGCTCTGTGCACAGAGAAAAAGACACCTAAGATGACTGGAGTTTCAAATACTCTCTTACGCAAAGGCAGTTCAGGACAACATCGTTTTGGCTTCCATGGTGATGGATCACATTTGCAGAAGTATTTGGGCCAAATGTGAACTAATGCCTATGTTACCTTCTTTGGAAGCTCTCTGTTTCTGAGGGAAGAACAGGATGGCTGAAGGAATGGGTTGATGTTGTGGATGCATGGACTGTGGGAGATCAAATGGGAAGATACTTCTCTTTTTATCCTTAAAGATTTATTTATTTATTTTAGAGAGAGAGTGCAAGGCAGGGTGGGCGGAAGAGGGATTGGGAGAGAGAAACTTTAGCAGACTTCGTGCTCATTGTGGAGCCCAACATGGGGCTTGATCTCACTACCCGAGATCACAACCTGAGATCACCACCCAACCCGAGCCAAAACCAAGAGTTGGATGCTTAACTGACTGCACCACCCAGGTGCCCCAGGAAGATGCTTCTGAATGAGAACTCAGGAGACAGATTAACTGAATTTGATTCCCAGCTCCACCACTTATTAACTGTGTGACTTTGAGCAAGTCATGTAACCTTTTCTATTGCAATTTCCCCATCTGTAAAATAGGGAGATTACTCAGTAAAATAATGCCCTAGCTGGTTGGTTCAGAGATGAAATGAGATTGTTTATACAAAGTACTGAAGAAAATGCCTGGCACTTCAATAAGTGTAAGCTGCTGCTACTTCTTCTCCCTCCCCTTCTTCTTCCTCCTGTTTCTCCTCCTTTTCTTCCTTCTCTTCCTCTCCCTCCTTCTCCTGCTTCCTTCATTGTTACTGTTCCTCATTGTCCCTCAATCCTATACATTGTTATTATTTATAGTAACTGAATATGGAAATTCTATTAGTTTGTGCTCCGGCAGGCAAGAAATGACACATTTCATTAACCAAGGATTTTTGAAGATACTGTTTTCTACTAGCTTTTTATTTGGAATAATTTTAGATTTAAAAAAGTTGCAAAGATGGTACAGTGAGTTTCCATATACCCCTCTTCCAGTCTCCCCTAATGTTATCATCTCACATTACTATGGTACTTCTGTCAAATCTAAGAAATCAGCGTTGGTACATCACTGTGGTAGGCAGCATTCTAAGATTCCACCTGGTATACACATACCTTCTCCTAGTTATTCAATCAAATACTAATCTAGGTGTTGCTGTCCAGGGATTTTGCAGAAGCAATTAAGAATCCAAATAAAAAAAATAATAAAAAGAATCCATACTACTTGACTTCAGGAAAGGGAGATTATCAGGGTGGGCCTGGTATAATCACATGAACCCTTAAAATCTTGGTCTAGAGCTCAGAGACAGGGAAGTCAGAGGCAAAGTCTGAGGGATTTGACAGAAGCAAAATTCTCTTGCTGACTTTGAACATGGAGGATGCCGTGTGGCAAAACTCTGAGAGCTTTAGGACCTTAGAGTGACTCCTAGCTCACAACCAGCAGGTAAATGGGAAACTCAGTTCTACAAGTGCAACACATAAATTTGGCCAACAGCCCAAATTGTTGAGCCTCTAGAAAGGAGCACAGCCTGGCTGATAGCCTGGTTTCAGTGTTGTAAGTCCCCGAGGGTAGGATTTGGTCCCACTGTGCTAGGACTTCTGATTCATAGAACTGTGAGGGATTGTATTTTTGGAATTGCTTATGAAGTAACAGAAAATTAATATTATTACTACTAGCTGAACTCAAGGATTTACCTGGATTTTACCATTAATTTTTTTCACTAATGTCCATTAGCTGTTCCAGAATCCAGTACAGGATTTAACAAATGTATTTAGTTGTCATTATCTCCTTAGTCTCCTCTGATCTGGGACAGTTTCTCACCCTTTCCTTGTTTTTCATGACCTTGGCAGTTTTGAGGGTACTGGTTGGGTATTTTGTATTTGACTGACTTATTTTCTTATGATTAGACTGGGGTTCTAGGCTTTTTGAAAGAATATCACAAAAGTGAAGTGCCTTCTCGTCACGTCATATGAAGGGGAAACTGACCACATACATGACATCACTGGGAATGTTAACCTTGATCACCCGGTTAAGATAGAGTTTGTCAGGTTTCTATACTATAAAGTTGTTATTTTTCCCTTTTCATACTCTATACTCCTTGGAAGTAAGTCACTAAGTTCCACTTATCCTACTGGAGGTGAGGGGGTGGGATTAAGCTTCTTCTGGAGGGGAGAGTATCTACATATGTTACTTCTGATTTTTCTGTAAGATTCAGAAGAGACTTTAACAAAATTAATAATCGACTTTACTGAGGTGTAATTTACATAAAATAAAATTCACCTATTTTAAGCATAGAACGTGAGTTTTTGTAAATGTGTATATCCCTGAAAACACCACCACAACCAAGATGCAGAATATTTCTATCATCCCCACAGGTTCTCTTGTTCTGCTTCCTAGTCAACCACCCCCATAAAACCCCAGCCCAGGCAGCTGCTGATCTGCCTTCAATCACTTCAGGGTAGAGTTGCCATTTCTAGAGTTTCATTTAAATGGATTCATATAGTATGTCCTCTTTTGTGTCTAGCTTCTTTGGCTCAGCACTGTGTTTTTGAGATTGATCAATGTTGCTGAGATATCGGTAGTTTGTTACCTTTTATTGACAAACAGCATTCCATTGTATGGATAAACCACATTTTGTTTATCCATTTACCCATTGATGAGCTTTTGTGTTGCTTCCGGTGTTTGGCCACTATGCATAATGCTACTATGCACATTTGTGTGTGTTAATCTTTATGTAGACATATGTTCTCATTTCTTTTCATTTAGACATCTAGGAGTGAAATTGCTAAGCCATGTGATAAGTATATATTTAAATTCCTAAGAAACTGCCAAACTGTTCTCCACGTTTCATTCCCACCAGCAATGTATGAGCATTTCAGTTGCTCTGCATCCTCACCAATGGTTGGTGTGGCCAGTCTTCTTCATTACAGACATTCTAGTGGGTGTGTAGGTATTATCTCATTGTGGTTTTAATTTATGCATTTCCCTTATGACTAATGATGTCAGGCATGTTTTCACGTGGATATTGGCCACGTGGATATCTTCTTTTGCAAAGTGTCTGTCCAAATCTTTCGCTCATTTTTATTATATTGTTTTATAATTATGGACCTCTAATTGCTTTTAATATATTCTGAATAAAAGTTCCATGACGAATATATGGATTGCTTTTCTTTCTTCCATGGTCCCCCCCCCCCCAATCTGGTTTATTCTGTTTTGGGAAGATGGTCCTGAGAGTGCTGGGTGCCACCCTGTGCTAGAGGAGGGAGGGCCTGAAGGTCAGTTAAGGTCCATGGTGGGATAAGGGGGGCTAGGGCATGAAGCCCCTGGAATGTGGGGAGGCCAGGCAAAGGCCCAGAGGTAGCTGTAGTAGGCTGCGGCAGGTGCCTCTGCTGCCCAGAGTGGAAGGCACGGGGCTGGGACTGGGCGATGGCTCCAGGGCTATAGACCCAAGCCACACGGGCACCCCAGGCAGCAGGGCACAGGGTCATGTGACACAGAACATGACACAGAGGCGCACAGCTCATGAGTCACAGGCCTGAGGGACACCCAGCCCTGGCCATACACGTGGACACAGTGGTCGTGTCAGACCGCAGAACGTGTGGACTCGATGGCCACAGGGAACTAACCCAGGCCACGCAGTGCAAGGGATAGGGGAAGGGGGTCTTTTGGCTGGACTGCTCTGTAATCATGAGACTAGGGCAGCAGGGGCTGGGCTGGAGGCTCCTGGTGGCAGGCCCCTGGCCCCGCTCCCCGCGCAGACCCTATGGTGCTCAGTTAGTCTTCCACACTTACTTGAGCTTCCACCTCATCACAGATGACCAACAGAATGGCCACCTCCATGCAGTCCCGGCCCAAGCCCAAACATCAGTCTCTGCCGTCGTAGAATGCCTCGAGCCCTTCATCCCTCACAGTGCGCAAGCGCACTCCCACGCCTCCAGGCCGGCATGCCCCGCATCCGGGTCCTGAGCATCCCGGGGTATGTTCACGCGAGATCTGGGAGCGCCGCGAGAGCTGCGGGTCAGGGCCTCCTGGAGTTGACCCTTACGTACCAGCTGTTCCAGGAGGTCCTGGCTTGTTCCCTTCAGCCCTTGTTTCCACAGAATCTCTGTGACCCCCTTGAAAGAATCCTCTGGATTTGGGATTCAGGGACATCTGGTCGTGAGTGAACTTCACCATGATTATCTCCAGGAGGCACAGGACCACCTCGGCCTTGGCCCCAGGGCAGCAGGCGCGTGCTGTTGCCAAGGCGCCGGCGTGTGGTTGCTGAGGAATGGCGCATCCCGACCCGATGGCCACTTTGGAATGGAGCCCTGGGGCCTGAACCATCACTCACATGCAGTCCCGGAAGCCCAGGTACACCGGTGTGGCCGCTCGCATAGCTCCAGCTGCTTCTGCACGTACTGGGGGTGGGGAAGGTGATGCAGGATGCGATGCCGCCTCCAGGCCGCCTGTGGGGGATGGGGATGGAGGCCTCCAGGCTGCCGTGCCCACCGCCACCTTGTCCTGGCCAGGCATGGAGGGGCGGTGCGAGGTGAGAGACTAGCGCCCCCACAATGGGATGGGTTGCATTTTGATTAAGTCCATCCTGTTCATTACTTTTTCTTTTATGGCTTCTGAAGCCTCGCCGCGCCCTTTGGCCTTATTTAAGAAATCTTTGCTTATTTCAAATTTGCTAAGACTGTCTTGTGTTTTTTTCTAGAACTTTTATGGTATTACCTTTACGTTTAGACATGTGATTTATTTTGAATAAGTCTTTGTTAAGTAAGGGTTAGGGCACTTTTTTTTTTTTTCATGTGGACATTCAGTTGTTCCAGCATCATTTCTTGGAAAGGCTATCCTTACTCCAGTAATTAGTTATCTTGGAAACTTTGTGACATATACATATGTGGGTCTGTTTCTAGGTCCTCTGTTCTTCCACTGATCTATATATCCATCCTATGCCAATACCTCACCATCCCTGATAATGGTCCTTGTCCTGAGGTTTAATTTGTCTAGTAATAATATAACCACTCAGGCTTTCCTGTGACTAATGTTGGCATGGTATGTTTTTTTTTTATCCTTTCTTTTAAACTAGATGTGTTCTTATAGTTAAAGTTTTGTTTGTTTTTTAATAGACATCATGTAGTGGAGGTGTTGTGATTATCTTGTGAAGGTAGAATGGACCCTTCTCCAAAAAAATTGCATCTGACGATACCAGGTCCGCACCAAGAAGGTACTCAAATAATGAGGCTTTCTGGGCAGAGTGTGGCATGGTCCCAGACTTAAGTGCCAGGAGGGCTTTTATTGTGGTTAGTAGTTGGCCCTGGGTGAGAGTTCGTACACGAGAGCTTGCTTGGTTTGCACTTCCTGCAGGTGCCAAGGGAGGGAGCCCAAGGGCTTTCTTACCAGCTAGCCCGGATGGGGGTCAGAGGGAGAGAGCCCTGGGCCTCCAATGCTGTCAGCAATCAAATATTAAAAGTGGAGTTGGACTCTTTATTACATTGGGTCTTGCTTTTTCATACAGCCTGACAATTTCTTTAAATAGAGTGTTTAGATCATTAGTGTTTGCTATAAGTAACTTTGCGTTTGGGTTTAAATCTACCATATTGCCATTTGTTTTCTGCTTGTCTTGTTTGTTGTTCCCCTTTTCTTCTTTTATGATTGAGAATATTTAGTATTACATTTTATCTCCAAACTGGTCCTGCTTTAGAGTCTATACTGTGCATATTTAAACCTTCACTGACTACCTTCAGGAAATACTGTGTACTTAATTGTTAATGTGACAGCTTTAAGAGAATGTACTTCTATTACATCATCTCATCCTTTTTGCTATTGTAGTGACAGATTTTATATCACTGTTTCTTATAATTTAAAAATTTTTTAAAAGATTTATTTATTTCAGGGAGAGAGAGAGAGTACACACAAGCAGGAGGGGTAGAGGGAGAGGAAGAGAGAGAATCTCACGTAGACTCTGTGTTAAGCATGGAGCCTGTGGCAGGGCTCAATCTCATGACCCTGAAATCAGGACCTGAGCTGAAACCAAGAGTCGGAAGCTTAACCGACTGTACCACCTAGGTGCCCCTATTTTTCTGTTTCTTATAAACCCGGCGATAGATTGCTGTTGTTTTTGTTTTAAGCAGTCAATTATCTTTTAAAAATGAGTAAAAATGTCTTTTATATTTATCCACAGTTTACCATTTTGGTCACTCTACAATACTTTGTGTAGATCTAAGTTTCTGTTGGTATCATTTTCTTTAATGCTTGATGAAGTTTTGTGGGTGAATTCAAGCAACTCTTTGGCTTGTACAAGTATGGAGGTGATCTGACTCCTAAGGGTACATATGGTGGACCCATGGGGGACATAAAGTTGGACTTTTTCTTGCCTTGCTTGAGACTCCAAATTCCTGAGTAGAAACATGAAATAGCAAGCAAACATAATTTTAAACCTCTGGTGTTTAATAGTACAGCCATCAGCCACATGTGGCTCCATTACATTTAAATTAAAGTAAAAAAAGTCAGTTCCAGTATTCGTTATTTATTGGTGCGTAAAAATTACACTAAAATGTAGGAGCTGAAAATTGTAAACATTTCTGATCTGATGTTTCCTGTGGGTCCAGAATCTGGGTACAGCTTAGTACAGTGTCAGAGGCTGTATAAGAAAACAGAACCTCCTTTCTCTAAAGTTGTTGTAATCATCACACATTTTTTTTTTTTTTACTGTCCTGTGGCAGGATTCTGATGGGACGAAGCATACTCTCAGTAATTGTGGAGAGTGTAAGGGAAATATAATTAAAAATAAAGTCTTCCAACCTAGACATTCTCTTGACAAAGGTAATAGAAAAAGAAGACACTTTCATTATTGAATAAATATTAAACCAGAATGTGTTGCATATCACAAGCAATTTGCTAAGAGACTGTGAAGGCAGAAGGGAATCACATCCTGTTACATAGCCAAGCAGATGTAACCTATAACATAGAGATTCTGAAACAATAAACAATAACTAGTCCCCAAGAGGACTTCACAGCCCCATTTATCACACACAGTTCATCGAAGATTCATCTGGGAGCTGAGGTGACCATGTGTGTTAGCTAATTGGCTTTATCCAGAGGAAAAACAAACTTCTCCTATCTTTAAGATGGGAGGTAGTTTTTGAAACTTGGCCTCTGACTTAGGTGCTTACCCTTCTGCAGAATCTGGGAGATGGTGCTGGATCCCATGAAGTTTATGTTTCATGAGATGGTTCCCAGGTCCTTGAGAAAAGGCATTCCTCAAGCCATGAAGCTGACAGAAGGCTTAATTAGTCTTCAAAAGGATATAAATTCATTTCAAAGAGGAGAAAGTACTTAGAATTACAAATTTTCTTAGAGTTAATGTGAGAAAAAGGAAAGGAGAGGAATCAGGAAGAATTAAGCCAATTGTTTTAAATTTGTATTTGTTCTTACAGTTGTTGCATTGACCTTATGTTTTTTCATTTTATATTAGGGCAATTAGCGACAATCTGATTGTCACAACTGTCACAACTGTCACTTAAAATTTTCTGTAAAACAGTGTGGTCAGTAATATACTTTCAATTCTCTTTCTCTTTGCACTCATTACACTGTTTTCTTTATCATTATGTTTACTCTCTCGAACTGGTAATCCCAGATGTTTGGAAATAGTATCCACCAAACCCATTTATTAGAATTACAGAGCACAGAAAATAGCAAATCCTTGGAGACTATAGGATAATTGCAGAGTATACTGCTTTATTTAATATGAGTCATGTCTTATTCTAGCAGCAGTGATTTATTTTGTGCTCTGTGTTCCTGTCTGGTGAATATGTATATTAATGCATATTATGGTACTGCTCTAAAGCCATACTAAGATCACACTAGATCCTTTAACGTATTAATCATAGTTATTTTAAATTTTCTCTATGATTGTTCCTACATCTGCATCATATCTGAGTCTGGTTCTGTTGATTGAGTTGTCTCTGGACAGTGCGTTATTTTTTCCTTTGTGTGTGTTTGTGGGTGTGCATGTCTCATAAATTTTTATTAAATACCAGACTTTGTGTGTGGTACAGTAGAGACTGAGGGAACTAGCATTTAGGTCTGGAAACAGGCATGCCTCTTCTGTTATGCAATTAGTGTGGAATATGGAGTCTTTCTAGGCAGGATTTGAACTGAGCTTGGATGTAGTTGTTATGATTGTCTTCAGTGCAGTCCTGGCTTAAATTCCTGTAGAGTTATTTTGTGTTTAGGTTGGAGGCCTGATTGCTGGAAAGTTTTTTCCATGTTTTTGCTCCACCCTCAGCTTTCAGCATTCCTATGCTCCTTGACCTCAGAGAGGGACTTTTTGTCTGCGTGGTGCCAGCAAGCCTGGGTTGAGAAGGGTAGTTTTCTCTCTCCGGAGACCAGAGACTTCTCATGGTCCCCAAGTAGAAGAGAGTTTTTTCCTTTTGCCTTACGGAGTTGTGTGAGTCTTCACCTCTGCTATGGGAGTGATGGGATTTGCTGCCTTGTCTCAGTGGCCAGAGCCTTTTGGTTCGTGAGGGAGAAGAATCAGGTGTGGCTTTTTGCCTTTTCTGCTGGTGGCAGCTGTATTCCTCCTGCAGACCCCCACCACTGAGGGTGCCCTGCCCCGTCTTTCTCTTGAAGCCCCAGTGAACCTCAGCACTGAAGACTGAGCAAGTATGAACTCCCCCTTTGTCTGTGGCTTGCAGGGTTCTGAGCCCTTGTGCTGCTCACACTTGGCCTTCAGTACTTGTCTGAACGTAACTTGTCCTCCTCTGAGTCGTGCTGCAGGCAAGCCAGTGCTGTGTCTGTCTTTCTTTTCTTGGAGATGCTTGTCTTTCCTTAGATTTCAGACTGGGTGGTTGCCTTGCAACTACAGCTCTCTGATGGGTTCAGGAATTTCTGTCTCGTCCAGCTTTTCCTGCTAGAGTGGAATAGCATTCTGTCTGGCTTTCTCCATCACAGTGGAAGCTGGAGGTCGTGCAGTTCCCTGAGATACCCATCTCCTCTGTGCTCCTGAGCCATATCGGGCCCAGGAAGTTTCCTGCTGCCGACCCTGCATGCCCAGGTCCTGTGGCAGGTATTTCCAGAGAAGCCATGCTGTTTTCTATATTCAGAGTGAGGCTCTTTCCTGTGAGAAACGTGTTGCTGCTGAGCCCTGGCATTGCTCTTCTTGCTGTTTTCCTCACTTCCTCCAGGGCCTCCAGGGACCTAGCTGCTTTCCTCCTCTGCAGCCTTTATAGGAATTGTGAGGCTATGGGTTATACCTCCCCCTGACTACTGAAAAAGGAATTTACAGATGTTTCTATTCCTTCCTTTCCTTTTCCTTCCTTCCTTCCTTCCTTCCTCCCTCCCTCCCTCCCTCCCTCCCTCCCTCCCTCCCTCCATTCCTTCCTTTCTTCCTTCCATCCTTCCTTATTATAATTTGCACAGAAGGGGGAATAAGATCCTGATATACCGGTATACACTATATACTGATTTACTTTTCATTTTGGAAATCCCATTTTAATTTTTTCTGTTCTTTCATTGACCAGATGAGTTTCTCATCAACAATTTGATATGTGAACTTAAGCAACAGGAAGGAGTTCTCAGGGATAACTAGATAGAATTCATGGTGTGATTCCCTTTATAAATCAATACATTGGCATCCTGGATTTGAAATATGTAAATCAGACAGTTCTGGGTTTGGGTCATATGAAACTCTTCTCCAGGAAGCATTTCTTGTCCCTCCCCAACTATTCTACCCAATCCAGGTTTCCCAGAGTGCTTGGTCAAACTCTTTCATACTACCAGCTATATTGTATTGTATTGATTTTTTCCTGTATATATGAATCTCCACTGCTAACTGTAGTCACCTTTGCGTGCTCAGCATATAGACCAGTGTCTGGAAATGCAAGTGCTCAAAAATCTGATCAGTTCCTGGTTCTTGCACATCTTACATCCAGTGTTCCATCTACTGACTTCTTGCGGGAGTAGGGAGACAGCATCTAATGGCAATTTATCAGTGAAGAATGTAACTGTCCTAAAGAAGGTGGCTATGTTTAACTGCCACATAATCTGTTTGGTATGAGCTACAGTACAGTCAGCAGGGGGCTTGTTCATGATGCCAGGGGTGGGTGAGTCTGTAAATGGATACCCTCTGGTTCATGCAGTCACTGCTTTCTGGCGACAGCAGATCAGGATAACAGAAGGATGGGCAACATGACATGTAGCATTAAATTGATCAAGCCAGTTGGGGGGAAGGAAGCAAAGTGATGAACCCTAGTTCGGAGTCAGGAAGAGTTTCCATCCCAGCCCTGCCCTGATTTGACTGTGGTCTCAGAGAAGGCAGCTTATTTCTTTGGAACTTTATTTTTTATTGCTTAAATGAACAGAATTATATAAATGATCTCTACATCACTTCTAACATTATATGGGTGGCTACTCCCTATGAAATTATCTGCTATCTAATTTTATTGGAAAATCATTCAGACATGAAGACGGATTTTTAGCAACAGAAACACATTTTGTTCATGTCCATTTCTGACCCTTCTGTGTGCCAGCTTTAGGGTCAGACAACTGAATATAAATCTGGGCTTTGGAAAAAGGTATATGGCCTCAGGCAGGTTAGTTCATCTTTTTGGGCTTCAATTTCTTCATTTTATTTTATTTTTTTATTTTTATTTTTTTTAAGATTTTATTTATTTATTTGACAGAGAGAGAGACAGCCAGCGAGAGAGGGAACACAAGCATGGGGAATGGGTGAGGAAGAGGCAGGCTCCCAGCATAGGAGCCTGATGTGGGGCTCGATCCCAGGACTCTGGGATCACGCCCTGAGCTGAGGGCAGACGCTTAACGACTGAGCCACCCAGGCACCCCAATTTCTTCATTTTAAAATGAGTTTTTTAAGGTTTTCTACTTTATTGAGCCATTGCAAGGATAAATAGAATATGTGCTTATTAAAGAATCTAGAACATGGTGTGCATCCAGTTGATATTAGCTGCCATTTTCTTTGCCATCATATCACCACCACCAGCCCCAACACCACCAGCAACAGTAACAGCCACAGAAGCATCTTCTAACTTTGCTGGGAAACCAAATCATGGCCAGCTTCTCCTTAGCCACCATATTGGAAACTAAGCTGCTGTTTTATCAGCTCTGAAATGTTATTGGATTCCAGGTAGAGCAGCAGTTCTCTCCCTTGACTTATATCTCTACATTAGCATTTGGAAGTGAGTGTTCCAGGGCACCAGTATGTATATTAAGCCATCAAGGGTGTTTGAAAGTTCTGGCTCACTAAGCTTACACACACTAATCCCCTGGATTTTAAAAATATTCACATATGATTGTATATTTGTGATGCATTCTGCATCTCCAAGCAGATTTCACCTCATTGTCATGGTGAAAGCCTGTCCCTGCAGGATGTGTTGGCAGAATTGCTGGTTTTGAGCTGTCTCAGCGTGCATTGCCTTCGAGGTCATTGATGTACCACTCTTGCAATGGGCATAAACATTACCACAGAGAGGTGAAAATGCAGGTAGTGCTCCATTTGTCACGTGTAATTTATCTTCATTTCACTTTAGTCTGACTACTAAAAAAATGTACTGAAAATGCAAGCTATTGTTTTTCTTTCTTTTTTTTTTTAAGATTTTTAAAATTTATTTATTCGACAGAGATAGAGACAGCCAGCGAGAGAGGGAACACAAGCAGGGGGAGTGGGAGAGGAAGAAGCAGGCTCATAGCGGAGGAGCCCGATGTGGGGCTCGATCCCATAATGCCGGGATCACGCCCTGAGCCGAAGGCAGACGCTCAACCGCTGTGCCACCCAGGCGCCCCAAGCTATTGTTTTTCTTAAAATTATTGTTAGATAAAAACTATAGGTAAAAGAGTCCTTCTTAGGGAGAAAACAACTGCATTATGAGTCTCAAGTGAAATATGAATCATCTTGGGCAATATTTTGGATTACGTGTGTTTCTGGTTTCCACCCATTTGGGTAGACAATGATCAGGAACAGAGGCAATACAGTCTTAGGTGTTACGATTCTAGAAGGCCAGGGACTGTCCCTGGGTGTTTCTGTGCTCTGAGACAGCCCTGTCCCCTGGGGAATCACACATATACAGCCACTTGGGAGGGTAGAACCCTCAGTGAATTCTGGTCTCTTGTATCTTTTATAAAATGTCTTCCTGAATTTATGAGTTTGCCTTTTTTATGGATCCTTAAGTTTTTTGGATTTTTAGTTTTCTGATTGCCCACCAGCTATTTTCTGACTGATCTCAGCTACTTCCATGGAATATATTGCTTTCATACTGCTAGTCTAGTTCCAGACCTTCAACTCTGCCTTGATTGTTAACATTGGGTCATTTCCCCAAGTTCTGGCCCACTTGTGTTCTGAATTCAGTTCCCTTATTCTGGCCTTTAGGATGCATGGTTTATTTATTTATTTTTTGGTCATCCTGTATATGAGAACCTACTACCTAATCCAGCACGGCACTTTGTAGGTACAGAATAATTGTTTGTTGAATGGCCTACACTATACTACACACGGTGAGGCAGATAACACATTTTTTTGATATTTATTATGTATTTTTTAATAGAAATACAAATGAATTCTTAAAGAACAAATAAGGGGCTCCCAAGGGACTTAGGGGAATGACTCAATCATTCATTAATTTGTTGCATAGTCGCCGACCACCTGTGTGTGCTCCAGGTGTACAGCCTAAGCAATTCTGACAGACACCCTGTTCTGATAGAGTCAATAGGATTGTACATTGAAGGTTTTCTCCAGAAAAGGATGATACCATTTCATAAAGGAAGAATATATCTATTCTTCCATTGATAAACAAATAGTTGGTGAGGTGTGGCTTTCATCTTTGACTATTGTGAAAATTGTATCCAAAACGGACATAAAAATAGCTTTAAATTTTAAAATAGCATATTTTATCCAATGATACTTAATGAAAAATTATCTAGAAATGAATTTTCTTATTAAACTCTTTCAAATCTCAAATTAAAATTTAAATATAGTAATTTTTAATGTCTGATGAGCAGTAAAGGCAGCTTGGTAGATCACACATTGCAGAATTTTATTTTTTAATTTGAAGTTTCATGATGCTTCTTGCTCCATATGACAGGAATACTGGCATGTAATTAAATAGGGTTAAATGTATATGAATAAATTGCGAATTGGCCCAAAGTTGCTCTTAAAAAGATACTTAATTTTTTCCACTCACGTACTTCCAGAGGCAGTAGTCACTATGTTTTGTGCAGTTCTCTTCCTTTTTCTCCTCTTCCTCTTTCTCCTCTTCCTCCTACTCTGTCTACTTTATTGAGGCATAATTTCCATAAAGCAAAATGCACACACTGTAAATGTGCACATCAGTGCCTTTTGGAAACATAAACACCTGTGTAACCACCAGCTGATTAAGTTGTGAAGCATTCATTCCACCAGAAATTTCCACCGGAGTCTTTTACCATCAGTATCCTCCCCAGCTTCAGCCCCAGGAAACCACTAATCAGCTTTTTGTCACCATAGGTTGGACTCCACAGAGGTGGAATTACTTACATTACCTGCTCTTTCTGTCCTGCTTCTTTGTCCTAGTGCAGTGTGGGGAAGGTTCACTAATGCTGCTGTGGGAGTCAGTAGTGTTTTCCTTTTTATCACCGAGTACCATTCCATTGTCTGTTTATCCATTCATCTGCTGATGCAAATTTGAGTTATTTCCAGTTTTTGGCCTCTATGAATAAAGCTGCAGTGAACATTTGTATATAGTCCTTTCGCGGATACATGTTTTCTGTTCTCTGGGGTAAATATCAGGGATTGGAGTTGCTAGATCACGTGTTAAGTAAATGTTTATATGTTATAAGAAATTACCAAACTGATTTCCAAAGTGGTTGCACCTTTCCCTGTTCCCCACCAGTATTATATGAGAGTTCTTTTTGTTTCATGTTCTCGCCAACACTTGATGTGGCTGGTTTTTAAAATGAAATTAAAGTTTTGGCCACTCTACTAGGTGTGAGGTGGTGTTCTGTGGGGGAGGACCCTTGAAAGCATAAATATCCATTCCTTACAAAACTTTTAATTTGATCATTTATTTTTTATCAGTATGGACTCATTATATTCTGTTTTATTCAATGAGTTAGAATGCATTACTTTAAAAATAAAGATACAAGATTTGAGTTTTCTATCAATTTCTCTGCATATGGCCACAATGCAGGGGTAGTTGGTTCTCTGACTGGCCTAGAATATAGGCAAAGCTTCTCAGTTCTCATAACGAGATATCAGCCATGCCCTCTACTTGACTTGACTCTAATGCCTGTGAGCCTTTGTCATAACTTGTTTGCTCTTATAACATTCCTTTTGAAAACCCAACTAAAATCACAGTAGCCAAACTATGGAAAGAGCCCAGATGTTCATCGACAGATGAATGGATAAAGAAGATGTGGTACACACACACACACACACACACACACACACACACGAATATTACACAACCATGAAAAATGAAATCTTGCCATTTGTGACAACGTGGATGGAACTAGAGGGTATTATGCTAACCAAAATAAGTCAATCAGAGAAAGACAGTTATTGTATGATCTCACACATACGAGAAATTTAAGAAACAAGGGGAGGGAAAAAAATGAAACAAGATGAAACCAGAGAGGGAGAAAAACCATAAGAGACTCTTAATCTCAGGAAACAAACTGAGGGTTGCTGGAGGGGAAGGGGGTGAGGGGATGGGGTGGTTGGGTGATGGACATTGGGGAGGGTATGTGTTGTGAGTGCTGGGTATTATATAAAACTGATGAATCACAGACCTGTACCCCTGAAACAAATAATACATTAAAAAAAAAAAAAGAAAGAAAACCCAACTAAAATAACAAGTAGTTGAAAGTTGCAATCTAAAGGGATTCCAACAATCAGTTCTTCAACCCCCCCCAAACATTATACCAGTTTAAACTTCATTGAATCATTAGAAATTAATTCACACCCATGGTGACACTGTGAGTTTATTGTTTAAAATTTTCTTTTAAAATGTACTTCAAAGTCCCAGTCCTGGGCTAAACTTCTGATCTTCTCTTTCTTTTCTTCATCCTCATTAGGTACTCCAGTGCCTCTTGTTCATCAAAGTAACTGCCTCCCACCTTGCCTTCCCTGCCCAGCTATTCACCGCATAGTTTATAATGTTGCCCACTCTCTCACCAGTCTGTGAGTTCCCTTGACCAAATCTCATATGGGGAAATATTTACTTCCTCTGCTCTGTTCTTGGGCTGCTGAATTCTGCTGAAGAAAATTTAGACCTTGCTCAGATCCTCCAAAATTTGTGTTTTATGAAATCAGTGGGGATTCAGTACTGACTGAGAAGGATTTTGAATGAATACAGTCCCTTAAGCAAAACTGTGTTCTAAAAACTAAAAATTGTCAATACCTGATGTTTGTATATTGACACACTTCGAAGTCAGTTCCAGGCCCCCCTTTCTTATCACTTTATACTCTCTCCCTAGGATCTCATTCTTGCTAGTAGCCACCTATTTTTTTTTAACCATGTTTTAGAGTTCCTGAATAAACATGGTAAAACTTTTATATTGAGCATGACGCCTTTAGGACTTCAGATCATATCCTGCATCTGAGCTCTAGACTCATATGTTCAAGTGCATCCATTTGGATGTTTCAAAAGTAATTAAACTTCAGCAAATACAAATCTAAACCCAGGATCTTTTCTTCTCTCCAAAACAAAATCTTCCATTCAACCCATTGGGTAGGCCAGAAACTTGGACATCATTTTTGGCTTCCATCTCTCATTTCCGTCACATATGTTGCTAGAATCCTGTGCATTTTACTTTCTAAATAATTCTTACATATCTGTTTTCTTAGTGCCACTCCTGACATTCTAATGGCTTACTAATTAATCTTACTTTGTCTACACTGTTGTTTCCTCTCATCTATTTATATCGTGATAGCCAGAAGTATATTTTAAGCATTCAGATATGATGATCTCATTCTCCTCTTTGGAAAACAAACAACTGAAACCTGTAGTGGCTTTTGATTTATTTTAGGATAAAATAGGAAGTTGTTAACATGGGCTAGAGAGCCTTTCATGGTCTGGTATCAACCTACCGTCAGCCTTATGATGTTCTGTTCCTACGTTGAATATTCTTTTTAATATGACAATATATTTCTAAATTATCTTTCATATGTGTGGTAAGCCACTTGTACTTTATTGAAAGGAGAAAAAGGAAAAGCAGCAAATAATATGAAGAAATAATTGCTTTATTGATAATGTATAATAAAAGAAATTTAGACATGTAAGGGTTCCAGATACTACCAAAATTCAAACAAATGAGGGTATCTAGGTTAATAAGTTTGAATAGTAGGTAAAATTTTTGAAATAGGCAAAATGATTTCAAATTTAGTAGAAGAGTGTTAAAATATCCTTTTATCTTATATTGAACATTTTGTCCAAAGGGGAATTATCACTGGGAGATGAAATAGTTTACATGTGTTTGTAGAAGGGGAGAGATAGACAGACATGCTATTTCAACCATTACATTCTTAGTGACTATGAGATTGGATTGGAAAAAGAATTAAAGAGAATCTGTTGTTTCTAGCAATCCATGTACTGGAACAACTGTGAATTTCCTCCTAAGTAGTGGCAGGCGAATTGCATCTAAGGGGAAGAGACTCTGCCTAAGAAGAGGATGCTGTTGGTCTTATTGTGCTTGATGAAGAACAGGAAAGGGTGATCACAATGAAAAGGATAAGCCGGTGATGATTTCATTTGAAAATCTACTGCCGTAGAGCTTGCGGCCGTCGTGCCCTCTTCAGTCACCTCCACAAAGGACTTGTGTATGACTTTAGACACCAGGAGATTCTCGTTTCCTGTCATGCCTGAGAGGTTGGCTGTCTGTGCATTGAAGACATCCACCATCCCCAGGGCTCTCAGTGTGTCCTTGAGGTCATAGGTCTCTTCCAGTTTGAACCGGGGTAAGTATAAATCCACAAAATTATCGCTCATGTTCTGTGAGCTTGTCCACTCTATTAGTTTCTCAGCAGTGAGTTGATCTTCAAGCTACAGCAATGGAAAAAAGGAACAGCTGACGTGATTCTCATTGGATGTCAAACACGATTTAACATTGGATCAAATCGTAGAAAACTTTTATTTAAACAGTAAATGCAAATGCAGAAGATTCAGTTTATCACATCTGAGCAGGCAAAAATAACAGAGTCATAAATATATATTATACAATTGAAAAATGTATTATATATTCATGACTGTGTTATATATGTGCATAAATATCTATACATGTGAATATATGGATATATATGCACATATGTGTGTATACAACAGAATTATTAAATAAAGTTATTTTGTAAGAGATGAACTATGTATCTGTATTTTTTACACTCCCCGCATATGATATGCTTCTTTTTCAATAGACTTATCTTGTTACTATCCTTGTGGACATAATTTTGTACACCCTAATTTAAATAATTTTTATAGTGTAGGCACTACTTTTATTCCTTTTTCTTGCTTGACCTATTTGTAATCATTTCTTATATAGATATGTATTTCTCTAATTAAGTTTAAATTTTTATACAGTATTACTACTAAATTGATATTCAGTGTATATATTTTTACTTAATTGTTACACAGTACTACTACTAAATTGATAATCAGTGTACATATTTTTACTTAATATTTTTAAAGCATTCGCTTTGTGTCAGTCCCCAAGTTAAACTTGGTAATACAAAGATGCACCAAAATTTTGAATTTTTCAATATTTTGAGCTTCTGCTGTCCAAAAGCTTTTGCCTTGTTGGATTAGTTACTTTAGGTTAAAATCCCAGGACTGGGACTCCTGATGTCATTGATAATGAGGATTGCTGAGCTGGAGTGTGAGCACTGTCATGGCCCTTCTCATGTATTGCTGTATTACTTTCCCTGAGGATCTCTAAATCCCACTCTTAGCACAGTATCTTATTTTGGGTGTGGCAAGTTCACTGTGACTTTAGCAGCATGACTGGCTGTTGGAATCTTTGGAAACTGCCATGTTTGGAATGTTAATGCGCCAGATACTGTTGTTGGTATTTTTATATATTAACTTTATTATAACACTTTTAAAAGGAAAATTATAATCCCCTCACACACCTTCCCCCCCCCGCCCCCCAAACTCTGAGCAATGAGGCTCCAAATGACTCTTGAGCTCTTAGGGAGAGAATACTTCCAAATTGAAAAGTAGGCATCAAGATAAATCTGTTTGTCTACTGTTTACAAAACCACTGTGATTTGATATTTTAAATGTACCTTTTGTTGTTTCAATTTGCTTGTTTTGTTTATGAGTGAGCTTGCAAATATTTCCAAGTGTCACCTACATATGAATGTTCATTTCCTTGTCTTCAAATGAATAGACTGGAATATGTTAGATGTTCTTACGGTTGCATAATATTAATGTGTGTGCTTGGTCTGTTTCCTCTGAACTGACATTCCATAATTTCATCAGAATATTAATAGGGCCTGTGATGTTGAGATTTTCTGTATATTCTTCCATATGACACTGTGATATCAATTTAAGATATTTACTTTTTGGAACACGCAGGATACCAGGTTCTCCTTAACAGTTCTTTTTTAGGCTGTATGTAGAGAAGAAACTATGTACTCTGTACTTGAACTGTCAACTACCATCACCAATCTGTGAGCATTGCTTCAATGAACAGCCTATACAAACATTGAACTACTAGGAAATCAGGCAAATAGTAGGAAGAATTGGAGGTACAAGATTTTACCTTCTGCAGACCATCCACTTCATCTGGTAGCAGCAATATCATGCTTAGATCTTTGCCTTTGTATGGTATTTCCAGGATCTTGGCTTGCATGCCCTCCAGTGAGCTGAATTTAAAAACGTCGTATTGTTTCATCATTTGCACAGGTTTGCTTGTATCCTGCAGTAATTAATGTGGCAAACAAATGCCAAGTGAGGCATTAGTCAAAAGAAGATTATACTATTGAGACACCAAACACATCCTCCTCTAAGAGACGATATGGGAAATTTGTGAATTAGAAGCAAGAATTTCTTCGCGTATTCCTATCTAAATGAAGTAAGAAAATAAAACAAGAAGAAAATACAACCATGACAAACTTTATTTTCTACCTGCCGTTGTACATGCTATCAGATATGAGTTTAAATTTAACATTCCATTTATAAGTGTGTTACAATATTTTAAATAAATTACAGTACCTTGTTCAGCCAAAATTCTTTCTCCACAGTGTTTTTTTTATCAAATTTTGTGTCCCACTGTCCTTTGAAATAGACGGCATTCACCAGAACCAGAATGGTAGACGTAAGAGAGTCTTTGGGAAACAGATTCTTGATTTTTTCTGCCAAAGAAAGAAAATCAAAAGTCTGCTGTGAAAGTACAAGTGGTTTGTCTGGAAGATGCTTTGGAAGTTACAGTGGATCATTAATTATTCACACAAGTCACCAATTTAGGGACTGTGAGCAGTAATTCTCAAGGTGCAGCTTTCCTCAAGGCACCAGCCTGATGGAGTTAGGTGGGGACACCCCTTCTTGTCATGGGAAAGGTGTTCAGATTCTCTGTCTTTGCATGACTTCAGTCGTTTCACACGGAATATGGATACATTGATTTCAGCTACCCTTGCGGCAAATCTATTCCCACCCTCCCTCTCTCCCCGAATTCTTCTCCACCTCCATTCTTCATTCCTCTCTTCCTCCCTTCCTTTCTATTTTTTCACCTTTGGGCTTACTACTCTGAGGAAATAGGGCTTGATTGTTCTTTAGGACAAATGGCATGAACTCTATTACCTGAAACACGTGCCCTGTGCTGTCAGACAACACTCCCTGGGGTGTCTTCCTCTTTATTCTCTGCTTTGAGAATTTAAAGGATGTGAACCCAAGATGGGGTCTGAGCAGAGTTTTGGGATTCACAAAGGTATTGTCATTTGTAGCCCTGAGCAAACACAGATTGCCAACTGTGTTTCTTTGTACTTGTCTTTCTTTTATACCTCCTGGGTTTCCATTGTTGCTTGTCACATTTACCTAGATCATTCTGTCATCTACAGTGCGCTCCTCCAGGCTCTCTGCAAAGCCACCTCCCCCACCCCACTGGCACCCCGTATGGTGTCAAGAACAGGTTTTACACACAGCGGGGACTAAAAAAAAAGTGCTTTTTATGGGTGATCTCTCGTACCCTACCGTGAGTTTGGCTTTCCACCCAGGAATTAATCTTCTTACGAGTTTCTTCTGCAGCATTGTTAAAATCAACTGATTCCACAGTGGTTAGGTAAAATTTCTTGATGTTATCCATGTATTCCTTTGACGTGGGAAGGAAGAAAGGAAGAATTAAGAGTAATCAGTAATTATGTGTTCCTAAGTTAGTTATCTTCAATGTGGACAAAAGGTAGTACAGGAATCTAGACCCTGAAGAAATCTATTTTTTCTTGCTCATGCATATTTTATACAGTTAGCGTGTGAGTAATGTGAAAAGGAAGTACAGGCTGGCACAAGAATGAGGTCTTTGAAAGGCAATACCTTCTGGATGTAGGCTGGGGCAGAAGAGGCTGTGGGTTGCAAGCTGCAAAAGCATGATGCTCTAAAGGAGATGCTGTGCTTCTGGGACTCCTCAGCAGTACTCTCAATCCATAGGGTTCTTGCTTTTGCTTATATCTTCCATTCTAGGCATTCAGTATTCCCTGGCACTTTCCCCACTTGCCTTAGAGACACCAAGCCTGCCCTCTCATCAGTATCCCATTAGCCATACATTTCCTGGGTCATTGCCCACCAAAATTTACACTGTGTGACTGAATGGTGTCAGATCATTGGGGGCATCTCACGACTTCCTTTGCTACTGAACCTCCTCTTGGGTTATGGAGTAATCCCTAAACTCACACTTGATATTGGTGGATTGTCAGGGTCTAGGACACTTCATTTGGTATCGTGGAGGCAAGAGAGTCTTGTACCCTGTGTGAATGCTCTGCACGTGAGTCAGCCAGGTTCACCTGCCTCAGTCTCTCCCATTTGGTCATTGGAGGCCATAGGTCCCAAGATTCGTATTAAAGATGTGTTAGACCACATGAAACTTACTTGAAGAAACTGGAAATTTTTTTCTCCATAGAGCTTGTTGGCGATGTTCAGTTCATATGCATCAGTGGGTTTCTTTAATTCGGTCAGAAGCTTTTGAAATTGGTGGTGCACATTTCCCAAATTTTCAACCTTAAAATATCAAAAAAATAGGCTCATTGCATTCTCTGTCAATGTAAATATAAATACTAACCCCATGTAAACTATTAGATCCAAAGCTAAAGTTTTTGGCAGGCCACAGATGATGTTCATTGTTATTCCCTGGTTTTTGGTGGATTTACTTAAACATTCTTCAAAATCCTTACGTTTAGTCTCCCCCGGGAAATTCTTCCTGCTCCAAATAATCCAGTCTTTTCACCTTTTAACTACAGATGCAGCACCATTCTTCCATTGGATTGTCTTTTAATGGTACAAATAGCTAGGTTAAGCTTCCCAACTAAACTTATGCTCCTTAAGGGCTAGAGGCACATTTCATTTTAACAGCCATTAATATTATGATAATGTTGAATTTGTATATTTCAGTTACATTATGACATGAAGCCCTTTACACTCTTAGATTGTATTTCTTCTAAAATCTGTTGACCATGATCTATAGCTCTTTACTAATGATGTCATACTCTTAAGTGTAGGAACAGCATGTGCCTGGTAAGGGCTTTACATTGCTATCTCTAAGTCTTTAATCCTATTCAGATGAAAACAAGAGACTCAGAATTAAATAAACTTTCCACAGAGAGGCAGGTAGCAGCACCAAGTTTTGAATTTAGGCCTGTCTGAATCCAGAAACTTCTACTTGCTAGCTAAGAGTTTTGGACCTTAAGGCTATAAATTACATACCTCATGTAATCATTTTCCAAAATATGCTTGGATGTGTTAATCCCATTTATGAATTAATTAAAATTATATTATTTTAGCAACAGTGTTATGATTACTGTAATTATTATTATTCTACAATAATAATACGTAAAATTTATCAGGGTTTCCAGTAATCTAGGCATTGTTGTAATGTTTTACATCTCTGTGTATGCATTGAGGCAGATTCCTTTATTATTCCCAGTTTACTGGGATGAGGTCATTGTGCCTCAGAGCAGTTGTGTCTTGTTCATGTTCCTTATTGGTGAACAGCAAAGCAGGAATTTGAAGCTCTTTAGGCACGGTGCTGATCTCCCCTCAGGAGAAAAAAGTATGAAATAAAAAAGTATGTAATATGAAATGAGATACAACTCTGTCCAATCTATTTTATCTAAGATTTTCCCTAAAAATGGACTTTTCACAGTTTATCTAAAATTCCTGCTTTAAAGTATGACCCTCTTGAATATGCAATTCTCCTTCTAGACCCAAGTCTCTGTGACTCACATGATCTGTTGTAGTTCTTTCTTTTGTGTTCTCTGTGGCTTCATTAAAGTGAAGGACCTGGAAGAGACAGGAAGTGGGGTACGAAAACTACTCAAAAGATCTGGAAATAAATAAAAAAGAAAAAAAAGAAAGAACCCAAATCCAAACAAAACAAAACCCCCAAACCAAAACCAAAACCAAACCAAAACACTAAACAAAGGAAACACAGAAAACTTCAATGTAAGCATTTGCTCCTTGAAAAACCACAGGAAAGCTGGTTCATCACCAGCCACTTCAAAGAATCCTGTGTCATTATTCATGGCTGAGAAAACATGAAATGTTTTGCATGAATTTAAATAGTGCATCACTTCTCCCATTACTCTTCCCTTTAAGCCTTGCCTCTGTTGTGCGATTGTGGGAGTTCATTCCAACTATCAGAGGAAATCTAGGCACAGGGAAGCGAGTGGGGCAGGGCCTTGGGGAGGGCATGTGCCCCTACAGCTCTGTGCTCACAGTGCTCACAGCTAACAGAGAAATCAGTCTAAGCTGTTACAGTGGGTGGGAAGTGGACTCCTACCTTCTCCATTTCCAGTGCAGTATTTTCTTTGGCTCCTAAGTAGGTCATGGCTAATGCTGATGAGATGGAGAGAGGGGAGTAGAAGATGTTGTCATCCTTTTTTGATGTTTTGAACTGTTGGAACAGATCAAATGCGAAGCGGGTGTTTGCTGCACTGAGTGAATTCATGGTGACCTTGGTGCAATCTGGAACTCCTGGAAAAGCATGAGATTCACTTTATGACTTTACTGAAGGGAGGGTGAGTCTGTAATGACATTTTCTTAAAAGAAATGACTTATATTTGGATTGTAGGATTCTGGCAACTCAAGTTTTTCTTCCTTCTACTTTTCAAGTCTCTTTCAATGTATCTATAAATTTCATAATTAAACGACTATCAAAATTACTATGTAAAAAAAAAAAACTTTTGTGAAAAAGTAATAGAACATCTTTATCTTTCTTCCATAACTGGCAGCACAAGGCCTGGGTAGAAAATTCACTATTACAAATACCAACACAAAGATTCAGCCTGCTCCCATGAGGCACCTCTCTGCCTTTTCCTTTGGGGTTCTGTGGGTGCCAGAGACCCCCCTCCCCACCACCACATGTGTGCCTAAGGGAGCATTTGTTTAATCAGAAATAAATTAGATAAAGGATAAATCAGAGGAAGAAGGTGTTTCCGTTTTACCCTGGCAGAATAAGTAAAATACGGTCACACAGATTGCGATAGATGCATGATAGAAAACACACCATTACCACCATGATTTTCAGAAATGACTCCTGTTATTGAGCTGGAGCAACTGGAGGCACATACCTGTGTTCCTGAAGGAAGCAGAGGTGGGCAGGGAGTCTGTCAGCCTGTGTGTGGTGAACAGTGAGCTCCTAAATATATAGCTCTCTCCTGCCACCTATTCCTCGTTGTGGTCGGTATTTCAAGTAAATCAGCTTTTGATTTCTTAACCAGGCTAACCATCATGTGAATCAACTCAAAATATTTATGAGAATAAAACATGAGCTTTCTATTACTGTACTTCCTTCTCACCTGCAGCAAAAAACTGTGGACCTGCAATCATTGGATCTTATGAAATGCAGGTAGGTGTCTTTCTAATACTGATGAGGATACAGTTACAACTTCCTCACATGCCCCTGCCACATCCACCCGGAAATCACCCTTGAAGAAGTCTTCTCTTGGTTTTGGATGTCCCTCAGGCCCACTTCAAACATAAACAGTAAAAAAGGTTACATTTTCTATCTCAAGTTCCGAAAGGGCTCATTCAACCTGTCGATTTCCTTAGTAATTATTCTTTATAACCAGGAAAATAGCTCGAGTTCTTTCTAAAGTGCTACTGACACGGTGACTTAACAATGGAGGATGGGGCGCCTGGGTAGCGCAGTCGTTAAGCGTCTGCCTTTGGCTCGGCGTGATCCCGGCGTTCCGGGATCTAGTCCCACATCGGGCTCCTCTGCTGGGAGCCTGCTTCTTCCTCTCCCATTCCCCCTGCTGTGTTCCCTCTCTCGCTGGCTGTCTCTCTGTCACATAAATAAATTTAAAAACAAAACAAAACAAAACAAAAAACAATGCATGGAGGACAAGAATCTATTGCCTTTCCCAAAGGCTGTACCTCGATAGCTGTCTTCCTTGTTACCACACATGCCCCCTTGCAGCCGGTCCCAGATTTTCCCTGTTTTTTAAGGTCAGTGGGAAGTTCATTTACCTTGCAGTGTTAACATGCTCACAAGGGGAATGATGGGTAAAAACAGGGAACATCTTGTGTGGCAGCATTCTAGTTTTTTATATAAATATGAACTGAAAATAAATTATCTGAACTCCAGAATCATGAAATTTCTCTGTCATTTGCCCTTTAGTATACCAGCTTCATATTCATGGACTGGACACTTACTGCTTATAAGAAAAAACGAGACAAAGGTGTTCTTTGAATGCGATGGTTAATTCTGCTATAGGAACTTTATTCCCTTTATGTGAATGGTGTTCCCACAGGTAGAATAATATTAAAAACTTGACTTTTACCAAGCAGTGATAGGCTTTCACCCATTTACACCTTTTACAACTTGTTAAGGGAGGTCCCTTTGTTATTCCCATTGCACAGAAGAGAAAAATGAGGCACAGAATGGTTGAATAAAAGGTGCTACCGGTAGTGAATTGCACAGGTGAAATATCAGGCAGGTAAGCTGGCTCAGGAACCTGCAGGTGTATCCACTACCCATAGTATGTTAGACAAACTCTGGGTTTGAAATGACATACCTCCTTGTGTTTAAATGAAAAGAACCTTTTTCTTCTGTACTCTCAAAAGAGGTCATGTCCTCCTACAAAATCAGAAGGGGTGAGATACAATCAAATACTAAGCCCCACAGTCACCAGGAGAGAAGGCTGGTCTTCCGATGCCCTTTTCGGGCTCCATCCTGGGACAGCCAAGAACAGTGGGTGGGGAAAGATACCCAGGTGATTTCCTCTGAGCGTGAGGCTCAGAGAGAGAATCACATCATGCCCAACCCTCCCTTCCCCCAGACAGCTATATTAAGCTGGGATTTAGTAGAAATGGAGAGGGAGGGAGAGAAAAGAGGCAGACATAAGAAAGTGTTTGTCCCCAGAGTACACTGTACCCTGAGGTGTGGCTATGGCAGGGTCGAGGGTAGTGGTTGTGGGACATCTAGCCCCACACCTGGCCTGCCCCGGGGGTGGGTGTTTGTACCATGGATCGACTTTTTAATTGAGATGTAATTCACCTACTATAAGGCTCACTTTTTTAAATAATAATTTAATAATAATAATAATAATAATAATTTTTATTATGTTATGTTAGTCACCATACAGTACATCCCTAGTTTTTGATGTAAAGTTCCATGATTCATTACTTGCGTATAACACCCAGTGCACCATGCAGTACGTGCCCTCCTTAATACCCATCACTGGCCTATCCCAATCCCCCACCCCCATCCCCTCTGAAGCCCTCAGTAAGCCTCACTTTTTAAAAATGTAATAGTCACTGGTTTTTAGTACGTTGACAAGGTTGTGCAGCCATCACCATCATTTAATTCTGGAACAATCTCATCACCCCCCAAAGAGACCCTGCATAGTTCTCCCTTACCGCAGTCTCTGGAAACCACTAACCTACTTGTTCTATGAATTTGTCTATTCTGGATATTTCCTATAGATGGAATGCATGACATTTGGCCCTTTGTATCATGTTCCTTTTACTTAGCATGGTTCATCCATGGCATAGCACACTGCAGCATGTAATGGTGCTTTATTTCTGTATATGACTAATGTTCTGTCATATGAGAATACCACTTTCTGTAATCCATTCACGTGTGAACCTACATTTGGGTTTTGTTCACTCTGGCTATTGTGAATGATGTTGACATGACCTTTCATATAGAAATTTCACTGCAGATAAATGTTTTAATATCTAAGGTGTATACTTAGGAGTGAAATCAGTGTGTCATATGGTAAGCCTGTGTTTGATTTTGAACTGCCAGACTGTTTTCCAGTGGCTGTGCCATTTTATATTCCCACCAGAATATGATGGGGTTAGGTATGGGAGTTCTGATTTCCAGCACGCCTCTCTAGCACTTGTTACCATAGTGAGTCCTTTCTAATACTTACCGTGGACAGGGTCTTTTGTCTCAGCACATCATGAATTCACAGGACGATTCACTACAACAAGGACCCAGAAACATAGAGGGTGAGGATAGGAGGTAGAGGGTGAATGGGAATTTTGTTTCTAAAACTGAAAGTTTTTTTTCTGGCAGATCTCCTTACGCCCTACGCCACGCTGCTCTTAGGTCTCCTCTATCACTCTGTGTGTAGTGAATCCCCAAGTGGGATTATTATGTAACAGATCTCTACTGGGTGAGGGTAAGGGAGGAAGCAGACTGTTGGGGTTTTGATGAAGGAGTAGGTCCAAAGTTAGAAGAAAATGACGAGAAAAAGACCCATGGTGAAAAATTACAAACATGGGAATAGGAACTTCTCTGTGATGGTTGTGTCACCGGCCGTTGTCACCAGATAGAAGTATGGGTTCTTGGAGCAGGAGCAGGAGGGGTTTCTTTGGGCTCCAAAAGAAAGGGACCTGACCCCCATAGGACAGAAGCAAGAAACTTGGGCTGTGCGTGGAAGGAAGAAATTTGGTGACAGAGTGGTATAAATTAGCCTTTAAGGGAAAGGCTGAAATCCCCCGAGACTAAGCTGCTAAGATTTATCATGCAGAAGTAGAGTCCGAGGGCAAGGGACTCTATAAGGACCAGGAGTTTGCTTACATTTAGAAAGAGCTTGGGATCAACTAAGAAATAATTGTATACTTCTGTTCCCAAAAAGTGTTCCTGGCATGTAATAGACAGGATTATGACATCCTGATGTCATACGGTGTCACAAATCACTCAGCCATCCTCAGAAGTTTTTGCATGTGATTCCTTGCCACCTTGTGTCTTTGGGTATTTTCTAAATAATACACCCAACATCATTGGTTGCAGGAATCCAGAAACCCAATAAAACTTAGGAGAAACATACACTTTTGGGAACCATCCTGCTATTTCTCATGCTTTTATAGGTAGGTTAAGAAATATCTCCTTGGTTTTCCCGAACCTTACTTCCTTGTGAAGGGCGTGATTTGTTAAATTGCAAATCCTTGGGGAATTTTATTTCTTCTTCCTTCTTACGAAGTATATGGTGTGTCTCTACGGGGAAACTGGTTAGTGGAGAACGATGAATATCCAATGATAGAATATCTGCCAATTACTCTGTCCCCTGCAGAAACAGATACAGCTGTGTATGCATTGAGTTACATCAGAATGGGGTTAATTAGCTTTGTAAAAGGATTTCACAGAGGAGAACTCATTCCAGTACGATTTATACAGACATTAGTTAGGGAATTGGTCTCCTGTGTAAGTATATCATGGATGACAGATTCATATGAGCTCCGCCTTTTCTCCCATTCCCACACTTCCAGCACCACCCAGGACAGTCATCCTACTTTCAACTGAATCCATCACTGTTCCTTGTTGTTCTCTTAATAACTACCTACCTGATTCATGTGGGCATTCTGTTCTTTTGCCAAGAAACACTGGTGCAGGCTCTCCCCTTTCCTCTTCCTCTTTGCTTTATGTGAAATAATGGATGTTCCTGTGACTCCATGTCACTGGATCTTTACTCAGAGGCAACTTGTCACTCTCCCATCTTGAAGCCAGGAAACATGGTCTTCTTTTTCTTTTATTTTCACTGCCTTTTCTAACCATTGTTTTTTCCTGTCTTCAATGCCCTATTTTCAGTTTCCAGCCGTGTGCTATGTCACCGCGTGCCCACCTACCATCTTGTGTGTTGCTCCTTACTATTCATTAAGTCATCTGTTACCTCTTCACCCTTTTATGGATTTAGCTCTTCATCCTAAATGCTCCCAGTATTACAGGTGACTTCAAAATTTTCATTTCATAGTCAACAAATGGAATATATTCTCATCTTATTTTACATTTGTTTTAGTTGAAGCTCATTCTTTGTGAAAATCTCCTCATGTCTTTTGCCCTTTTGATCATTGGATTCATGATGTTTCTTACCTGTTTGAATATGCTCTTTGTCTAAAGCAATATTGATTGTTGTTAATGCTGTCTCTGGAGTACCAATGGAGAGGAAAAATTCTAGAGGGGTAAAGAAACTTGAGTACATGGGATGTGGGTTTGCTGGGGATTTTATTTTGCTTTTCCAGTTCTACTCTTCAGTCTTTCAACCTCCTCTGGGCTCCAGGAAGCTCAGTTGTAGGGCGACATAATCAGTGTCTTGTCCTCTGACAGACACTTGCATTTGGCCATTGGGAGGCAACAAGTCACCCAGCTTCCTCTCAGCCAGGTTGCCAAGGGATGATTGCATTTCTTTACCAAAAGCCACAGATGCTATTGGGCAGCTTTTTCTGTAGCTCCAACTGTTTCCCTGATTTTGGTAACCACTCCTCCCCTTACTATTTAGGTCTAGGGGTGGCGGTGTCTCCCCACTGTTGCTCACCTTGTACTATTCACCGTCCTTTCTCGGTTTCTCTTAGCCCTGACAATACTTCGTATAGTTTCTCTATCAAACTTTCCTGAATTATCCACTTTGTGTCATTTGTTTTCTGCTAGGCCCTTGACTAATACAGTAAGTAAATTGCTTTAGGAAAAATATCTTCAAATGGAATTTCTGGAATCAGGGTACTCACATACTGAGGAGCACATGTTGAGAGGAAATGGGGCACTGGCATATGGCCTATATTAGCATCAAGTTATCACCGATGGAGGAAAGACACGAAGTGCAGGTGGAAAACAAGGTGTTGGGACATCAGGTGGCTGTGGTGCTAAGTTGCTGTAACAACAACAGTGCTTATAAAGATTGTGTGATCAGCTGCCTACTTATGATGGGCCTGGGAAATTCAGTTCCAACTGAAATCTGAAAAACCTTTTCCATGGATCTTGACAAGTAAATACTGAAAGCTAGAATACATTCACAGTGTTAAGATGCTTCATCTTTCTAGGAAAATGCAATTAAAACAACAATGAGATTAACACCAGTAACGTTTAAATACTTAGGATTGGTGTGGTGTGGAAGAAGAGAATTATTGATGAAGTGCTGGTGAAAATGTTAGGACAACTACCTTGGAAATATTTGGTGGTATGTGCTTCAGATTCAGCCGTTCTGTGTTTAAATATGTACCTTAGATGTACTCACATGCTGTGCTCAAGAAGACGTATGTAGGGGGGTTAGTGGGCATACAGTTGGCAATAGCAAGAAGTAGAAACAACTTAGATGTATATTAATAGAAAAATAAGGAAATATTTATTTTTTCCCATAATATTTATAAACTAAGTTCATATAATGGAATATACTACAGCAGTGAACATAAATCGGTCTTCAAGCGTAATGTGCAGTGGAGAAAAAATCATGTTGAAAAGGATGTGTAGCTATCATTTTTTTTTTGCAGTGTGGGTAGGAAAAGTAGGGAGATTGATCATTGGAATGTAATTCTGGGGAACTAGGGGGCACACCTGCTTCAGAAATGTAGAAATGTCATTGGGTCTTATATAGTGCCTATTTGTGATTGATGATAATTAGCATTCAGAGTCAACTGCTCTTACATAATTTGTAGAAACACTGAGCCACATCAAAAACATCTGTGGTTTGTCCTTTCAGGCTTGAGGTTTAGCCAGGTAGGTGCAGATTGCTCATCTGTTTCTGAATCTGTTGTACCCTAACCCCATTATGCCCTGTAAACATTCTTGCTGACGTCCATTGGTGGTTTCCTCATAGCCTTCTGATGGCCCCTTATCCAGTCCTTGACAGTGAATTTTCTGAATTATTTGTCACCGTTGACTTATCTTCCTTAGGATTCTGCCTTTAGTTCTCCACATCTCTGACCCCCTTCCCACTGCCACCCCTCAGATGCAGGTCCTTCTCTTGGCGGGTATTCTGCAGGCGTTCCCTCTCCAGCCTACCTGTGCCATCTTGCCACTCTAACTTCAGTCCACGAGTCCATTTCTGATTCATTCCTCTCAGTTTAGGGCTTTCCCTCCTTCCTTCCCTTCTCTAGTGCCATTCATACAGCCCTTCCTTTTCATTAGTTTTGTGTTGATATTTATCATTTTGGTTGATGGATATTTTACATAATTTTAATCAGCCCTATTTTAAAATTTCATTCTATACCTTTTAATCTTATCAGAAAAATTACACTGCTTTCCACGTCTTCTATTATGGGGCTCTGTTGATGTTTCAGTAGAATAAGCATGTCTTTGGAACACATGGTGAGATAATTTTTTCTGTGCACCAAGTCCCGCAGTAACCAGGAATAACTGATTGTTGGCTGCTTACATTTGGGTGAATGGTTCTTGAATGCACCTTCATTTTGAATTTAGGGATGGTTACATAATATGTTTGACCATCACATTTTTAAGGCTTCTGTAGTGACCCATCCTCCAAGCAAAGCATTCTTAGTTATTTTCTATGACTTAGTGGTAGGCTAAGTGAGTGGTCTCCAGCACAGTGCCAGAAGCAGGGGCTTACTGACAAGGGAAGTTTGCCAAGGTTCCTTTACATTTGGGTGACAAGTGACTTGGTAAGCCTCCTACCTTGAGCCAAAATCCCAAGGCCATCCTATCACCATACACTTCCCATCTCATTACCTGTGTAACAAGCCTCTGCATTCCTGGAATGACCCTACCTTTCACATCTGTCTCTTCAAGACTGCCAGGAACAGTTATCACCTCCTTCAGTTTCCCAATTATGCAAGCAGGATACAGTCTGCTTCTAGTAATTATATACTGCTGCGCAAGAAACTCCTGACCTGGAATCATTACAGCGATGTCCTCCCTACACTATGAGGATCACTTGACAAAGCCGTTAATTAGTTGTACTTTATGTAAAAGAACTCTTCCTGAAATTCAGGGCATTAAATTGAATTTTGGTCAGTACTAATTTGATTTACAATATTATTTCAATGATTTTTGGAAGTATCTGTACTTCTTCGAAAGTATTTTTTTAAAAAACATTGTTGAAATACTTGATGCTTGCTCTGTTAAATTAAGATAATTCAGAAATGTAGACAGGAAAGTAGAAGAGGGAACTTCTCTTCCACTCTCAACCAGGATAGTAAATTCCTAGGACTACCATCATAAAGTACCCTCCACTGTGTGGATTAAAATGACCAAAATTTATTCTTTTACACTTCTGGAAGCTAGAACTCTAAAATCAAGATGTTATCAGGACCACGCTCCCCCTGAAGGCTCTAGGGGAGAATTCTTGCCTCTTCCAGCTTCTGGTGGCTCCTACTGTTTCTTGGCTTGTGCATTCAGTCTCTGCCTCTGTCTTTATGGGACCTTTTTCTCTGTGTGTCTCTTCTCTTCTTATAAGGACACTGACCACTGGATTAGAACTCACCCTAAGCCAGTATTACCTCATCTTAACTAATTATATCTACAGAGTTTCTATGACTAAATTAGGTTACACTCTGAGATACTTGGTAGACATGAAGTCTTGAGGGGGTACTTATTCAGTCCACTGCAGTTAACACTCCCATTAGCTGAACTAAAAACTTTTAACAGGTGAGTAGAAACCATCTAGCTATTTTTCCATAAATATAAAACACACACTTGTATCCATGTGATCCTAAATAAGCCTGACCAGCCTAGACACTGGGTAATCCATGGACACCAAACTGTACTTCTTCATGATTATTGACTGAGGATGATGGGGCCACGAGTGTAGGTGTTAGGACTGACACAGCAAGTGGGCAGGCCATAGCAGTAGGAAGGACTTTCAGCAGCCTTGAAGGACCAGCCGGATGGTGTCAGGCAGCTGAGGTCATGGCTCCTGTGGTGCTTATCCAACCTAGGCCTCATGCAACAAGCTGAAGAGGAGCTGCGCTGTGGCTTCCCCATTATGTTTTGGACCACTTCCGGTGGCAGCAGTTGAGAGAGCATGGAGGCCCTAATTTCAAGGGTGGACATTGAGAGAATAGTAAAGGAAAGTAGCACGTGGCAATGTGAGTAGACCTTCCCAAGGCTTTATAGGAGTGCTAGTTCCAAAAGCAAGGTGTGTTTAATGATGGACCACTTCTGACAAGCCCCCTTTGTCAGATAGTATGTGTGATGTGGTTAGAGGATGAGAGGGAGGGGGCCAGGGCGGGGGGAAGACTACACATGAGGAGGGTGTGAGTAGGGAGGTGGGGAAGGAAGGAAAGAGAGAAGGAGAGAAGGAGAGAATGAATGCCACTAAAGTGGACAGTGGGTCATGGAATCTTTACAGCTGACTGTTCTAGGGAAGAGAGGATTCTTCTAACCCAAACATCTTCCAAAACAGCAGTCTTTAAATTAAAATAAATCTAAAGATGTCCCCAGAAACTTTTATATGATAATTTAAAAATCTAAGATGCATGTGTTCTCCAAAATTTATATGCCAAGAATTTCCTGTGTTCACAGTGGCTGGTTTCCCAGTTCTTCCACATTTTACAAAAGAAAAGCAAACTTGTCGCCTACTGCAAATCTTACTACAGTGAAATGCCCAGGAGCAACAAAGACAAAACTCTTTTAATGATTAATCAAGATACTATAGGTTCACCCATAAGGCTTCTGCCTTCCCCGGTTTTATACAGACTCCTATAAACTGTGAAGAATGGAATGTCAGGAAGGGAAGTATTTTAGCTCATATTGAGTTGTTCTGAATTAAGAATATTTATAAATGAAGTCAGGATGACAGTGGGAGTAATGGAAAATTTTTCAGTAACACAGCCTCTTCAAAGCTTTGACTATTATTGAGATTGTGTTCCTCAGGAGACCAAAGCAGAAGAGCACTTCAAAAGCTACGAACACTAAATATGATTTTTCTACTTATTGTGACAAATTCTTTTCTTATTCCAGATACTATTTCAGGCACAAGAAAATACCATACTAACTGGACTATTTTACTGGGTTATGTATTTTTAAGATACATTAGGTCAAACTTATGAAATTTATTTCAGATATGGTGTGCATTACTCAATTAATATATAAAATCTATTTTATCAAATCTCATCATGACTATTTCCTTCTGTGAAAGTGAATTCTCATTTTATTTCATTCCTAAAAATGGTTGATGGTTCAACCTGCTACTAGCTAAGTCCAAAATTTTGTGTTAGATGCAGAACCAATGAATTTTTAGCACTATATATTTTTATCTTAGGTAAAAAAGCACAGGGAAATTTTGTTATGGTTTATCTCATTAAGAGATGCTTCTCCAATTAAAAAATAGCATCTGTATTTAATAATTATGTATCAAATTTTTAACTTTTTCTCCAGTTTTATACTAATAGTAAGTGTAGTGATAGACAAGTCAATCTAAAAAAAGAAAACATTTAAAGCAATAGGATCATGGGAAATAACATTTTATATTTTAAATTTATAAACATTGTTATTGGAGAGAAGGATGACAAAGTTATCAATAGAAGACTTTAAAATATAAAAATATTGAATTAGGATAAAAATCTTTGAAGAAAGTGGAATGGAAATATAATTTCCATGTGAAGAAGAATGATTTAAGATCTTCAAAAATTAAAGGGCTTGTTCATGTATTTTAAAAATGGGTAAATAGTAGATATTATGGTTAAATTCCATTGGATGGATTTGAAAGAGTGATGAAATAGTTTTATTTTTAAAATAATAACATTCATAATATGACACAAGTTATATCCTTTGTAACTGTATTTTGGCCAGAATTTTAGCTTTCAACTAAAACGTGGGGCGAAGGTTTAAACAAAAGTTATGAGTTGTTCTTGAGCAAAGGTTTTGGAGATCACTGTTGCAGGATTCAGATCCGTGGTATTGCTGTGTGCTACCAGGTGCTACACATTTCAGGCAACACCACTAGTGACACTGTGTGGCAGTGGCTGCAACAGCAGGTCAATAGTATGAGACTTCCTGGGGACAAAATAGATTTCTGGTGTTTCTTATTTAAAACAAGTATAAGACTCACTATCCCCCTCCACATCTCAATTTGTTAAACATTGTGTGGTTCTTAAAGTTGTTAAGAGAGGGAGGATCCAGGAAAGAGAATGGCATCTTTAATAGGATGGTGGATGGATTATATTTCATCTGATTTTAAAGAGGAATGTCATCTGATTTTGTATTTATCAAAGTCATAGTTTCTCCCAACAAAGGAAAGCTCTGGGCTAATTGGCTTCACAGTGAGTACTATGAGATATTGAAAAAATTAACACCAGTCCTTTTCAAACTTTTCCAGAAACTGAACTGGAGAGATCACTTCCTAAGTCATTCTATGAGGGCAAGCTCGCCCTGGTATCAAAGCAAGAGGGACACTATGGAAAGAAAAGTAAAGACCAATATCTGTTATAAATATTGATACAAAAATCCTTACAAAGTGCTGACAAGCTGAATTCAGCAGCACACTAAAAGGATTATACATCATGACCAAGTAGAGTTTATTTCTAGAATGCAAGAATAGATCAACATATGAAAATCAATCAATGTGCTACACCACATTAACAGAATAAAGGGGAAAACACCATGTGGCTGTTTCATATGATGTAGAAAATCATTAGACAAAATTCAACACCTTTTGATAGAAATATTCATCAAATTGGTCATAGAAGGAGATTTCCTCAACATGATAAAGGATATTTATGAAATACCCACAACTAACATCATATTGCATAGTGAAAGACTGAAATCTGTTACCCTTTTTCCACTTTTACTTAACAAAGCCAGAACAGTTAAGCAAGAAAAAGAAATGAAAGGCATTCAAATTGGAAAGGAAGAAGTAAAATGATCTATTTAAGATGATATGATCTTGTATGTAAAAAACCCTAAAGATTCCACAAAAAAGTCTGTTAGAACTAATAAATAATTGAGGAAATTTCTAAGATATGAAATCAACAAACAAAAATTGCTTGTATTTTTATATTCTACACAAGAAAAATCTGAAAAAGAGATAAGAAAACATCCATTTACAAGCGTCAAAAAGAATTAAATACCAGGAATTAACTAGGTAAGCAAAAGATTTATAGAATGAAAACTACAAATCATTGATGAAAGAAATTAAAGAAGACATAGATAAATGGAATGATGCCCTGTGTTCATGGATAGGAAAGCTAACATTGCTAAAATAACAATACTATTCAAATCTATCTACAGGTTCAATGCAATCCCTATAAAAATTCCAATGACATTTTTTTCAGAAACGGGAAAACCCATCCTAAAATTCATATGTAGTCTCATGGCATCCCCAGTAACTAAAACCATCTTGAAAAAGAAGAATAAATTTGGAAGTTTACATTTTCTGGTTTGAAAGCATACTACCAATTTATAGTAATCCAAACAGTGTGGCATAAAGACAGACCATATACCCATGGGGTAGTATAGAAAACCTGGATATAAACTTTTGAATATATGGTCAAATGATTTTTGACAAGGGTGTCAAGACCATTTAATGGAGGAAAGGACAATCTTTTTAAATAAATGGTGCTGGTAAACTGGATATCCGCATGGAAAAGAATCAAGCTGGGCCCTTCCCTTACACCATATATAAATATTAAGTCAAAAAGGTCAAAGGCATAAATGTAAGAGCTAAAACTATAAATGTCTTGGAAGAACACATAATGGAAAAACATGACATTGAATTTAGCAATGATTTCTTTGATATGCTACCTAAAACCTAGGCAGCAAAAGAGGAAATTGATAAATTGGACTTGACCAAAATTTAAAACTTTTTTGCATCAAAGGGCACTATCTAGAGAATATAAAGCAATCCACATAATGGTAGAAAAACATCTGTAAGTCCTATATCTGATAAGGGATTAATACCCACAGTATATCAAGAACTCCTACCACTCAATAACAAAAACTCAAAACCCAATAGAAAAATTGCAAAGGACTCAAATTGACATTTTTCCAAGGAAGATATACAAAAGCCTTCCTGGAATATAACAAATATGGCAAGAATGTGGAGAAAAATAGAACGCTGTGCATTCCAAGTGGGAATGTAATATGGTGTGACTGTTGTGGAAAACAGTTTGAAGAACCACCATATTGGTGATGGCTGCACAACAATGTGAATGTACTTGATGCCACTGAATTGTAGAGTTTTTAAAATGATAAATTTCATTCTATGTATATTTTAGCTCACACACACAAGTCATAATTTCTGTTTTAAGCTGTTCTCCTAACAGTGTTTCCCAAACTTTTTATAACATCTTGGGTCACCTCCCTCTTACATTTCCCTCAAAGATTCTATTTTCTCTCCTTTCTAAATTCTCTACTCATCCCAAAGCTTTATCATTTTCATTTGATGTCTTTTCCTCCTTTTCATTAAAGAAAAAAGAAAAGGATATTATTTTGGAACTTCTTCAATTTCCCATCATCCTCTAAATTTCAGACCTATGTGCCTCTCACTCTTCCTTCTTCTTCTTGTCCTCTTGTTCGCATCTTCCATTTTCTCAAGAACTTCTTTCATTAGTAACACACCTTTCCTAAGTGAGCCTCTGTCTCTAGTGGACTCCTGTCCTGGTGTAAATATACTGAAACTCTCTCATTCTTTTTTTTTTCACATGAAGATTTTTATTGAAAGGAAAGGGCTGAGGTTAGTAGCCACTGGTAAAGAATTATTTGTTTTCCATAAAGGAATCAAAGAGAACTTGATTGGCCTTTTTATTTATTTATTTATTTATTATTAATAATATTTTTTATTATATTATGTTAGTCACCATACAGTACATCCTTAGTTTTTGATGTAATGTTCCATGATTCATTACTTGCGTATAACACCCAGTGCACCATGCAATACATGCCCTCCTTAATACCCATCACCAGCCTATCCCATTCCCCCACCCCCCTCCCCTCTGAAGCCCTCAGTTTGTTTCCCAGAGTCCATAGTCTCTCATGGTTCATTCCCCCCTTCTGTTTACCCCCCCTTTCTTCTTCCCTTTCTTCTCCTACTGATCTCCTACTTCTTATGTTCCATAAATGAGTGAAACCATATGATAAACTCTCTCATTCTTAAGCAAGCAAACAAACCACTTTCTTCTAGCCACTCCATGCATAAACTTCTTTTGTCATTCAAAGTTTTGAGAGTCTAGATTCCAAACAATCACCGTTTACCCCCACTGCAAATCTAGGATCTTTTCCAATATTTCAGCAGGCTAATCTTTGCTTAATTTTGTCACAGACTTTCAATTCCTAATCTATAGACATTTCCAGAGTTTACATCTGTAGAAAGGATTCTTCTCGTGTGAATCTAAACCTAAATTAGTTTAACATATCAAGTCTGGTTTAGCCTTTCTGGGTATTGCTTATCTTTTTTACTAATGTTGATTAACAGATGGTGCAAAAGCATTGATTTTTAAAACTGCTGGTGCCTTAGTGTGAGTCAAGGCTATAGCCCCAAACCATACTAGTATATGGATTCTCCACTTAAAAATACACACACACACACAAGCACGCACGCACGCATACACACACAAATGCTGTTTTTGACTTAATGGTCTCTTTGAATCATTAAAATATTTAATTGAAGATTTTATTGAATCTACGTTTGAGTACACATCACTTAAAATTAGGTGAGGTCACATGGGATGTATGCATAATGTAACTTTTAATTTTTTTCTTAAGTATGGGGTTATTCTTAAAAACATTTAATTAAGAAGTGTTCTGCTCCCCCCATACTTTCCAGAGACAGTAGTTACTATGTCTGCTTTATACAAATCTCTTCCTATTCCTTATTGTTTATCAATTTTATTGAGCTATAATTTACATAAAATAAATTCATGCATTATAAAAGTATAGTGCAGTGACTTTAGACAAATGTAAACCCCTGTGTAAGCACGACCCAATCAAGCTGTAGAGCATTCATCTCAATCAGAAATTTTCCTAGGACTGTTTTACCAACAATTTCTTCTCCAATTCCAGCCCTAGGAACCCACTAATCAGTTTTCTGTTAGTTTTGCTTGTTCTAGGACATCATGGAAGTGGAATTATATAATATGTGCTCTTTCTGTCTCATTTCTTTTGCCCAGAATTGTATGTGGGAGGTTCATCCATGTTGCTGCAGGAATCAGTACTTTCTTCCTTTTTTTTTTTTCACTGAGTTGTCTCCCGTTGTTTGTATTACCATTCACCAGCTGATAAAAATTTAAGGTAGTCCCAGTTTTTGGCTATTATGAATAAGGTTTCTGTGAACATCTGCATACTAGTCCTTTTGTGACATATGTATTCGGTTCTCTTGGGTAAATTCCAGAGCGTGCAATTACCGGATCCTATGGTGAGTATATGTTTAACCAATGCATGTCTCTAGGAAGAATTTCTCTAGAAGTAAAATTGCTCAACCCCGAGAGATTTAAAGTTTTCTAGAGTGATACCACCAAAATGGCAGTGTTTGAGACCCCAGCCTTTATCCCTCCCCACAGAGATTAACGATTAGACAGCTCTTCTTGAACAAAAACAGCTCACAAAAAAGATGATAATCATGTGAGTGATGGAGGTGTTAGCCACAGCATTGGCTAACACAGATTAGCTAGCCCAGATTAACACTGTGTAAACTTTAAACTTGCCCAGCGTTATAGGTCAATTATATCCTAATAAAGATGGAAAAAATAAAACAAGCACATTGGTTTCCAAAGTGGTGGCATCCTTTTGTATTCCCACTGGTAGTATATGAGAGTTCTAGCTGCCCCACGTTCTCTCCCCACATAGTTTTACCAGTCTTTAGCAGCATTTGCTGTTATAATAATGGCAACTGCTGTTTTTTGAATGTCTTTTATAGGCCTAATACATTATTGGTATTATTATACATTATTTTTAATCATTATAACCATGCTAAGAAGAAAATTACATTAGTACTCCTTTTTTTTTTTACTTCTAGGAATGAGGCTCTAATTGTTTTTTGTACTCCTAAGGTCAGAATACTTCTGCATGGAATAGTGGGCATCAAGATAAATTTATTTGTCTGGTGCCCACTAAGCCACCTTGTTCTAATATGTGTAAATGATACCCTCTTGTTCTTTTAATTTTCTTGGTTTTGTTTATTGATGAGCTTGCTTATGTTTTTCATGTGCTTCTTAAGTCTGTGAGTTTCTTTGCCTTAAAGGCAGCTTGAACTACAGCAGAAGTTCTTATGAGTGCAAAATTGTATGAATGTGTGCACAGGTATTTTTTTCTAAAGTGAGTTTTCACAGTTTTTATCAGGATATTAATAGGTCAGTTATGTTAACATTTTCTTAATTCCTTTCATATCAGATTGTGATACTTAGAATATTGATGTTTTGCAACATTGCCGGGTAGCCAGGTTCTTAAAATTTTTTCTTTAGGCTGGGTTTAGAGAAGAAACAAGATACATCCAATTTTGGTATTCATGATAATTATGTTCTTTAAAGTCATCATGGAACACTGAATTAGTGAATACTGAACCATTCATTTCTCCTATGAGAATTATGGGGCTAGGTTCCTGTGAACCCCTGGTCACCACATTTGTGTTAACAAATCAGTACACCTTGTTTTAGGTATTTTTCTGCTTATAGATACTCTCATTCAATGTATGTTGTTAAGTCCTTAACATTGATCTCCTGGCCAATTGCACTATAACTAATGCCTGTACAAGCTTATCTAACACATATATTTTCTGTGATCTTGGCTTGCATGTCCTCCAGTGAAGTGGAGTTAAAGGAATCAATTTGTGTCATCATCTGCATAGATTTGACAGTATCCTGCAGTAAATTAATGTGGCAAACAAATGCCGAGTGAGGCATAAGTTTAAAAAAAATGATACTGAGATACCAAATACATCCTCTTTCTAAGAGATAAGCTAAGGAATCTGTGAATGAGAGACAAGTGAATATCTTAAGTATTTTATTTATTTGAGAAATCATATGTAGTAAGTGTGCTTTTAATTTAAAACGTGTTTTGGTTTCCACATACTCTTTGTTAGTATAGAGAAATGTGATTAACTTTTATGTGTTGATACTGTATCCAGCAATCTTGATGAACTCACTTACTAATTATTGAAGTTTTCTGGAGATTCCTTGGGATTTTCTATATAGACGGTCATGTGATCTGAAAATAGGGGGAGTTTTCTTTCTTTCCAATATGTCTTTCGTTCTTTTTTCTTACCTATCAAAGTGGCTAGAATTTCTAGGACTATGTTGAATAAGAGTTGTTTTGTTTCTAATATAAGGGGAAAGATTTCAATCTTTCACTGTTAAGTTTAATGTTAGCTGTAGGTTTTTTTGTAGATGCTCTTTATCAAGTTGAGGCAATTTGCCTCTCTTCCTATTTTGCTGAGGTTTTATCATGAGTGAGTGCTTGATTTAGTTAAATGTTTTCTGGATCATTTGCTGTGATCATATGATTTTTCTTCTTTAGACTGTTGATATCAGGTGGAGATTTTTGAATGATGGACCAATCTTTCATACTTAGAATAAATTCCACTTGGTAAAGTTATATAATTCTTTTTATACATCATTGGATTTGAGTTGCTAATGTTTTGTTGAGGATTTTTACACTTAAGTTCATGAGAGTTCTTGGTTTGTAGTTTTCTTTAGTTTTTTTTTTTTTTTAATACTGTCTTCATTTGACTTTGGTATCAGGTAATATTGGCCTAATATAGTGAATTAGAAAGTGTTTTTTTCTCTTCTGTTTTCTTTATATTTTCTATTTACTGGTCAATTTTCTTTAAATGTTTGTTGAGGTGGCTCAGTTGGTTGGGCATCTGCCTTTGGCTTAGGTGTTTTCTCTTTGAAGAACTTTCTTTAAAGAAGGAATTTTTTACCCTTTTTACCCTTTAAGAAGAGTAGGTCTGCTAATTACTTTTCCTGCATCTGAGAATGTCTTCATTTCTCCCTTATTCCTATAGTTTTGTGGGTTATGAAACTGGTAGTTGGTATTTCTTTTATTTTAGCAGTTGAGAAAAGTGTGACACTTCCCTCTGGTGTTCATGGTTTCAGATGAGAAGTCAGCTGTCACTCAAAGAAGTGTTTTCTTAGTATTTCTTTGTGTTTACCTTATTTGGGGCTAATTCAGTTTTTGATTCTGTAGGTTTGTGCCTTTTGCTAAATTTGGGGTTTTAGCCATTATTTTTTAGAATGTTCTTTCAGTTCCACTCTCTTTGTTTTCTCTCTCTGAGTCTCTGAGGATACAAATATTGGATCTTATGTTATTGTCTTGAATGTTCCTGAAATCTGTTAATTTTTTTCAGTCTATTTTTTCTTGGTAAATTGTGTAAGTTCTGTAAATCTGTTAAAATTGGGTAAATTCTATTAAGCAATTGTTAGGTTCACTGATCCTATCCTGTCTTCTCTATTCTAACATTGGGTCCATTCAGAAAGTTTTGTATTTTTGTTATTGCATTTGTTATAATTTCTATTTAGTTCTCTTTAATAATTTCTATTTCTTGAAATCTTTTATTTTTTCATTTGTTTCAAGAGAATTTTTAATTGTTGGCTGAAGCAATATGTCTGATGTCTGATTTAAAATTATGTCAGATAATCCCAATATTGGATCTATCTGATGTTGTTGTCAGTTGATTGTATTTTCTTGTTTAATTTTTATTTTTCTGGTTCTTGGTTTGACAGGTGATTTTTTTTTAATTAAAAATTTCTCTTTATTAGTTTCAGAGAGAGAATTTAGTGATTCATCAGTTGCATATAACACCCAGTGCTTGTTACATCAAGTGTCCTCCTTAATGCCCATAACTCAATTATCCCTTCCCCCATCCACCTCCACTCCAGCAACGCTCAATTTGTTTCCTAGAGTTCAGCATCTGTTATAGTTTGCCTCCCTCTCAATTTTCATCTTATTTTATTTTTCCTTCCCTTTCCCTATGTTCATCTGTTTTGTCTCTTAAATTCCACGTATGAATGAAATTGTATGGTATTTGTCATTCTCTGACTGACTTAATTTCACTTAACGTAATGCCCTCTAGTTCCATCCACATTGCTGCAAATGCTAAGATTTAGTTCTTTTTGATGATGGAGTAATATTCCATTATACACCCCCCCACCTCTTCTTTTTCCATTCATCTGTTGATGGATGTCTCAATTCTTTTCACAGTTTGGCTATTATGGACATTGCTGCTATAAACATTGGAGTTCATATACCCCTTCAAATCACTATGTTTGTATCCTTTGGATAAATACCTAGTAGTGCAATTGCTGAGTCATAAGGGAACTCTATTTTTAATATTTTGAGGAACCTCCATACTGTTTTCCAGAGTGTCTTCACCAGCTTGCATTCCCACCAACAGTGTGGAAGGGTTCCCCTTTCTCCACATCCTCACCAACATCTCTTGTTTCCTGAGTTGTTAATTTTAGCCATTCTGACCTGTGTGAGGTGTTATCTCATTGTGGTTTTGATTTGTATTTTCCTGATGCTGACTGATGTTGAACATTTTTTCATGTGTCTGTTAGCTATTTGTGTGTCTTTTCTGGAGCAATGTCTGTTCATATCTTTTGCCCATTTCTTGACTGGATTTTTTATTTTTGGGTTGTTGAATTTGATAAGTTCTTTATAGATTTTGGATAGTAGCCCTTTATCTGATAAGACATTTTCAAATATCTTCTCCTGTTCTGTAGGTTGCCTTTTGGTTTTATTGACTGTTTCCTTTGCTGTGCAAAAGCTTTTTATCTTGAACTATTGGGACTTCATTAGTTGATTTATTTTTTAATCATATCCTGGGTCTTTTGGTTATTGTTAAGAGTCTGGCTCCTCTTCAAATCTTTTATTTTAATAGGCAGTCACCCTGTTTAGATTTGGCATACAAGCCCTGGCCAGCTTTTGTGGGCATGGTTCTGATAAAAATTTCATTTTCAGAACTTTTGCTGTGCTATTTTGGTCCACTTGATACCTGTTACAGCTGGGTGTCCCACTGGTCATGGCTGGTGCCACCTGAAAGGGTGGAAGGAGATTCCTAGGCAGGATTACCTGGTGCCTCTAGATGGGAGAAAGGAATTTCTGAGGAATCTCTGGCTCACAGGGATGAAGAATGCTTCCTAGGACTGTCTACTTGTTTTGGCAGGATGCTCCTTGCTGGTGCTGCTTGGTGATCCAGTGTCTCTTGAAAGGGGAGGTGAGTTTCAGGTCCCATGGAGAAAACACTTTTCTTGGCTGATTATTATTTGCAAAACATCCAGTGTATCCCCATACCAGTGGCGTAGCTGGTCAGAAGGACTCCTATTTAATCAGGGTGAGGAATGAGCATACATGAGCTACATTTTATTATTAGGTTGGGGGTCAGGACTTGCTGGATCTGTTTCCCTTTTTCTGTTGAGTGAAGGGATATAAGATGATTTGCTGCTGTATTTTTCCCCCAGTCTTAGAGTCACAAACTGGCTGGCTTTTTCTTAGGAACTTTCAGGGCAAGAGGTTATTATTTTTGGAGTATGCTAATGTGTTTCAGTAAGAAAGGCAGTAGGAGATACCCCAGAATTTCATATAGGGTTATTTGGTTGACGTAGGCAGCAGTTAAAAGGAAGGAAGATTCAGATGTCAACAAGGTAAAGAGATCAAATTGGTCAAGGTGGAGACCATTTACCAGCTGGTTCCAGTGCTAGTCAGGTCCCAAACAAGTATGTCAATTCTAAGCTTCCTTTTTTTGTCTTCCGTAAGATGAGCAGTTTGGCCTACATGAACTTTGGGGTCTCTTTCAGCTCTCATGTGTATAATCTGAAATCCACCCATTTTACATGTAATTAAGTGAGCGTGATTGGCTAGGTATCTTCTGCACTCCACAAATATCTCCCACCAGTTGAGGCATTAGGTTTCGGGAAGATAGGGCACAGAGACCGATCTGGTATATCTACTTGTACCACAAACACAGTTTGATCATTTGTTCAGTAATTATTTATTTGTTCATTTGGTTTGTCATCACTAATTAATCTAGTATGCTTACTCTGGGCCAGTTTTATCCCAGCTTCCGTAAAAGTAAAATGAGACCAATTCTACCCTGTGTTGCTCAGCCACTCATTTGGCAATATCTGCCAATAAACACACATTCTGTAATATGAATAAGTAATTCGAGAGGCCAAGATGTAGAATGTGATTAGACTAAATATGCAAGATAGTAACGCTGATTCTCCATGAAGCTGCCTGGAAAATCTGGGACCATTGTTTAAACACAATAGATCTCAAAGTCTTAGGACTCTCTGCTCCCCACCCCCCTCCATGAGCAAGCTCCAGTGATTCTGCAAGCTTTTGTTCTTTAATACATTGAGCAAACATGAACTACAAGTGCTGTCACCTTGTTGCTATTCATTGTGCTGTGTAATTGGAGGAAGCAATTCTAGTTTGCCTCTTCCCTGTGAAGCAACCAGTTAGTCAACAGAGCAGTCTTCTGACATTTGTTCCTGGGATGGTTACAGAATCTCAGGATTCAGCATTTTAAAGACTCTCTTGCCTGGTTAATAGCAGAGTATCTTACTTCCTCGAGGCTGGGGCTGGTACCATCACCTTGGACAAGCAGGTAATCAGATAGCCCTTGGCTCCAACCATAAACTTTTGGAATAAAAAGGACCTTAGAAGCAAAATCAGGGGTGTCTGGGTGGCTCAGTCGTTAAGCATCTGCCTTCGGCCCAGGGCGTGATCCCAGGGTCCTGGGATCGAGCCCCACATCAGGCTCCGCAGCTGGGAGCCTTCTTCTTCCTCTCCCACTCCCCCTGCCCCTTGCTTGTGTTCCCTCTTTCGCTGGCTCTCTCTGTGCCAAATAAATAAATAAAATCTTAAAAAAAAAAAAAAGCAGCAAAATCAGCAACGCCATAAATTAAATTACAGCATATACTTAGAGGGTGAAAAATAAACACTTCACACAATAAGCAGCAGTATGGGGTCTTCAGGAGGTCTGCTGATCTGTGGCCAGCTTCAGCCCTCCAAATTAGGGTGAGAGACCTACAGGGCAGGGCAGGGGCTACAGAAGGTCATTTGCTCCAACTGTCTAATTTGCATTTGAAGAAAATGAGGCCTAGAGGATTTTCTCAAGATTTGTCCAGTCAATGGGGACTAGTCATTTGACCTCATTCAGAAGGATGTAAGAGACATGGTCTCTATGTCCTGTCCCAGAACCCTCCTGGAACCGCTAGTCCAACCTGCTCCTTTCCTTTTCTCCTCCAGCTCTCACCTTTTCTCTCCCCACCACACATCTCTATTTAGATCCTTTCACATTGACTTCTAGCTTCTCCCACCCTTCTTTTTTGTCTTTTTACCACAGAATTTTTTAGTATCCTTTTACTTATTGAATCAAGTATTGTTTCGAATCTTCTTTTATTTTATAGGTAGATATGTTAAATATTTTATCTTTATCTCTCCAAGAGGGAGACATTAATTAAACTTCTTGGTGACCTTGTATTTACTCTGTGAAATACCAGCCCTCCTACCAACACTCCCTCCCCAAAGGACTTCCTGCTATCCCTGCTCCAGATTCTTCCAGTGGATCCAAGCCCTGGAATAGTTCTTTTCTTTTTTTCTTTTTTTTCTCTTTTCCTCCTCTTCTTTCTTTCTTCCTCTTCTCCCCTCCCTCTCCTCTGCCCTCTCCTTTCCTCGCCCCTCCCCTCCCTTCCCCTTCCCTCTTCTCCAAATAAGACTATTATATACACAAGCCTCAGATAATAGCAGCACATAATATTCACCATTTTCTGCTGTCAGCATTACTCAGTATACTGGTTGAAAATCTAAAAATAACACAACTGTATAGTAACTCCCAACTGTCAACCTATGTATTCTCTATATAAGGCTTTCTTTGCAAAGCCGAAGTTTGCCTCCCCATCCCGCTAATACAAGCACCATGGAATGTAGTCTCCAAGAAACATGGAAATGGAGAGAGTGGTACCAGGCCAGGGTGGAGGGCTGATGATTTTTTGAGAGACTGAGAAAGTCAGGAAGAAGACCAGCATGCATGTTCTTAAATTCAGGGCCTGTGGCTGTCAGAGGAGGGGTTTAGTGGAGTTCACAGATGCATCAGATGTTCCTGGTTTTGGCGCCATGGATGTTCCATTTCACTTCAGACCCAATCAACCACAACTCCAGCCAAGGCCTAGCCAGAGAGGCAGCTGAATGGGGACTACAGTTCCAAGACAGAAGCTGTAGTGTCCATAGATGAAAGAGAGATATTTCCTGGGATAAAGGGGAATAAGCAGCAGACATTAGACAGCTGTGGAAGAAAGCACTCGTCTTTATCAGTGACGAAGATGCTGCACTGAAAAATCTGAATTACTGATAGAAACGCAGAATTTCCTGTAATTAATAAGTAACAAGGGCTACTCTGTTAACTATTTTTACTATTTACTTATGTTTATAACAAGAATATCAAAAGCCTTCTGAAACATGGTGGAGGACCATTTGCAAAGCTTGGATGTCTCAGTAGGATCCGTCTAGCCAAGTTCAGGTCTCCCGTACTGTCACCGCAGGACAGATCCCTGATGGCAGCTGCTTTGTGGTGTTCCCTACTAGTTGCGGCAAGCGGGAACAGTGCCTGGCTCATAGCACGTCCTCCATAGGTGCTGAATATCCAAGTAAGGTTTTTGACAAATTGCTGATGAGGAAGACTTAGAAATGAAGGCCGGGAACCACCATCTGTCATTCCTCCTTTGTCATGTACAGTCATGTTTGCCAACTATACATGTTCCACACAATGAGATCAGCTAATCATTGACTCAATTCATAAAGTTCCAAATGGAAGGATTTTATAGTAGAAAATTGAACTGGCTTATTCCCAGAACAGGCACAGCATTACTATTGTAAAAAATTATAGACTTTTTAATAGAGCAATTTTAGTTTACAGAAAAATTGGGCAGAAAGTACAGAGGTTTCTCTCTGTATTCTCCATAGTATTGCCTGTTGTTGACTTGAATTAGTGTGGTACATTTGTTATATTTGATGAGTAGATCTTGATACATTATTATTAACTGAAGTCCATAGTTTATCTTAGAGTTCAGTCTGTGTTACACAGTTCTATTGACTTTGGTAAATGCCTAATGTCACATGTCCACCATTACAGTATCATACAGAAAATTTTCAGTGCCCTAAAAGTTCTGTCCTCCAGATATTTATCCTTCCCTCCCTGTCTACCCCCTGGAAACCACTTATCTTTTTAGTCTCTGTAGTTTTGCCTTTTCCAAAATATCATATACTTGAGATGTATTTAACCTTTTCAGATTTGATTTTTTTCACTTAATCATATCCATTTAAGATTCCTCCATGTCTTTTCATGGCTTAATAACTCATTTCTCTTTACTGCTAAGTGATAATCCATTATATGAATGTACCACAGTTTGCTTATCCCTTCACCTGTTAAAGGACATCTTTGTTGCTTCAGTTTTTGGCAATTATGAATAAAGCTTCTATAAACATTTGTGTGTAGGTGTTTATGTGGATATAAGTTTTCAACTCATTTGGGTAAATACTGAGAAATATGATTGTTGCATCATGTGGTATAACTATGTTTAGCTTTGTTAAGAAATTGCTGCCAAACTGTCTTCCAAAATGGCAGTACCGTTTTGCATCTCCAACAGATGAGAGTTTTTGTTGCACCATATCTTCACCAGCCTTTGGTGTTGTCAGTGCTTTTGATTTTAGCCATTCTAGTAGATGTGTGGTGGTGTCTCCTCTGAATTTGCAATTCCCTAATGGCAAATAATGTTGAGTACCTTTTCATATGCTTATTTGTCATCTGCATATCTTCTTTGGTGAGATCTGTTCAGATCTTTTGCCCCCTTTTGAATTATATTGTTTGTTTTTCCTATAATAGAGTTTTAAGAGTTCTTTGTATATTTTGAATAAAGTCCTTTATCAGATATGTGTTTTGTAAATACTTTCTCCTAGTCGGTAGGATTGTCTTCTCATTCTCTTAACAGTATCTTTGGCAGTGCAGAAGTTTTAAATTTTAATGAAGCCAACTTACCAAATTCTTGCTGGGATAATGCTTTTGGTGTTGTATCTAAAAACTCATTACTAAACCCAGGGTCACCAAGATTTTTTCCCTATATTCTAGCTGTTTTATAGCTTCGATTTTACATTTAGGTCTGTGATGAGTTTTGAGGTAAGTTTTAGGACAGGTGTAAAGTTAGTATCTAAGTTCATCTTTAAAATGATTGACCAGTTATTCCAGCATCATTTGTGGAAAAGACTATGCTTTCTCCATTAAATTACTTTTGCTATTTTTGTCAAGTTCAGTTGCTGTTATTTGTATGGGTCCATTTCTGGCTCTCTGTTATGTTCCATTGATGTATTTGTCTATTCTTTCACCAACAGTACATTGTTTTAATTACTGTTGCTTTATAGAAAATTTTGAAGACAGGTAGTATCATTTCCCTCATAAAGTAGACTTTGATTTTCTTTTTCAGTGTTGTGTTGGAGGTATGTCAGAACTAGTAGGTAAATAAGTGCTGGAGAATCTAATGCATAGCATAGTGATTATAGTTAACAATACTATGTTATAAACTTCAAAGTTGCTGGGACACTAAATCTTAATTGTTCCCTATAAAAAAAGATGATAATTATATGACCTGGTAGAAGTGTTAGTTTAGCTGAAGCTACAGTGGTAATCATATTACAACATATAAATATATCAGCATGTTGCACACCTTAAACTTATACAATGTTGTACGTCAATTATATTTCGATTAAAAAAAAGAATAAGCTTCCCATAGCTATATTCTTATATTAAAAAATATTGTGTTGGTTATTCTGGATCTTTTGCCTTTCCACATAAAGTTTAGAATCAGTTTGTAGATGTCCACCAAATAAATTGCTGGGATTTTTATTAGGAAATTTCTTGAGTCTCTAGATGAAGATGGGAAGAACTGACATCTTAACAGTATTGACTCTCCGTATCTATGAATGTGGAATATCTGTTTATTTAGATCTTTGATTTCTCTCACCAGAATTTTGTAATTTTCCTCATATAGGTCTTATAATATTTTGTTAGATTTACATCCGAATATTTCATTTTGAGGCCTGCTTATATAAATGGTGCTTTGTTTTTAATTTCAAATTCCAATTGTTCATTGCTAGTATATAGGAAAGAAAGAATTTACTTTTCCATGTTAACAAAATTTTTGACACATTCTAATGTTTAAAGCAAGTCACAGAGGGAGAGACTACAGAAGGTATGAATATTGAGTTTCTTTGAGGGCCACTGGTGTAAGAGATCCCCACATTGGAGAAGTGATTTGTACACATGACTATTAGACAACCACCAGACTTCTTTCATTCATGCCCTAAGTTGTATGGTACTGGTGAGGTCGTACAAGTCAATTTCTAGTGTGGGTAGGGGGAGGCTTTGTGGATGAGACCCAAACTGAAAATGCTAGTGCCGAAACCCTCTCCATGGGCAAAGAACTGGGATTTGCAATGTATTTTCCAGGTTCTTCTTGACTGTGTCAGGGCCTCTAAGGTTTAGTGACCTCCTCCTGGTTTGTAAATTATGTCTGAAAGAGTATTATTTTAAAAATTAAATCTAAGCCTAACACCCTTTGAGGATGTCTTTAAGCTAATTTTGAAGAAGAAGAATAAATAGGAAAGACCAGTCTACTCTGTTATAAGATGTATTATATAGATAATCAAGATTGTGTGGTCTTGGCCGAGGGATAATCACAAAGATCAATGGAATTAGAACTGAGAATCCAGACATAAACCCACACAAATAGTGGCTAGTAGATTCTTGACAAAGGTTCAAAAACAATTCAGAAGGATAGCCTTTTCAACAAATGGTGATGGAGAAATTGGACATCCATAGATACTCCCCTCTAAAAAATGAAGGAGAAAAGAAAGAATCTTAAATTCCACATATGAGTGAAATCGTATGGTATTTGTCTTTCTCTGACTTATTTTGCTTACATGATACCCTCTAGCTCCATCCATGTTGTTGCAGATTTAAGAACAAAACAGAAGAACATAGAAACTAAGAGACAGATTCTTAACTATACAGAACAAACTGATGGTTACCAAAGGGGCAGGGGTGGGGGATGGGTTAAAGAGGTGATGGGGATTAAGGAGGGCACTTGTGATGAACACCATATGGTGTCAAATGGAAGTGTCGAATCACTAAATTCTACTCCTGAAACTAATATTACATTGTATGTTAACTAACTGGAATTTAAATAAAAAGTTGGAAGAACAAAAAAAAGAAAAAAAGCTTGACCCAAACCTCATGCAAAAATTAACTCAAAATTGACTTTTAAATGTAAATGTAAAAGTATGAAACTTTTAGGAAAAAAATAGAAAATATTTGGGATCTAGGGCTAGGGCAAAGAATTTGTAGACTTAACAACAAAACATGATCAGTAAAAGGAAAAAAATTGGTAAATTGGACTCTTGAAACTAAAAACTTTCCCTCTGTGGAAGTGCCTTTGAAGAGGATGAAAAGTCAAATCCAAGTATCTAACAAAGTAGTAGGTTCTAGAATATATGAAGATCTTTCAAATCTCAGTATTAAAAACCAAACCATCCATTAGAAAATGGCAAAGACATGAAGAGACATTTCAAGGGAGAGCATATTCAGATAGCAAATAAGCACATGAAAAGATGTTCCATATCATTAACTGTAAGGGAAATGCAAACTAAAGCTGCAGTTTGGTATCACTACACATTTATCGGAACACCTGAAATAAAAAATAACCACAGCAAATACTGGCAAGGACGTGGAGAACTAGCTCACTTATACACGCTGGTGGAGTGCTAAATGGTATGGCCACTCTTGAAAAACAGTTTGGCAAGTTATAACACACACACACACACACACACACAAACACACATGAACCCCTAAACTAAACATGAAATTGTGACCCCCAAAGTAGGCACTATCTCAGGGAGATTAAAAACTTACATTCACATAAAAACTTGTATGTAAATATTTACAGCAGTTTTATTTGTAATGTCTACAAATTGTAAGCAGCCCAGATGTCCTTCTATCAGGGAATGGCTAAACATACTGTGGTATATCCATACCATGGGTATCACTCAGAACTGAAAAGGAACAAACTATTGATAAATGCAACAACCTGGATGGCACTCCAGAGCATTACTCTGATTGAAAAAATGGCAATCCCAAAAGATTACATACTGTACAATTCCATTTCTATGCCATTACTGAAATGACAAAACTCTAGAAATGGAGAACAGATTAGTTGTTACCAGGGTTTAAGGATGAGCCTAGGGCGGAGTGAGTACGATTTTAAAAAGACAACGTGAGGAATACCTGTGGTGGTGGAAATATTCTGTATCTTGACCTTACTAATGTCAGTATACTGGTTGTGATACTGTACTACAGTTTTGCAAGGTGCTATCGTTGGGAGAAACTGGGTAAAGCATATGTGAGAACTCTGTGTATTAACAACTGCATTTGAGTGAGCCTACAGTTATCTCAAAATGAAAAGTTTAAAATAGAACACTATTATTAATGTATAATTTAAATATAGTGAAGTGTTCAGATCAGTCAGTTTAATCCATTTTGTCTAATACATTCACTCAGGTGTATGCCCCTTCCCAGGTAATCCTGCCCTAAGAGGAGCAACCACTGTTGTGGTTTTGATTTTTCTTACTGTATGTATTTAACCATATGTACTTACCATATACCTATGTAGTTTCTCGTTCCCTCAGTCTGGCTTCTTTCACTCAGCATAATGCTTTTCAGATTGACCCACTGTTATTGTGTGTATTGGTAGTTTGTTTCTTTTTAATGCTTTGTAGTGTTCCAGTTACAGATGCGTCCTAGTTTGTTCCCACTTGTTGGACATCTAGTGTTTAGGTCTTACATTTAAAGCTACTGTCAACATTCTTGAAAAAGACCTGTGGTGGAAATAATGTTTTCATTTCTCTTGGATAAACACTTTGGAGAGGAATTTTTAGATCGCAAGTTTAGCTTTTTAAGAATCTGACCCTTTTCCCAAAGTGGCTGTACCATTTTACACCCCCACCAGCACTATAGGAGAGTTCTGGTTGCTCCACACCTTCATCAACATTTGGTAGAGTTGGTCTTTCTTATTTACTCATTCTAGTGGCTATGAAGTGATAGGTCTTTGTGTTTTAATTTGCATTTCTCTAATGCCTAATGATATCGAGCACTTTGTTATGTGTTTATTCACCTTTCATACCTATTCTTCAGTGAAGTGTTCAAAAGAACTCTTCTTTTGAAAGAGTTGCTTTATGTCAGGAAATATTTGGCCATTTATATCTCTTTAGCTTTTTGGTTTGTAGGTGTTTCTGTGTTCCATGGACCTCCACTTTTTTCAGGTGTATGCATGGTGAATATTTTCCCCTCATGTGTGACTTGCCTAGTTTTAAGTAGTGAATTCTTCTTGACTTACCTGAGTTGCTTATTATAGTTGAAAGGCTCTTTCTGTGTCTAGTGGAAAATTAAAAAAATAGCATCGTTGATTATTTTTCTTGGGTCTATGCCTCATGCTCTTTCCATTTTGTCTCTGGGTCTTTGTTGGTTCTTCTACCTGCATTGCATCTTGCCTCTTTATATCTCTTTGGGTAGCTTTTCTTATCAGCTTTTCTCTCTTTTCTCTAACAATAGCCACTTGTCCATTTTTTTCTTTTTTTTAGTACTACCTTTGGTATCCAGATCTGCATCAAGCCGCCTTATGGACCTTTCTTAATTCTATGTCTAGTTCAAGTAAATGCCGGTAAATGTATATATTTACTATAGTCTCTCAAGAAAATGCCAAAGAGGTGGGGTTTCCAGATAAAATATACAGAACACCCAGTTAAATTTGAATTTCACATAATGCTTTCTTTAGTGGAAATATGTGCTATACATAGTATAAATTTCTTCCATATAATATTTGGGATATACTTATACTGTAAAATTATTCATATAACTGGGTATCCTGTATTTTTACTTGCTAAATTTGGCTACCCAACGAAGCAGGATGACATAATGCAAATGAAAATTCCAGAAGTTAACATTCTCCGTCCCTTTCCATCTCCCACAACATAGAGCAGATGGTCCCAAAGTTTTCCCTACCCTCTCTTCCATGCTAAGCTCCCAAGAACAGCTAACTCAGGCTAAACAGGGTCTGCTTTGTCCAGATTCCACAGTACATCTTTTACTTTTTGTTTTGTACTCACTTTCGCCCTTCACTCGTTATCTCCATTGAAACCACAGATTCTGGTCCTGGCTCAACTGCTCTTTTAACCTCCTTCCTCTGGGAAGGTTGTAAATACTTATCATTCATTGTTTTTCCCTTGTTGGAATAGGCTAAAGTCACAGATAAAAAGTTCTGCAACTTTGCTTTTTCTAGCATTCTTACGTCACAACTTCTCTTCAAGGGTGTGTTCTTTTCTAGTATGTTCTGCAATGCATTACAGCCTAGATTCTTCCCTTAGAACAACATTAAGGCAACTTCCGTTAAGATTACTTATGCCCTCTTGGTTGCCTCCAGGTTCTTTCTTGAAATTTTCCTTTAACTTCTGATGGAGGCCGTCATCAAGATGGCCTGCTTAAGGTGAGGGAGTAACTGGGGACTGAAATCCAGCATGTACTCTGCTCTCCAGCCCATGCTAACTGTCCTAGGCTAAGAGGTCCAAAAATTAACACTCTTACTTCATCTGAGTCCTAAAAATATTGAGAGCAAGTTGAAGAATTCAGGCAGATGGAGAATAAAATATTTATTACAGGTCAAGATAGGTTGAAAGACAGGATTAGATATGAGCCAACAATGGATTCTAATTCTGGTCTGCTGAAATAGACAGATATACAACCTAGTCATAGAAATTACTGGACCCTCAACGTGGAGCACTGCCCCAAGAGCAACCTAGGGCAAGAGGAAAAGACCAGAGTGTGCACTTCCTTTGGATCGCCAGTGCTCCCCATGAGGAAACTGGCAGCTTCTTTCCCAAACCTACCCACAGGCAATGTCATGGATTAGATGTGTTGGACACCTATTGTGAACCACTTTATGTGCTGTCACCCCACTTCCTATTCTAGCTGCTAGTGAGCCTGTCAGTTCTGCACAGGCTTTGAATGCCTTTGTGCACTGCAACCTGAAAATACCTCTGTCCACATCTTGCTTCTAGCTCCAGGGCTTTTCTGATGCTTCGTTGTGGGATGGGCATGCTTGACATGTGTTCAAATACAACCTGAGTTTGCACCCAAGAGTCACCTTTGACCAATGGGGATGAAAGCTGGTAGATTAAGTGCTTCCCTCATTTTTCCTCTATGTGGACCGTTCTGAGATACATTTTAGAAGGTTCATGGGAGCAGGTACCAGTGGCTAGCTCAATGTATTAGCTTTCCCTCTTTTCCTATACCACTTGTTTCTCTTTTATTCCCTGAGATCACTTCCTGCATTAATTCCAGGCCTGCAAGACTTTGTCTATGGCTCTGTTTTCAGAGAAGCCAGGCTGAGACACTAGGGAAGGAGGGGTGGGTGAAAGAGTAAAGAGAGGCAAAGAGTGTTATGTTAATAGGTGTCCTTCCATCTGGAAGAAAAAATCAAATGGAGTGTAAGAAGTTCTTCTCGAGTGGGTAAAATAACAGGGTTTCCATCTAGACTAAGGATGAAAAAGATATTCTTTGATCAGTACAATTCTTAGATAGTAAGAAAGCTAAGAAAATTAGTCTTTTTCTTACTGGATCTGAAAGGAGACGAAAACAAGTTGAAGAGGTGGAAGGTGAGCCCTAACCATGGATATGAGGCTTCCAAGTGATGGAAACCCCCAGTCAGGAGGAACTCACATTGGAAAACACTTGCTCTGAGCAAAAAAAAAAAAAAAAAAAAAAAAAAAAAAAAAAAAGAAGAAGACTGGACAGATTTAGGACTTTTCTTAGTTCTGTGTGATTAGTTGTATACAACTGTTTTTATGAGAATCTTATGGGCATAGTGGATATTAGGGCTGTAATTTTAAATCTACTTCCTCTAGTTCTTGTGTCTTTTACAATAGTTGAGGTGTTTTTGTTTTTAGGTTTTATTTTTTAAGTGATTTCTACACCCATTGTGGGGCTTGAACTCACAACCCTGAGATCAAGAGTCTCATGCTTTTCCAACTGAGGCAGGCAGGTGTCCCTAGAATGGTTGAGTTTGACTAAAGGAGATCCTAGTGCGCATCTATGATGTGCAGAAAAATCACTGGCCGTAAAAGACTTTCTGTTGTCATAAGTGCAGTATGGTCTGCCATCATAGTTGAAGTTTGGGCAGTGGTATCCCCCTGGGGAGGCTGGGCTGTGTATTACATGGGCAAGAACAGCCTCTGGGAAGCTAGGCTTGTCTCATAGTGCTGATTCTGGCTACTGCACAGCCCAAACAGTTTTTGTCTCCAGCTTTGATGTCTACCCTTAATCTATAATCTTTCTTGCATGGTGCTGAATCATACCTCTGAACTCACTTTAGGTAGAGGTAGCTTGTTGCTCCTTCCAAGCTTTTAAACTGAAACCACTGCTTGAGCTCATTGTTATGTCCTTTTTATGGGACAAGAATTACCTGCCAGCAGAAGCTCTTCACAAAAACATATACTCCATGCAAGAGAGCTTGGAAAATCTTGGGATGAATGGGCCTCAGGCCAGAAAGCATTCATCATGGCTAGAGTCTTTCTGTCACAGCTGGAATCTTTCCTTTTGAATCGCTGTCTGCCATGCATACTGAAACAGCAATCTTTGGAATTTTTAATATGGTGCTGCTAACTTGAATGTGTCCCAGTTATTCTTTTTAGAAAGACAGCTTATTTTCTTGAACAGAGATTAGGCTTGTAAATGTGTCCTCATTAGCAGGGCAGAAGGAGGTTAAGAACTGGGCACTTATCCAGAAAGCCCTGGCCATCCCGTGAGTGTCCTGGATGCAGAGGAGCTCTGGGTGGCCTGTAGGGGGACTTCCTTTTCAGGGCTGCCCTTTCTGCCAGGCGGATGTAGAGCTGAATCACTAAGGACACAATGGGAAGGGAGGGGCAAAAAATAAAGGCTTTATATTTCCTCTCCAGGGACCAGCTCCCATCTCACCTGCCAAATTGTCCACTTCACCCCGGAAAGCAACAAAGGTAAAGAGAAGTATTTCTGTACTTCATTATTTCAGCTGTGCTTGTTGTCCGAGAGGAGCAGATAAGAGCAGTATAATGGGGCAGTTGGACAGGTGTGTAATGAGCCAAATGAGCGTGAAGATTGTTTTTGGATTGAGTGTGTCTTTTGCTGATCTCTTGATGAACACATTAACATGTTTGCAATACATTAACATTGATGGTGTGCATTTTTAAAATCCTTGAGGCAGGCTGACTGAATTTCAAACCTCTGATTTGTTTAGCAAAATAGATCCCTGTTGATATTTTCTACTTACTAATAACCCTTATTCAGAGCAGAGCTTGTTGCACATGGCTCTGGCGTCTGTGTGATGAAACTTTTCTTAGTTCCTTAGAAGGTCTTAACTGCACTGGAGTGACCTTATTAGTAACTTAACGTGTTGGGAAGAATGCCTTACAATGTTCTGTCCTCTTGCAATACTTTAGTGGCAGTATCCCCTTTTAAGATACGTTTCTTCCTCACATTTCCTGAATAGTTCTTTTTTCTAGAAATCCTCTTTCTTAACCTAGAAGGGCTGCAGCCTTGGGCATCCTGTTACTGTTTTTCTCCCATGACAGCTTCCAGGTGACACATTCCTTTTGCTTGGGGGGGATTTTTCTTCATCTAAAAGCAGATAGAAAAGTACACTAAAAGAAATTTTCTGCCATTCCTTCCTTCTTCGGGAGCTCACTTCAAAGTCCTTCTGTGGGTCTGTGCATCTGCAGTAGGGTTCTGTGTGTCTTGGGACTTCTGTCTTTCATGGCGTGCTCTTTTCTGAAACCAAATGCATAATATTAATTAGACTAGAAATTATAAAACATTTATACTGTTGATTTCTCTAGTACATACCCATTGTTGGGTGATTGTGCAAGACACGGATGACTTTACAGGTAGGTTTTCCCTGCCCTCGAGGAGCGCTAAGTCTAATGAGGAAGACTAACTTATTCAGTGAATAAGAATCTGTAAATTCGTCCACACATTTGTGTCTCAGTGTCTCACAAAGACAACTACTCAGGTGTAGAAGAAACAGTCAATTAAGGTTACCAGGTAAAATCCATTGAACACCAGATTAATGTGGATACTCTGTTGTGCTAACAGCCAGAAGGGTGAAATTTTGGAAAATGAATGATGACAGTAGAGCTCTTAAGAGCTAGGTTAATGATAGTGAAAACTCTGTCTTGCAAATAAGTGTGCCAAATACCAAAGTTCATGCATTAATTTAAGTTATGTATTCCCAATAACTTTTGAGAAAAACCTAAACCTAAAGCTTTTCTTCTTGGTGCTATGGTTAAATGCTTGAAGAGCTAGAAGATCTTATTGTGAAGTGAGGGAAATAATACTCTATTTAATAACCATTAACTGTTAGAGTACACCTATCAATGCCTTGTATCTTGGACAGAATTTCTTAATTTTTCTGGTAAGATGCTATCCTTATAAAATAGGGATAATAATGATAATGCCATAAAAATAAAACCATTTTACCTCAAATAAAAGCTTATCTGAGTAGTATCCAGTGGCAAGTGGAAAGAGCATGGGTTTCAGAACAGATGGGCTTGTGTTCAAAATATGGCTCCCCCACTTACAGTGTGTGAATTCCCAAACCCTCACTGCCTTGTCTGCAAAACTGGGGTAACACGACCCATCCTGTAGGACTTAAATTCTGAATAATGTATACAGTGCTTGGCACCTACACGAACCCTGCCATTCAGTCATTTCCTTTACAAGGAAATCTCACACAGGTGTGTAAAGGGGTGTGTGTGAGGATGCTCCTCACAGCCCTGTTGCTGATGGTGTGGAGGAGGAGGCCATTGGGTGTCTGTCTCTGGGGAGTGGACAGGCAAAATGTGAAAGCATGAAAACACAGTACTTACAAGTTACAGGTGATGTTTCCAGAGTAACCTGGATGAGTCTTAAAAATGTAGTACTCAGTGAAAAATAAATTATTTAATGTAAGCTCATTTATGAAAACGAAAAAAATGCATAAAGAAACATTTTTTAAGGACACGTGTAAATAAAAGAATATGCTTTAAACAAATTATAAGTGTTGTCTCTGGGGATGGAAGAGAAAGGAAATGAACTGGGTTGAAGTCAATAAGCAAAGAAGAGAATTGTGGCCCAATGATGGCTGTGCCAAGAAAACCAAGGGGTGTGATTACTTCAGTCCTCTATGCTATGTGGTTAAAAAAGAAGAAAGAAACAAACAGGTTAATAATATAAGAGTGAATAGGGTGCCTGGGTGGCTCAGTTGGTTAAGCGTTTGCCTTCTGCTTAGGTCACAATCCTGGGATACTGGGACTGAGTCCTGCATCGAGCTCCCTGCTCAGTGGGAAGTCTGCATCTCCCTCTGTCCCTCCCCCCGCTTGTGCTCACTCTCACTCTCTCTCTCTCACAAAAATAAATTTTAAAAAATCTTTAAAAAATAAAAAAAACAGGAGTGCAAGGTTCACATAGGTGGTCATATCCCCATACTCTTTTCCTGGGTGCCTCCATAAGTGTAGGGCTACTGTAACTCTGCTATGTAGGCAGGCTTTTTATAATGACAATATGACATAGATTTTAAGAGAATAAGTTTACATTTACTTAGAAATGTGAAATCTGAAATTGCATTCTAGAGCCTGACTCCATTAGCTAACAATGTATACTGAAATGCAGAATGCAGTATGAAGAGTATAAGGTTTGGACATGCTTCATTGTTGGACCAAAATCGGTTTCTTATTAAAGTAACTCAATAAAGAACTTTCAAGGATGTTATTATTATTAGACCTGTTACAGAGAGCTCTATTAAAATTAACTTGAACAGTGTCCTGTTAAAGGTATATACTAGTATTTTCATTAAATAAGATTAGCACTAGTTTTGTGTTATACCTTTAAAAAAAACTATTAGGAGCAAAGAAAAATACAGTCCAGTCTGATAATGTAACTGCTAGGCTCTATTATACTATGCTGGGTGGTCTGATGAATAGAATAGGTAGCTCTCGTCCTTAATGATTATTTTAAGACAACTAGTTTCAATTACAGGGATGTGTCATCACCATTTCTTGCCGTATAAATTTGGTGGGTCATTATTTTGAAAGTCCCCAAGTGACATGTTTCCTTTCAGTCTCTCTCTGCCTGAGAAATGCTGAGCTGTGCACTGTCCTCCCTGCCCCAGATCTGAGGCCTTTACCCTAGGCTTGGCTTTGTTTGGCTTGTAAGGCACAAAACACTATGTTTTAGTGACAGGTATGACACTAATGTCTAAATCAGTAACCCAACAGAGTCACACCCCAGAGAACACATTTCCAGTGAGCTCAGCTCAGATATATACTGTCTGAAAACAAGGCAAGTTAGTAACTAAAATAAATATACATGGGTGGAGGTAATAGACTGGCTGTCTGTCATAATAGCCTAGAGAATACAGGCCTGGACTTGGATTCTGTAAGAGTGCACACCTGTAATCTAGAAGATGAGAGGAAGAAGAATGAAGTAGTTCCAGATCGCTGGGGGACTAAATGAGGGAAAAGATGTAGCTGGGCTAGAAATGTGTGAATGTGAGGTATGTGGGCTAATTGGTTCTAGCGGACAAGGGTGTATAAAGAAATCCCTAAAGTAAGTCGGGATGCTTTTAGCTGCAACTAGTGGAAGACTTGATTAAAATGAGAAAGTGTAAGGAAACATCATCTTACATGACAAGAAATCCCAAGGTAAGACAGATCCAGGGTGGGTTAATCTGTCTACTCAGTTAATCCATCTACTCGGTTCTGTCCACCATTCCTCTCTGACATCTGGCTTATCCTCCTGGGCTGGCTATAGCACACTCCCACAACTAGCTGTCATGATAGTAGTCACATGAAGACAAAACAACTCTGAGAGGAAGAAGAGGGCTGGCTTCCCCCATGAGTCTTTTATCAAAGGGAGGCCTCTTCTAGAAGCCCCGCAGTGACTTTTTGTCCTTATTGGCAAAAATCATGACACCTTCAGATCTTTAAAATTCTATTTATTTCCCTCTAAATTTGACTGAGGAATAATTGAAAAATATAGGGGCGCCTGGGTGGCTCAGTCATTAAGCGTCTGCCTTCGGCTCAGGGTGTGATCCCAGAGTCCTGGGATCGAGCCCCGCATCAGGCTCTTTGCCCCCCTGGGAGCCTGCTTCTTCCTCTCCCACTCCCCCTGTTTGTGTTCCCTCTCTCGCTGGCTGTCTCTCTCTGTCAAATAAATGAATAATATCTTAAAAAATATATAATATTATATATTTAAAGGGTGCAATGTGATGATTTCATGTACATAAACATTGTGGAATGTTTCCCAAGATCACATCCATCGCCTCACATAGTTAACTGTTTTTTGTTTTGTTTTGTTTTTGGAGAGGATGCTTAAGATCTACTCTCAGCATCTTTGAACTATACATTACCATAGTATTAACTGTAGTCACCATGCTGTACTTAGATTCTCAGAACTTCTTATAACTCAAAGTCTGTACCTAATTAGTCACTAATGTGGGATAATTACCTCAGTTGGCTTAAGCCAATCAAGGAAGTACTTCTTCTCTGAAGTACATGGCTAAGAGAAAGCCGCTTCATGGGATCTGTGTTTTCTTAGCAGAGAAGAAGGGAAGGGAAGGGCTGAGCAACAGGCAATCAATTTTTTTACTGTGCCATCTGGGGAGAATTTGAAGGTATCTGGAAATAGAAAAGTGTTCTCCTCCTATGAGGCTGTGAAGGTGGGTAGTCTAGTGGGATAGCATTTCGTTTGGCTGAACTTGTGTAACTCGAGAATTTCTTTTTTTAAAAAATATTTTATTTATTAGAGAGAGAGCGAGAGCACGAGTTGGGGGCAGAGGCAGAGGGAGAGAGAGAAGTAGACTCCCCGCTGAGCATGGAGCTGGATGCAGGGCTCAATCCCAAGACCCTGAGATCATGACCTGAGCTGAAGGCAGAGGGGATGCTTAACCAACTGAGCCCCCCAGGCGCCCTCGCACGAGAATTTTTCTATACAAATTCCAGGATGAGGGGGGTCTTATGGCATGGACAGTAAGAGCACAAAGACCTAATTCCTTCTGCTCTTTTGCTGCAGAACAATTTTAAATGTATACAAATGATAGTGAGACAGCTTTGAAATACTGGTTGAAAGGAACAGATTCTTCTATTCGTTAGAATCTGAAACTACTGGGAATTCCCACCTCTATCATTTACAGATTTCTCAAAAACTATGAATATGTAATTTTTCATGAAACAGTGCACTCAGACTCTTAAATTCATGAAATGTAATAACTGAACTCTATAGATTATCTGTATTTCCAAGTGATATTCTGAGATTTTTTTTTTCCCCATCTCTTCTCAGATACTGCTGGGCATAAAATGGATTCTCTCAGCACAGCGAACGTTGAATTTTGCCTTGATGTGTTCAAAGAACTGAACAGTAACAACGTAGGAGATAATATCTTCTTTTCACCGCTGAGCCTGCTCTATGCTCTAAGTATGGTCCTCCTTGGTGCCAGAGGAAACAGTGCAGAGCAGATAGGAAAGGTATGGAACACAGCAAAGATTTCCCCATAGCTTAGAGGTCTTCATGCACCCCTGTGGGTCAGCCAAATGCTCACATCTTTATACCAAGGAAATTCTGCCATCTTGTGAAAGAAGAAACATTTAGGAAAATCGTATTTCTTAAAAATGAATAATGGCTTAAATAATGCCATAATGATAATGCAAATATCATAATACATGTAGCCCAGTCTCTTCCTTCCCATCAGTGCTCTCATGCATACATTTCTGCAGTGTGCTTTTAGAGTTCACTTTTTCAGTGATTTAAATATGACAGAGAACACATATGTGGTACTATTCTTGCCGTCTGGAATTTTAACTTGAAATAAAACTTAATGACACTTTAAAAGCTATCACGTTTTTAAAAATATTCATTAGTACATTTGAAGTTCATAAAAGCCCTATGTAGCAGGTAGGGATTGTTATCCCCATATTGCAGATGGGGAAACTGAGAGGGACTAAGAGAAAAGGGGTGCTTTTCTTGCTCTCAAAATAGGTATTGTACTGGGACACCATGTAATGTTTTACATGACCCCAGATGGGCACTGTCATAGTAAATAGCTTGAGAATGGTAGGAGGGGGCAGAAGAGCCTCGTGGACAAGAGCTCCGTCCTGAAAACTGACAGATGGTAGTCGGGGAATATCTTTCTTGAGCTCTGGTTTACCAAGCATGAAATGGGGATAATATTTTCTACTTACAAAGCTGTTGAGAAGGTTCAGTGAGATATATGAAGGCTTAGTTCAGTACTCAGAATATGACATCACTAAATGTTAGCTGTTATTGTTGGTCTTTTTCTGAAATGGAAAAACAGATGCTTGTAAATACTCACTTTTATAGACTGTATGTAGCTTTTGATGCCAGTCGATCCCTCTTTTTCTTTCGTAGGTGCTTCACTTTAATCATATTGCAGAGTCATTAAAACCAGAGTTCAAGGACTCAGCTAAGGTATGATAATATCATTGCTGAGCTGTCAAATGCTCTTTAACATAAGGGCACCAAGAAATTATAGTGCACGGGTTGAGTAACAGAGCCTCTATTTGTCGTTTAAGGGAGTTAGCAGTGTCTCCCTCGATCTACTCCTTTGGTCTTCCTGATAATTGCTACGGCCTGTAGAGTTAACATAATGGTAATAAGGATAATAACGATGATAAAGTCCCCCAGATTTTATCACACAATTTATTGTCATCCTTGCTCAAATTTTCTGTTCTTTTATGGACTGCGCCATAGATCTTAATATGGGATTGAGTCTGCCAGCCTTATCTACAGATTGGTAGATTTTTTCAGTGGGGTCACTGAGGATGGACCCTGATGTTTGCCTTATAGTTAGACCCTGGGAAAACAGGGCCTGATGCTCCCCAGCCCACATTGCCTGGGACCATGGTCTCTGCTCTTTTCTAGTAGGAGAATTCCTTTAGACATCAAAATTATATAGAATTCACACATGAAGATGGTTGTGTTTGATTTTGATTGATTGAGAAAACACATAAATGCCTATAGGTTCACAGAACCCCACTTGTTGTGAGGAGTTGAAAGCTCGTAGTTTGGGAAACTTTGCTTTAGGGACTGTAGGTATACCCCTGTAATGTCCTTGAGTTTGGATGCATCAAAGTTGTAGGTGTAACAGAATTGCTCCTGTGATGGATGAGTAAGGTCAGTTCAGTGAAGGGCTGAAGTGTTTGGTTACATGGTCACACAGAAAACTGAGGCATTGAAAGTAGTGTGATAGAAAAGAGAGATGATTCTGTAGGTGCAGGGATAGCAATAAAACTTGGATCATTGCCCTGAAGACCCCACTAGGATCTCTCTATGAAAACTTGTGCTTTTGGACTAACCCATTGGGGTCAGCAAGTGCTTATGTGTTTTGCAATAGCTTATAATCCTGCACACAATCTGTGAGTAATGTCACGGAGTGCTGAGATTATTGTGCTAGAGGAAATCTAGAGAAGGAACATGCTTTAAACACTCCAACTCCTTGTTTGTTAGTATTCTCTACCCTTATATTCAGAGGCAATCATCTTGCTCTCTACTTATTGTTTTCACATTATTTATAACCCTCCGATGGCAAGAAATCAAGCAACTTAATACTCCATTCTTTGTTTACTGATGCTTCAGTGCAGCCAAGCTGGAAGGATTCATTCAGAGTTTGGAGTCTTATTCTCTCAAATCAACCAGCCAGACTCTAACTATACCCTCAGCATGGCCAACAGACTCTACGGGACAAAGGCAGTGGTGTTCCATCAGGTATGTTCATGTGGAATGCTGGTCCACAACTCTCTTGGCATCCTGTATGTTCTAAATTTCACACTGTAAAATCAGTGAAGAGTGAGAAGAGCTACATGACATTCATCTTTAAGAGATTAAATTTGAGCTGACTTAGAGTTTCAGTGGAATGATTTTACCAAACTCCCATTTAAAGTTGTGAAATATCATAAAAATTTTATTTCTGCAAAAACCACCGAAGTTGTCCAAGAAGCAAGTTCAGGGATGAAGCACAAAACAAAGTAGTTAAGAATTCTCTTGTGGATCAGAAGAAAAATGGCATGCATCTCTCATCTCTTTTTCAAAGGTCCTTAATGTCAGATTACTAAGAATCAGTGGAAAGTACACTGGACTGGGAGCCCAGAGATCTGAATTCTGTTCCTTATTAGACATATGACTTTGGACAAGTCACTTTTATCTTTATTAAAATGAGAGAATTAGACTTAAATTCTTACTAGCTTCAAGATTCTAACATTGTTTATAACATTTCCCAACGGTATTATAATAATGTAGTTTTATTGAGTGTTTACTATGTGCCCTTCACTCTACTTAATACATTATAGGTATTATCACATTAACTGTCACACAGTCCTAAAGCATAAGTATAAATTAGCCATTTTGCAGTTGTGAGGCAGATTCTGAAAAGTCCGGTTGACAAAGGTCTCAGAGATAATTAAGTGGCAAAGCCTGAATTTGACCCCTGACCAAATCCATCTTCCTCTTTCAATTGCTGTGTTGTCCTGCTGTGATAGAGGTGAAATGCTAGCCTCAGAGACATAGCTTTTATTTGACCGGTTTTATTTACATGCCAGCTGGGGGAAGCAGGATGAAGTCCTGAACTTTTAATGTTTTTCTCTAGTCTGGTAGTGCAGTCTGTGTCTTATAGTTGATTGTCAGAATTTCCTTCTATTGTCCTAAAAACATAGAGGGAATATTTTATGGAGTACCTGCTGAAGTGGCAGGGATGAACAGTCATGGTCCCTGAAGTTGGAACACTCCTCTTACCCCTCTGTCTCCCCAAAACAGTGATCTGGACATAAATAGCAGAGAAGTGTTGATTTGGGATAATGATGATTGCATCTGTTCCTGAAGTGTGAAGCTCCTTGTTAGTATCATGAAGATTGTCATGATCTGTATCATGGACGAGATATTATTATCTGGAAAAACTTTCATCTCATGGGCTAAGGGTGGTCACCTAAGCATGTTCCAACCACAGTTGGACCAGCTCAGGACAAGAATCATCCTGAGGCCTAGATTCTGCCCTTAGCAAGCTTTCTTTTTGTTCTATACTGGATTTAGTCCCAAGAGAACCCAGTTAAACAAATGGCAAAGCCAAATCCCAGGTGGCCCTTTTCATACTTGTCATAGTTCTAAATCTTGTATCATCCTGCTCAGTTCATGTTGGGGTGCTGGGTCCTGCTGGACTATAGAGGTATGTCCCCAAGTTCTCAAGAATGGAATTGCAGGTAGTTTCACTTGGGTCCATGTAGATCTGGCTGCTGCCTCGGCAGTGAGGCAGTGGAAAGTTCCCACTTATAGGGATCAAGGGGCATGGGTGGTAATCAGTGGTGGGTCCAGAATGTCATATGGGGGCCAATTTGGGAACTTGGTTAAAAGGGAGGGCTAGGTTCTTTATACTGAATTTGCACACCATTTTTACTTGGATAGTATAGGTGAATAAAATAGTGAGTTCCTTAAGATATTTTTGTTCACGTTTTACATAAAGTTGAAAAAATGCAAATTATGTACATCAGAGAATATTGTTACTGTTTTATCTATAATGACTTTTGGGGAGGTTGATATATATATAATACACACACACACACACACACACACACACACCATGGGGAGACCTGGCTCTCCATTAGACCTCAAACAAGCAAAATGTACTCACTCTGGTCCTTACTTATGTAATCACTCTAGATCTCAGTGTTCCAATGTAGAACATAGGGCAGTAACTCCCATTTGTCTGCTTTGAGAGGACAGAGTAGTGAGAGTGAACTGCAACTTGCCATTTTGCTTTGAACATTTTAGAATGAAGAATGCCAATGATATGACAGAAGAAACAACCAAACATTTCTGATCATTGCTTTTGGAAAGCTTTTTGATTTGAAATCCATTTGTTTTATTAAGAATAAATACACGTGGATTCTGCTTCCTCGCAGATGTATATGCATGAGCTGCTTTTGTCTCTGTGTTGTAGATTTTAGAACACATAGAGCTGTAGGCTTTTGCTTCGCTTACACTATTTTTTGTGTGATTGTCCTTTATTTTACAGCAATATTTAACTTGTTCTGAGAAACTGTATCAAGCCACACCACAAACTGTTGATTTTGAACGGTGTCCAGAAGAAACGAGGAAAACTATTAATGCTTGGGTTGAAAGTAAAACTAATGGTAAGATTAAGTCCCACATGTGTCTCCAAACTTTATTCACACTGTTTTGATAAGCTCCCTGAGTCAGTGTTAATAAGGAAGCTGGGTGAAGTCCAGGAGCCAGCATAGGCAGGTCAAGAATGGAGGAAATGAGGGATTATTTTGAAATATTTGTAAGTATCCTCTACAATCATTTGTCCTGACTGGGAGCCAAGCTTAGTGACTGAAAATGAGAAGAACACTATTTCTACTTTCTGCGATTAAATTTAATTAAATTTAAATCTACCTTTCACGATTTTAAAATAAACCTTTAATTGTCAAATATTTCTTTAAAATTGGCAGGTTAAATGTTTGGATTTAAAGATGTATCCATTTCATTATTTAAAAAAATCTAGTTAAGGAAAGATTTAAAGAAAAACAAGTAGAGAGAATAATATAATGAATCCTTATTGACCCATCACTCAGCTGCAGGATTTACTACCTAAAGCCAGTGTTTCAGCTATACCCTCGCCCTTTTCCCACTACCTCTTCCAGGACAAATCCCAGAAACCCTCTTTTTGTCAGGCTGTTTCCTATCAAAAATACAAGTTATTTAAAAGAAAATACCACTGCACCATTATTACATCTGTAAATTTAAAAATAATCATTTAATATTAACAAATAGGCAGCGAGTTTTTGTATTTTCCCAATTGTCTCTTTTTTTGTTTGAATCAGGACCCAAATAACATTTATACATTGCAGTTGGTCAGTATGTTTCTTACATTTTGACTTTTAAATTAAACTTTTTTGATTGAACTATATATACTTATAGAAAATTCATACAGTCTATGTTTGCTGTTCAATGAATTATCACAAAGCAGAAATTATCACAAAGCAGAAATTATCACAAAAGTGAACGCCCTCAGGTAACCTCCCTCTACCTCTACCAGGTCAGGGAAATAAAACATAGTTACTAGGAAGGGCACACTCAAAGGCGGCTCTTGTGCCTCCTCCCAGAAACTAACCCACCCTATTGCCAAACATTAAAACTTCTCTGACTTCTTTTACTGTGTATTAGTTCTGCCTATTTAAAAATTTCATGTAATTGGAATCATAAAGCATATATTTAAGGTTTTTAGGTTAACATTTTGTTTGTGAGATTCAGCCATGTGACTGCAGGTTGGCATGGTTTGCTTATTTTCATTGATGTCCGTTTTGTTCTCTGGAAATACCTAAATGTATTCATCCATTCTACTGGGTCTTAATGAACACTTGGGACATTTTTAGTTTGGGTCTCTTATGAATAGTGCTGCTATGAGCATTTGATGCATATCTTTTGGTACATATAATGAATGTGATTTTGTTGGGTGGATAGCTTGGGATGGAATTGCTGATCATTTAAGGTATATATATATATGCAATTTTGGAGACACCAGTTTTCTAAAGTGGTTTGCCAATGTACTTGCCCAAGCAATGAATGAGAGTTTTATTTATTCCTCAACTTTGCCAACACCTGTTAGTCTTATTTAGTCATTGTGGTTGGTTTACTTTTAATTTGCATTTCCTTTATGAATGATGTCATTGGACATTTTTCATACACTTCTTATCTTCCTTTGTAAAGTGCCCATTTGCATCTTTTGCCTATATGTAAGGATGTTTTGTCTGTTTTTTCTTACACGTTTTTAGGAGTTACTGAATGCATGTGTTGCAAATGATTTCTACCATTTTGTATCTTCCCCTAATGGTGCCTTTGATGGATCGAAGTTCTTAATTTGAAAGGATTAAAATTTATCAGTCTTTTCCTTTATAGTCAGTACGTTGGCATACTTTTAAATAAATCTTTTGCCTACTCCTAGCTCATGAAAATATTTTTATATGTTATATACTAGAAGCTTTATTGTTTCACTATAGTCAAGATTCATTTAAAAATTCATTCCACTCCACATGGACATCTAGTTGACATAGCACTACGTATTGGGAAGAGGATCCTTTCATCACTACACAGCAATATAAACTTTATCATAAACTGGATGACCATATATGTGTGAATCTGTTTCTGCGTTCAGTGTGCTCCGTTTGTCTACTTATTCCCATGAAAATACCACAATTATACTGGCTTTACAATATGTCTTGATAGCTGGAAGTGTTAAGTCCAATGTTGATCCTCTTCTGAGGCTGCCTTGACTTAGCTTGCTTGATCTTTTGCATTCCATATATATTTTATTTATTTATTTATTTATTTATTTATTTATTTATTTATTTATATTTGAGAACAGTTGATGTACAATGTTATATTAGTTGAAAGTGTACAACGTAGTGATTCAAGTTTATACATTATGCTGTCTTCACTACAGGTGTAGCTACCATCTGTCCCAATACATTGCTATTACGATATCATTGACTGTATTCCTTACGCTGTGTTCTTTCCCTTGACTTAGTCTCTGTCCCCCTTTCCTCTTTGCCCATTTTGCCCAACCCCTGGCTCACCTCCCCTCTGGCAACCATCAGTTTGTTCTCTGTATTTATAGGTCGATTCTGCTATTTGTTTATTCATTTGTTGTTGTTTTAGGCAGTCATAAAGAGGGGTGAGATTGTGCTATTTGTGACAACATGGATGCATCCAGAGGGATGCTGAGTGAAATAAGTCAGACTGAGAAAGGCAAATACCATATGATTTCATCATAAATGGAATCCATACACATTTTAAAATCAACTTGTCAGTGTCTGAGTTTAACGTACTAGTCGAGGGGCGCCTGGGTGGCGCAGTTGTTAAGCGTCTGCCTTTGGCTCAGGGCGTGATCCCGGCGATCTGGGATCGAGCCCCACATCAGGCTCCTCTGCTAGGAGCCTGCTTCTTCCTCTCCCACTCCCCTTGCTTGTGTTCCCTCTCTCGCTGGCTGTCTCTCTCTGTCAAATAAATAAATAAATAAAATCTTAAAAAAAAAATAACGTACTAGTTGAAATTTTAGTTGGAATAATATATATTGAATCTATAGATTTGGAGATAATGGGCATTTTATAATACTCAGCTTCCAGTCCATTTCCATGAAGTTTACCTCTATTTATTTAGGTCCCTTTAATTTTTTTTCAATAACATTGTGTATTTCTCTATGTTAATGTCTTGCGTGTCTTTTGATAAATGGTTTTCAGATATCTGACGTGTTTACTGAATTATAACTAATATCAGTTATGTCGAATTTTATTTGTTGTAGAAATATATAATTGACTTTCATATATAAACATTGCTGAGTTCTCTTAATTCTAGTTTATATATTATTTTAGATTTTCTATAAATACAATCACTTCCTCTTCAACCTTTCTTGATTTTTTTCTTTTCTTGTTGGCTAGTGCCTGCTGCTGAATAGAAGTACTGATACGGGACATCCTTATGTTGTGTCTTGTTTCTGGATTTATATCTTGTTTCCAAATGATTTTAATAATAATATGTATTTAAGTATAATGTTTGTTGCAGGTATTTTTATGAATATGTTTTTTTCAGATTAAGGAGGTTTCTTGCTACTTCTTATTTGCTAAGAATTATTTTTTCTCTAGCACTGAGAGACTAAAAGAAGTTCTAAATTCTTGGTCTTCACTCTCTGCTGTGTTTCTCCTTTTCTAGGCTTGGGGCAACTTTTGAAACTTCATTATACTTTGAGGGAAAAATTGTTCAGAACTCTCTGTTGAGCTCATCTGTCTGTGTTTCTCCTGTCTCTGGGATTTTTACCCCTTCCGTGTTGGTTCCCTGCTTCTTTGAACTCTATTTTTGGTCTTCGCAACCCTTTCATGATGTCGACAGTTCTACTCAGTTTCTGTGTCTCTTGCCACTTTCTGCTCAGACTTTTTGCCTCTCCATTGTATATGATTAGCGGTTGCTTCAGAAACAACCCAGTGTAGAATTTTTTAAAAAATGTTTTCAGCTTTCCTTATAGTTCTTGCCAGGGATATTGATCTGTTATAAACTACACTCTCATTGCCTAAAGAAATCTCTTTACATCTCTTTTGATCTTTTAATAATTTCTCTTTTGATCTTTTAATAATTTACCCCCCTTCTTTTTTCTTACAGAAAATTTGTTGAAGGAAACAGATATTTGCCTACATTTTCTCATAGTCTAGATGATGATGACTAACCTTGAAATGCCATCTAGTAATTTCTTCTGTTTTTATATTTCTCATAAATTGGCAGTTTGACCTAGAAACTTGATAAGATTCTGATGATTTTTGCTTATTTGTTTGTTTTTTTACTTTTGACAAATATGCTTCATTGGAGGACGTGTGTTTCCATCAGGAAAGAAATAATATCCGGATGCCCCCCCCCTTTTTATGATGTTAGTGGTCTTTGATGATAATTGCTTCGGTCCATTATTTCATCAGGAGTTATAAAGTTGCAGGATTCCGATTCTTGCATTCCTTCTTTATAAGCTGGAATATTTCTATATGAGAAACTTCTCCTCATAAAGTATTTGGTTATTCTAAGTACAGTTCATATGAGAAAAACAAAAAAGGAATGCTGGATTCTTTCTCTTCGATACCACTTTCAAAACAACTTTTTTTTTTTTCCTTCTAGCATCCTTTGAAGATAGCTAATGAGTTTTAATTTTTTTAAGATTTATTTATTTATTTGAGAGGGGGAACAGGGGCACAGGGAGAGAGAGTCTTAAGCAGACTCTGCACTGAGCTTGGAGCCTGACACAGGACTTAATCTCACGACCCTGAGATCACTATCTAAGCCGAAACCAAGAGTCAGTTGCTCAACCATCTCACCACCTAGGTTCCCCAGCCAATGAGTTTTCTTTTAAAGTATCATTATGAAATCATAAATTTAAACATTTTGGGATGTTTCAATTTATTGGCCCCTTTTAGTCAGAGGTCACATCTTTATATTGGCTCCTAAGTCCTTCTGATACTACCCTTGCAGAATTTGATAGCTTCCTTGCTTTCCAGTTGAACCAGATGTTCCAGGCTCATGTCCTTCTCCTGACCTAGAATTATTTACCTCTCAAAGAAATCCTGGATCATTTTAATGATAAATGATATTTAGAGACCATAATCTGGGTACAAGAGTACTCATTGATACTGGCTTGGTTATTGTTTATAGGCCTTCTCAGTGAATACATTTTTTAGATGAAATACAGTATAATTTCTTACTGATATGACCAGTTCAAATTCAGATTCATAGGACTTTTACTTAACATCCCCCTTTTTTATACCTGTCTCTCTTTTATTTCATGTCAAAAATCCTAGATTCCAGTATAAACAATATTATTGAAAAATCACATCATCCAACATAAACACAGTCTCAAAGTAACAATACTAATAAAATATAACAATAGCTTTAAAGACATCTTTTGCAGTTCTTTTTGTCCTTGTGGTAAATTTATCCCACTAGAAATATACAAATTACCATGTTGAAATCATCTCTCTCTGTGTGGTTATGCCACCAACTCATTGTACCAGTAGTTTCTAAGGTTTATGAATATAGACAATCATATCCCTTGATACAGGAGAGAAGTTTATTGAGTAACAAAATTAGGATGAAATAACATCAAAGTATAAAGTTAGAGCTAACTACATTCATGAAGAGCGTGTCAGTAATATAAAATAAATACTTCTCTGAGCATAAAGACCATGTTTCTAACATATTTGTTTCTTATTATTTCACTTACCAGTGATAAACTCTCAACAGTATTTTGTTGATTGATAGACTGATGAATATTATCCAAGCTTAGTAATAGGTGACCAGATTAAAATATTTATTCAGTTCTTTGTATTAAGTTAGAAAATGCTTGGAAAGGTCTACAAATTTTTCAGATCTGTTAATTTACTTAGAACAGTAGTAGAAAAATTAAGCTTAGAGTGATGTTCCAGATATCCCTATGTTTCCTATTGTTAGATTATATTCCAAAAAAGGTTTTATAAATTGCAGTGTACTGGGGTGAACCAAGAGAGCTTGGTGTTCAATCTGATTGGTATGTTTACAAAGCAAGGTACACCTTGTATATTTTTATGAATTGTGATTTTCAGATGTGTATTTAAATCTTGGTATATACTTGTGACACACTAATTGCTAGGACATTGTAAGAATGAATGAATCTTTTGAATACTTAAAATATTTGGATGTGGTAAGGTGCTGGTAAGTATAAAGCCTGATAAATATTAAAAGGAAGCCATAAGAGATCATTAAAAATTTTCTAAATAAGCAGTAATATATAGGAGTGCATTGGATATAACTAGGCATAAGGCAAGTTGATCTTTAGCTGATATACTAACTATTCCCTAGATGCCGTCTTCTGATTAGAAATAACAAAGCATTCAATTCTTGGACATAAACTTATTTGGTAAGGACAGCCTCGATGACCAGGAGATAAGTAGTTCTCCTGGCATCTCAAATTTAAAACGAGCCTTAAAAAAGAAATGGTTCCAAATTTCTAGTGACTCTTCAACTCTCTGTTGTTAATAAACCCAAGTTCAAATCCAAATACATTATCTGGTTGTTTTTTTTTGTTTTGTTTTGTTTTGTTATCATTATAAGGAAAAGTCACAAACCTCTTTGGAAAGGGAACAATTGACCCTTCTTGTGTAATGGTCCTGGTGAACGCCATATATTTCAAAGGACAATGGCAAAATAAGTTTCAGGAAAGAGAGACAACTAAAACCCCTTTTCAGCTAAGTGAGGTAAGTATTTTGTTTTCAGATTGATGATAAGTTCAGAAGAATGCTATAATCATTTAAGGACAATTTAGCAAGTTTTAGTGAAAATACTGGTTTAAGTTTCCAGAGGTTTCTTTCATTGTGTCTTTTATGAATTTTATTTTCATTTTTCCTTATAAGGTGATAGTAACTTTTCTCAAAGGGCACCTGACTGGAGCCTTTGGACAATGGGGCCGCCCTGGCAGAGAAGAGAGCCTGCCCTCTCCTTATCGTTCCCTTATCCACGCATTCTTTCCACATATGCTGTGGCTATTTTCTCAGCACAACAAAACTATCTATAGTGTTTTTCTCCCAGATAGTCTCCAATTGGCTTAAAGAAGAAAATGATCCTATTTTTCCACATAAATCATTTTAGGTGGTAATGTTGGCTTTGGTTTGGGGAAACATTATTGTTATTCTATATGTTACTATACATATATATTTTATATGGAGATGATTATATATATTATTTGAACTAGTGAGGCTCTAACAATGATTTATTTTAAAATAAAAAAATAACCTTTGCAAAGGAAAGTAATAAAGGGTATACCTTATTGTTTATATTTTCCCCATGCCTTTAGTGTTAATGCAGATATTCATGTTAGGCAAAAAAATCAGTGTGCGTACATTTGCATGCATATAGGTAACTATTCTACCTACTTACAACCTTTTTTAAAAAACAGGGTAAAAGCGTATTTGTGGAAATGATGTATCAAACTGGAACATATAAATTAGCCTTCATAAAGGACCCGCAGATGCAAGTCCTTGAGCTGCCCTATGTTAACAACAAACTAAGCATGATCATTCTGCTTCCAGGAGGCATGGCCAGTCTGGAACAGGTAAAGACTGCTAATGTGCAGAGAAAGCGTGTGTGCTCGTACCTGCCCTCCCCCAGCTATGTGTACCGCATGATGCTGGTGTGGTCAGTCCCTACATCAGTCACACTGGGTTCCGTGGGATTGCCCCTGGGGCTGTGAGAGGTGCCTGCCTTCAGGACAGTGTATTTTGGGGGAATAATCTATTCCTACATCAAAGAGGGCGCAAGGAGGCAACAGTGCTGTCTTGTACTAATACCACACCTACTGGTTACTTGACACTTGGGAAACATCTTTCTGTGGTAATGAAACTATAATGCTGCTTAGGGTCTTAGTCCACAGAAATCTGATTAGCCATCTTCCCTCTCAGGAGCAGTTTTTCCAACCCAATTATACCATGCTTTCATGAGCTAACCACCCTTATTAGCATCCTGGTTTTGTGGGGGAAATGAGTGCCACAGCCACTGAGAACAGGTTGTGGTGGCAGGGGTTTGGGTCCAGCCCCCTCTCCCTGGCAGCAGCCAACGCTGTCCAGCACAGAAGCAGGCAAGCCACTGATAACGGAGTGACTACGCTTCCTCCCAGCCTTGCTGGGACTGCCCAGTGCTCTGCTGGAATGCCACACAGTTTCTTGGCAGACCAGCTGTGCTTCTGGGATCTTGGGGAAGGTGGCCTACACCCACGGATGGGATGGCCACAGTCAGGGGTTTCTAAGTCAGGGAGGGAGTGTCTGCCTGAGGTTAAACAATGTGGCAGGTGGATGGGGGATAGGGAAGGCTTCTTGAAATGCCTGAGCCAGGATGTATGTGTTTGGACCTCTAGGAAGAGAAGCATGGGCATGGCCATGAGAACAGAGTGATACTGGTGTGGCCAATTCAGAGGGGCTTGGACCTCTGGTTGCCTGTGGTGGGCTGCCATGGGAAGATATTTGGAGGCAGATTGCATTTTGGAAGCAGTTTAGAAGTGGTCTTTATCAGCTTGTGTTGCATTCATTTATTTGTTCATTTATTCATTCATATACCAGACATTGAGTGTTTATGCTAAGAATTCTAGTGGGTTCTAGAACACAGACAAATGCGTGGTTCCAACACAGAGTTATAAATATCATGTAACAAGTGCCACGATAAACTCTGCCGAAAGTCCTATGGAAGTAGAGAGAGTAGAGAATGAGGAGATCAGGAAGGCTCCTCATAGAGTAATTTCGATGTCTCACTGGAGGGGTAGAAGTTGAGTAGGTGGAACAAGGGCACTCTGTGGTCTAACCAGAGCAAAGAGCACATGCAAATGCCCTAGAGGTATGAGGCCACGAAGCGGGATTTGCATCCTGAAGTCAGGGTAACTTAGATTAGGGCAGAAAAGGACGACAGGAAAGGATAGTTAGGAAGAAAAACCATCTTTACTTTATGTCTGATTGTATATTGTCAGGATGAAGAGAAGGTGCCCGAAAGTTTTCAGCTCTCATAGTTGAATGTTGGGGTTTTGGATGCCATTTAGAGCTGTGGGGAGGGCTGGCTGGAGGGTGTCAAATGCCCAAGGGGAGAGCTTACGTGAAATTATGGCACTGGGTGGAGGATGAGAAGCCGGGATGTGAGGCTGCATGGTTAGATGGAGGCATGAAGGGGCGTGTAGAGCTGAGCTTCAGGGGGAGCAAAGCGGAGAAGGACAGGAGGGAAAGGAAGCAGAGCGGAGTGAGGGGATGGTGGTGTCACAGAAGCCAAAGGAGAAGCAAGTTCATAACAGAGGTTGCGACGAAATGTTTCAGGTTTGAGAACCAAGAAGAAATGGTGAATTCACCCAGAACACACACAGACTCCAGAGACAAGAGAGGGAGTATAGGTGAAGCCTGCATGCTGAGGGAGGTCAGGCAGAAGACTGTAGGATACACATTTGAGGTGTTGACTTATGAAACATGGGACAGGGAAGACGTGGCTGAGTGCGAGATGCTGTTTCTTTTTTCCAGATGGGACTTGAGCACGTTTTCAAAGTAGGAGAGAAAGCAATACATTGAATCATTCCCACTGGGAATTATAAAACAAACAGCATTTAATACAGAGAGCTCGTATTAGGCTCATGTGGACTCATCTGTGTTTTGTCTCTCAGATAGAGAAGCAGCTGAACACAAAGACGTTTTACGAGTGGACCAGCTCTGCTAACATGGTGGAAAGGGAAGTTGAAGTACACATTCCCAGATTCAAACTTGAAATCAAGTATGAGCTAAATTCCCTGCTAAATTCCCTAGGCATGACAGATATCTTCAACGAGATCAAAGCTGATCTTTCTGGAATATCACCAGTTGATGGCCTGTATTTATCAAAGGTCATCCACAAGTCATATGTGGATGTCAATGAAGAGGGCACTGAGGCGGCAGCAGCCGCTGGGGACAGCTTCCTCGTGAAAAGACTCCCCATCCGGGCTCGGTTCCTGGCGAACCACCCATTCCTGTTCTTCATAAGGCACAGCCATACCAACATGATCCTCTTCTGTGGCAAGCTCGCCTCTCCCTAAATAAAACAGCTTGAGCAAGGCTCAGAGTCACAGAGGAGGTGCAGGGACAAACCCATGACTAAAAGCAGTTCATCCCTCACACACCTCTGTACCTTACTTTGCTCATCTGCGAAATGGGTCTAGGATCTCTCTCAACTTATACCTTGAATTGATGAACCTTAAGATTATGGAAATCATGGAAGAAGGTACATTTACAAAAAGCTCCCCTAGTTCTCTTATCTTTGAAGCCTCATTTAAGTGCTATCTGGATGACATAATCAAGTCAATGAGACTAATTTTAAAGGGTTAGATTTGTTTGACTTGTATATATCCATGATCTCTTGAATAAGTGACCAGTCTACCTTCAGAACACCAATTCGAGGGCTTCAACTTTGATTGGATTTTTAAATATTGTAATTTTCCTTGCATGTGTAGATACAACATCATGAATTTTAGCTCAAAATTCTGTATTCACTACAATAAATACATAAAATGCTTTCAATTCTTTAAAGATTGTTAATATACCACAGCAATTAAATGACTTATGAAAGGAGACTGAATAAGGAGAAGTCTAATTCAGTGAACATTTTCATGGAATTTTTGGCCAAATATTTTCAGCCCTAAATTAGAATAATAGATTTTTCTTTTTGCCTCCCTCCCTTCCTTTATTCCTTCCTTCTTTCCTTCATTCACTTTTCTCTGTCCTTCCTTTTCTCCTCCCACCTCCCCTCCCTCCCTTCCTTCTTCCTTCCTCCCTTCCTTCCTCTCTCTCCCTCCCTCCCTCCCTCTCTTTTTTTTCAATAATGCAGTGAGTAAAAGTTCAGAATAGCAAAAAACAGAAATCAGATTTTTATTAAAAATGATTTTTATTTTAAAAATTTGAGAAAACTTAAAAAGAAATCCTTCTTATTTTCTATTCAAGATAACATGAGGTGATAATCAGATAATAATGGCCATGATACATTTACTGTCTTCTCAGTACCCTCTTGGTAAGTACTTCCTTCCAGAACTTTCTCAGAGATGTGAGCAAAACAGAGGATCCCCTCAATTCTCCCTTCCCTAAATCTGTCTTAGAAGAGACAGTCCAAAATCAACCATTGCTTCCCTCCTGAGGTGCTGGGACCCCCTCTTCTACTACTAACAGTGCTGGCAGCTGACGATAGCTTTTCTTTACCATCAGGGCACTGAAGGATGGGGCTGACTTCACTCTCTAATAATAAAGATGTTATAAAGTAGCAATATTCCAGTAGTCTCTGGGCACAGTGGGTTTAACTGTGGTACAATGGAGAGACTTGAAGCAACCCTGATGGGTGGAGAAAAACAAGTTGTATCTTGGCATCTACTTCTCACTTTAAACATCCTGAAGAGACAGTGAATGGAACCAGTCCAGTGAATGCTGGATCCTTTGACATGAACTTGGCATGCGCTGTGCAGGAGCACGGAGGTACACATGGACCAAAGGCCTTGGGTGTGACCATAGCCGAGCTGCATGGCACTCACTTTGCTTGGCCTCCATCTGTTAAAAAGACTCTGAATGACTGCCCACTCCAAGACTGCAGACATAGAACCCCAAAGTCCTCTTGAAGGGATGGGAACTGAGCTGATAGTCATCACTTAGAGTCAAAGCAGGGAATACTTCTCACAGAGGGGCCTTCAGAAGCACTAATATGGGTGCTCGGCTAAGAAAGGAGGACTCAGAGAGACAGCAACTAAATCAGCCCCTGAGAGCACAGCTGGGAGGGGCGCTAGAGTCAGGATCCTGAGCCTCTTTGTAGGATAGAGCCAAGAGCTTTTTAGGGCACCCGGCCTGGGATGGGGAGAACACAGCTATTTTCACTCTTCAAAAAGCAAATGTTATGTGTCAATTATATCTCAGTAAAAAAAAAAAGAAAATATGGGCAATGGACCTGGATAGACATTTCTCCAAAGAAGACATCTAAATGGCCAACAGGTACATGAAAAGATGCTCAACGTCACTAATCATCAGAGAAATGCAAATCAAAACCACAATGAGATATCATCTCACACTTGATAGGAAAAGAAAAGAGAGAACAAGTGTTGGCAGGGATGTAAATAAAAAGGAGCCCTTATGTCAGTGAGAATGTAAATTGGTTCAGCCATTACTGACCACAGTACAGAGGTTCCTCAGAAAATTAAAAATAGGACTGCTGTATGACCCAGCAATCCTATTTCTGGGTACATATCCAGTGAAAATGAAATCAGTATATGGAAGAGATATCTGCACTCCCATGTTCTTTGCAGCATTATTCACAATAGCCAAGACAGGAAAACAACCCAGTGTCCATCACTTAGAGCCATGAAACTATTCAATATGATACCATGCCAGAGGAGACATGTCCTTACACGTCTGTCTCATTACATAGGATGTGCAGCACAAAGAGTGAACCCTAATATAAACTATGGATTTTTAATAAGAATGTATCTAAGTAATTACCAATTTAACTAATAATAATGATAGTATTGGCTCATCGGTTGTAACAAATATATGACACTAAAGCCACATGTTAATAATGAGGAAATTGGAAGGGGCGGCAAAGAAGGTAGGTGGGAAGTCTCTTTGCTCAATTTTTCTATAAACCTAGAACCGCTCCAAAAAACTTAAAAGACTAGTAATTAAAAAAAAAAAAAAGTAGGGAGGAAGATCTCCTTTACCTGGATTTCAAAAACAAAGAAGTCTCTACTTTTTTCTTTGATGTTTTCTGATAGTATTTTGTTTTCACTTCTAACATTTTTATTCTCTTTCATACTTAAAAGCTCTGCTGAGTTTGTCAGTGGTCTTTTTTCCCCTTATTTCAAGAACACTGAGCTCCAGATGAGTGTTTGGTATATACAATGTCACAGCGACTCAGACAGAATTGCTGGTTTCCTAACCAACTTCACATCCATACCTCAATGCACAGGGAAGTCTGGTATTCCCCCATGGCCAGTAAATAGCATCAAACCAGAATCTGAGTCATTGTGCATCAGTGGGGCATAGAACATCAATTTTTCTTCTGTCTTTTTGCTCTGAGTGGCCTCCTGCATGTGAAATTGCTGCAAAATTAGAAGGCAAAGTGAAAAAAAAAAATCACCACCTGGATAGTGGTCCAGAGAGAGATTTGTCTGTGTATTTACTAGTAAGTATAGCTTTTCCCCTTTACTTCTAAATCTGTCATTTTTTTTTCCTCAGAAATTTTCAGGAGCAGAATGGAATGGCAGACATGAAGACTTAATGGAGACCACCTTGAGGGGCAATCCCCACCCTCAAACTTCTGTGTTGAGGAATCTAGCTCCTTCTCCTGGTGCTGTCCTTGAAGTGCCTGGATTAGTGGGGTGACTATAATCTTGGTATGACTGGCTCAGGCCTGACTTACCTCTGTTGCCCTTGTATGATAATCGGTAGCTTCCTATTTCACATTCAAAAGTGTCCTGGTTTGGATGATTAGGCATATGGCTTTCCCACCTTAATGCTACCGGATATTATGTCATGGTCTGAGGTCATCCTATCGAGTTAGTTACCTAAGGCAACAGAGAAGAGCTGCTGGTAGGAGGCTCCAGTTCTTCTGGTGACAGTAACACTGATGCTTGACCAGCTCTCAGGCTTTGCTTTAGTGTCCCATGTTCCTTTGATTTTCTTCCTGAGAGCACCATCCCTCTTCTTGCTCTGGGGTCTTTCTGAGGGGAGCTACTCCTTATATGTCTTATTCTGGGAGAAGCTTCTTTTATTTCTTTCCGTTGGGGCACTTGTTTCTTCTTTGTGTCAGTAGAGAATGCAGAGCTCAGTGAGGCACCCAGCCTACCCTTAACCAGACACAAAAAGGCACATATACCTCCAGGCAGCACCAGATTTGCTGCCCAAGAGTGAATCACTTTAAAAGACTTTTGTCATTTCATTATTCATTGATACCTTGGTTCATTTCTTGAAGAAATATTTCTTGAGCATGTACTAAATTCTAGGCTCTATGTTAAGCTGTATGTATATATAATGGATACCAAAAAAGCCTTAGTACTTGTCTTCATAAGCAAAGAAGGCAGACTTCAGAACAGTAATGACACCTGGATGCTGGGCACTGTGAGAAGGCTGTTATGGGCAAGGACAAGTGATGAGGATGGAGTGATGGATGGGGACCTCCAAGTGGAAAGCCCTGTAGCTATTTCAGGGAATGAGGACTTTCTTCTGAGGAAAATGACTTGATCAGATTTGCATTCTGGAAACATCACTTGGGCTTCCAAATGGCCATCTTTATAATGGGAAAGATGCATTATAAGCTACATAAAATATATCACAAGGAGCATTTTCCATGTTAATAATCATTTTGGCAGAACTAGAAGGGTTTTAGAGGTGTGGACACAATGACTGCTCATCGTTTATTTTGTTCATATGTAGATACCATCTTTGACAATTTAGGTGTGACAGTGAAGGCGCCATTAATATGCTTAATTGGGTGATGGAATTGTTCGGTAATGTGGACATGAGTCACGGTCACCCACGACAGCTCTGATATGTCCATGCCAAGAATCCCCCAGTCTAGTCCCCAAGTATCTTTGACTATCAGTGTTGAAAAGACTGTGTGTTAAGAGGGAAAAAGGCTTTTGGCTGACGTTTACTAGACTGGGATTTGGCAGGATTTTCAGGTTCTACATGGGATCTATGGAATTTTTTTTTTTTAAACTGCTTTCTGTTAACGAAATCTTTATAAGGTCTTATAGAGCATGCACCAGACTAACAGACTGCACTTGATCTCACTGGTTATGGTGGGTCCTTCAGAATCCCACCCCTTACTTCCATAGTGCCCCAAATCCTCTTCGAGATTCCCCACTATTCTCTTCCTTGGGTTGGCTCAGTTTGGAATCTGCTCCCCTCTCTGGTGCCACAGAAGTCACCTGTGACATCGCCAAGAGGTCCATGAAAGTGCCGCCCTCTGTTGGTGCTGTGTCCAGACTACATTGGATCAAGTCTCCTTGGGTTCCTGGACCTGCCGCTCCTGCCCAAGGGGGCCCAAGGATTTGGTGTGAGGCAGAAATGCAGTGCTTGCTGTGGAAGCTGGGTCGGAAACCTCTTGCTACCTGTCTGCTGTATCTCATCCCATCATTCCCAAGCAGGGCTGTGTTGCTGTCCCAGTCTCGTTCAAGGATGATGCAGAGGCTATTTGAACTATCCCATGAAGCTTTTCTGCTTTGGGACTCAGGCTTGAGTATGGGAGGAACATGACCTGAGCATATGGGTGGACTGCTTGTACAACTGCCCTTTGTCTCGGAACCTGAGCCACCATCCTTGGGTCATGGACGCCCCGACTCTCCTCCTGAACATGAATTCTTTCCAGAATGCTCCCTGATTCCTCATGCAGATAGGCTCCAGCGGGCTCTCTCATCACTTCTTCAAACATGTCCTTGCCACCCACATTCCTGTGTGGGCCACAGGTCCATCTGGGACCCTGGCCACACTCCTCACTCTTCACTTCCAGATGTCATCTTCCAAACCTCTTAACTTGCAACCTCATTACACACTCGCAATCCGTCTTCTCTGTTTTGCTTTTCTCCTTGGCACTTATCACTCTCATATATTTTGTTTATTTTGTTTATTGACAGTCTCTCTCCACTAGTATGTGAACTTCATAAGGGCCAGGGTTTTTTTAAATCTTTTTTTGCTGTCTCAGTGCCAGTAAGGCTTAGAGCATACTAGTTGCTCAATAAATATCAGTTGAATCAATTAAGGAATTCTTTAAATGCTTCAGTGTTCTGAGTGTCTACTATGTTCTTGATTTGGAAAATGAGGAGCATTCATTGGTCTGAGTGAGATATGCTGGATGGGGGCTGATGCAGTGAACTTGGCCCAGACCTCATCTGACAATTCTAATAGGATTGTTCACTAGTTAAATGAAGGTGACCCCAGGCTACAAAGAGGAAAAATGTTTTATTTCTGCATACAAAATCTCTTCTGATAAAGAAGATGAAAGAGCCTATATACTCCCACATGAGATGGTTTAAGATACACCTTGTGTTGAGCTGGGTTCCCCAGAACATCTAAGCCACAGTTTAGGAGAGTCACTGACCACTGAGGTCAGCTGACCCATTGCAGTGATGCTCACAAGTGGAAGGGAAAGTCCAACCTGGCTGAGTGAGAGGTGTTGATAATAGGGAGCTGAACAGTTTAGTGGTTGCCAGTTTGTTAGGATGCCATTCAAATTAAGTAGAATTGTTAAGGATGGTCAGGGGTCTCTGGCATCTCCAAAACGAAGTGTCATAGTGTTATATAATATAACTGGATTTTCCAGTTACAGCTAAATTTTATTCGGCTTTTACACTAAGTTACAACCTCTTTGTTAAGCAGTGTGTCTTGGCCTCCTCCTGGTGGGTGAGACAATAATATGAGATGCTTATAAAACATAATCTGTGCTTGTGGGAGACCATGATGACAACAATGGCAATGAGAACTAACATTTATTGAGGTATTACTGTATGTCAGGTACCATTTTAAGTATTTTACCAATTTTTTAAAAAGATTTTATTTATTTATTTGGCAGAGAGAGAGAGGCAGTGAGAGAGGGAACACAGCGGGGGGTGGGGTGGGAGAGGGAGAAGCAGGCTTCCGGCTGAGCAGGGAGCCTGATGCGGGGCTTGATCCTGGAACGCTGGGATCATGACCTGAGCTGAAGGCAGACGCTTAACGACTGAGCCACCCAGGCGCCCCGTATTTTACCAATTTGATCCCCACAAGTGTATGTGATGACACTCGGTCACTTGGACTGAGACTTAGAGAATGTCAGTAACTTGCCTAAGGTCCCATTGTTGGTGGTAGAGCCAAGATTTGAGCCCAAGCAGCTTGACTTCAGAGTCTCTGTTTTATCCTCTGCACCATTGTTATAATGGTACTTGGTACATTTGTGAAAGTTGGAGGGAGGGTTGGATTGGCAATTTAGAGGCCTGGGTTCTAACTCTGCTTCTGCCACAGCTCCTCTTAAAATCGGTAGTCCCTAAACACTGAGCTAACGGACACTTGCTTAAGGGCTGTGGATGTGTTGCTGCAGCTCCCCGTCCCATCACTAGATGGCAGACTTGGTGGCGGGAGGGAGCAGAGGGTGTGGTAGGTATACAGTATTTAGTTTGTAAATCTGGTCTTGTATCCTACTAGTAAAATAGTTTATGGGCTATTTCAGTCATGCAATATAAATATTTATTAAATTTATACTCACTAAATTTGTTTCAGTTTGTATTTAATAGTTCCATTTGTTCTCTCTATTTGTTCAATGTATACAGTAGCTACAAAAGAAATATAATAAATCAGATAGCAGGGAATTTGGCTGCCTTCGTGACAATGACTAGAACAGTGTCTGGCCTACAGTCAGGACTCAACAATATTTGAGATTTTCTTTTCTTTTTTTCATGTTGTAAGGGTTTCATTTTCCTTTTGGTTTGAACAAATGTTAATGTTATAGAAAAGTTACAAACGTATTACAAAGAGTTGCCTTATATCCCTCACTCCATTTCCTGTGCTGTTAACATCTTATATCACCTTAGTAGAGATATCACGAATAAAAAATTGACATTGGTACAGCCTTATTAACTAAAGTAAAAACCTTATTTGAATTTTACCCCTTTTTTCCACTAATGTCCTCTTTCTGTTCTGGGACCATACTTAGGGTTTCGCCTTGCATTTAGTTATTATTTTTTTTTAGTCTCCTCCAGTCTGTAAAAGTTCCTTGGTTTTTCTTGGTATTTCGTGACCTTGACAGTTTTTATTGATCCATTATTTTACAGACTGCCCCTTAGTTTGGATCTGTCCAATGTATTCTCCTAATTGGAGTGAGATGATGTATTTTGGGCAAGAACACCAGAAGAATGATGTTGTGTCCTCGTCTGTGCACCACATCTGGGTGTTCATGATATTGATATGTCTTATTGCTGGTGACGTTTACCTCAATCACTTGGGTGATGCGATGATTGCTAGGTTTTTCTATTGTAAAGTAACTTTTTTACACCTTTGTAGTTAATAAATACCTTTGAGGAGAGTTTTTGGAGATAATGCGAATCTTGTATCTCCTCAAACTTTGCCCACAAACTTTAGTGTCTTTTTCTGCTTTACATTACTCTCTTATCCATTTGGCCAAATCACTATACTCTGGGCTCTATTCTTCATTCTTATATGACTCCATAGTCCTTACACTGAAGTGTGGATAAGAGACAGTGGAATGTGCATATGCTCTACAACTACTACTTATTGACTGGTTCAGATAAAGGTTTTTTACTGATCTATAATTAAATTCCTGAACTGGACCTCTCTGGACCCCACTTTGGATATTTTTAAAGTGAGAAACTGTGCTCTGAAAAAAAAAATATTGGAAGCAAATTTCAACAGTAATTAATGGAATAGGATCTACCCTCTTAAATCCATTGCAATTGTAAAGAGATGTTGTATTTATAAAAATTTGCCCAGTTGAATAAACATTAAAAATTATAGATAATTATAAAGAAAAAAATTCATTAATTCTTCCCTTAACTCTAATGTTTGTTAAGATTATGCCAATATCCTTCAGAATTTTCCCATATATATATATATACACACACACACACACATATTTTAATTTCTATTTTAGAAAGGATTATATTGCATATGTCATGTTAAGCTTGATTTGTGTACTTACTATGTTAAATAATTCTTAAGAGCAGTACAGTATTCATTTACAGGACATAGCAGTATTTATATAAATAATTCCTTATTATTGTATATTTTCAGTTGGCTTAGTTTTTAAATTTTAAGTGTGTCAGATGATAATTGGAGATACTATTTGAGGGTTACTTGTCCCCTTGATGTCTCATATCCACCTTCTAGACTTTCTGCGTACACTACCTTCATTAGGAAAGAGTATGCTATTGGACAGCGCTGAGGTTCCTCAATGGATTTTTTAGATAATAGCCTTGAAAGTCAAGCTTTTGCTTGCATATACCTGAATCTGGGAGACTAGGCTCTTTAAATTTCCAAGATTTGGCACAAAAAATGCAGGGTGCAAACTATGAGAGAAGCAGAATATGCAGTTAATTTGACACGTGTGTGTACACATTTCTGTTAAGTATGTATGTGGGTCTGAAACAGCTTATTCACAGACTTATAATCAGTTTCAGTAGTTTTTCCACTTTATACTTCCACCAGCAGTGTCTGAGAAGTACCTGTTCAAGTCTTTTGCACATTTTTCTATTGGGTTGTCTTTCCTTTTATTATTGATATATAGAACTACTTTATGTATTTGCATAACATTTTAATGGGAGGGGATGAGGAAAAGGGATGTACTTATACCCTCAGTCTAGCCTTGGCAATGAGTCTAATTTTCCTTTATCCATAGGGTGTGTGTGTGTGTGTGTGTGTGTGTGGTGAGGGCATGCGTGGGATGTTGTTTCTATGAAGGACTAGTGACCTTCTGATAGTTTATTATATTGTGCCATGCTCCCTACCTTTCTTATCATTTCTAACCTGGCAGTTAATCCATAGGCCAAGGCATCCAGTAAGATGGAGGCTGAGTATCCCCAACCCAGATAAATGGAAATAGAGAGTAGAAGTGGTTCTATAAATCAGTGATGCTGGCTGGCTTTATTTAACACGAACAGGGAGGTGTCCTTATTTCAGCACACAGATGTTACATTTCTATGCTCCACTGTCATGGGGCCATGGCTGTATTTAACAACAAAGGCAAAGTGACAATAATTTTGTGATGTAGATAGGATTTTCATTTTCCATACAGGTCATGGTGAAATGCAAACATGAAAAGTCTTTTTGTAAAACATAATTTAGAAAATGTCCAGGTGTGTATGAAGGATGTTTATAGTCATGGCCAATCAGAAATACTACTCGGGGGGCGCCTGGGTGGCACAGCGGTTAGGCGTCTGCCTTCGGCTCAGGGCGTGATCCTGGCGTTGTGGGATCGAGCCCCACATCAGGCTCCTCCGCTATGAGCCTGCTTCTTCCTCTCCCACTCCCCCTGCTTGTATTCCCTCTCTCACTGACTGTCTCTATCTCTGTTGAATAAATAAATAAAATCTTAACAAAAAAAAAAAAAAGAAATACTACTTGGACCACAATTAAGTACATATTTCTCAAGTGCTTACCAGGTTTCTTACAGTGTATTAAATCTTTGGGATTTTAAGGCAACATGGCTTGCTTTCTGTGCACAGGAAAAGGTCTTGCAGGAGTGACTTAGAAGTGACAATATAAAATTATATATAAAAAGTGGAAAATTCAGTAAAATACATGACGAAAGCATATTATCAAGAAAGGAAGAAATAAATATGGGCTCATGATAATATGGAAGACGGTGAAAATGGGGGATTTGAGGTGGACCTTGAGTAATACAAGAATCTTATAGGTACAGTTCTCATACATCCTAGATTTTCCAGGGCTGTCTCAGTCAGTTATTATAATAATAACTACATTTATTAAATACCTACTATCTACTAAGTACTTTCTATATGCTACTTATAATCCTCTCAATCATAAATTTTGTAAAATTCTCCCCATTTTTCAAACAAGCAAAGCAAGATATACAGAGCTTGCCAAAGGTCGCGTGGGTACAAGTTGAGGAGCTGGAATTTCCAGTACACCACACCCTTCCATATTCTGCCACCAGAAGCGTGCTTCTGAGAAGACGTATCCTGATGTTGGTTCTGAATATATGGTCTCTGCTATGTATTGGGCTGTCAGCATTTCTCCAGAGTTGCACATTGCCATCTGTTATTGGCAAGAACTATTCATGTGTTGCAAGCTTTTCCTGAGATCCAGGACTTGAGTTACTGCATCTTTCAGGGATACTATTCGAGCTCTAGATAACGACTGTTGTGGGAATGGCTGAAGCCCAGGCATTGGGTCAGTCCCGGGCAGATAACAGGATTGTCTACGTGTGCTTGGCCCCTCTTGGCTCTGGCTGACCCTTATGTTTCTCCCCTCCCTGTGTTCTATTCTGCTGACTCTGATTCTTGGCTCTTAACTGATAACCTGCTCTAAGTCCAAGTACACACAGTTTAGATGGGAATGTGAAAGGAGAGTCTTTAGAATGTTTTCTTTCTGTGGCTGGTTTGGTTTGCTTGCTCATGATTAAATGGTAGCATGAATAACAGACACCAAAGCACTGCTGTAGGCTTGCTGCTGAGCAGGGGGATGCCATGTGCCTTCCTGAGCTGGACAGGGAAGACTATTTGGTGTGCCTCCTTGGTGTCCCTTCCATGATTTTCTTTGTAGAGCGTCTGGGAGAGGGGAGGGGCTTCAGTGCTTTGCTGTCACCACTGCTGCTATTGTCACCAGCCTCTCCCTCAAGGGTTGAGCCAGTGGGAATTCTGGGGAACTTTCCCTGGGCCTTGGCAGAGATGATGCGGGAGGAGTGAGGACTCAGGAGGGAGGAGGCAGGAGGAACCTGAGCCCAGCAGTGCAGGTGGCAGATCAGCAGTGGGAGGAGGTAAGTGGCATTCTTATGCATGCTGGTTTATTCTAGAGTATTCTCAGACACCCTAAAAAGGATCAACAACCCTGAGGGCTGTCTGTGTGAGCATTCATCTGCCTTCAGAGTAACAGCTTTGCCTCCAGTATCTGGGCTTCTGGCAGTCAGACAATGCCTTGCTTGGTAAAACCGTAGTCTCCTGCGCTTCCCTGAAGGCATCATAAACTCCCCTATTCACTCTCTATTCTCTACAGGGTTGTAGAGTGATTTTAAGATTAGAATGACAGTGGATGGCAGCTTCTATCACGTTGGCCAACATTTAGATATAAGAAAATTAGCATTGTTCTTTACTGTATGTGAAAAATGCCTACCACCTGCTGGATAAATCCAAGCTTATAAGAGATAATTTAAACATTGAATATACTTAATGCTTGTGTCTGGGCTTCCTATCCCCTGGGCGTAACAACAGTACTTAATAAATGTGTGAATGAATGAGTGGATATTCACAAACTAGTCTTTTCTACCTTTTTTTTTTTAAATAACAAATGATCTAAGACCCTGATGTCAAGTTGCATGTCAGCTCCCCGATCCAAAACAAAAGCTAGAAACAATAATACATGATGATAAAAATTCCCCCCAAAATTTGCTAGGTGTTAGACACTCTCTGTTGGTGATATTTTCATTATTATCAATGATATTTGGCAACTTCAGCAACAGTGGGGAGAGGCTTGAGCTTGATGTTGTTTTTAGAAATGTTTTTGAGTACTTGATAAACTTATTTAGAATCAAAAGTTCTCAAAAAAAAAAAAAAAAGTCCAAAGCTGGGTGCAGCTGAGCTTTAGAATATCTCTGTGCTTTAAATGTTGTCTTCTATAGTAGTGTATAGCCTGGACCTCTCTGCTCATAAAGATGAACTAGAGCGTGGGCTTCTTATTGGGCCCCCTATAAGGCATGACACAGAGGAGAGGAAGGACAAGGACTATTTATATTTTGTGAGGCCCTAACATCTGTGGTGAGAATAGAAATGGTAGCAACAGGAAACCTTGCATTTAATCACAGTTGTGGCTGGAAGATTTTGATTCAAAGTCTGTGGTAGGGTTTTCAATGCTAATATATTAGTAGAGAAGCTTATATTTATGTTGATAAATAAAATAGCATTGATTCCTCAACAGGGATGAAGTAAAACTGTTCTGGAAGTTTTTCTTAAAAAAGAGGTATTAAGTCTCCCGTTTGTCTGAAAAGTGCTTAGAGATCTACATGGGGTGGAATGAAACCTAAGTTTCATAGTAGGGAAGTGTGCTGTTTTATTCATGTTTCATGAGTGAAGATGGGGTCTGGGTTTGCCCCAAAGCAAACACAGATTTCCTCCTTTATTCTTTGAGAACTAATCAGATTATGTTTTCCTGTCTGAACTGGGTTGTGTTGCCACGGGTGATGCTGCCTAGAACACCAGCAAAGAGATAAGAGCTTCACAAGTGACGTTTTATAGGGACAAGCCCTATAGTCTTAGAATGTTCCCCAGAGGAGCAAAGACAGGGATAGGTTGGTCTTCAGGGCCGTCCAGAGAGAGGCTGAAGCCCCAAGGACGGTGATTCTCTACGCCTGAGCCCTGCCCTCCAACTCAGTCGACCTCACTGGCTTCTCTCCTCACTTCTGTCAGAAAGAGTTTGAGCAGCATTTCTCCTGCAAAGCCTCCTGCAGCCACACCCGCTCCCCCAAAGCTCTTTCCAAGTATCTTTCGCCATCACAGAGCATGGACTACTAGGGGAGAGGCAGGGAAAATGTCTTAGGTTTCCTCCTGCCCACAGTGTTTAAACTGAAGTGTTGAATTGAGATGGCATTTCATGCCATAGTTAGAGGCTTTCTGTTTTTTTTTTTTTTTCTACTTCGGAAATGATGAAAAACACTTTTTTCTTTACTGCTTCTTTTCTTCTCATTGCTGCCCCCCCCCCTTTTTTTTTTTTCAATTTTTCTTTCCCTGTGAGAAGTCAGGATTTTTCTTTACTGCTTCTTTTCTTCTCATTGCTGCCCCCCCCCCTTTTTTTTTTTTCAATTTTTCTTTCCCTGTGAGAAGTCAGGAAATTTTTGGATGGGAAGAGGCATGAATAGGGATAAAAATCAGGGATGAGATGAGAAGGATCCGAGTTTCTTTCTACTGGTCCCCTTGGTATATAATTAGCCTGTTCTCGTGGCAGACATTGGAGTTTGCGGGGACAGACACTGAACAAAATTCACTGGCAGTAGTATCATTTTAAAGGTGAGTTAGTGTGGTGCCTGGGTGGCTCAGTTAGTTAAGTGTCTGCCTTCAGCTCAGGTCATGATGCCAGGGCTCTGGGATCGAGCCCCATGTTGGGCTCTCTGCTCAGTGGGAAGTCTGCTTCTCCCTCTCCCACTCTCCCTGCTTTTGTGCTCTCGCTCTCTCTCCTTCTCTGTCAAATAAAATCTTAAAAAAAATAAAGATGAGTTAGTGAGGCAAGCGGTGCTTAAAAGATGGGCACTTTGAAGAATTTTAAAAATCTTTATTCAACTGTGGATAAGAATTGTATCACATCACTAATAAAAGGATGCAGTTCTCTATGTAAGGCCATTGTTATGGTTGGACAGTATGTTATTACCTATCACCAAAGGTGGAAACAAATAGGGACAGCATTCGTTGAGATAAATATTTACATGTGAACCTTTGAAGTTTAAAAGTAGGATACTGTTGTCTGTGCACAAGATATTATGTAATGAAAGCATGCCTCAGGGAATACAAAGTAAAGACCAGAGCTCTTTTCTCACACATGTTGCTACCTGTTCAGGCTCAGATTATGAACTTTACTGTGTGCCAGGTCTCAGAAAATCATTATGCGGGGTGGGGGCATGAAATGTTTCAGCAAAGTGGTTGGGAGTGTATATTCCTACCCGTTGATGGTGACTGGCCGTTTCTGTCCATGGGGCACAGAGAACCGATTTACGAGTGGTTTGCTCCCAGTCCCTCTGGAGGATCCACCGAGGGATCCAGTGACAACACCAGAGTCTAAGAGCGATCCCGACCTGTCTCTTGGTAAAGATTATAAAAGCCACGCAGCCATTCATCTCATACGATGGAGTGGGTCTGGGCTTCCACTGCATCCCAGTTGAAATCAGGGTGGAGAATAAATGGAGATTCCTGCCTCCATGGTCAGAAATTTTTGAGGATCTGGTGAAGGAGATTTTGTGGGACTAGAAGGCATTAGGCAGTTAGGCCTGGCACTATGGCTTCCTCCAAGATTCCTGTCCTATATTTTAGATTTTGCCAATTGTTTCCAGAATCTTGGGTGGACTCAGTGTGTATGTGTGTTTGTGTGTGCGTATGTGTGGTGTGAGGAAAGATTTCAAATGTAAATACTAGCACCACACTTAGCAAACTATGAGTAGAGCTCCCCTTCAAGTTTATAGTCTAGTTTGCCTCTCAGTTAAGTTTTAGATTCTGAGGGATCCTTTCCTGTTTGTTGTTCATCCCTCAACTACAGGTGGCTTTACCAGGAGGGTGTGTTGCCCGTGTATTCTAGTAACCACTTCCTCAAACCTGGTGTCAGTGTCACACTGCCACAGTCTCACACCACCTGCCCCCTACTCCCTCATACACACACTTTGTGCAACTGCCATTGCTAACTCTGTGGTCCACACAGCAGGCAACAAATGGCATGACTGGTGTGACTTTACAATGTTCACAGATAGAGAGCCCCAGAAATTTTTACTAGTATCAGGACCAACGCTGATCCTAACTGCCTAGCCACACCCACAGCCAGACACCATCCACAGACATTCCTTCTTTTTCCTCTGATATTTGTGCATTTCTGGCTGGTGAAAAGTGGCACATGGGACTTAAATTGTATGGTGAACACGTTTTCACTGTCTCAAACAGATTAGTTAATATAAAGGGAAGCAAAATGTCATGAACTGCTTTCTTAAAGATGCTACCTGCTTCACTAAAGCACTCAGAAATATAACCACTGTTTAGAAACTGGCTCTAAATAACAGTGACTTAGCCATTTTCATCTAGTGTCAGATCTTCTGTATCCTCCACCCTGGAGAGAGAGTGGTTGACTGTGGAGAGATGTTTCAGGGACAGTTATAGGGAAGTGATTCTTTAGGGCCTGGGCCCCTTTACATGAACAGATGCTCATATCATCTGGATTTTTGGTAGATGTGACATCAAGAAGGCTCTCATGGAAATCCTGGTGCCTGTGTGTGATAGGCCCACTCCCTTCTAGCTCCTCACCCTCTCACCGAGATGAATAGCCACTGTGAGGCTCCCACTCCCCACTTTGGCACAAAGCCCAGCTCTTCAAAGGCATCCTCACAGCGTGCAAGTTCCCTCAACAACAAAGAGCAAGAACTTGGCCTTGTGGCCAGGGTCCAAGAGTCTTAGTATTAAACCCTAAATATGTAAGAAAGATTTCAAAGGGATGTCAAGACTTGGTTAGAATCATCACTGAGTGCAGACCCGCTTCTTGGTCAGTGGCTGTCAAGCAGTTGTTCTTCATCACCTGTGTGTGCACATGAAGTAATACTTGCCCTTACTGTGAGCAGTGCTCCATGATCTATTTTATTCTGTTTGTCTGTTCTTGTGTGTCCTGTCCTATTCTATCTTATCGTATACAACTGTATTTCAGTTTTTAAAAATACTTTATTTATTTTGAGAAGGAGAGAGAGAAAGATGGAGGGAGAGGCAGAGAACGAGAATCTCAAGCAGACTCCCTTCTGAGCGTGGAGCCCAATGCGGGGCTCAATCTCATGACCCTGGCATCATGACCTCAGCCATAATCCAAGAGTCGGATACTTAACTGACTGAGCCACCCAGGCGCCCCTCCTTTTATTTTTAAATGCTGATGTCCATCCACTAAATAGATTTCATTTCCCCCAGTGAGTTACAATCTGCAGTTTGGAAAGCAGTATTTTAGGTAATATGAATGTTACTGACTCTTGCCTACTAAAATTGATGGCAAGGAAACAATATATATTTTCCTTCACACAGAAACATGACACAGGGACCTAATGGAGAGCACTCAGGTCTCTCTGGGCATATGTATCTTTTTCTTTCACAACTGGATGGATTATTTTAAAGTCCTGATTTCCTTTTTATTTCATTACCTAGCTTTTCTCTTCCTTCCCCCCACCCCCCAGTCTGTTTTCTTTATGCCTTTGACCACTCGCTCCACCAGGCACTTGAAGAGCTGCCATGTTCTCAGCTGTCTCTGAACCCTTGTGTGTGTGGCTCTGGCTTCCTTTCTGCCCCTGTAGGCCTGATCGATTCTAGTTTATCTCTGCTAAGTTTCTCCGGTCACTCTAGTTCTCCATGAACTCTATTTCTTGGTTGTTTAGACAGCACCCCCTGTGGCACTTTTTGTGCTGCCTTGTAATTGCTCATAAAGGGTCTCCTTTCCAAACTTTGGGCCTACTGAAGTGGGACAGGGTTTTTAAAAATTTACCTACCACAGTATTCCCATGGTATAGCACAAGGCCCAGCATCTAGTAGGCTCTTGAAGCAAATTTGTGGGATGAATGAGTAGATGAATGGAACTACTGAATGGGGGAGGGGGAAGCCACTAGATGAAGGATTTGAATGGGCAACCTTATTAAAATAACTTCTATTATCATTAATATTCTTCTTTCGTTTTGTGCACAATGCCAAAATGTCCATGGAATTTCCTTCTGAAATAAGATCGTGAGGTTTTTCTCTTATCTCTGGTGGTATAGTCTTTGTATCTTAATTCAGATCATACCTGCCCAAGATATTACACTATTACTGAATCGGACTTATAGATTGTTATGTGCATTAGTATGTGTATCGAGTGGTAGGAGATGTAGTGACCTCCTAGACATGTTTATGGGCTGAAAGGAAATGGGACAAGATTGTATACATTAAGGATCCTAGCTTCAGGCACATTCATGAAAAGCTGCATGTGCCGGGGATCTGATCTGCATGGTTTTCATTGGCATGGTTTTGAACTGTGTATGTTGGCTGACGCAGCCACTGCATGTGGTGTTTGGTGCATACAAGCAATCACACTTGTTCTCCGGCAGATCAAATATTGAAGAGGAAGTTTTTTTCCTTGTAATGGCATTTTCAGCTCAAATCTTCTGTTGACTTAATTTAATTAATCCCATATCTGTGGAATATAATTCATTTTATCAATATTCAGTTAAAATTTAACTTTAATAGGGTTGTTGGATTTCAACTTACTCAACAAGGAAAAAGCCACTTCTCAGAATACTCGCCAACAAAAGGAGATTGTTTAGTCCTCTTTTATTTCTGTAATTTCATTTATTGAAGGACTATTTTTAATGTCTAGTAGGATATTGTGGTGATAAAACAGACACAAATATTGCCTTCTTGGGACCCAAGTGTAAAGGAGAGACACACCTTCAACAAGTACATAGATACATAGTTGGAAGCCCTTATAAATACTAAAGGGAAGGTCTCTGAGTATAGGAGGGAGGGCCGAATTTAGATTCAATGTTGAGGAAACCTCTTTGGAAAAGTGATATTTATGCCAGATATTTCAATCCTGGTGATGGAAACCTGTAAGAAATCTTTGAGGAGGAAAAAGTTAACTCTTAAATAATTAAAATATCACTATATTGGAGCTTAGGGCATGCATTAGGTTCCTAGAGCTGCTGTAACAAACCACCACAAACTTTGTGGCTTAATTAAAGCAACACAACTGTATTCTCTTAGAGTTCTGAGGATCAGAATTCTGAAATCAGGGCGCCTGGGTGGCTCAGTCGTTAAGCGTCTGCCTGCAGCTCAGGGCGTGATCCCGGCGTTCTGGGATCGAGCCCCACATCAGGCTCCTCCACTGGGAGCCTGCTTCTTCCTCTCCCACTCCCCCTGCTTGTGTTCCCTCTCTCGCTGGCTGTCTCTCTCTCTGTGTCAAGTAAATAAATGAAATCTTAAAAAAAAAAAAAAGAATTCTGAAATCAAAGAGTCAGCAAGGCCAACACTTGCTCTGAAGACTCTAGGGAAAATCCTAGCTTGCCTCTTCCAGCTTCTGGTAGCTCTACACTTCTTTGCCTTGTAGACTCCTCATTACTATCTCTCCACATGCCATCTCCCCCCTCAGTCTCTGTGGCTGAAATATCATTCTCCTTTGTCTTATAAGGGCACCAGTCATTGGATTTAGGGCTTACCTGGGTAATTCAGGATATTTCATCTCAAGGTCCTTAACTTAATCAAATCTACAAAGACCCTATTTCCAATTAAAATCATATTCTCTTATACTGGGTGTTAAGAGTTAGGTGTATCTTTTTGGGGAAGGAATATAATTCAGTCTACTATAGGAGTGAAGAGGAGAGTGTTGGAGAAGAAGTGGGCAGTGGGCATGGCCAGATCATGGCCATGGGCCTTGTAGGCAAGATCAAGAATACAGGAAAGTCTTTGGAGAGCTCTCAGCAGGGAAGTAACATGATCTACCTTATGTCTGAAGAAAATTGTCCTGGATGATGTTAGAGATCAGATCGGAGAAGGCAAGAGTGGAAGAGGTGAGGGCAATGAGGAACTATTGCCAGAGTCCAGATGGGAACTAATGGTGATTTGGATGAAGGTAGTCCATGAAGAGATGATGAGAAGCAGACAGATCTGAGATATATTTTGGAGGAGGAATCAGTAGCACTTGGCAATGGATTGCATAAGTATGGGGGAGATGGAGAAATCAAAGGTCACCCTCAAAATTTTGTACTGAACAACTGGGCCAGTAGGAGTTCCATTTATTGAGATGGGGAAGGCTAGAAAGGAAGAGCATGTTTGGGCATGAGGGCAAATTTGAAGGTGAGAAGTTTGAGATGAGTGTGTGATGTCTAGTAGATATTGGAATATAGGAATTAATGGAGATCTTGGGTCTGGAGATGCAACTTTGGGAGTCCCCCATGGTGGGTGACCATGGAAGTAAGGGGGTGGGTGAGATCTTCTGGAGAGAGTGTGGGAAAAGTGGGACTAGCATTTAGAGCGCAAAGCAAACAGCAGGAGCCAACAGAGGAGAGAGGGTGGGGTATGGACCCCGCTAGGCTTTCATCTGCCTCTGAAGATGTCCGAGGAGCAGGCACAAGTGCAGGAGACTTAAAGGGCTGAGTTTTGTTGGTACACTTGCCACTCACTTGTTCTGTGGTTTTGAGCATCTGTTCTCTTTACGATCAAATTCTATGAACAATATTACTTTTTAAAATAGATATGTAAAATAAGGGCATTATTAGTCTTTGCCTCTCCATGTATGAATATTCAGGAAGAGAAGAGTCATTTAACATGATGACATATTTCTCTACATTCAGTGGCGTGTTCTAGATTAATTTTTAATTTTCAATCATCACATATTTGATCATAAAACAAGAACTACATAAATAGAACGTTTTAAAATAAACATTGAATTCCTCTCATGCCTGTAATATCAGCAGATAATTGTGAATTAAGAAGTTCGTGATATTTGTTTGAGGTTAGGTCATATCCTTATTTTTAGATTCAGAAACCAAGGGAAGAGGGTCCTGCTTACTGTGGTCCAGCTACAACCCTGGGGGATGTGGTTGGTTAGTCACAGACTCGCTTTGCAATTGTGGAAAGGAGAGGAAGGATGGATGAAAATCCAGCTCTTAAAAGAAGACCAAGGGGCGCCTGGGTGGCTCAGTCGTTAAGCGTCTGCCTTCGGCTCAGGACATGATCCTGGCGTTCTAGGATCGAGTCCCACGTCAGGCTCTTCTGCTAGGAGCCTGCTTCTTCCTCTCCTGCTCCCTCTGCTTGTATTCCCTCTCTTGCTGGCCGTCTCTCTCTCTCTCAAATAAATAAATAAATAAATAAATAAAATCTTAAATAAATAAATAAATAAATAAATAAATAAATAAATAAGACCAAGCACCCGAAGGAATATCACACAAATCTCTGCTATATTTATTATCAAAATGTTGATGTAATTTGAACTGCTACAGAGAGTTGTTGAAACCTTTATGTCTCCTCCATGCAGCTTTGTGCTTCAAACTTTTTTGCTACTTTTTTTTTAAATAAACGTAGATAGTATGCTGACAAGTGGAAACAACTAAGACATCTTCCGGAAAGTAATTTGGTCACTAGACTAAACTGAACTATAGGCTCTCTGTGGTTATTAAATATTTAAAAATTTTCAGCCTGAAATGCTTTTATGTTTGGGATGATCTAATTTTTAATATTTTAAAAAATGGTAAATAATCCACTTTAAATTTATGAGTGGATCCAAAAAAAGCTTATTTTATTTTAAAATAATCCTGGTGAAATCACAACCAGAGCTAAATTTGGTAATGTTCAAATTCATCAGATACTTAACCTAAAGGATGATTACTTGTCCAAATTTTAAGGTGTTATGGGATGTTAAGGTGTTATGGGAATATAAAGCATTTATGTAGAACACTTTAAATAATAGAAAGTCAGAGAAAGAGGTTTGGGGTTAAAGAATCATAATGTAGGTGAGTTGCAGGTTGTAGGGATACACATTTGATCTGGGTTCAGTGAGGCAGAGATTAGTGGCCATTGGGCAAAGAAGACTATCTGCTTTCCTTTGTTAAAGATCATGTCCTTTGAACATGCACTAAGTTATTTTACTAAATGAAGGACTAATTTTTGGTGACTTAAATCCTGTCATCTCACCGTGCCATGCTTTGAGAATTCCATGACTTGGGAACATATTCCAGGCCAAGGAACCCAGAAAAGAACAAGTTTGACCTGTGTTTCTAAATGGGTCACTATAAATTGCATTACAATACAATTAGAGTTGTGTAGTATTTCCCAAGTTATGAAAACAGAAACTGCATGCCATTTATGTGGTATGAGCTGCATTGAAGGCAAGCCCAAGAGTGAAACTTAACCAGCCTTCAGGGTGAAAGAAAATTCTCCTAAGACTTGGACTCTGTTGAGTGATGGATGATCTGATACATTTGGATAAATTTTTCTCAATCACTTACAGCCGTGGTCCCAATATCTGCAGTAGAATAACGTGAACGCAGATGGGATTCGGTTAGCTAATCTGAGAAGATGCTACCTCTATTCTTCTGTAGCTCCTACCCCAATGACACTGTGTTTGGAGGTTTCACAAAGCCAAATTTGTTTTCTGTCTGATTCATATTCAAATAAGTATGGAGTGACTGAGTAGTTTGGCCCTCTGAAGGAAGTCAGGTCTCTGCTTGTTGGAATTCTGATTGTCCCTATCTCTTTCTACATTCTGTGTATGCTCTCTCCTGCTTCTCCTGAGCTGCTGATGGAAGTGTCCTGAGGAACCCTCATACTAGTCTTCCGGGAGTGTCTATATCCAAGAACCAAGGCTGTTCTCCTTAAGGAACGCATGACTCAATATATTTTTTAAAATTACAGAAATTAATTCCACTATACTTTGTAGTGGGATGTTTTTCTTGAAAAATAAATCTAAAATTCTGTAGAAAATTTAAATGAATAAAAAGTCAACAATGTTTTGAAAGTGAAGAGCAATTTGAAGGACTTGCCTTAAATACTGAAATATACTTTTATTAAACAGTTTTAGTTGACAAAAAATAAATAGGCAAATGAATGGCATGGACTGGAACTCAGAAATAGACTGTTATATAGTTGGAATTTAGCTTGTGATGAATGGGAATCACACATATTTGGAGGCAAGAGAGTTTAAAGAGATACTAGTAGGATAATTGGTTATTATTATTATTAAATATGTAGCTCTTCATTTTATACCAAAGGATCATAGAACAAAATAAAATAAAACAAATTAGCAAAAAACATGTGTAATTAGGTAGTGGATCTCAGAGCAAAGGGTTTCTAAACATAAGAGCAGTAGAGCAAATCACATATTTTTAATTGCATAAAAATTTAAAGTAGGAGTGGGAGGAGAGGAGGGATGAGTAGGCAGAGCAGAGAGGATTTTTAGGGTGGCGAAACTACTCTATATAATTCTATATAGTGGTGGCTACATGTCATTATACATTTGTCCAAGCCTATAGAATATACAACCAGCAAGAGTGAACTCTAATATACACTATAAACATTGGGTGATAATGATGTGTCATCATAGGTTCATCAGTTGTAACAAATTTACCACTCAGGTGGGGGATGTTGATTATGTGGGAGGCTAGGTATGAATGGGAGTAGGGTGTATATGGGAAATCTTGACCTTCCACTCAGTTTTGTTGTAAACCTAAAATTGCTCTAAAAGGTAAAGTCCGTTAAACAAAATAAACAAAATTTTTTTTGTATATGTGAATAATCTGTTCATGTCTTGTTTACATTTTTCTATCAAGTTTTTGGTCCTTTGCCCTTCACGTATTAGAAGTAGGCCTTTTGTCTGTGGTATATGTTGTTAATTTTTCAGCTTGACTTGGTTTTCAGTATTTTCTGACATGCATTAGTTTTTATTTTTATTTTTTAGTCAAATATATTAATGTTTTCTTTTATTGTCTCTGGATTTTGAGTCATCATTAGAAAGCTTTTTTCTTCACAGAAGTTAGAGAGAAATTGACCAATATTTTTTTCTAGTACTTCCATGATTCAGTTTCTTACATTTAGATCCCTAATCCGTTTGGAGTTTATTCTTATGTATGGGGTGAGATATGGATCTAATTTTATCTTTTCCTAAATGACTACCCCATTGTCCCAGAGTTGTTTATTTAAATATCCATCTTTATTCCATATTCTATGGAATAGTCTATGGATTCTATGGATAGTCCATATCCACCTTTCTCATATTCTAATTGTCCATAGGTATTTGGGTGCAACTGTAGACTTTCTATTGATTCTTGTATGTTTCTTCTATGCTGCTACTTCATCGAATTTCTTTTATTGTTTGATTTGCTTTTATCACTGATTATCTGTGGCTTTCCAGGTATACTATTACAACATCTAAAAATACAGGTAATTTAACTTATTTTTTCAATCTACTCTTATTCTTCTGATTGAGTTCTCTTGTCTAAGTGAATTTACTAATACCTTCAGTGCAGTGATGAGTAGTAGCAGAGTTTTCTTGAGCATTTAAAAATTTTTTCTATCACAAATAGGTATTGAGTGTTGTCAGTGGCTTTTTCGTCATGTGTTGAGATAATCATGATATTTTCCTTAGATTTATTAATATGGTGTATTGTAGTAATAAAGTTCCTGACATTGAACTAACCTTGCCTTTCTGTAATAAATCCCACAAGGTATTGATGTATTGTTTTTTTAATGTAGTATTGGATTGTATTTGTTAATATTTTGCTTAGAATTTTTGCATCAGTATTCATGAGTGATATGTGTCCCCTCCCTGCCCTACTGCCTTCATCTGGTTTAGGTATCAGTGTTACACTTGCTTCATAGAAGGAATTGGGAAGTTTCCTTTCTTTTCAATGTTCTAGAATAACAAGCACTGGGACTATCTGGTCTTTGGAAGTTTGGTAGAATTCTGTTAAACCATCTATACCTGATACTTTCTTATAGAGTAGTTCCTTAATAATGCTCTCTATTTCTCCGATGGAAATTGGTCTGTTTAAGCTTCTCAGCTCTTACCTAGTTTTAGTAATCTGCATTTCTTTAGGAAATTGTCCAGTTCATCTTGATTTTCCAATGTATCTATATCCACCTATTTATTTATTTTCTATTTCTTACAAAAGTGTTGGAAATTGCTAGTTGTAGCATTTTCTAATAGCTGCTTTAAAATCCTTGTTAGATAATTCCTACACCTGTATCATCTTGATATTGAAATCTGTTGATCATCTTTTGTCATGTGAATTGAGATTTTCCTGGTGTTGGTACGGTGACCAATTTTGTATTGTGACCTAAACATTTTGAGTATTATGTAATGAGACTCTGGTGCCATTTAAATCTTCTCTTTTAGTAGTTTTTAACATATTTATGATCACAGAGTACATCCTGGCTCACTTTGGTGGGCTGGATTTTAACGACAGTTTAGTTGTCCAACTCTTTGCAGTGCTATTCTGGTCTGCCCCACTTTTGCATTATCCAGAGGCCTGAGTGGAACTGCACTGGAATTCACTTCTCAGAGTATTTGCTTTCTTGATTCTGTTCAGTTTTACAGATGGGTGGAACAGGGGTGTGCCTGGGACTTCACACACAGATTTAAAGGATCCTTTTTTCCATCTCCTGCCTCCAGCTCTCTAGTTGGGAGGAGGAGGGGGGACTACTTGTTTGCTGGTTATTGTATTCTTAATTTTACTTCCTTTTCGGTGGTGATAGTTGACAAGATCCCACCTCATAGACTGTGTTCTCAGTGCAAGTGGGAAGGAGTGGGGTTCTATTATCTGTGTCTGCCGCTACCACCAGTGGCCAGGCATGTGGCACTGCTTGCTTGGTGTAGGGTGGGGATATTCACCGTGGTTTCACTCCACTGTCTCTGCAGCGACTAGACCAATGGTGGGGGTGGGAGTGGGGGTGGGGGTAGGGGTGTTGATTCTCTCATGACATCTGCCTATAATTGGATGGGTAGAGTCTAAAAAGCTCTGTCCTGCAGGGTTACCCTCTTCCTAGACCTCTGGCTAGAGAGAAAAGGCTTTCCTTGAAGATTTTTTTCCTGTCCCTGTTAGGAGTCCCAGAGTATTGGAACTCAGGCTGGGATGTACAGGGTGATAAAGAACCAGGAAATTTAACACTAAGTTGACCCTCCAGTCCTGAGGTTCTAGGCATTCTTCATTCATTTTTTCTCCTTTCAGAGTCTTCTCATAGTTCCCTTATGGCCTTTGTCCAGGGATTTTAGTTGTAATTTGTAGGGAAAAATAGGTTGTGGTATGTTTTTCCTATTTTGACTGGAACTGGAAACCATCGTCATTAATTTTTTTTTTTTTATAATGTCAGTATCAACTTTCCCTTTCACCCAGGAGTGAATGGAAGGATTTTAACTATCCGTGTGGAAGAGTCTTTTGTGCTTTGTTTTTGTTAGTAAACTCTAGTTTTGTTGCAATGTGATCAGAAGGTGTTGTTTGAAGTATTTTCCCTTATTGAAATTATTGATGGATGCTTTCTTTGTGATGCCATATATGATCAATTTCTATGGATAAGCCATGGGTATTTGAGATGAGTGTATTCTCCAGTATCAGGGTATAGAGTTCATAGATATCCATAAGATTTACTCTGATGACTATGTTGTTTTAATCTTTTAGCATCTGGCCTTATTTTCTTTTCATTCCTCTCTCTCACACACATGTACACACACCCCACAGAATGTTACCAGAACAAAGGGGATGATAGTCTCATGAAATGTAATCAGAGTGGGAGAAAAGCTGAACTTCCAAAAGATGTGCATGCACTTTGCATGGTGGGGAGGAGTGGGTGGGTCTCCTGTCACATGGTGTTCCGTGGATGGGGAGAGTATGGACTTATGCAAAAGAGGAAGGGGTGAATGGAAAGTGGGGCATAGTTGTGGTGAGGATTCGTGATATAGGGAAGGATGGTTAGCTGCTGCTCTGAGTGAAAGTTTGGAGATGGGAAGAGATATCTAAAAAGGATCTAGGAGGGACTTTTTATGTGGCATGCTTTGTGAAATCTTTAGAATGGTCTCTTTAAGGAAGCCTAAATACATGGAATGGGATGTGTGTTTTCTTTGAATGTGACTTTTTGCACAAATTGGATCCCAGTGGTCCCAGTTTTTATTCTCAGTTTGTTTATATTTTATCCATAATTAAATTAACATGATTTGAAATGAAATGACCATAACAAAAGAAATTTTAAACTATTTCCTTTATCTTCGTAGACTTGTCTTTCGTTTATACTCATTTAATATGTTCTTTATGTTTCATATACCCTGCACATAGTTTTTTTCTTTAAAGACCAGAATCTCTATATGCTTGACACCTCCACTCAAAAAGGCACCCCTCTTTAAAGGTTTACATGGATTGGGAAAGTATTACTCCAAAAATGGTGAGGAAACAACTCTGAGTTGAATTGGTTTACTTTAGTTTCCTATGAGATCATATGGGATTCTCTATTTCTCATAGACCCTTATGAGAACTGCTGAGCTGCTAGCTATGAAGCAGAAATCTATGTTGGGCACATTCATGCATAAATCAAGATGGCAGCCATATTAACTTCTGACTTCTGACTCAGAATAAGTCTCAGAGGGAGCAATGGGGGATGCTTGCAGAAAAGCCAGAAGTACCCAGGAAGAAATTAGGGTTCAATAAGAAAAAAAATCCCAAGCATCCTGGGATATAGTTCCAAATGTTTCTTTTTTGGGGGGAGGGGGCGGTTAGGGGCAGAGGGATAAGGTGAGGGAGAGAAAGAATCCCAAGCAGGTTCCACGCCCAGAACACAGCCCAACACGGGGGTGGGTCTCACAATCCTGAGATCATGACTTGAGCTGAAATCAAGACTCTGATGCCTAACCAATGGAGACACCTAGGCGTCCCCTGAATGTTTCTTATTTTAAAAAAGCACAAACTTCTGAGTCCCAGTTTTCTCATACTATAAAATGGGAGATTTAGATTTAAGTGATCTCTAAAATTTCCTTTAGTTCATTATGTATCTATCTTAAATAAAGGCAGAATTGGATTTATATTTACCTCCCAGGTCACTGAATTCACAAATTTAATTAAAATCAAAGTGAAGATCTTAAAATTACACGCAAGTAGAGGAATGTAGCTAGAATATAGTTTTAATGAGCCTAGTGAGAACCAGAACCATGATGTTAATGGATGAGAAAATAAAAGGTTATAGAAAAACTAAATACAGGTTTCCCTTGCCAACCTTTTGTAAGCTGGGATGGCCTGAAGCAAAGCAATTACATTAATTTATATGGAAAAATATCTGAGTGTTCCCTGATCCCAAAATAACCTCTCTCAGGCATTCCTGATACCTTAGGACACAGATGTACAAAATAAATGGAGACAAAGCCCAGATGCTCACAGATGCAGTTCACAGTGCTGGGGCTGCTGCTGAGATGCCCAGTGTGGTTCCCGGGGAAGGACCCTGTGGTACCCCTCTCCCTGCTGCTCAGGGTGGTGGTGGTGGGATGCCGGCAGGGAGGAAGCGGCGGTGTGCTGCCCCTACAGTGGCTGTGGATCCTGGAAAACAAACACTGAACACTGTTTTCATTTTTTACTTTTTTTCATAAAAAAGAAAATCCTCTTTGGATTTATTTTGGTTAGCAAAAACAGCTACTAATGCAGGTCTTTCATAAAGCCAAGTGGCTTAATGCAAACTTTTGAGAAGTGGGTGATGCCTATACATCATTTACATTCAACTTTGCCACTGAAATTGATCAAAGCTTAATGAGCCCGGGATTATATTTCATGAAAAATATTTTTCATGAAAGATGATGATATTCAAGTTAGGGTGAAAAAATAATTCAGGAAATCCAATGGGACCAATTATTACATTTATTTGGGAAGTTGGCATTCTTAGATGGAAAAGTGGAGTCTCATATGCTTCTTAAGATACTAGAACTGGGGGCATCTGGGTGGCTTAGTCGGTTAAGCGCCAGACTCTTGATTTCCGCTCAGGTCCTGATCTCAGGGTCTCAGGATCAAGCCCTGAGTTGGGCTCTGTGCTGGATGTGGAGCCTGCTTGAGATTCTCTCTCTCTCTGCCCCTCCTCCTGCCCCTCTCCTCTAGTGCACACATGTGCACTCTCTATGAAAAAAAGAAAGAAAGAAGGAAAGGAAGAAAAAGAAAGAAAGGAAGAAAGAAAGAAAAAGAAAAAGAAAGAAAGAAAGAAAGAGAAAAAAGAAAGAAAAAGAAAGGGAGAAAGAAAGAAAGAAAAAGAAAAAGAAAGAAAGAAAGAAAGAAAGAAAGAAAGAAAGAAAGAAAGAAAGAAAGAAAGAAAGAAACTAGAACTGGATTTTATTTGGGAAATCTCCCTGTCTCAGTCTGTTCATAAGTATCAGAGAACTTAGAGTTCAAATAGGAAAGGTTATTAATAAGCCATGATGATGACTCAGTTCTTTGGGAACTTACCATTCATTGTTCTGTTGTTTGTGGCCATAAGGATGTGACAAAATGACATGGTGCAAATGAGTGGAAACCGATAAGGCCTCCAATATTTGAAATTCTGATGAGAAGAGATTGTAGGAAGTTCCAATGACTGCATTCATTTAAATGTCTGAGGAGAATACTCCATCACGGTATTTATGGCCAGGTGAGAGCTAAGATTATTCATTTCGAAAATAAAAGAGGGAAGAAGAAAGTGGAGGAGGTAGAGCCAGAAGGAAAGATAGGGTAAATATTGACATGTGAATAGGAGATGTAGACTAATGGAATTCTTCTGTGCCCTGCCCATCCTGCAACAACGAAGACATCAAAAAATAAAAATAGACCTAACATTCAAGCATTTAGGATGAATTAACCATGACACAACATGAAATTAAGCCATGGAACTTGCTGCTGCAAGGTTTTATTCAAATACATAACTTAGATTAGAGGATTAGATTCGTTAAACACAGTCTGTAACAAAATATCCATGTCTGCAATTCAGAACGAACGAAAAAACACCAAACCAAAAGAAAAGCAAATGACTTAAGCTTCCAGAGAATATTCTAATCTGTTTTAGGATGTGTAGGAAATTTCCCTTAAGTGATATTTTATTGCTATTCTTATTGATGGTCGTTAGTAATAACCTCCAAAAGTAGCGTTGCTGAGTAAGAGGCAGAAGCGATGGAGAGTGAATTCATTGCTTTTCAAAGGAAGTAGCCATAACTCTATTGTAACACCGGATTTTCCCCATCTCACTTGCATAAAGAGAAACTTCAGGGAGAAAAGGTAAAACAATCGTATGTCAGTAAACAGGAGACAATTGAGTGTAGTGAGAAGAACAAGCATTTTGGAGGTCTGCAGGTCTTCCTTCCAGTTTTCCTCCTATTCTCTCACCTCTTGCTTCTGCCTTTCCACACGCCAATCTGTTCTTTCCTACTTATTCAATAGAATTGAATCCTTGCCAACCCACTAGTGAGAATTCAGCAAACACCTGGATTGCAGAATATAAACGTGAAATGAAAGGCAGGTCTTGATGAGACCATTTGTAGACCTCGGATTATTACCTGCATGCTCCAGGAGCTCACTGAGCAGTACCTGATGATGAAGATGATGACTTTTGTTGTGGGGGAGAGGAAACAGTCCAAAATACAAAAGCGCAGTCCTCAGGGGCCTCCCGCAGGCCTCTCCTGTTGAGCTATTGAACTTGACCTGCATGCAAATGCTGTAAGGCACCCAAACTGGTCTCTTTCCCCTTCAGGCAGTCAGGACATGAAATGTATATTTCTGTTTTTAGGGACTATTTATTCTTTTTTTTTTTTTACCTTGATTTAATTGTATGCTATTGCTCTCTTCATAGATTCTGTTTTTAGGGACTATTTATTTTTTTTTTTTTTACCTTGATTTAATTGTATGCTATTGCTCTCTTCATAGACCATCCTTCCAACTGAAATTTTTAAATTTTATTTTATTGTTTATGGAATTTTTCAAGCACAGGCAGAAAGAGAGAAAATAGTCTACAACAAACCCTCTATCCATCAGCCAGATTCCACATTAAGCAACCCGTGGCGAGTCTCGTTTCATCTGTATCCTTTGTTTCATCTCTACTCCTTTCTCATTCTGCCACAACATGGGATTATTTTGAAACAAATCCTTAACAAGGTATCCTTTTTAATGCTTTCGGGTCTTTCTGATGTGAACATCCTCTCCTGGAGTAGCCTTCCCACTTCTCTTCATTCTAAACGACTCTGTTCTCCAGAACCCGGCTCTTCCGCATCATCCGTGCTGCCAGCACGGTGCTTCAGCCTGCAAGGGTCTCAGCCTCTTTAAACTCTACACACTTAGGCTCTGTATAATTTGTTATGCCGCTCTCTAGTTCTCATTTTCTAAATGTATTTTCATGTCTTTTAACCCTAAGTATACTGAAAATTCCATGAAGACAGGGATTTTTTTTTCATTCTCTATTCATGTGCTTTTATAGTACCTACTTTAGTATCTGACTAACGGAGGGCACATGATAAAGAGTTTTTGTTCTGTTCTTTGGAAAAATCCTCACTAATCTCGAGGCCATTCCCCTTTCAGAGCACCACTCTAGATCCACACCCTTTCCTACACCCTTTAGTATTAGTATTCTGTCACCGCAGAAACGGTGTATTCTTAGCCCAACTACAGAGCTCTAACCAGGGTTTATAGCCTCCTCAACCCATACCTCATATAATCCTGCATTTACTCCTAGTACTTGCCTCAAACCCTTCTCAAGTGGAAGCTATTTCCTATGATCTCCTTGTCTGAGGGCAGGAGGAGAAGGTAAGAGCTTTTCTCTGGCTCCCCACCAACATTTTCAGAGCATTTTTCATCTTCTTCTATTGCCCTTTCTCCTTTGAAAATCTAAACACCTACATCCACCCTTTCCCTCCCAGCCTGGCCCATCTATCAGGCTCTTAGTTATGTCCTGAGAACTCTAGAGGACTTGGGCATCTGGGTCTTAGTTACTATTTGTGATCTCTCTTTCCAGGTGTCCCTGGCTTGAACATTCATGTTGGTATACCATCTGATACCTGGCCTCTTGTCTTCCTCCACAGGCCACTCCTCTGAGCGCATGTGGACCTTGTTAGCGGCTGGAGAGGATCCACTTCTAGAGTTTTGAGCTCTTTACCCCAGTCACACTTACTGACCTTTGTGTGGCCCACATTCCCATTAAACATGCTTAATAACATTTTGTCTTCCAGCATAATAATGTGCATAGTCTTATGGTTCATCTTCCAGGTAGCCTGCCAAGGCTCACCGTGCTCGCTGCAGGTACAGGAGTTTGGGGCAGGAGCCTCATGTGCTGATGTCCATTGTTCTGCAACCATCTCTGCTCTGGGAAATGGGGAAGAAGGTCATACTCTCTCTTTACTATGCTCTGTTGAACCTGGGCTTCAAGGTCCACCATTTAAACCGCACTGTCATTGACACTAAATTCAATTCAACATAACCTGCATTTATAATTCAAAACCCAACCTTTTTGTTTTTTTTTCTCTGTGCTGCTCTTGGGCTTCCTGTTGTTACTGCAGAAAAGTCATGTAGCCCTACTACTTGATTCTTCTTCAAATATTTAATTTTTAGCCACAGCTGATTGCGGGGCCTTTTTAAGTCCCTTTAGGGGTCTGGATCCTTGCTTTGCCTATCTCATAAATGTAGAAATTTCTCAGGGGGCCTTACCAATGAGCTTTTATTTTCCTTACCTTTGTCTGGTGATCTCATTCATAGTTTTAATTACCATCTAGGTGTCAAAGACTCTGAATTAGTGTCTGTCTCACCAACCACCTCTTTTATATACAGACCTGAATTTCCAACTACTTTTCCAGCTGGGTGTCCTATGGGCATCTCAAATTCAGTATATCAGAAGCAGACCCTGTTGTCTCTTCTTCTGTCCCATGTACTCTTACTGCTGGATTCTTTGTCTCTGTGGATGGCATTGTCATCCATCCAGGCAGCAGAGCCTGCCGTGCCTCCACCCCTCCACACCTCCTCACTAGGTGTTTGCCAGTTATTCCCAGAACACATCATGTCCACTAGTTCCCATGCGCCTTTACTCGGCTGTTCTCTCTCCCTGGAATACTTCTCATTCTCATTTCTCAAGATTCAGATCAGTTGCTTGCTCATTTGTGAGGCCTACTTAAGACTCCCACTTCCAATCAATTATTTCTCTCTCAGAGCTCCCGCTTGTTTGCTTTTCTGTCATAACACTTATTTTACCCTAGGTCATTTCATTAATTCAATAGCATTTATTAATGCTGAATATAATATCAGACACTGTCATATACTTGAGGGAAGAAAGAGGAATGACTTTGGTCAAGATAGATTACTTTATTTCCCAGCCCTCTGTTGGAAAAGGTGGGCATTTTATTCACTTTAGTGTATGCCTTTAAAGAGAAGATATGCCTAGCAGTTTATTTGAGGATAGTAACAGGAGAATAAGCTTCAGATAAAACCTTCATATAAAATGTTAAAGATTGAAAGTGCAGTAATAATAGTAAAGACAATGTAGACATATTTGGGTCATATTATGTGCATACTTACAATTGTTAATTTAATTGAGGCAAGAAGCCTATCAAAAGGATGTTTATGCATGGGTATCAATGGGCATCATGGGTGAGTGAAAAAGAACAAAACAAAATGGAAGAATCTCTGTTATTCACCTGGTCCCAAGGATAAACATCAGCCGAAGAAACTATTGAGATGATAAATCCCGGGAGATGCAGCTCTGCCAGGTGCCTGGTAATAAAGTATAGTATGAGTGATAAAGGGACCTTCTTCCCATTTCTTCATGGGACCAAATGAAGGTGTTGAACCCCCCTCCTTGACAATTGTGAGGACACCAGGAAATAATATTCTTGGTGGGGACATCGGTGCTCCTTCATTGAGCAGTAACAAAGGCGAGGGATCCTCAAGGATCCTTGAGACTGAGGATGTTGATGAAGGTACCAGAACAGAAGAGAAATACGGAAGGCTTATATGGTGGCTCTAGCTGGTGAGCAAACTTCTTTCCTTGGGAACCCTCAAACATCATACCAGGCTTCAGTCCTGGGTAAATAAGTGAGGACAAGAGACAGTCAAATTTAGGTTATTAAAATTCATGTGACCTCATCTGTACTCATGAACTGGTAAGGCCTATGGAAATTTGGGTTATCATTGGATGGCAAGGGAGGAGAATTGATGTGACATGCCAGTTCCCATGGCCGAACTTCCTTCTCAGACTTCTGTCACTTTGGGATTGGTTAGTTCTAAATAGACTATTGCAAACACAGTAGTAGGAGGGTTGTCTGAGTTAAGGTGGAGCAGAAAACATTGGTGAGAAGAACTTTAGTTATGGTTGACTCCTGGTAATTCCGGGAGGATTATCCAGTTTATGTGTCACTTGGATCCCTTACCTTTTACCTCCTGGCTGTTTTACCCTTGAAAGTACTTTATGCCTACAGTAGGCAGATGACAGAAAGAATATAGAGCTAAACTTATATTTCAGCTCCATGCAATCAGAACACGGAGAATAGGAAATCCATTTGTAATCCTGTTTTCTGTATTAACAACACCCTTCTCCACCAGAAAATTTATTGAAACTACTAAATCAAAATAAGTTTCAGGGATTTTTTTGTGACTTTATTTTTCTCTACTATTATGGCACTCATAAACCATCATGGAAGTAAACAATGACTGTTTAATTTTGGATAAGCTAGCTGGCTCTTCTTCCTTGGAAAGAAACAAAACTAGATAACATTGACAAGCCACTGTGAGATTGTGGCACCTTCGGTTTCCAGTAGCTTTTTAAAGTAGAAGACCCAGTCATTTGGGTAAGCATTGGCTGTCTGCTGGAAAACGTTCAGCCAAAAGAACCAGGCTTGCGGTTCCTTCCATGCACAGCAGATGCAGGTAGCACAGAGCTCAACCATGTGATGCTAGTACTGGGACTGGAAGGGATGGTGGTATGTTTGTTTGGCTTTTGTTTTGTTTTGTTTCTTTTGTTGTTGTTGTTGTTGTTGTTGTTGTTGTTGTTGTTGTGTTTGGTGGGCAGCAAAGCAAAGTTTATTGAGCCAGAGCAAAGTGATAGTACAAAGCTCCGGAGGAGGGAAGGAGGTCTGAGAGGGTTGCCCTGTGTGGTATGTTCTAATGGCAAAGTTGTCAGCAACCAATTGGCCCTAACCTACCTTTGCCTACACATGGCCACTTATGAAGGGGCAAACCCATTTCAATGAACTGTAGCCTGTATTATAGTGGGGAGGATCTAGATGTTGCAGATGTGGCTTTCCATTCATTGCCAGATCAGAAGGGTGGAGAAGAGTCTGGCCAGGTGACAAGAATGAACTAACACCCCAAGTTTCAGCTTCTCTCTGAAGCTGCTCAGTTCAGGTAAGCATCTAGAGAAGCCAAGTGAGATTACAAACCCAACACATGCGTTTCTGGAAAATTCCAGGCCAGAAAAAACTGGGATGAAGAGGAAGTAGGAGAAGGATGGAGGACAGTACAAAAAGAAGCCAGTTAATATAGTTTGAGGTCCAGATGAACATCTGAGTTTGAGGAATGATGAAGATACTGTATTAAATTCTATTTTAGGTTCTTATGCTAAGCACATCTACACAGGATAAGGTTGAAAGGAATTAGACTACAAGAGGTCAATGACAAGTTGCAATAAAATTTCATACAAAATTCACAGAAGCCCCTGATATCTTGCTTTAGTTTACTGAGGATCCCTCTCACAAACAGAGGGTATGTTTTGAGACAGGCTAATGAATACTGTAGATCCTGAAATTTTTTTGCATACTTACATTAAAAACATTGGCATTGTAAAGAAGAGAGATGAGCAATTCCCCCTTTAAATCTGATTTGCATACAAACTGAGTGAACCCCATAAAGATTGCCTTAGTCACATACTATTTTGAAACTTGGTGCAAAGGCTTAATGCTTAATAGCTTCTTTAGGGACCGTGCTTACTCTGAGTCACAGGAATCCATCCCAGAAGCTAAGTCTACATATCAATAAGCAGTTGCTGGGGCAGGGAGGGTGTAGACTGCACCTATGGACAGGCTTTAAAACTAATTCTAAGGTTTCTAGGAAAATATTAAGCTTAGAAATGCTTGTTTCTTTTTATTCGACAGTGGTAAATCAGGCTTTCAGCACCCCTCTTCTTTGTCCCCTTCCTAAGTGCCTTGAAAAACATGTAGGCCTGACCGGTCCAGAGTGGTGTGGAAACACTTTCTTTGTGAATGAGAATGCATCACTTTGAGAAAGGAGATCAGTTTCATCACTCTGTGTGTGTGTGTGTGTGTGTGTGTGTGTGTGCGCGCGCGTGCGCGTGCGCCAGGGGGCAGGTGTGAATGCATTATTGATTTGCATATTCAAAGGCTGCCTCTGTTTCTGCCGCTGTAGGTGAGAGGTACGCTCACTGCTGAATCTCAAGAAACATGTAAAAAATGGCCGATGATCACATGCCGAGGTCTGAAATCTCTCCAGGTCACTTCTCTGGAGGGATTGCTAGGTTTGGGGGGTTCCTGGAGGGAACACTGGGACGCCTGGTCTCCCATCATGCACCATGTCTGTCTGGTCTGTCTCCAGTCTTATTTCGCATCCTATTCTTTACCTCACTGCCACTGTGTTTATCTTCAGCGCAGGGTCCCCTGCCCATCCTCCATCAAAATCTGCCCTCAGGAATAGACCAGTTATCAGTTATAAGCAATGCACTTGATCCTATTTCTGAGATATTTTATTTCCTTATATATTTTGATTGACTTTTTAAAATTATGAAATATAACTTGGATACATAAAAGTGCATTCAATATGTGCATACAATTTAATGAATAGAACATTGCCAATATCTCTGAAGCCTCCCTCCTCATCCTTTTACCAAAAACCTTCCCTCCCCGTAAGAGGTAAGTAGAGCTTGTAAAGACAATCATTCGCTTAACATAGTCTGCCCACTTATGTAAGCATCCTTAAAAATACAATTTTGCCTGGCCTGATCTCATAAAGAGAATCGTAATGTGTGTATTCTTTTGTGCTTCTCTTCGGACTGTGGCTTGGGACCCCATGTGTCCTGTCATGGTGATTTCAGGCATGAGCAGATGAGGATGTATTTTGGGTGTCAGCAATACATTTTGTGTGTCTCAAGATAGTTTGAATTGAATGACCATGACCTGGTGTGGAGCACAGTTTTGAGGTGTGCTAGATAAGCAGTGGTCTGCGAACTGTGGCTGAAGGGAGGAAATGTGTCCCAGTGGGTGTCCCACTAGGACTGAGGGGGTCCTGGGATGTGGGACTTCTGGCGCTCAAACCAAGAAAGTCTCAGGCAAATTGGAACCAATTGAGCACCCTGGTTCTTTGTTCACACCTCAATCTCCATGCCAACAGAGGTCCCTTCCCCACCTCTTAACTCTGAGCTTGCACTCCCAACTGCCCATTATTCCTAAAAGCGCTCTCCATTCCTCCCATGATGAAACTGCCCATGTATTATTTATCATTGTATTATTTTCAGAGGGATAGAACTATCACACTAGAGAGATAATAGCAGGGAAACCCCAGATTCCAGAAGGTAAAATGCTATATTCAAACAGTTGAGGTGATCCAACTTCTTATGTTGTATGTAATCACATAGAATATAATAGAGCCAGGACAAAGTGAGCGTGGAGGGGATTAAAATTATTGAGGGCCTCTCCCACACCATACGCTATGGTGGTATAGATACACAGTATATATGGTGTAGTATACAGTATCTCCAGATGTATGCATACATTCATATGTCTTTAAATAAAGATAGAATCGAACTGAATTCTGATTTTATGGATAGAAAAATGGGGGCTCAGAGAAACTGAGTTATTGGCTCAAGGTCGTATGGCTAGTGGAGTTCCCAAGCTGGAACTTAACCCTAGATCTAGTATTTTATCCTTCATCTATTGGGAGTTTAGATATGACTAAGCAGTGAGGAGTCAAAATGAGACCACAGAGCTGATCAAGTAGACCAGCAGTGCCCTCTTCCCTCCCCCTCCTACCCTGCTTCTCACATAACAGGAAAAACAACTCTCAATGCTTTTGTTTTTAAAATCACTTAATTGAAGTATGATTGATTGTGGTGGTGATTTCATAGGTGTATACTTATCTCCAATCTCAAGTGCTTTTAATGCTGGTTTGTATCTTCCTCCAGACATCTAAATACCATGCTAATGCTGCTCTTTTTTGCATTTTATTTTAAAGACTAACACTATAGACTTCCTTTCATGGAAGGAAGATGTGCGTCTTGGATACCCTATATTCCCTACCCGACTCCTACCCACAGTTTCCTCCAGGTATCCTTACAGAGACATATCATGAGTCTTCTTTAGCTCAATACTTCATATTTAAATCATTACAACTAAGAGAATATTACCCTCAGCTGAGCTTTAAAGTGTAGTAGGCTACACATTTCACTGTGTAATCTTTGTTTTCCCTTAAGTTAGTAATTGTATTTTTTTCCTAATTTTTTTGTTTGTTTAGTTTTCAGTGTTTCTATCACTAGCTTATTCGTCTTCTGGTGGAGGTAGGTCTCTCCCCATGTGTTCAATATGTTCAAACACATCTATCCCTCTAATAGGATATTCACCTTAGAGAACCTTAAACGATCAGGGTATTCCCTTCTAGCATTAAAACATGCCATTAAAATGAAGGCAGGGCGGGCAAACGCTTGTAGGAATAACGTATAAGGTAAAGTCAGAAACACTACATAAAGTAAAACCTGGGGGGTTGTGAAAGAGTGAGCTCACCTGCTGCCCTCAAGTACAGGAATCATGTCTCTGAGCCAGAGCAGTGCTTGCTGCTGCCACTCTGTCCCCCAGCTCTTTGCCTGTCCCCTTCTCTAGGGGGCTACTGAGGCCCTTCTAGGTGAGTCTCTGCAGTATTTCTTGTTAGATACCAAAATCCGAGGAGGAGGTGGAATCCAACAAACAGCAATAACAAAATCAGTGGTTGAATCTGAAAAGCATGCCTTTCTCTATAGAAAAATACCAGGTGTAGCACATGTGAGTATTTACATATACTACATAAAAATACTGATGTTAATATCAAATTAAATAAAATTTCATGCTAAATTATACTTACTAAAACATCTACTTTGACTACTTTGACTTGGATCTGTAGCACATAGGCTACACATTTCTCTTAATTTGCTTTATAAAGGACCTTAACATGATTACATTTTAATGCCATTATTTAAAACTTCCATGGTCATCACAAAAGGAAATAGGGAGTGTCTGCGTCAGAGGCTTTATATTTCAGAGTAATGCAAGGAACTCTCAGACTCACCCAACCAGCTGCTAACTTCCTCTATGAAGAGAGAAAGGTAAATATTTCTGAAGCCCGTAACTTAAAGTCTGGCCAGACACTTTGAATGAGAGAGACAAAGAGGGCAAGAGAGACACAGAGAGAGAGAACAATGGCTGTTTGTACCTGAGGGTCTGAACTCAGCAAACAATATCAGAATCATTGCCTAGTCCTGCCCTCAGCTTTCTCTGTCTTAGGGCTTGTCTACGGCTGACTTTGTGTGGTGTCGCCGGGAGAAGGGCAGGCAGCACCGTGCAGGGGATCAGAGACAGCTGAACACCTCATATTCCATTCTGGAATAGATAAATAGCACTTGGGGAATTATGTACAGATCTAGATTCTGTATTTCCAGTGTTCTTATTTTAGGCATTATAGGTTAGAATTTTTAAATACAGCATAGGAAAAGCTAAGTTTTGAGATTAGAATTGAACTTTAAAAATCACATAGCATGGTGTTTGTCTGCTTAGGGATTTATCTAAATTTGAAACCAGATTTTAAGAGAAATGGAAAGATTTGAAAATACTTCTGCAGAGAAGTAGATATTGATAGCATTACATTTGACTTATATGATAAAAATGAAAATTAAGCATGCTCGATAGTAGTTACTCACTTTTCCCCCAATATGTGTATTTAATTCAGTAAATACAGGAGTTTTTGGTGTGTTTTTTTCCTTCAATAATGTACCATGAAATAGGATTACTTTTCCTTGTATGGACAAAATTATCCTGAGATTAGGTAATATTTTGATCAAACACTAAGGGCACATAATTTATCAATCAAGTATAGGATGTTTAGATCCATAAAATATCATTATAATTTCATGGACTTTTTTTTATTGTGTTTGTCCCTAGTTTTTCCTATGCTTTATTTAAAAATTATTTTTCTTGCCTTTTGTTAGACTTTTAAAAAAGCTTTAGTGAGAACATATGTATTCTTTTGTTTTGCCGTGAAAAATGTTGACTATAGGAAGGAAGGGGTAAAAAATCTTGGATTAAAATATACCACAAGTAAACAAATAAGCTCTGAGTTCCCGTGGGGTTTTAGATTCTCAAGGTAGATGCTTGGGATTTAAAAACCTTCAGGAATCTTTGTTAATTTGTGTTAACTTGAAAATTATATATTACATATCTGTATAATAAACTACAATATTTGTGTAAAGAATGTAAGAATACAGTATTTTTTAGTGGGATGAAAAATTAATCTGGAGCCAAGTTCTTAACTGATTTGGAAATCGTGTTCCTTCGCTGCTGTGTCTGGACAATGGCTTCCTGGGTCCTGGGTAGTATCATACTGATACCTTCTGTGGCTTAACATAATTTATTTTCCTTTTTCATTTCCTTTAGTTATTTAACTGGGACCCAAATCATTGGATACTTTTGGATGGCTTGTTTGAATTTAATTTATTTCTCTTGGTGCTTGCTTATTATTTTCTTTAAAGTTGCGATAAAAAGTAATTATAGGAGAAAGGAAAAATCACAGTTTTGGTACTAATGCTAATATTTATTCATCTGTCACCTGATGGAACCTTGGGAGCGTAAAAAAATAACTCACCCTTAAATACTGTTTATCTATTCGCCAATGGGATTTAGACTTTATATCAAAAGAGAAGGAAAGAATCTTGCAGCGCACCTGCAGAGAGAAAGATAAAAACAATTATGTGAAGTGGAACATACTATTTGGTATTTATTTTCAAAGTGCATAAACACGTCTGTACAGGAATGTTTAAAGATATATGATCTAGTACCATTTATCATTTTAAAAGTCATTGCTTGAGAATTTATATTGGTCTAGGAAAGTCTCAGCTCATTTTTATTTTTATGTTTATCTAGTATGGTGTCTCTGCCATAAAATTGATCTAACTCATAAAAATGTGTGCTCCGTTGCCTCAATAAGCAGATTCCTGTGTAGCTTCTCCTCTCTCCAATACAACCATAAGTTTTATGAAGTCACCAGGATGATTAAAAAATTAGAAAATGAACATTTGTAATTATTGCTTAGAAAATGATTTAAGGAAGTTTTTAAAAACATGAAAGATCTGTCCCCCTTGCCCAGGGGGTAAAATAGTAAGATATACTTTTTTATTTTTAAAAATTTTTTAAAGATTGGGGCACCTGGGAGTCTCAGTCGATTAAGCATCTGCTTTTGGCTCAGGTCATGATCACAGGGTCCTGGAATCAAGCCCTGCATCAGGCTCTCTGCTCAGTGGGGAGCCACTTCTCCTTTTGCCTCTCCCCCTGCCTGTGCTCTCTCTCTCTCTTTCTCTCAAATAAATAAAATCTTTAAAAATAAAAAAAATTAAGATTTATTTATTTGAGACAGAGAGAGAGCGTGTGGGATGGGAGGGGCCGAGGGAGAGGGAGAGACAGTCCCAAGCAGACTCCATGCTGAGCATAGAGCCTGTTGCAGGGCTCCATCCCAGGACCCTGAGATCACTACCAGAGCCAAAACCAAGAGTAGAACATTTAACCCACTGTGCCACCCAGGTGCCCCAGTAAGACATACTTTTGTAAAGCATCAGGAAGAATTGGGGCTTGACCAAAGAAAAGTGCATTGAAATTTTGTACTTTGGGATATGAATACTAACCAAGTAGCTTCCAGACTCCACTGGCCCGCACAGGCAGGTCCCCAAACAGGGTTATTTTTAAATCCTGTGGGTCTTACAGATTCAAGTTATATTGAATATATCATATCAAGTATATCAAATAATTATATAGACTGTATTAAAGTAAATCCACAATCCTCTATTAAGTATAATTTTCACTGTAAGTATTTGGAAATGATTACTATAATTTTGCTTTTAAAGTTACTTTCCTAAGAGTGATTGATTTCAGTCACTATGCTTTTCAGCAATCAATATGAAGTCTTGCAAACTGAAGAGACAGAATCTAGCACACAATTTCTCTCTAAAATTAAGGAACTCCTTATGAGTACAAGATTTAATATAAAAATCAATATGTTTCAATTTAAGTATATGTTTCAATTTCAGTATATTTACTTATATATTCACTAATTCCAATTTTGTCATTTTTTTCTTTTCTTTTCTTTTTTTTTAGAAGCAATACTTATTTTCCAATGTAGAATGTGATTTTGAGCCCTGGAAAATTTGGAGGCCTTAGTTCCTGCCAGTATCACTCACTGGATAAAGCTGCCCTGCATCTCTCATCCTGTGTCCTCTCCTTCTTCTGGTTCCTCCTCACCTTTACTTGGAGGGGTTTCTCCGTCCAATCACAGTGGCCACTGTGCATCCCCTTAGTTTACATGGATTTGATAGGAAATCATTAAATTTTCTGGATAACCATTAAAAAAACATAGATGTTCTTTCTTGGAGTGAAAAGTGTTTGGAGTGTGAATGATGTTTTCACCCTGTATTTCTGGGGGCATAACTGAGGAGTGGGACCTGCAATGAATTGAAAGTAGCTGAATTTGACCTTGCAAAACAGCATCATTTATGGCCTTGTACCTCAGTGATGTTCTCAGGGGTTGGAATTCCAAAGTGCAGAATACAGTTTCCTCAGAAATACTCTGGAAATGTCCAATTTGTGGTCTTTTAGGAAGAGCAAATTTATTACCATTTAATAAAGAATAATGAATATAGGGCAGCTTCAATTGATTGACTGTTTACAATGAGTCAGGCACTATAGTAGATTGTTTCTCATTTTTTTTTAAACTCAAGCTTCCATTTGATAAAATAAAAATTGAAAACTTATTTTAATGTCATTTGTAACTTTGAAAGACATTCCTTTTTTGTGACTTCAACAAAATCAACACAATGGCAATTTTAGAATATTATTTTTTCAAACCACACATATCTCCCTCCTCTTGACCTTCTTCCTTTTCCATACCATGCCCCCATTCCCCTCCCCAAATGCTTTGATATTATGCGGTCCTTTTACAGCTGTAAGGGTGGAAGGACATACGGTTTTCTGTACTGTAAATTGATCATCTCCCTGAATAAGATGCAATTTAGAAGCTTAGAGAAGTTAAAGACTTGACCCAGATCACACAACTTTTAGCAACAAGGTTGGGGTTAAGAGCCCCTTAAGGGTCCTACCACACATTAGGCATAATGTCACAGAATATTCAAGGAGAATAATTTGGAGGATCTGTGTAAATTCATTTAGTCTATGACAACCCCAACCGTGGTATTGGGATCAGTTTAGTATCGTGGAAAAATTCTGCAAAGAAATACCAAAGCAGATTCCTAAAGAATTCCATGCTGGTGGCAGCCCTCTATATTTCAGAAACGACATTCTCAAGAATTTGAAGACAATCTCATCTTCATTCTGGATTCTAAATTTGCTATTATACCTCAGGTTCTCCAGTAAGAGGTAGACCTCTGTGCTGGAAAATTATGTGCATGTTTGTGATACATAATGTGGTTAATCACCCTTTCCATTCCAAAAAAATTAGAAAGTGGTGTGAAAACAATACAGAATCAAGGATGCATAATATTTGAAATTAGGACAGTCCTGAAAAGAGTTAGGGTGTATGATTACTCTAAGCACATGTATGGCAGCTATTCTAGAGAGAAGGAGTGAGGAAATTGTGTTAAATCTCCAAATGTTAACTTTTTTAAAATTACAGATCGAGAGCAAGGACTATAGCCCCTTTAACAGACCATCTAATGTTGTAATATTTGTTTTACTGCAAAGAGCACTTTTGCTCTATTACAGCTTAGAAAGCTGGGGTGATTTGATGAATGGTAGACCCCAAGAATGTGTGTCTGCTTAGGAGTTGAAAACAGAACTCTCAGGGGCCACTGATGATAGAAATGCGACATCAAGAAGAAGTGGGAGTATGAGTGTGAGAGCATAGGCAGAAACACAGAAACATTGCACTAAAGATCACCAGTGTAAAACAAAGTGAGGGTATCATGATGTTGGCAGGAGAGAGTTTTAGAGTGTTGGTCATAAGGACCAAAGGAAGTTTTTCTTTTTGTTCTAAGTTACTTGATGGTTACATCCAAGGCTGAAGAAATGAAGCTTCAAATACAAAAATAAATGAATATAAAAACCATCATAAGCACCGAAAACATGCTTGGAACTCATTCCATTTCTCTTTGTCCTCTAGGCGGCGCTCCATTCCACAATGGCCTCCCTTGCTGCCGCAAATGCAGAGTTTTGCTTCAATCTGTTCAGAGAGATGGATAACAGTCAAGGAGGTGAAAATGTGTTCTTTTCTTCTCTGAGCATCTTCACGGCCCTGGCCCTGGTCCGTTTGGGCGCACGAGGTGACTGTGCCTCCCAGATTGATAAGGTCAGTCTTGGTTGTGCCACCGCCATGGTTTCTGCGATTAATCAGTTAGGGCAAATTGTTTCCTACAAGACAGTATTCTACTGCAATGGTCCCATGTAAATGAAGACATCTCAGTGAGTCCCTCTCTGGGTGTGAAGAAGACACACTGCTTGTAGCACTTGTTTTTGAGGTGGGAGACAACAGGAATATTCTCAGAACTGCCGCTTTGACTCTTTCCTTAGTACAGTGGTTCTCAAAATGCGTTTCCTAGACCAGCAGCTTCAGCATCACCTAGAGAACTTGTTAGAGATGCAAAGTCTTGGGCCCCACCTGAGACCCACTGAATCAGAAACCATGGGGCTGGAGCCCAGCAATCTGTGGTTTAATAAATGCTCCAGGTGCGTACTAAAGCTTGGGAACCACTGCACGAGTAGACGTAGATGAGGAAGAAGAGCAGCAAGAAGGTACCAGTGAAGTCCCACTTTCAACGTGAGTGACGTGGGCACCAGTGACATAATAGTACATTCCAGATAATAGCAGCCTACCTGAATGGTTATCATGTTGTCGCCAGCACATGTAGAAAGTGCTTTTTAACTCACCCTTGTACACTACCCTGAACCAGGCTGTGCAGGGAAGGGACACAGTCACGGAACTGTAGTGGCTCAGTAGCAGGTGAGATCCCAGGTCCAGGCTGCCTGTGGAGGTCTTTGGCATCCCTTTCTGCCCCCTGGCTCCCCCCTTTATTTTAGTTCATAAACGAGAGCTAGAGGAAGATTGTCCGTGTTGTAACTTTTCACAGCTAATCACTTTTGAAGATTGTGCAGATAATCTAAGCTAGGACAATTCGTTTCTCACTCCGGATAGCTTGGTGAATATTTGTTGCTAGAGAGTAACCACCGAGTCCCAGAATGCCATTTTCCCAAGAGCTGGAGTGATTCACAGCCACAGTACGTTGAACACCTTTAATGAGATGGCAACGACTAACTGCTGAGAACTTCATCGGTGTCCTGTTCTGGGAGAAGCTCTACGGGTATCTTATTGGCGGCTCACAATAGCAACGAGTAGGCACTGTTATCCATGCCATCTTAGCTAGGGAGTGGCAGCACTACGATTCAAACTCAGGGTGATCTTCTAAATCAGGGTTTCTAAATCTCGGTCCCACTGACATTTTGAGCCCGATAATTCTTTGTTGTGAGGGGGCTTTTCTGTGCATTGTAGAAGGGTTAGCAGCGTCCCTGGCCTTTCCCCACTAGATACCATTACCTCTGTCCAGTCATGACAATCAAAAATGTCTCCACTTATTTCTAGATATCCCTCAGGAAGCAGAAATAACCCACAGTAGAGAACTGTTTGCCTTAAAGCCACCAAACGGAAATGCAGCCCGAGGTATATTATTGCAAAGCCTCATTTATTTTAAAGTTAGTATTTTGGTAAACAAATATAAAGCCTTTGGGGAAAAAAACTTAGCACCTAATAAAAGTGTATTCATTCGCTAGTATAAGTACATAATGTTTTAGAACCAAGTAAAGCAATGTGGTATCATGGAAACAGAACACTGCTCTGGGAGTTAGAAAATCAGATCCAAATTCTGATTTGGGAAAATTAGTTCATCCATGTGGGCCTCAGTATCCTCACCTGTAAACTATGGAGGTTGATTTCATGGTATCCACTTAACAAATAGCTTAAAAGTTGTTCCTGTTCCATATGTTAGACAAAGATGTGTAGGCTCCACACCTATGAAAAACCCCAAGCCTTTAATACAACAGAAGACAGAGTTATTCATTATTATATGATTTCAGGTTAGGAACATTCTCAGGCTATTGCCTGGTTCATTTCCTGAGGTCTCCTTGCCCCCCAGCTGCCTGGTGGACAGGGTCAACAGCTCATGGGAGATGGGTCATAGTGAATTCAAAGAGCCTATCTTACTGAGGTCTGCTCTTTTACTGTCACTGCTGGAATCAGTGACTTTCCTGAGTTACTTTTTATACCTCTTGGCTATTATAACCTCCTATAAGAAACATCTAAGAGGAAAAACATGCAACTGTAGACACAGAAACATTCATATAATTCATTTGTACAAATATTTAGTCATCTGTAGGATACCTTCTTGGAAATTAATTGTTAGCTTCCTCCTCCAGTCCCCAAATTCTCTCCCAGTTAGTTTCTGCTTGTAATACCCAACATTTGACACTGTGGGTCACATATGTATATTTTAGAGAAATCAAGCCTCAATCAGTTTAGTTGTAATTTATGGCATCCATCTATCCCTCTCTTAAGCATTGCCATGGACTAGTGGTCATTCTTGTTTTCAATCCTGAGATGGTCACAGTTGGGCCAGTAGAAATCTCTTTAAAGTTGTCGTTTTCAATAATCCTTCAGATGACTCTGTATCTTTGCTAACTGACAACATGATGTTCTGGGCCTGTCCCGAATTTTCTTGGCTTAAGACAGTTCAGGTCACCCACTCTCAGCAAAACCCTGGTTCCTTTACTGGATAATAGCATTGAAATCCAGAGTCGGCAGGCATGAGGTTCAGTGGAGTTAAAGTGACACATCAGCTGCTTGCCATTTGAGTGAAAGAGCAGAAAAGTATGTTTATTTATAAAGTTCTGTGTTCAGGTTCATATTTTTTCATTTAGTTACAATATTACTGTACCTTCTTATTTTAATACAATGGTTTGTATTTTAATATTTTTATTTTTGGAGGAAAAGCTAAACCTTATTTATTTTTTAAGACTGAAACACTTGGAAGATATGTCAGAGCCTTGAAACACCAAACATAGGTTATGTTATCATTTCAAGTAATAAGTCGGTAAAAAGAGAAAAAGGTCTTTATCAAAACGATCAGGTGCTGGAGCTGGGGCAGGAACACTGCTTGCTGCAAAGGCCCCAGGCAAAAGTGGTATTTGGTGGGGGTGGGGGTGGGGTGGTTGCTCTTCTATTTTAAAGGAATCCTAGCTCAGCCCTGAGTTGCTTACTTTTTCTCCTTTGACCTTCCTATTGCCCAGGGATCGTCTCAGTCGGGCTGTGTTATTTCAGGGGGCTCAATAAGCAATACTGAGTTTAGGCTTTCATTCCACCCTGCTCTGTAAGAACAGATTTCTTCCAAATCCAGGACTTAATAACTCTCTTAATTCAGAAGACAGCAATTCGTCCTTCAATCTTCATTCCCGGTTCCGGTAGACAGTGCCGTTAAAGCCCCCTTTCCCTTCAAGGGAGGGTGTCACCACAAGATTGTGCTGTGGCTCTGCTGCTGAGAGCCTCAGGGCTCGTTCAGGCAGCCAGTGAGAGAGAAGGGCTGCTTCCTATAGCCATGCAGCACCACCTCTCACATTTTTGCAGGGTCTCCTAGTTGAAAGATGTAATGTGTAATTCAAGAAATGCATATCCACATCTCGCTGGCCAGAAACAGATATCCACAAGGAAGTGTTCAAAGTTCTTATCCAAACCACCTCTCCCAGCTCCACATCTTAAAAACGAACTTCATGCCCTTGTATATAAAACAAAACCAAGCAAAACAAAGACCCAGAAAACTTTTTTTCCCTTCTAATGTGACCTCGTGGATTTTGTTTTACAGCGTATGGAAAATGATTTGGTGATCCTTCTGGTAAACAGGAGTTTGGCAAGAGACAGAAACACCTCTGCTTACACTAATACCATGCTTTTTATAATGTATTTTTCTTTTCTCTCCCATAGAATTTCATTGAAATAAGCTATGTCATAAATTTTTATCTTAAATCATATTTTTACATTACAGTGTTATTTAAAAGTTATATAAATTTGAATTTTCTAAAACAATTGGGTTTTACCAAAAACATTTCAAAAAATAATCATTGTACTATGTTACTTATTCTACCACTTTTGTGTTCTCAAAAACGTAATAGTTTTATAATTTGGTATGAATACATAGGGAGAAGGCCATTGGGATGCAATGATTCATAGTTTTTTTTTTTTTACCTCATTCCAAAGATCCTAAAATTTCTTACATTGTGTTGACCCATGATTTTCCTTGCTTACCATTATCTGAATATGTTACCAGTTATGAACAAGAAAAAGAAATTCTGATTTTCCTACATAGGGTCAGTCAGGGGATATGAGGGCACAGGACTGCTGGCATTTTGAATTGTGATAAATATGCCCTTTGATAGTTTATTTAATACCTATTACATTTGAATATTTACTGGTATCACTATTCATCTTTAGTCATGGTAGTTTTATTGTTGAATGTGTAATATCTTAGAATTTTTGAAAATATAAAAATATATGTGTGTCACCTCAATATTGTACCAGTCCAGTTTACTAAAAGCCAATTAGGAATGTCAGAAGAGACAACCAGATAATATCAAAACAGAGTAATATTTTGATAATATCAAAACAGAGTAAGATAGACATGATCAAAAATGATATAAATGTTTATAGTTGTTAAAGTTTTTTTCAAAAAGTTAACAAGAATGACTTCTGGGGATTCATATACTTTTTATAATGTTGCCTCGGTTCCACAAGAGTTAATTCAGAAAATACATTTGCATTTTTGAGTCCTGACACTGTACCATGATATTTTATGTTTCTGGTACATCCATATATTCCCGAATACCAGTATATCCAATGCCAAGGCAAAATGAGAAAGGAGCCTGATATTTTCCATGCTTCACAGTGGCATCGAACTTGGGGGTGGGGGGTGACATCTGGGGTGCCAAGCATGGCGCCTCAATGCCTGCAAAGGCCCCCACCGGTGAATTTTAAGTTGACTACTAATTTGTCTATCAAGTTTGCCTTGTTGCCTTTGTCTTATCTCCTAATCCATCTTGTATTAGTTATTATTTCAGATTTAGAGAGTGTAGGAATTGAGGTAGGTTCCAGTTCTCTGTGACCTATTAAGACTAATAGTGACACTCATAGCCTTCATATGTTTTCATATATCTTACTGAGTTATTCCATTTCCTCTGAGCCAATAAGATGGTGCTATTAATTAGGGGTCCAAAGTCTTGAAAGTTGAAAGCCCTCACAGAGGCCCTGATAGCAACATTGACTTAATTAGATTCCCATCCATAATTTCTTTACCTAGCGTCAGAGTGTTCCCTCACCCCTTCTCCCTACTTCTACCTCCCACCAGGGATATGGTTCAAATATAGCACATTTGACCCCCCCTTTTAAAAAGATTTTATTTTTTCATTTGAGAGAGAGAAAGAGCACAAGCAGGGGGAGAGGCAGAGGGAGAGGGAGAAGCAGACTCCATGCTGAGCAGGGAGCCGAACAAGGGGCTCGATTCCAGGACCCTGAGATCGTAACTGGAGCCAAACACAGATGCTTAACCATCTGTGCCACCCAAGTGCTCCCACATATGACCCCTTAAAGAAAACCTACATCTTTCTACAGAAAATCTTGCCTGTCTCTGTGTATCATCTATCCATGCCTGGGAGACAGTGCACATTCATTTTGCTCCAGACCGCTGCATAAATGATCATGTGCATAGTACCCTTTATCACTTCCTAGTAGAGAAGCCATTTTGCATTTCAGATCCCATGGACATAAGGGCCTGGGGAAATTCAGATGAAGTGCAATAGAAAATTAAAGCCTGGGCAGAATAGCAATTATTAGAATAATGGGATTATGAGAGCCGCACTGGAAAAGGAAAAGCCTGAAACGACTTAATTTTAAATAATTGCAGGATCTTTTTTTGTTTGTTTCAAATAATCGCAGGATTTTAAATCACATCTCTCAAGTCCCAATTTTACTTCACACTTAGGATTTTCTGAATATTAGGTAACTACGTCTCCCTTTTATGTCTTGGTGCCTACATAATTAGCCTTAATCTTGCCCGCCGTGTGGGTAAATAAAATTTTTCATGATCCCATGATCATTTTTTTGATCCCTGTCGAGGTTTAATCAGTGAGTAATTGTTAAATTGCTCCACGAGAATGAGCGAACCAAAATAATTAGTAGACACAATTCATTTTGTAGCCACCGATTTATTCACGCTGCCAGCCTGTGGCGCTTTCCCCAATGAATAATCTGTATTTTAACCAAGTCAAGAGGATGGCTGCACCTGTCACGCCTGCCCTGTGTGCTACCAAACACACACACAAACACAACCACTAACAGTGAAGTCTCTTCCTTCCTTTATTTCGTGGGGTCCCTTCCTGTCAAGCAGGACCTGCTAACTGCTTTCTTGTTCCCTGTTTGCAGATGCTTCACTTCAGCACAGCCTCGGGATGGGGAGGCTCTTCTCACGCTCAGGTAAAGACAACACGTTCTTTCAGGGAAAGAGAGTGCAAGATTAAATTTAGAGAAGTTACTATCGTGCCAATGTACATAATTATGCTTACCATCCTTTCAAAGCAAAGGAATATGTCTCACTCAGATTTCCATCTTGTGGCATCTCAAAGACAATTTTTGATAATTTACTTGTTAATTATTAATTTACCAATATTTTACTTGTGCGTTGGCCAGAATTTGGCAAGATAGTGTGGAACTAAATGTTTTGCTTTTATCCTTTGATATTCACAGCCAACTTATGTTGGTAAAATGAATTATTTAGTATACATGTGAGGCAAACTCATTATCTGCTGTTAATAATTTTATTCTAAGGTTAATTATTTTAGTAAAATTTGTAATCAGCTTTGATCACTGATACTATTATGAGAAAGGCGAGAAATTGTAAATAGAGGTGGCATTGCTGCTTTTACAAGCATCATTTTCAGTTCTTTCATGGTATAATATACACGTTTTATTTCATGTGTAAATAAGAGTGCATATATATCTACAGTCCTATAATACATTTTTATAAATTTTTTTAATAATAGCCAGGCCTTCAGTCTCAACTGAAAAGAGTTCTCTCTGATATAAACACATCCCATCAGGATTACAAACTCCACATTGCCAACGGTCTTTTTGCAGAAAAAGTGTTTGACTTTCATAAGGTAAGTGTGGCCTCCCCTATCACAGGTCATTTCCACTCTGGACCCTAGTCTTGTTCAACTCATCATCTGCAAAAAGGCTTGTCTTTCTACAGAGCGATACAATGGTGATTCTTTTTTCGTATAGGTGCTAATTATGTCCCCAGATGTCTTCGAAATTTCGTCTCCCTGTTTCTAGAGTATAGCTGTACTTGAGCTGAGTGATCCCCATATTCAGGGTGCCCAGACTGAGGGGCTCCAAAACAGAGGAGACCATGTCCTCTGGCAGTGATGCGGGGCTGTAATGGGGTGGGAGCAGCCGGTGGCCCATTTAGGGTTGTCGGTGGGCAGCTGAGGAAAAAGTCTACCTGCTTTTCCTCTGAACTTTGTGTCTCCTGGGATCGTTGTGGATCCCCAGGGCTGAGTTCACCTCCTCTGTTCTCAGCCACGCCCTTTCATCTCTCCTGCCAACAGTAACTTTGCAGTGAGATCACTTACGGAAGAGCCCTTTGTAGGGGACATAGGCAGATCCGGCCAGCCACTGGCAGAGGAGCTGCTCAGGCTGGACAGTAGGCAAGGGACTGGTTCACTTGAGGTCAGCAGGTGAAGTTTTCATGTTCCTGTGCACTGTCTGTGTTATCAGTTCATTCACCATGGCTTTCTGCTCACCCAAAGACCAGTGAGACCCAGACTGCTCCCTATATGCTACTGGGCTCAGCCCATGCTTTAGAGCCACTGTCTCTGTGACAACCGGAAGCTGGTTAGTACTGTTCAAGCAGGTGCAGTGGCCATGATTTTCCGGGCACGTTTGTTCTCCCTTATAATTCTCCACTTGTCAGACAACCATAAAGCTTTGTTTCCGTGACATTTCTGGGCTAATCTCCATTTGTGTCTTTGCCAGCTGTCTGTGCTCCACCCAACCATTATTTTCTCCTCTGTCTGTCACCCACACAGATTCTTTGCCCCTTCCTACACCGCGCCCAAGCCCTTTGGCAGCCTGGCAAGTATGAAGCATTAGGCCACTTTGTTTTTGAATCTTTCCAAAAGAATCCTGCACAAGCTTTCTAGAGGCCACCTTGTATGTTCAACTCCACATTTTGTGTCTCTTTTCCCACACATACTGCAGAGTCCCCGAGGGACTGCTCACTCTTTTAACCTGGAAGTTGATGTGTCTATCATGTTACTATTTATAGCACATTTCCATGTTCCTTTATCTGGCACTCAGCATATGCACCCAGCACAGGAAAGGTCAGATCTGATCACCAACATGGAAAATAGACGCTGCCATTTTCTTCCTCCCAAATATTTACAAACACAGTTAGTTATTCTAAAAACTACTTTTGATTAAAAGCATAACTGTTGTCAACTTTCAGTTGTCAGATCAGTACAAAGATAGATCATCTCCACATTTTCTACATTTTGTTGTGTAGCAGCTTTTTATTCATATTTGAATATGGGTGAGTCTAACTGAATTTATGAGGATAATAATAATGTATAAATTGTCTTTACAAAAAGTATGTAGAAGATCCAGCCACCATCTCTGATACCTTCTCCGTCCTCCTCCCCAAATCTGTGCTCAACCTGTCTTGGTCAGACCTCTGTGAATGTCATTCCAAATTGCCCCAAGCTCTGTGACCATTTGGGGTGACTTCAGTGTCCCTGTGACACCCAGCTGTGAGCTCAGCTTCCCTCCTTAAAGTCTCCTCACCTTCTCTCCCTATTCCATTACAGTAACAAATGCCCAAGCCACACCCTGAAACTCATCAACACCCAGAACTGTTCCACTCCTGAAATCTACGACTGGAGTTGCCCCGTCAGTGGCCACATAATTCCATGCTTCTCGTTCTTTCATTATTTCAGCCCCACTCTACCTGTTCTTCAACTGCATCAAGTTATGCAATTTTTCCATCTCTCCATCGCCTCTCAACTTATCAGCTGTCTCTTTCCCCTGACAAAGCCCCACCTAGATCTGTCCCATGACTTGCCTCAGCAGCTGTGCCTCGGCCACTGAGCCACACTTGTGCCAAGCCTTGGCGTTTATGGTCACCACCACGATACCACAGGCTCCCAGACCTGCTAGATGTTCTCTGTGCTGTCTAGCAGTTGGCGCTCACAGTAATTTCTTTCTCTCATTCCTCACACCAGTTGCTGAAAGCTCTTCTGCTTCTCTCAAGTTCCCAGCAACCCTTTATTGCCACCATCAGTTTCAACTAGGTCTGTGCCAGGAGCTCTAGGTTTCTGCTGCCTTAGAGTTGTCTAGGTAGTTCTGGAGCCGGAGAAGGGCCCAGTGCCTTGGGAGCCAAGGTGAGGACGGGAAGCCATGGGGTTTAGTGGAAATATCCCTGGGTTTTCTTCAGTGCACATCCTGCTTCCTCTGGTCATCAGAATCATGACAGTAACAGGGTGTCAACAACTGCCTCCGGGTGCGGGAGGTGGGCAGATGTCTGGGTCATCCAGGATAGCCTGAGACCTCAGGTTGATACCCCTGTGCTCCTCAGAATTGCTGCTCGGGTCTCCTGGGTGACTGGCCAGGGGAAGGGACTGGCTGCACTCCTATTGCTCTCCGCCTGGCCAAGACCAAACACTGGGACTTAGTCCTAAATTTTACAACCATTTGTCATGTTCACCTCAAAAATAGAGTTTCCATACTTGGCACAAGCACTTTCAACTTTCAAACTACTTTTTCTTCTTCTTCTTCTTTTTTTTTTTTAAATAGGAACTTACTTTAATACTGAAATGGAAATGCATGTTGTAGTATACATAGGATGAATATTGTAGTTCTGGATAAGCCGTTTGATCTTCTTAAAATTAATGGAAGAATTTTCAAGAGACAAAGCAACAGTTGTCTCTTTTTTAAAATGTTACTTATTTTAATTTTTTAAAAAAGATTTTTATTTATTCATAGGGAGAGAGAGAGCACAAGCAGGGGGAGAAGCTGAGGGAGAGGGGAAGCAATGTCTCTTTCTTAAGGATGAATACATTATATAAGTTCATGGAACAAATTGTATCTAGAGAAACTGGACTTGAGTTGTCTTATATTCCACCTTCTCTTCTATAGGTAGAAGCACATCTGCCTCAGAATAATGCATTTTCTTATTTAAGCAATAAATTCCCACCTCCACTTGTCTTGTACTTGACAAAGAAAATAGAGACCATCAGGGCGATCCATATCCCGACTTTTACCCTGCTCCCTTTCCCTTTTCCCTTCAATTTCAGAGGGAATACTTTGTTTAATGGATAATTCCTCCATTTCTTCTTGCCACCTCACCCCCTTCCCCGCCCCCAATTTCTTGGTGATGTTTCCGTCAGTATTTTTCCTGAATTTCTGTCACTCTACTGTCTTCTTCCTCATCGCATATAAATGTGCTCCAGATACCTATCTCTAAACTTTTCACTACTTTTTTTTGAAAGTTATCCCATGATTCTCTTCCCATTTCTGTGTTTCTCACTCTGACAGTCTAAACTTGACAAATCAAGCTTCTTTGAAGAGTGATATGTATAGGCAGAATCCGTTTTTTCACCCTCTCTCACTGCTCTATATATTGCAAACAGCTTCTGCCTTCCTTGTTCTCCTGAAGCCACTCTTGCCAAGGTGACTAATGGCTTCCAGTGGACACCACGCTATAGGCACTTTGCAGTTTTGGTCTTACCCACCTCTTTAGTATTCAGCACTATTGGAGCTTCCTGAAACTTTCCCCTCTCATTGTTTCCATGGCATTGATTTCTCCTGGTTTTCTACCTTCTCCTTCATTTCAGTTTCCTTTGTTTATCTTCATTCCTCTACTCATCTCTGAAATACTGGTGTTGTTTAGGGTTCCGCCGTCAGGCCTCTTCTACTTTGAGTCTGCCGTCTCACCAGGGAGAGATGGTCTACTTGGAAAGTTTCTAGTTCCTCGACGCTGTCCTCCATTCCTCCGCAGCTCTCCGTGGTTGTGTGATGAGTCATTCCTCACCCTCAGTGTCATGCTCATCTCTCTGCCTGCCTACTGCAAGTCCTCAGGTGGGCATCTACAGGTTCTCCAACACACCATCTCTCCTGTCCCCACACATTCTCTTTCCCCTGGGTTCTCTTTCAGTGAAGGACCTACCAGGTATTTTGATCAACTTTGACTTCTCCCTTTCCCAGAGCTTCACAGTCCATCAGTGAAGAAGCTCTTATAGGTTTTCCTTCTATTTTCAAAGAAAAGTCATTTGAAGTAATTTCAAACTCACATAGAAGTTCCAAGTATTGTAGAAAGAACACTTCCCCCTGAACCATTTGAGATGCTTTATCGTATTTGAATACTTTCATGTAATTCCTACAAACAATGGCATTCTTCTGCATAGTCACGATAGAGCCATCAGGATCAGGAAGTTAACAGTGTACATTACTGTCCGCTCATCTTCAGCTCCTTTTGAGTTTCACTAACCAGCCCAACATCATCCCTCATAGCAAGGGATTTAGTTCAGACTCATGCATTATATTCTGTTGTTGACTCACTTTTAGTCTCCTTCAATTTGGAACATTTCATAGCCTGTCTTGACTTTCATGATCTTGACACTTTTTATGATGATTCACAGTGTCCAGTTTTAGGCCAGTTGTATTTTAGAACGCCCTTCAGTGTGGGTTTGTTTGATGTGTCTTAATGATTAGAGTCCTGTTTTCTTCCAGCTTTACTGAAATATCATTGATATGTAATATAGTACAAGTTGTACAACATATTGATTTGATATACTTACGTATTATGCAAGGATTATCACCATAGCACTAGCTAACACTTGCACCAGATTTTATGGAAACATCCAGGTGTTCTGTCGTCGTTGTGTTATCCCTGTGGCACACTAGCAGGATTCTGATTTATCCCGTTGCTCATCCTGCCATCCTTGGTCACGTGATTACAGGGATGTCTGCTGGGTTTCTCTGCTTTGAAGTTACTCTTTTTCCCTTTGTTGTTAAATACTTTGTGGGGAACTGCTTTCAGGCTGTGTAAATATCACATTCTTGGTAAAACATATTTATTTGTTTATTTATAACAGTATGGACCCATGGTGTCCTGTTTTAGCCAAAGGGTTAGCTCAAATGGTCCCTTCTATTGGTGCCTGTGTTTCTTTGACTTGCCCCCCTCATTTGAGGACTTTCTTTCTGGCACCATGAGATGTTCCAATCTCACCTTCTTTTCCTGCCTCAGCCCTAGAATCAGCCATTTCTCCAGGAACCCTAGTTCCTTTTTAGGAAAATACATGCACATATTAAATTGATGTTCATCTTTTTACCTAAATCTAGTGAAACCCACAGGTTCCTACTGATATCTCCAATTTTCATCAAACACCAACGGGGTTCATTTTTTGTTTTCTCTCTTTCTGTTTTTGTTTAACTCCCTTCTCTAACAGTGAGAAATCTGGCTGCCATTATTCTTACATATTTACTTGTTTGATCAATCTCCCTCTATGTAACCCATCTCCTATCACTGATGCTGTTGCCCCTTCCAATGTGAAAACACCTTCTTCATCCCATGAGAGATCTGCCCCTCCATGCTAGCTGCCTTTCCATGAGTATACCTCTTCCCTCCACTTAGTCCCCCACACCCCATAGTAGTCTGCCCACCACAGCATTGTCCCTCTCACTTTTTTGGGCTTTGACACCCCACAGGGATGCCCACCTCACACTGTTTTAAGATCTAACACCTACATGAGGCCATCCCTCCTCAGGGATGCCTCTGGACCTACCTGAGCTTGCATTCCCGAGCTCGGCTTCCCTGACAAGGCAATGTGTTCTTCGTTTCCTTTGGCCCCTAATACTTTGTGTTGAGTTGCTCCTCACTGTATAGGGCTCTGCCCTCCAGCTCTGCCATACTGGTCCTCCCCACTCTGAGATGTATCCCTACCTAGATTTGCCTCTTCTAATGGCTTTGAGTCTGAAGTGTTCAAGAAGGAAATGGAAGGGTAGGGGATAAGAAGGAGCTACCTTCTTAGTGTAGCTCTAAAATTTGTTTTGTCCTCCCCATGGCCCTGGAAACTGCCAGCACCTCCGTTCAGGACCTCTATATATCCCTCAGGAAAAACTATAAGGACGTTCCCCTATTTCCAATCAGTTTTTTTTTCAATGCTGATTTCAGAGTCCCCTTTATGAAATACACATTTAATTGTATTACTCTCCTGCTTAAATCGTTTAAAGAACTCTCCCTAAAATAAAAAGAAATCACCTTGTCAAGGCAAATAAGACACTCATGCTCTTCCTCTGTCCTGGCTTATGTCCTCCATTTCCCCCTTTCACTACATGCTTCAGTCATCGCAAATTCCTGCTGGTCTCTGGAGTGTGCAAAGATCCTCTTACTCCACTGGGGGTACTACTGCTTGGAGCGCTCGCCTTTTCTGCTTGTCCTCTTCAACTTGACTTTTCTTTCTTTCTTTCAAATGCTGGCCAGGTCCAGGGGCTTGAACTTTATCTAAAGTACAGGAAGTAGCCTGGAAACCTTCTTAATGCTTTCAGTAGGAAGGGTGACACAAGCAAGGGAGATGAGCGAGGATGCTGTTGAAGTATTTATGGTGAGAAAGCAGTGGTAGAGCCAAGGGAGTGGGCTTTAGTAGTAATCCCTATTAGTCCCCCCCCATCCACTTCAGATAAACTTAAATTCAAATAACGTGTTTGCTGTGCAAATTCAGTTTCAGGTTCTCCAGCAACCCTTCTAGCCATATTTTCCCACTTCTAGCCATATTTCCTCATCTTTGAGTGAGGAATGAGTCCTTGAGTAAGATGGCGGAAATGAGACAAGTTCAAAAACAGATTTGTTATATGCTTAGTTGATGGTGACTTGTGACTATAAGAATTGTGTATTACTTATAGAACTGTAATTATTTATATTTATAGAACTATATTGAGTGTGCTGAAAAATTATACAATGCCAAAGTGGAACGAGTTGACTTTACAAATGACGTAGAAGATACCAGATATAAAATTAATAAATGGATTGAAAATGAGACACATGGTGAGTGCAACCCTATTTTTCTACAAGATTTGTCAGTGATATCTGAATATTGAGAATGGTCAACTTTAAAGCTGGACGTCTTTTGCAAGGTATGCAAGGAATAGTTCCTCCTAATCCAAAGTAATGAGTGCTGCTCATTATTTCTCATGCACTGTTGGTGGTAAGGCAAACTGGTGCAGCCTCTGTGGAAAAGAGAATGGAGGTTCTTCAAAAATTAAAACTAGAATTATCAATATGATCCAGTAATTCCACTACTGGGTCTTTATCCAAAGGAAATGGAAACACTAATTTGAAAAGATATATGCATGCCTGTGGTTATTGCACCATTATTTACAGTAGCCAAGATGTGGAAGCAACCCACATGCCCATCAATAGATTAATGGGTAAAGAAGATGTGATATGTATCTCTATACTTAGATAGATAGATAGGAATATTACTCAGCAGTAAAAAGGATGAGATTTTACCATTTGCAACAATGTGGATGGACCTAGAGGGTATAATGCCAAGTGAAATAAATCAGACAGGGAAAGACAAATACTATTTCATTCATATGTGGAATTTAAGAAACAAAATAAACAAAGAAAAAAATAAGCAAACAAAAACCCAACTTTTAAATACAGAGATAAACAGGTGGTTACCAGAGGGGAGGTAAGTGGGGGGATGGGTGAAATAGGTGAAGGGGATTAAGAGTACACTTAACCTTGATGAGCACTGAGTAATGTATAGAATTGTTGGACTACTATATTGTACATCTGACACTAATCTAACTGTATGTTAATTATACTTCAGTTTATTATTTATTTATTTATTTATATACTTCAGTTTTAAAAAAACAGAATGGTGGTTACGAGGGGTTCAGGGTTGGTGTGCGAAGGGGAGTTGTTCGATGCATTTAGAGTTTCAGTTTTGCAAAACAAAACAAGTTCTGAAGATGTGATACACAGTAAGGCGTATATAATAAATACAACTGATCTGTTAAGATGGTAAATTTGATGTTATATGTTTTTTAATCACATTTAAAAATGGCGAGCAAAAATTCCTCACAATCATAGCACCTCAACAGATCACTGCTTCCTTTTCCCATTTTCTATTCTAGTCTTCGGCCTTATACACAAAGAATAAGTTGACCTAGTTATCTTCGGAGCCTACATTCACATCTGTGTCTAGATTTTTTTTCTTCACATTCTATCTCCCACTTTTTACATACCACTTTGCAATTTTCATGACCATTTAATTGCATAGACCAAGTATGAAATAAAGAATGTAAGCATATCCTTAATAGTTTTTTATATTTATTATATGGTGGAATGATAATATTTGGGATATATTGGTTAAATCAAATATATTATTAAATAAAAAAAGAAAGAAAATTGCTTTAGTATTTGTCATTGTGGTTCTGAGTAATCTTAATAATTTGAATGCTTTATACTTTTCAGAAATTTTACCTATTACATTATCTCATTGGATTGGGAAACAATCCTATGAAACAAGTATTGATTTCATTATGATCATTTCATAAATTAGTGACAAGCTGAACTAATTTACTCAGTTATCCTCAATATCTTATATCTGGTTAGTGAACAAAGACTGGAAGCGGTTTATAGGACATTATTTTAAATGACCACAACATAATATTTCATTCTAATGCTCAATCCAGTATCTTACTGTTTTTTCTTGAAGAAGCTTATTAAACTTATGACATCCTACTGTGTGTGAAATACATTTTTATATCATTGCTTCTTCTAAAATATGAATAATTTATCTTTCATTTTAAAATCCTCTTCATTTATCAAAATAATCTATGTGGCAAAGGTAGTACCTTCCAGAAGAAGTACATTGCCTTATTGGTAAGTGTCTTTCACACAGCTAAAAATTGAATTCCAGCTGATGTTCTGGTTGAGTTCAAAACAAATAATGAAATGTATTCATTGCTATTTTGTTAATCAATTGATTCCAAACCTAGTTATTTCTTTACTTAAGGCTTGACCTGGATTTATACTCGGAACAATATACATGTATTTGCTGAGTCTGGTTCTGTCTCAAAAATATGAAACATGTGACTTGCTGACATTCAACATACTACAGTTAGTTCTGGGAGCAAGAATACAGTGTCTCAGTTTTCTTTTGTTTGTTCATTCATCATTACCGCAGTAGAGGCTTACTTTGACCATTGGCCACCACATGTTTCAAACACACTCTTCACAAACCAAGATGAACTATGCAATTGCTTTTCCTAATAGCTGAATGGAATTCTATGTAGTGTGTAATTCTTAAGGGCATCAAATTGCTGATACCTTTTTCCATCTGGACCAATTATTTCTTTTCCTTCTTTTTTCATGAAAATATATCTTAAAATTATTCTTATTTTGACAAGCATTTGTTCTCAATACTCATTTTGGGGGGGGAACACTTCAAAATACTGTAAATATTCCAATAAACCCACCCAGGTCTTATCATCCTTTCCCCAACTTCCACAAACTACCAGAGCAGTCCTTTTGAAAGGTAAATCTGCCCCATCATAACCGTGTCCTTTTTCATCTTCCAAGGAATCCTGAACAATCATTTTCCATTGCCTTCAGGATAACCCAAAATTATTACCAGAAGTTCAAGGCTCTTCATTATTGGCCCCTGCCTCTAACCTTTCCAACCCTACTTTTCCTATGCATTGAAACGAGTTAGTGTTTCCCCAAATACACTATGCTCTTCCAGGCTTCCATGTGTTTGGGTAAACAGCCTCTGCTCTATGCAGCTTCTCTCTGCCTCCCACCTTGCTGTCAGCTCAAGCAGAGGGCCAGATCAGAGATGGGTGCCCCTCATCTGTGCTCCCCCAGCACACTCAGCCCATGGCTGTGGTACCAGTGTGTACAGCTGCTCCCCAGTGCTGGACCATGAGCCCAATGATGACAGGGACTGTGCCTTTCATGGTTGTGATTCAAGTATTGAGAATAGGGTTGACATCCAGCAAAAATCTTGTTAATGTGGAAGGAAGGAAGGAATTAGCCCAACAGAATGGGGTTAAATTATATTTGGATTCCTGTGGCCTTGTCAAGGCAGGAAAGGCAGTTTGGTGCTTACCAGCAAGGAGGAGCTTTGGGAATTGTCTGTCTTGGTCGGCATCCTGGTGCCTTAACTTTCTTGTGTGTGATGTTGTACAGATTACTTCATCTCTCTGTGTTCTAGCTTCCTCAACAGGAAAGTGCCTGCCTCACAGAGATTTTGTGAGGAATAAACCAAATATTGCAGATGAAGTGTTCAAAGACTACTGGACAGAGCAATTGCTCATAGGTTATTACTAATATCATTGTTATTATAATTATGTCATAAGGAAAATACGTTCACCTTGTGTTTTTTAAAAAATTACGTTAACAGGGCACCTGGGTGGCTCAGTCAGTTAAGCGTTCGCCTCTTGATTTTGGCTCCAATTGTGATCTCAGGGTGGTGAGATTGAGTCTCAAGACGGGGTCTGTGCTCAGTGGGGAGTCTGCTTGAGATTCTCTCTCGCTCTGCCCCTCCCCCTGCTCTCTCCCTCTCTCTCTCAAATAAATACATTAATCTAAAAAAATAAACAATAAAAAATTACATTAAAATTTAACAATTTTTCTCCATTTGTTTTTCAAAAGGCAAAATCAAGAACGTCTTACAAGCAGGTAGCATAAGCTCCTCTGCGGTAATGGTGCTGGTGAGTGCTGTGTACTTCAAAGGCAAGTGGGAGTTGGCCTTCACCAAGAATGAAACAGTAAATTGCCATTTCAAATCCCCCAAGGTATGGAAACCTTTTTAAGGAGATTTTTTTGGCTGGGGCCTGGGTGGCTCAGTTGGTTAAGCATCTGCCTTTGGCTTAGGTCATGATCTCGGAGTCCTGGGATGGAGCCCCGCATCAGGCTCTTTGCTCAGCGGGGAGTCTGCTTCTTCCACTTACTCTCCCTCTGTGCTCTCTCTCCCTCAAATAAATAAATAAAATCTTTAAGGAAAAAGAAAGTTTTTTTGCCATAGTATTCCTTTGCAGAAATTATGGTATTTACATAGACAAATGATGGATTCATCATTTCTTTACTTATTTCTTCGACTGCTTACCAACACTCTATGGTGAATTGCTTATAAAACAACCTACTTTCCTGATAATGCAGGTTATGGTACACAACTGGAGATGTCCCATAAATTGATATTTCTTAAAATATATTCAAATTTGAGAAAGGTAATAAAGTATGAATTTATTTTAAGATATTCTAGTTGGATGCCTATATGAAGAAAATATGACAAATGTATGGTTTTTATTTTTTGTGATTCTAACTGTGGGGTGTATAGTTCCATTTATTTAATATCAGTGATTTTTCCTGAGTCAAAGCAAGGATGTGTTTGCTTTTACAAAGGAAAAAGTTATGTTTAGTAAAGTTATGCATTTCCAAGTGTCAGTCTTAACCAACTTTTGTAAAACATATATTCTTGTGTGTGTGTGTGTGTGTATTTTACCAATTTGTACACAATAATCTTATAGAATAGTAGAAACATCAAAGGCTTTGGAGTCAGAAGTGCTATGTTGGGGTCCTTGCCTTGCTTCACAAAACCTACATTGTCTTAGGCAAGTTAACTTAACCACCGTAGGCCTATCCTCACAAATGAGGTAATTCCACTAATTGACCTCTTAAGTTTCTTTTAATCACTCAGCCTTTTGTGTTTAGACAGAGAAACTCAGGTTAAACTTTTAAACTTAGTTTCATTTATTGAAATGTTTTTCCGCATTTTTCCACATCAAAAATTTTAGACATAGGAGGGCTGAGAGCTGGTAGAAATCAAAGATCAATGAATGAATGATAAATCTTGTTATGAATACTATGGATTTCTTTCTTTCATCAGAAGTAAAATACGGACCAGTACTATCAAAATCACACAATTTAAGAATGAGGTCTTATAAAAATAAAAAATCTATAGCATTTATTTTTAATTATAATGCTATTTGATAATTATTCATTACTTATCATATAGACATTTTTAGATAAGACGCTAAGTGCAAATCAATATGCCAAGTGTTAGGTATATTAACTCACACAGTCTTTACAACAGTCCTATCCAGTAGAGACTAGTTTTACATCCATTATATTGATGGAGAAATGGAGGCACAGAGAGGTGAAGTAACTGCCCAAAGTTGCACAACTGGAAGTTTTAAACTCAGGCAGTTAATCTCTGGGCCCGTTCCCTAAGCTGTGAGCCACTGCAACCCCTACTGCAGCAAGTCAGGAAAAACCTGTAGGATCAACCAGACAGACACCGAAGCACTATTCTTACAAGTGAAATAAGGTGGGCTAATAAAATGTTTTGTGTGTGACTTGACTTTCAGTGTCCTGGGAAAGCAGTCGCCATGATGCATCAAGAACGGAAGTTCAATTTTTCTGTCATTAGAGACCCACCCATGCAGATTCTTGAGCTCAAGTATCATGGTGGCATAAGCATGTTCATTATGCTGCCTGAGAATGACCTGTCCCAAGTAAGTTGCTACTGCCACTTTGACTGTTGAGGATATTATTCATTGTGTTTTTATGCTTCAACTTGACGATTTCAGGCTGTAAGAATTAGAGATTTGCCCTCTTATTCATTTATTTGACAAATATTTAAGGAGTACCTACTGTAGTGCCAGACACCATTATAGTTACTGAGATTAACTTCAGTTTAACGTAATTTTAGTTGAATAGCTATGAAGTTGGAACCCTCTCAAACCTCAGCCTTGAAAGGAAAACTGCATGAGTTTAGGTTTTTGCACTTGGCCATGAAAATAGTCTTTTATGTATTTATGGAATTTTGACAGACTAAGCACTTTCAGGCAGGAATGATACAGTGGGGTCCAGGGTCCTGGGGCTTTGAGCACTGAAATGTATGGTCTCACTCTGAGCTGCTGTGTCTGGAAAAAACAGAGGTTAGAGACTGCCCTGTGACTGATCCATCCTTTTCCTGATTTAGAAACACGATTTTAGAACTTTGGAAATACAATTTCTAAATGGACAAAACCACTGAATCATTATAAATTTTCATTTAGTTTCATTTTAATTACCTTTTTTGACATGACTAGCAAGAGGAATGTCATGAAGTTGCTATTGTTAAACCTTAAGTGACATTATAAAATATTGGTACTCATTTTAAACCAGTAATTCACTTGATAACCTTTATCGCAATTAGATTTTAGCATACATCAGTTATTTTAGCTTCAAATAATCTGTGATAACAGAAGAAGTAGCCCATATAAAACAAAACAGCAGATAACTCAAAAGATAGATTTGTTCTTGTACTTATTGTCTAAGTTTTTCTTTTCTGTATTAGATCTTCCTAATAATGTTTGGATCAGATGAGTATAAATCTATATTCCTACATTATCCTACAGACCTACATAATCCTATGTAACTAAATAATGGGGAAGTTGGCTTTACAGTGAGCTAAATGAGGAAAAAATTCTAATTCAGAAATGAGAAGTTATTGTATATTAACCATAAACTGGATAATTTACACACATAAAATTTAAATTAGACAAAATTTGTTTATATAAATTTAGGTCTTTGATTATGGTAGCTGTGAAAAGCTCTTTAGAATTCCAATGAGACTCAATTTGAGAACAAATATCTACATATAAGATTTGTAAATAATGTGCATGAAAAATCTCCCCTGTATAAGTCTAGACTAGTCTCTGATCAATTCTCAGTATTCAGGAGTTGGTGAGTTCCATTCGTGAATCATTGGGGGCAGCAGTGGTGCTGGAGAGAGAGCCGTGAGCTCCTAGCTATGTAGCCGAGGTGCCCAGCTATGTAATTTGGCACATTTCTACAATGTCTTGAGCTTCATTGTCGCATGTGTTGAGTAGGAAGGAGTATTTGGATCCAAGCCCCCCAGATGGTGTAGGTGACTGTGCTGAAAGGTGCTGATCACCTAAACCCTGGAGGTTAGAGCTCTGGGTTCCTTGCCCTGGGCCACCTGTGGTTCCATTGGTTATTCCTGCAAGCTATGCAAACATTGCCATTTTCTGTGTCTTTCCTGATGGGAAATGGTCAAGAAATGCTGACTTAAGTGACCACTGAGCTCCTTTCTCCCTCTGATGATCTCTGCTAACCTAATTCCTTCACCTGCCTATTGTTTCACTTTGGCTGTATTTGTTCATATGTGCTCAGAGAACAGAAATGCCTTGAAATGCAAGTAAGTCATACCTCGTCATAGCAGAGCAAATTAAACATGATTTGTTAAAGGGTGCTTGGGGCGCCTGGGTGGCTCAGTCGGTGAAACGTCTGTCTTCGGCTCAGGTCATGATCCCAGGATCCTGGGATTGAGTCCCACATTGGGCTCCCTGCTCAGTAGGGAGCCTGCTTCTCCCTCTCCTCCCTCCTTGTACTCTCTGTCACCATCTCTGTCTCTCTCTCTCTCTGTCTCTCTCTCTCTCTCAAATAAATAAATAAAGTCTTTTTTTAAAAAAAGTGCTTCAACTATTTGTGTTAATAATTTCCCATTTTCAGACTCCCCTGGACCCATTGACATACACTCAAATATCCAGGAGAGGATAATTATGGAAAACCATCTATCTTTGTAGTTGGTGTTTTATCTATCTCTTAAGAATATTGAATTGCCTTTTCAATATTCCTACAGATTGAAAACAGACTGACCTTTCAGAATCTAATGGAGTGGACCAATCCAAGAAAAATGAGCTCTCAGTATGTCGAGGTGTTTCTTCCTCAGTTCAAGATAGAGAAGAATTATGAAATCAAACACCACTTAAGAGCCCTAGGGCTGAAAGATATCTTTGATGAATCCAGAGCTGATCTCTCTGGTATAGCTTCAGGAGGCCGTCTGTATGTGTCCAAAATGATGCACAAGTCCTACATAGAGGTCACCGAGGAGGGCACAGAGGCCACTGCTGCCACAGGAACCAACATCGTAGAAAAGCAGCTCCCTGAGTCCAGGGTGTTCAGAGCTGATCGCCCCTTCCTCTTCGTCATCAGGAAGGATGACATCATCTTGTTTAGTGGCAAAGTCTCTTGCCCTTGAAAATGCAATTGCTTTCTATTATAGCAGTCCCTGCCACATCAAGGAACCACCACAAGAGAATAGATATGAGTGTAATCGAAGCAGTTGGGGTTTCCTTTGTGTTTATTCCCTTCTAATATTGGTCCGCAGAGATTTTGGAGACTTGACCCTTCGCAGACACCTGGTTGATTGTCCTGACCTGGGTTTAGCCTTTCTACCACCGTGTTCCTCACTTATTTCTAAGTTCATTCCCTTTCTGCCCCAACTCATTTACACCATCCCCCTGCCGCACGTCCCCAGAGCCCCTTGCACCCGGAACTGGGCGTCACATCTGGGAACTGCTGGTAATGACAGTGTAGAAGCAGCCCTAGGGATTTGTCTGAAACTCTATAGTTAGCCCAGTTATTCCAGTTTCATTGTAAATGAGCGTGGAAGGAAGCCCAGCTACTGAATGTAGGTGTGAAGGATAACCTTTCCCTGCTGACCTAAGGAGACACTGTAGGGTTTCCTTTCACACATCTGATTTGAAATCAGTGTCGAATTTAAATGCCAAAAAAATATAGATTTGGGATTAGAGGACAACTAAAATATTTCATTAATAATTTCAAGTTCATATCTTTCGGGCTTTCCTTGATACTTTTTTTCCTTGATAGAGACTTAACAAGTACATAGTTTTTCAAATATTATGTATCTTTGAACTATTGCCGTTTGTTGTTTACAGAATATATTTCACATGCTGTGTAGTTTATTCTCCATCAGAATAAATAAATACAACATGGCTGTACAGTGTGAATTTTCTCCTCTGACCAACTGTGAGACTACCAGCACTTTATTTGCTAGGCCAAGCAAATTAGCAATGAAAAGAAAGAATGCTGTTTAAATATAAATATGATTTGGTTCAATGTTGCTAGCTTATTACACGTGAAAGTTACCTTTAGAGATACATAGGCTGATAAGGTAATTTTAAGTACTAAGATTTAAGTTCATTAGGGAAAGGGTTTGCATATATGATTATTTATAATAAGATACAAGTAACTTTACAAAACAGATCAAAAATAAATTGAGAATCAATAGACCAAGCTTAGCATTTTATAAACAGTAACAGTCTATTAGTGTGCTTTTACCACAAAAGACTTTCGCCAAATAAGAACTACATAAATCTGGAGTAGTCTCTAGCATGGCACTCTGGTGCATGATACTAGATCTGGCAGATATTTGATTCTCAACAAATGTGGAATCCATGACTTTGGCATGAATGAGTTAATGTGACATGATTTGAGAGATGTAGAAAAGCTCCCGACCAAAATAATTTAATTGCTAATCTGCCACACCTGAAATAACTATTAAGTCTTTCAGAAACCTTTGTGGGGGGGCGGGGGGAGTGAAATTAACCAGTATGCAGTGGTGTGTGTGTGTGTGTGTGTGTGTGTATTTTTTTTTTGAGGAACTGATTTTTCTGATTAACCCTATTCCCACCTATTGTCATTCAAAAATGACATACTTCTCAACTCTGTCCTTAGGTGGTAAAGATATAAGAAGGGGGTACAGGAGGACACTGTATTGTCTAAAACTCTGAGCTCATGCCATCAAGATTATCTTTGTACACAGGGACTGTTCATTGGTGTTACCACTAAAACTTCTCTTGAATTTATCTCCTTTCTTCCCATCAGCACTGCTCAAGTTTAGACTGTTCACATCTGTAGTTTGTTTCTTATCTGTTCTCTCTGCCTCACGTGACTTGCACTTCCCTCTCACTCTTAAGCCCAAAGTCATGAAGATTTCTATGTTTTCATCCGTAGATGCCAGTTACCTTCCTGAAACATAGATCAGAACAAGTCACTCTCTAATAAAGCACCAATGGCCCTTTACCACCTAAAGACAGAGTCTAAACTCCAGCATGACCTTCCAGGCCTTCCACAATTTTCCTTATCCTCCTCTCCACCTGGTTTTGCCACTCCCTGCCAAAGACACCGAGCTCAACATACCTTGGACTAACTGAAAACCCAATCTAGTATTTTGTGTTGTTCAACCTGTCCTCTCTGAGCAGCATACTCTCTCCATCCTTGCTTAATACCCACTGAATTGTTCAAACAGCTGACCACATTCATGTTCTCTGGTGAGAGCTCCATTCACATGGACTCAAAAAGCATACTGTGCCTCCTTTTGTGAGAGCTATGATCAAATTTCCTGCTACGTTCTGTCTGCGTGTATGTGTGCACACGTGCATGTGGGTGTGCGTGTGGCTTGCTAGAGTATAAACTCTCTAAGGGCAGGGTATGGCATACAGTGGGTGTCCCTTCTTCATTTTGAATGAGTAGATTCCCTTAAGGTCCCAAGAAAGGACAGAAATCAACCCGAGAGTGTAGTGCAGATGGAGACTCTTATCAGATAACATGGGCCCTTGCTAACACTTGGTCCCATCTCCATCAGTGCCTCCTTGAAAGCATGCTGTTTTCTGCCAGTCACATGCCACAGCCCACATAAGGGCAAGGTCTCCAAGGCAGGCAAAAGAGTATTGTTGGATCTTCTGTCTTTGCAGGAGCAGGAAGAAGCTTTTTTCCACCCATTTTTCAACGAAGCGGAAGAACATTATTGTCATCTTCACTGTCATCGCTGCTTTATCATTTACAAAAAGTTTTCACAGATTTCATCTCAATTCTCATTACTGTCCTGTAAGGTGGAAACTATTATGATTATTAATGTTATTTTCATTTCATAAGGAAAATTAGGGTCAGAGAAGTTGGGCAATTGCCTGAGATCACGTGTGCTCTTTCCATTGTAACCTGCTGTCTTGGACATCGTGAATCTCACTTGTGCCTTGGGTCTACTCAGAGTCCTCTCATCTCATGCTCCAATGCCTCACATGGCTCACTCCTTCTTTGGCATGCCTGCTGGCTGACACCACATGTCTCTGATGAGCTCAAGCTTTCCTGAAACACCACACCTCTTATAAATTTGGGCAAATCCATAATTACATGACTCTGTGTTCTTATATTTGGGTCATTTATGCTTTTATGATTTGGGTGATTTGACTACATATTATTTATCCTAATAATAAATTTTTTGAGAGCTTATATAGGAATGATAATGATAGTACAAACTCTTCTAATCATAAACTCTCCTAAGCGTAAACTCTCTGAAACAAGAGACAGTTATCTTCTGCTCACTTTGTAATTTCTCTCCAGCACATTCTATACCCCTTCACTGACAGACAGGTTCTACTCCTCAACAGAGAAAGGCAGCATATGTGTCTGTAATCATCTGGTTATCTTTTGACACTAATATTTCATTTCTGTCCCTACAGACATGGTAGAATTTGTAAAAACCCGGGACTAGGAACAGCATTCATAAGCTTATTCTTCACTTTAGATGCCAGCAGCGCCTTGAAGAAGAGAAGGCCACAGTGAGCTTACCTAAAAGTGGTAAAGGGTTGGCTATCAGAACTTAATTGTGTCATGAAACATTCCTTTTCTTCCCCTTGTTTCTTGCCCGTGGCATTGTGAACCAAAACAAGAATACCATTGAACTTGAAACATGAAAGTTCTTTAGTGAAACCAAAGATGACTAACCTTTTGTAAATATTGAGTTTTATTACTGGCTTGTAATTTGAACAAAGCAAAATAATATACCTTGATATACTCAGTGTGTTGGGAGGCAGAGAAAAGGGAAAAGAATGGAAAGCGTATGGAGGCAAGAGAAGACAGACAGGAATACTTTCTAGATATTTTAAAAAACAGTCCATTCTTAAATGTAAAATTTCTCTCCAAGTGCGTCTCTTCAGACAGGACTTGTCAATGCTGCTAAGAGTTTGAATCTTAGGCTGGATGGAACTATCACAAGTTTTTCAAGTTGTAGCAGGGTGATAAGCTCTATGGATGAGGGCAGAGATACTGTGGAAGGGTGAAATAGGGGCTTTTAAACCAGTCCTAGAAGGATAGGAAGGCTTCCTGGAGGAAGGACTGCTATATCTCAAACCAGAAGGAATGAAGAGATAAAGGGACTGGGAGGAGAGAGGAAGAGGGGCTCAGTAGAGGCACCAGCATGTTCCAGGGCCCACAGGCAAAAGACCATGAGCTCCTGGAGAGAAACGAACTTCTAATGAATGATCTACAAGGGTGACCACGGGATGCAGAGGGCAGAGGGCCGTGAAAGGTGGGCTGGGAGGAGCGGGGAGCAGGTGCTGGCCCTGGGCACTACTATGTGGAGTTCGCCTTTGTTCTAAGTTTGGTGCAAGGGCAGGAAGGGCTTCAAGGAGGGGAGTGACACTTTCAAGTTTGCCTTTTGAAGGATTGTGTTTGGTGTGTGGATGCTGAGCTGGAGTGCTATAAGACTGTTAATGGGCAGAACTGGGCAGTGGTCCATCTGAGAAGTGACGATGGTCTGCATCACAATGCAGGTCATAGGGTAGACAGAAGGGAATGAACCTGACAGATTTAGGAGATAGCCTTTGATTGAATGAATGTGGGGTCAGAACTTTGTGACAATGAATTCGAGAGCAAAAGATAAGGACTTCTCAAGATTCAGTCTGGTAGTCTTTAAATGATGGTGACATCCAACAGCTGGAACAGAGAGGGTGGACATCAGAGAAAGAGAAATGTGAAGTGCAGGGGCGCTGTGTGAGGCCATTGGGAGATTTGGTGGTCGCGATCCTTCACTTTTTGAAGTAAATGCTCCCTTTGAGAAAGTATCGAAACATGCACATATATAAGGATTGATGTGTGCAAGTTTAGGTTCAAAGACCTCTTGAATCTCATCCACAGATCTGCTAGATTAAAAGTCATTGTTATATGTACCTAAGTTAGTGCACTCGGGCTGGAAGCCATCTGCTGTAACACTAAGAAAACTACAAGAACCACGGTCCCCTAGATGGGTACAATTTCTGTGGAATGAGGGCTCCAGGGGTGACCATGGACAGTGATCTGTCCATTTAAACATCTGGGACAATAGGCAGGAACACACACCCTCACTCATGTCTGTGAATCAGAGTCTTTATAGAGAAGAGGCTTTATGTGCAAGAGAAGCCAGTAAATGTTCTTTTGTTAATAGCATTTCTAGGTAATAATAGCACAGAAGTCATTGAATCCGCCCAGCCATCTCTTTGCAAATGACCCCCTGGTTCTGTCTATAGACAACCAGTGAATTATTAACTTAAAAAAAAAAAAACTATCTGTTCCTTGGGTCTCCTGGGGAACAACATCTATAGATGAATCAAAGTCCTGTGAGGTTGGTAGAATTCTTTTTTCATTGTGAACCCCTTCTTTTCCTTGAATCCAAATTCTCCTGAGGACTGTCTATGAGAGAAGTGAAGTTCTCTATATTGGTGAGCAAAATGATTCAAGGTATATTTCTTTGAAAGCCTAGAGATTTGAAAAGTCATTTAGAAGTTCATTTCTCTCCAGGAGCGTGAAGAACACTGACCCTTTCCCTGGCTCCAGAGGCCCTACACAGGCCTTCCGCTCCTCAACGGTAACACCGTGTCTCCTGCATCCCTTTCGGATGGCTCTTCACCCAGAGGGAGGACTGCAAGCTGGAGGTGAGTGGACTCTTGAGAATATAGTCCAAGCATCCAGGATGCCACTTGCTTATGTTATAAGTACTTAAGTTGTTTCATTTCTTCCCTTTACCCTCTCAGAATCCAAGAACCCAGTGGAACAAAGGGACATTTCTTGTGTGCCACTGCCTTTTCGCACTCAGTAGGGTGAAGCCAAACACTGCCTAATGGTCTGATACGGCGGGCATTTGACAATTCTGTTTTGTTTAGACCCCAATCCAAGTGTTTATTCCTGTGTGCAATAATTTTATAAAATTCGCTACAAATTCACTATAAAGTTTTATAAAGGGAACTATTGGATTTGTGTCGTATGGTAACTATATTTGGTGTCTGTTTTTGTGTTACCTACACAAATCAGGGGTCATTTAATGGCAATACAAAGGACCTAAATCCTGCCTTTTTTTTTTTTCCTTTCATTGCCTTGAATCTTTTTCTTCCATTAATTAGCCTCTTCTTCCTCTGGACATGTTTGTAGTTTGGATATCATTCCTAAAAAGTAGAAGCTTTTCTATGTGTGTATATGTGTGTGTAATTTGATAAAAAGAGTTAGTATAAATGACTGGATCTGACTTTAATTGAACCCAAGTAATGCTAGATAATCATTTATTGGGGGATTCTTTATGAAAAAGGCAAAAATATGTGCTTTTATTTTAGCAAAAAATACTTTTGTAGCGTAGTAATTTTAATCTGTAGGGGTAAAATGAAAGCCAAAAGTGTTTACGGAATTCAGATGAAATGCATGAACTCAACCAAAAGGCCTATTATAAATACATAGATGAAATCTACGGTTGAACAGAAACACCCAGAATTATCTTTTATATGTTACTTCTCTGTACGAAACAATTTGAAAACACTAATCCATTCTAGCGTGCACCGTGTTAAATGAATACGTAGTTATATTAGGGCTTAGATTCCTCTTTTGCAAGATGAGACCGTAGGCTAAATCAGCATTTTCCAGCTGCGGGGTGGGACCAATTAGTGGGTTGTAAAACAATTTAGTGAATGCTGTCAGTGTTTAAAACATGAAAAAGGAGAAAATAGGAAAGGAAATATCAGAATGCGTCATTAACCCTAAGGGGAAGTATTCTTTGCGAAACTCTTGTTTCCGTTTTGAATACGTGGTCTGGCTCACAGTGTAAAAAGTACTTCTTTGTTGGGGTTAACTGTCTCTGAAGAGATGCTGTCTACATTGTCTCCATCTTGCACACTCCAGTACACCACATCAGTCTCTGTCTGAGTTAGAGCTACAGCTGATCTGTAACTTGCTTCCTGTGGGAATCCTGCTGGCCTTTGCCCTGAGATCCGCACTCAACAAGGGTTACTCCATCCCTGGGTGCCTCTATTCCAGACAGAACAACATTTCATCATCTTAGGAGTCAAGGAAAGAAATCTGTTTCCAGTTCCCAAGACAAAAAGCCTCCTCTCTGCCTTTTAAACATCGATAATATGTTGTTTGTGTAATATATACATGCAAATTGATTTTCCAACATCTAATATATTCTGTAATTATAAAGTAGCATTCAATTTATTGTTTAAAATCCACAGCATTAAATGTTCATTACGTTTTTCCACATCTCTTGGGTCACTACGTTGACCAAGGAAGCAGTGTATTTTACCTTGCATGTATCAGGTCTCACTCTCTACCCTTGGTATAAATACTTTAAATCACTTTACAGTGCAAGGAAAAATGACCTGTGCAACCAAATTCTGAGAAGACAAGAGGAGCAAACTCTGAGTGCCGAGTACTCTGTGTGTCTGTGTGTTGCAGGCGCAGCTGTGGCTCCCAGAGTGGAATTTCAGCCACCCTGAAGACAAGGTAAAAATGCAAACTCTAAATCATCGTACCTTCTTTGACATGATTTTTGTAACTGGTGATGACTTGTCTCGGAAAGTATAGGAGAAAAATATTTAATTGTAGTTAAAGGAAAAGGGAGGGGAGAAGCGCCGTGGTATGGGAGACGGTGGTAGGGAGGCACGAATATAAAACCAGGCAGTGTGGTTCTCTTCTCCCCTATTCACACGCACTGAGGGAGCTTTTTGATGTCATGGTTTCCGGTACTGACAAGAGCCATTCCTGCCATCAATCTTTATTCCCAGGTCAAGGTGAGGACTTTCATGATGCCTGAACTGAGGCTAGGTGAGAAAGTTGCTAGTAAATGGCTACAACACCGAAGAGGAAACTGTGCTACGTGGTACCAAATTTAGATCCTCTTTTTCTAGATTGTGTCTCTATCTGGTAAATTAGAGGGAGAGATGCCGACCGTGAGTCAGGAAAACCAGGTGTTCATTGTGAATTGGATGTTTTCTAGCTGTGCAGACTTGAGTAGGTCATGTAACCCTTACTAGGCTCACTTCAGTTTGCACATTTGTAGAATTAATTTTGGGACCTGATACTTTCCTCCTCCAATCTATGACTCTTCTTTGAGTTCAATCCATAATCCCTAGAAGGGGGAAGGAAGATAATAGTATTGAATAATGTTCCTATTTAGAGGCTTTATATGTATTATCACATTTCACATTCACAATGACCTTGTCAGGTGATTCCTATCTTATAATAGGAGATTTATTTTTTAGATAGGTTCAGGGAAGTCAAGTAAGTTACTCACATGTGTAGCAGAAAGCAAAGTTCATGTTAGAACTCAAACTGGTCCGATTTAAAGGCTCTCTGTTACCAAGACCCATGCTTGGCCATTTCAACTAATTGTCCCTTCAACAGAATAATCCTATTTTTCAGATTTTTTGAATCCAGTTAGAATTAACTGATACAGCCAGAGGATGCTTTTTGATTGTAGGGTGGCTGTGTGGGTCACCAGGAAGTAGACTCCCCAAACAGTTGAGTGAGGGGGAAAAAACAAACAAACAAACAAACAAAAAAACAACGGGTCAGCGTCTCACAAATTCTGGGGAACAGATCTTGGTATCTCAGTTTGTGCATCTATTGCTATTTTCTTGTGAACTTGAACCCCATCTGACTCTCATTTTTCTCCCTTCCCCCACCCCATTTCCAGAATATACGGGAATATACTGGTGGCTTGGAGGATTTTACTTCCATGTTGATGGGAAGAGAGCGGTAGCTTTTAAGCGAGTGGTAACATTTCCAGTCCCTATGAAGTGTCCGCTCTCTAACCAGCCACATTATTCAAACTTGATCTTGTCTGAGTAGGAACTCTTAAGGCTGTTTTATTGGAACCACACCCCTGGGCTGGGAAAGTTGCTTCTGGGCCTCTGGATTTTGGCAAGACATTGTATAAGTTAAATACTTCAGAAAAAAATGATGACTTTTCTATTTGTATCCTCACTCAAACTCAGCAACAACACGTTTTCCTTTTCAGGTGCTTTTTAAGGAAATGTACCACATTGGGTTCTTTCCCCTTTTAAAATGTACAGGACAAAGAAAGCATTTTCTTAAAACATTTGGTCTTTCCTACAGTTGAGATACTCCATTTACATGAACAACAGATGAAGGGAGAATTTCACTCTGATTTGAGTATCTTAACGGAAGACCCTTAAGGTGTCCATAGTGCAATGTAAGTACAGCCACCAGAAATAGAGACCCGTAGCCTCCTGTATCCAAAACCCTGACCTGGCAGCCCAAGCAGGGCCAGGAGCAGGGGCAGGCAAGCAAGGTTCCCAAAGGAGCAAAATATAAGGAGGCAGTCATTCTTAGGTGCCGGCCCTATGTCTATATGGCTCTGGGTGCACAGTGCTTTCTGAAATTTTGCTCAGTGGGTGAATCATTCTTAAGACTGTGCTCACTTCCAGGGACAAGGTCACACAGGCAGAGGGTCAACACAATAAAGTGAGTGCTTTCTTAAATCTGCACCCTAGGGTCTTTCCTCATCCAGTCCCTACAGGGATCCTAGGAGACCATTAGATTCCAGGTGGTTCTTCAAAATAGCCCCATACAGAACACAGAGATGCAGAACATGGTTCTATAGTACATGGGGTCCCATTACCAGATTCTACCAAGCACCAGGTAGAAGCAAAAATGCTGATGATCCCTATTATTCTCTAACCCCGTTCCTCCAGACACTGCCCAGGGCAAGGGAGAGTTTAGTGAATGAAGAAGGAAAGGTAGACCATCCTTCCTCCAGGAACATTCGATTTACTTGACTTTGCACACCTGCCTTGGAGAGATGCAGGGCTTCTAAGACCTGGTGTGGTTGTGAGCAGCCCCATGAAGGCACCAAGCCAGTGTAAACTCTGCCAGCCCCAAGACCTTAGACAATGTAGAAAGTTCTTCCTAGCCTTGAGCTCAAGTCTACGTCTCCATAACCATTGCTCCTTTATCATTTTCCTGTTCTAAAAAGACGTACACAAAAATTATATCCTCTTGCATGTGTATTTTAAGTTGAAATATCTGCTGTGTATCAGCTACTTCTTTATCCCATTTCTACAAAGCATGTTAAATGTACTCACCCTTTATATATTTGAAGAGAGTTGCAATGTTTTATTTCAGCTGTTCTCTGATAAAAGTCTTAGGAAACTATGGTTTCACCTTGGGTTAGTCAAAGGACTTTAGGAAACTTATTAACTCTTTGTGGAGAAAATGATAGAAGGTGCTAGAATCTCAAAGGGATACTGTGAACATCAAATCAGATACCATTTGTGAACATAACTTGACAATAATTACCTGTTATAGGAATTTAATGATTATCTTTGCATGCTTGGTGAGTAACCAATGGTATTAACTGCCTGCAAATCATGTTAAGATCTATTCATTAATCCACACGACCATTCATTCTCCATTCAACAAATGGGCTTCCTACTATGTTTCACAACTGAGGATGTAGGGATGAACAAAATGAAGTAACAACACAAATGAATAAGCCCATTCATTGGGCTTATTGTTTTTAAACACCTTTTAAACCTATCTTGCATTCTGTCACACACACACACACACACACACACACACACACACACACACGTAAGTGCCTACACCCTATCCCTAACACTGTAACACTCAGACTCCTGCTTAAGAGCACATGAAAGATTTTGTTTTTCAAGCTCACCTTTCCTCTTTGAAATATTATCTTTTTTTTTTTTTTTTTGCGGAACAAAACTAAGAAACAGATAAGAGAAAGGTGCAATGAATAGCAGAAAGCTCATAAAAATATAAACAGCTTAACATTCATGGCAAGAAATTGATTTCCTATCTCACCATCTGGTCTCTTGGAGTAGCATCTGAATAACCTTTGAAAATAATTCTTTGTTTCCCATTGTAGGTGCTTCACTTGAATGAATTAACAAGAACTGAAAATTCTTTAAACACAAAGTTATGTATAGTTCCTACTTCTGTATTCATTTCTCTTATGGCAGTTTATCTTTAGTCCATGAGGACTAAAGGTTTAAGGCAATAAAACAGAGTATTTATTCCTCATGTCCTTTGAGTCTAGACTATAGACATGTATAGTCAAACTCCTGCACATGCTGTGTTAAAATAATCATCTTGAGTTTTGGAAACAGGAGATGATGAAACTGTCAAAAAATTGAGGGAGAGACAGTATTTAAGAAGGGTTATTCCGTTCATTGGACAGTAAGTGCAGAAGGGAGTTTAGGGTCAGACTTCATAATGGAACCCACAAGTCACCCAGACAGTAGAAGTGCCTGGACCACAGTGAGTGCTCAAAATATATAAATATATTATTTTTTGAAAAGGTAACTAAAGATGGCTTATCTTTAAAAACTTTATTTTTTCAAGATTTTATTTATTTATTTGACAGAGAGAGAGATAGTGAGAGAAAGAGCACAAGCAGGGGGAGCAGCAGGCAGAGGGAGAGGAAGAAGCAAGATCCCTGCTGAGCAAGGAGCCCAGTCTGGGGCTCAATCCCAGGACCCTGAGATCGTGACCTGAGCTGAAGGCAACTGAGCCATCCAGGTACCCCTATAAGCCTTATGGTTAAATGCTTTTCCGTATTAGTAATTTCTAAAGAAACAACGTAATGTATTCCTTCATTTATCTAAGGAGGTCTATACCTTTTTAGATGTGACTTTCCCACTGTTATCTATGGTGGGCTACTAAGACCAAACTTAATTGCCCAGAATTCTTATTTATTACAAAATGTAGCAAACACATTTTTCCCTGATGCCAACTATACTAAAATTAATATGTCTGTATGAATGCGTGCCCTGGACCGTCTTGTGGAGGAGACAGGACAAGCTCTGCCCAGGGCATGGACTGTGCCTTTGTCCCTCACACCCATGAGGTGATTGTGACATGTTGTGGTGCCTGCTCTCCGAGCGTGATCTCATTGTCAGACAACAACAGTCAGTGAGAGGCAAAAATTTCAATATGTCCAAATGGTGAAACAAGTGGTCTTTGATTCCATTTTTTTCTGAAATCTCATGTCCTAAGGCAAACATAAGATGCTCTTGTCTAAACTCAGCTACACTTCAGTGGGTGATACCAAGGTCCCTGTTTTCAAGTATTTTCTAACTTCATCCTAGTGTGAACAAGAAACAGGGGTCCATTCACACATTCAAGCAATTCTCTCAGAAATCACTGTGTCCAGTCAAGTCCACATGGCAAGTGGGATGTTTGCAGAAGTTCTTCCTGGGGAGTTGAAGTAAAACATTGTTTCTATAAGTAAGGTAGAAGCCTTTCCTTCCTTCCTTTATTTAATTTATTCTAGCACTGTTTGTGTTTTCAGAACTGTAGGGAAATAAAAAAGACATAATACATATTGAGATAGATATTGCTATGTAGAGAACATATAATGTATTTCATATATGCATTTATTTCATATAGAAGGGTTTAGGATTCTAATTTTCAGATGTTAGTTTGTGACATGTTGTCCAGTTGAAACATAAAAAGAATACACTTTACATAGTTTATGACTGAAAACAACACTGAAAAAATTTTGATCTCAGTAATAAAAAAAGAATTGATATCTTGGAACTCAAGCTATCTGACACTAATTACTGAGGACACTAATTCTCCTGTCAGATTATCCTAATTATGCAGTGCACCCTCAGAGGCTGAGAGAAATGAGAAATGTCTTTGTCATTGAAGTAACATCCTATAGTAATTTGTTAATTTTACTTCACTATATGCCTCAAACACGACAAATGTATATATTTTTACTAGCTGGGCCTGGTCCTGCATACTTGTATTTTACCTATTTCTGCCTTAATTACATATGATTTTTACCATGTACGGCCTAAATGTATGAAAATTGTAATGTATTTGCTACATCTCTTCTTTTTCTATGCTCACTTTACAGGAATATTTAGAGTGTATTGAAAAATTATATAAACTGAAACCTGAAAATTTGGATTTCAAAAATAATTTAGAAGAAGCCAGGATGCAGATTACCTCATGGATTGAAAATAAGACAAAAGGTAAGAGATCTAAGACTTCTTTTCCTCAATCTTCTCCTTCTTCTTCTTTTAGGAATAATTTACCTTCAGTGAAATGCTCTGATTTTAAAAAGTATACTTGGACAGTTTTGGCCAATGCATATCAAGACGCAGAACATGTCCATCATCCTGAAAAGTTCCTTCATGCAACCGCTGATTTGGTTCTATCATCAGAGGTTAGTTTTGTCTATTCTAAATTTCTAAATAAATGCAATACAGTATACACTTTTTTGTGTACTGCTTTTTTTTCATTTAGCATATTATTTTTGAGATCCATTCAGGTTTTTGGATGTATATATGGTTTATGCCTCTTTATTGCTGAGTAGAATTGCATGGATGAATACACCACAGTTTGTCCATTCTCGTGTTGATAGACGTTTGAGTTGTTTTCAGTTTGGGCTTATGATGGATAATGTTGCTGTGAACGTTTTTGTAAAAGGCATTTTGTGTACATATCTTTAAATTTCTCTTGTGTACTTAGTAGTAGAATTGCTAGGTCCTAGTCTAGAGACATGTGTAACTTTTTAACAACTGGCAAATAGTTTCCCAAAGTGGTTGGACCATTTTACATTCTCACCAGCACTGTATGAAAGTCCCAGTTGCTCCAAATCCTCTCCAGTTTTTAGTGTTGTAAATATGTTTCATTTCACCATCTCAGTAGGTTTGTAGGAGTATCTCATTATGGCCTTAATTCACATTTCTCTGATAATTAATGACATTGACTCATTTTTCATATGTCTCTTGGCCCTTAATATGTCTTTCTTTATAAAGATTTTTCAGTTGGGCTGTTTTCTTTTGATTGTCGAGTTGTGGGAACTCTTTACATATTCTGGAGACAAATAATTTTGTCAGATGCATATATTGCTAATATTTTCTCCCAGTCTGTGTCTTGTGTATTTATTTTCTAAAATATGTTTTTGATGAGCAGAAGTTTTTAATTTTAATGAAGTCCAGTTCATCAGTATTTTTCTTTTATGGTTTGTGCTTTCTGTATACTCTCTAAGAAAGTTTTACTTATCCCAAGGTCACAAAGATATTCTCTTTTGTTTTCTTTTCCATTTATTGTTTTAGTGTTTACATGCAGGTTTATGATCCACCTCAAATTGACTTTTATATAGGAGGTGAAATAAAGATAAAGGCTCTTTGTTTTTTCCATGCAAATAACTGGTCGTTTCAAAATCATTTATTGACAATCTAAAGACAATTTTCATTTCGTAAAGTGAAAAACCATGACAGTTTCTTATCAATTTTACTACTGAGGAGCGAGGAGGCATAAAAAGCATACAATCTTTCTTCTGCCATTTTCCCAGTGATCTCTTTTGCTTGATTTGAGCTGAGGGTCATTGTCAGGTGACAGTGGTGGTCTGCAAAACCACCTGCTCCCACGTTCATGTTTTCTGCGCATGGTGATAGGAGGAGAAATGTCACAGGAAAGCCAGAGCTGAATGGTTAATGTGTTAGGATCTCTAAACCGCCTCTTAAGTGGGTAACTTAATTGTCATGTACATTAATTCGGTTTTTTAACTTCAACAGGATTCCTAACTTTTAAAACCCCCTTTCCTATCTGCTAAATATTGGTGGTGGTGAATCCTCGTATGACACTTCATCTACATCACAGACTGCTCTGAGTCTTGCACATTTATGACATCTAACTGTTTCATCTAATGCCAGTTTGAATAATTCCTATCCCATGGCTGATCAGGTGTGTTTCTCTCCCCAAAGGTGAAATCCAGACCCTCTTGTCACCCAACAGCCTCACGGGGCCCCATCATCGGGTGCTGGTTAACCCCATCACTGTGCCTTTCAGAAAGACCACACCGAAGCAGTGGCTTTCAGGTTGGATGAGGTAGTCTCGTGTCCTAATTTATTTTTTGTCTTCAAGGTAATCCTCAACAATTTTGCCCCTAAAATATGTTACATCGTTTCTGGCCTTAGGCGGGTAATGCATTTCCAAGCGACTGTCCTAACTGCGTGTTCAACCAAGTGCAGGGTTGGATTTACGAAATGTTGGTTTTGCTATTAAACCTTTCTTCTAAATTCCCCATAGTATTTTTACCCTTTCTGAAAAGAGAGACACTAGTTTTGGCATCCCAGTTGTAAAATGAAGAAGTGGTATAAAATATAGACCTTGGAAGGGTTTAAAGTGGGTTTGGGCTTTGGGCTAAGCTTAAATCATTACTAAAGAATTCACTAACTGCAAACTGGAAGTGAGGCAGGTGATGGAGAACAAGGAATCAACACTTTGAGAACTAATGGGCAGGTCATTTGTAAAATGGGTGTGATCTTAAGCAAAGCCAAAGTGGTGAACAAGAGTCAAATCACAGTAGAAGTTTCCAGGCGTGCTGTTTTGCTCCTAACTCCAGTCTTCTTTTCTTCAGCTTCTTTTCTTAGTGCTCCGAACATGTCCAAGATATCAGGCTGTAACCAAAATAAGACGCGTCATTTGATAAGAAAGAATGGATTTGTATTTGATAACTCAGTCTGTAAACCATCAAATGTGTTTATTCTCTCAAATGTACTAGCAACAAATGCTTGAATTGTTGGTCAACTTAAAGTTTGTTACAGTTAACTATAAAAATAAAGAGGGTTTATAATTCTGAATAAAACGTTTTGAGGCACAAGGAATAGTGAATGACTTTAAGGAAAAAAATAATGCACCAGCCCAACACATTAGTCACATCTGGAAGTATCCAGTATTCTCTTTCTAAAGAATATTGCCATCACATATTGGGGTCATAACACATTTGGTGAAATTATGTTCTTTTTTATTGCTGATGTTTTCTAAAATGCAGATTCCAGGGCCACCTTCCTGAAGATTTACAAGAAGTGCTTGAGTATTTGCATTTTTAAATAGCCCTGTAGGTCCTTCCGAGGAGCCCCAGTTGGGGAACCCCAGTATAAGGAAAATGCAGTGGTGATTTTAGCAGGATTCATAAAGAGATACTTGAGGGGTAAGCATACCCAAAAAGGAGCACATCTGCTAGAGGAAATAGTTAATCAGTTGGAATCTTTCACTTCTCAGTAAATTCTGGTCCATTTCGTTTACATACACAATGCAGGTATCTTTATGTTATTTTAACTAGCATGTCATACAGAAAAACATAAAATACGGTTGGGGTCACAACTACATTTCCTTAAAGTGGCCTCATTATGTGGAACTCAGTACTTTGTTACATTCTTAGCTATTTTGTGACTACTTGGTACCACGCACCTCAATGCTGCAGATTAGTCCAGATGAGTCACATTTTACTTGATCTGGAAAGATTCCTAAATTATGTTCCTGAAAGGACCTATTTGACTTTTAGAAGTTTTCCTGATAAGATCTTTTGGTGCGTATTTCCCAGCTCTTCGGAGTGAATTCACCGCTTCCGGGCATCAGACACACCCAGTTGAGTGAAAAGAACAGATGGAGAGACAAGTGCTTTGTACTTCAGTGGCTGCTTCCTTGAGATGACTCCTCCTTTCAAATCATCACGATAGTCATCAGTCAGGTATTTCTGTGGAAAGATGCATAGATTTCGTTTTGGTCACTCAGTGTAGGCAATGTTGGAGGATGAATATAAACATGAATTTCCCGTGCTGTAAATGGAACAATAAGAAGAAATTGGCTTTGCTGTTTCCCTGGCTTTACTTTTACAGTAAGGCCAGCGGATAAGGCAGCCACAAGGGCTCCATATGGGAGCCTCGGGCACAGGGCCTCAAGGTGCCCGCCGCTGAGGGCCACTGAGCGTGGTCGTCCTGCTGCCTGGCGGGGATGGCGTCCTGGGACAGGGAAACCGCTGGCCACTGCAGCCAGAGCCACAAAAAAGGGCTCTGTCTGAGGATTCCATGGGGAAGGTTTGGGATGTAGAATAAGCACTGACACGACTGCTTAATGCAGTGCTACGTCCGCTGAAAAAGTAAGCAGAAGCCCCAAATGGAGGACATGCCCTCGCGCTAGGATGTGTTGCTTCTCCTTGTGTAAGTTCTAGGCTTTCAAAGCAGTCGCACACGTTTCCTCCTTCGGTCCTCACAGCTGGTTGTTGGTTTACATGTATATTAAAAAAAAATATACCACACACTGATATCTCTTTTAGGACCTGCTGCCAACCAACTAAATTGATTTCCACCAACACCCAAGGTCCAAACACACCAACTCAATGCTCAGGCTTTTCCCCGTGCTTCCTTCTCTGGTACATTTCCCCTGAACCCCATGTGGATGTTTTGCTTCCAGCATCGAAAGGATCTAGTCCCGGCAGCTTTCTTTAAATTCCTCTCTTTCCTCCTTCGCTTCTGAATTTTAAGCATCTCTCAAGTTCATGTCTCTCCCACTTATTTCACTCTGGCTGCAGACTTCTCATCCTCCCCTTCACCCTTTCTTCATCCCTGACGGTAAGGATCCTCACTGGCCCTGTGAAGTGACCAGGCAGGCACTGGCAACCCATCAGGGGGAGGAAACCTGGGGACCGAGCCATGATTTGCTCAGTTTTTCATAGCCACTCATGTCTGTGATGCTGTGAGAGCCCTGGCTTCTCAGCCTGCTCTGGCTTAGTGTTTAAGTTATTCAGACGCGCTGTGAACATGGCTGAAAATCAAAATCTCGGTTCTTATATGTAAATATATTTCCACATAAGCCAATATAGAAATACGATTGCTATAGGCTGTGAAGAAAAATAAGACAGACATGGAAAAGGCAGGGTTGGTGAGCATCTATTTTACGTTGGACAAGGCAAAACCTTTCTGATAAGTGAGGTTTGAGTCATTACAAATTAAACATTGTTAATGCTAGATAGTATTATTATTATAGACTTCCTTTCCCATGGTTAAATGCTGAATTTGTAGGTGGCAACATTGATATCCGACCATGGTTTTTGCCACAAACTCACTACAGGGCGGTGGGACAGTCAATCTCTCCAGACCTCACTTTATTCACACCATGAAGATGTTACAGTAAATGATTCCTATGGTTCGTTTTAGCTCTTAAATTTGATAATCTCATGGAAGTTCAGTGAGTTGGCATCCATCTAAGACAATCTACATGATTACTGTCGGTACTTTGTGGTGTACTTTGATATCCTTCACATGAGTCATAAAATTGGAACCTTTTAGAATAATGTTAAGATCTCTGAGAAGTAAGCAGACTCTGAAGTAAATCACAGTTGGATAAAATGATCTTAAAGAGGGAATGGGGTGCAATTAGGAGGTCTTTATAGTCGACCAGTTTTCTCCTGTTATGATACCTCACATTAATTCATCTCTGTGCATGAGGACAGTCATCCCCGGTTTCGTAAACGAGTATGAGTTAGAGGCAGTATATGGCGGATGTCAATTCCACGCAAACAAATTTTTTTTTTTCTGCTTGAGATTGCATCGGTTGGTGTCTGGTCTGCCTACCTTGTGATAGGTTCCATCCCCAACGCAGTCTAAATGAGCCATGGGACACTTAAACCTCCTCCCAGGAAGGCCAGCCGGAATGAGGAGAAGCCAGAGAAGGTGAGCTACCAAGAGGGAATGAGGAAAGGGGCTCAGTGTTAGGGAGCATGTTGGTTGTCTTACAATATTTTGTGGCCCTGGGGATGAAGGAACGAGTAATGTGTGGCTCCCTGAGTGAGAAAACTAATAGGTGGGAATTATGGAGAAGGAGGTTTATGGCCAAAATGGGAAGGGCCTTTCTTGCAAGCTGAGCTGGTCGACTATGGAGCCCACCTGTTTTTATAAAGAGCTGAACCATCGATACAAGGGCTTCTCAGGTGGGTGCTGGTTGGTAGCGCCAATGCTGTGAGAGACGCTTCTTCAAGGTCTCTTTCAAATTTAAGATTATTTCATTCTAATCATTTACAAGTATTGCTTTGATATAAATTCAGTCTCTGTGGATGCCTGACTAATGAGAAGGTTGGTTTGAGTTGAGTAATGAATCATGGAACTTTACATCAAAAACTAGGGATGTATTGTACAGTGACTAACATAATATAATAAAAAATTATTATTAAAAAAAGAAATTGGTCAGTCTAGAATTATAATTTATGTCATCAAAATCACAGAATCTCAGTTTCCCAAGGTGTCTTTTTTTTTTTTTTTAAGATTTCATTTACTTATTTGTCAGAGAGAGAGAGAGTGACAGAGAGACAGAGCACAAGCAGGGGGAGGGGCAGAGGGAGAAGCAGACTCCATGCTGAGCAGGGAGCCTAATGTGGGGCTCGATCCCAGGATCCTGGGATCATGACCTGAGCCGAAGGCAGACGCTTAACCGACTGAGCCACCCAGGTGTCCCTCAAAGGTGTCTTTTAAATGATCCAGAGAAAGGTGTAGGCATATACGTAAAGTGTGCAATTATAATACGTGTTGTGCTACTTATAGAGGATCATAAAAGGAAGAAAGTGGCAATTCCTGGTGATGATTATTTTTTCCCACGTGACTCTGGGATGGTGCATCAAGGCATGGATTCTAGGGCTCACGTACTTCAGTTGCAGTTCCTGCACATGACTGCCTTTTCCCCACTTATTCTTATAGAATCTGCTTTCCCAAGTGACAAGGGAAAGTAGCCTGACCTATTCAGAACCTCACATCTAGCCTTTAGAATGCTTCACACTTACGTATAATTTTTTTCTAAATAAAAATTTTCACATTTTGCTTCCTGCTTTCTTTCCCATAGGTTAGCAAGGAAATCACTTAGGAGAAACTGAAGAACTGGATAGGTTTGGCCGACACAAATGACACAGCTGTGGCTCTGCACCTGCCCCAGCTCCGACTTGACGGGTGTCATGAAGATGTAACTGTCAGACTGGCAGCTTTGGGAATGACAGATGTCTTTGACCCCTCAAGGGCTAAGTTTTCTGGCTTACATAACTGCAGGAGGAGGCTTTGTGGTCTCCAGGATAATCCGTAAGGCCAAGCTAGAAGTTTCTGAGGGTGGTTTAGAGTTAACAACCAACCAAAGGAGCAAAGTGGAAAATCCTGACATCTTCAAGGTGGGTGGTCCTTTCCTCTTCTTTATCTTACACAAAGAAACTAAGACGGTTCTCTTCTGTGGCAGAATCTCCACTCCTTAAGGAAGGGAATGAATTTATACTCAAACCACGCTGACTCTTCAACTTAGCTGTATTTTATGAGCTTGAAGAAAACTTTCCATAGAGTTGCAAATGAAAGAGATAAACCATGCTTCCTAGCAATGTTTTTCTTTCAACTATCTCACGAAGAATATCCAATTCATTCTTCCTTGGGTTGGTTTACATTGGTTAAAGAAGTTATAGCGTGCCATTAATTGTACTTATTAAAAATTAGGATCAATATTGCTTCTTTCTTTGGTAGCCTTCAACTTACTCAGAAACCTCATTCATTGGTTGCTCAAACTCAGAATGCCTTTTTCTAAAAAAACAGTGTTATTTAGTGTGATTAGGTCACCAAGTGAGTTCTTCAAAACTTGTTTACCTCACCTGCAGCTGACGTATGGTATCAGTGAAAGGAGCTGACCTTTGCTGGGCATGAGGCATGTGCCTGGCACTCACATGCATGACTTCCTGTAATTCTCAGCGAAACCCTCGGTGGCAGGAATTAGTTTCCTCCATTTTAAAGATGGGAACCCGAGGCTTAGGCTTAGTCATTCAACACACAAATGAAAAGTGACAGACTGGATTCTGAAACGCAGAAAGTCTGATACTAGACCCCAGACCTTGACCATGATTGGCCCTGCCCTATTTACTGGTTTGTGTTGTGAGACTCAGAGCCAGGGCCTCGATGATAGAAAATGAAGCAGACAGGAACAGAAGGGAGTCATTTCCCTCCTTTCTCTCATGTGGGAATGGGCACAGTTTAGAATAAAAATTTATAGAAGATTTTTCACGTTGACAAAGAAGTTTCATCCTTGAAATCATTTCATAGGCAAGTGTACTTGATTTCATGCTCATTCTCTTTTCTGTGTTTATCTCCACTTCTTAGCTCCCACTTCCTCCTCATCACGCTCTTTGTTCTTCTGGCCCTTAGATGCTCACAGTCTCAAGTCCCTCTCCAGGGAACCCTAATGGAATGGAAAGAGCCCTGGATTTGGTGTCAGGCTATCTCAGTTGGGCACCGAGAAGCTGACAGGCTTGGGGAGGCATCCCCCTGTCAGAGCTCAGTCTCCTTTCTGTGCAGATGGACTTTCTGAGTCAGCCTCCTTCACTAGGCTGCAGGCAGATTCAAAATTCATACACAAGGAAGGGCTTGCTAAGTTGTTAACTTTAAAATTACAGAAGCACGTGGGTGGCTCAACCGATTAAGTGTTTGACTCTTGATTTCAGCTCAGATCATGATCTCAGGGTCCTGGGATTGAGCCCTGCCTGGGGCTCTGTGCTGAGCAAGGAATCTGCTTGAGGATTCTCTCTCTCTCTGCCCCTCCCTACACATGTGCGCGCGTGCTCTCTCTCTCTCTCTCAAATAAATAAATAAATAAATCTTAAAAAAAAATAAAATTACATGCTGCCAAAATGCACTGCTGTCTGGAGCTCTGCACAAGGGACTCTGAGCCATCCCTTCCTTTGATGTGTCTCTCCCTCTCTGCTTTTCCCTCTTATGGGAGAATTTTGCTCCTTCTTCATGTCTACAAGCTTGATTATCTAATGCCAATTCCTTACTTCCCTGGTGCTGTTATTTTGCAGTCTTTCTGCATTTCTAGTTTTATCTGGTGGGAATGTTTGAGAAAAATGAAGTTTTGATCATTTTTCTCAGATTTGTAGAATTTGAATTGTATCTCTAAGTGAGTTGTGTTCTAACTCATAACTAGTTCAATCCCTTCGCTCATGTCAGAGCGTTGCTTTTTAGTTTTACCATTTAAATTTAAATTTATTGATATAATAAATCTAATATTAACGACTTCCCTTAACTCATTTGATTGGTAACTTGTATCAGGTGAGTCATTCCAGTGATGTTGTTGCATTGTAACGAGATTGTTTCTCAATCTCTGCTACCTCACAATTTAGATTTTAATTGCTTTAAGTTGGATATGGCAATTATATTTTGACGGGACTGAATAAAAATTCTGTAATGCATAACCACTGAGGAAATATTGGTGATGTTGTACTATTAAAAATTTACTAGTTGGTTAGAGTGTTTTTCATCGAGTCACTTTGCACACCCTACGTAGGTTGGTACACCCTAATTACACATTCCCAGAATTTATTGTAAATACCTTCCATTGTCTAAGCTGACGTTTGAGTCATCATAGTTTCCACATGAAGTACTGTCAGAAGCAGCCAAAGAGGTATGAGAAGACAATTAATGCTGGACAAGTCAAGGAAGGAAAAAATTAAAGGTGAGAACAAGGACAAAGTATACGGTAACATATAGAAACATTTTAACTATGGGGTTTTTTTTCATTGTAATGCTGGGGAGTTTTCTTCTTTCTTAAAGTTGTGTGTCTATGCCCCTAATCAGTTATACAGGAAAACAAGAAAAAAGAAAAAAGAAAAGGAAAGGAAAGGAAAAAAAAAAAAAAAAGGTGTAGTTGGGGAAAGTGGGACTCACACAGTTTTGTGAACTATTTTCTACAGAAACAACAGTTGACATCCCAAGAGTCTAATCATTAGTTCAAACAGAATGTATAATGGCTGAGTACTAAACCACTGCATCTCTAATGTAAACAAAACAAGTCCCCTCCCCATGGCCTTTTCTCGCCAGGGACATGCTTCTGGAGGGTGTGTGGCAGCCAGGTCTGCCTAAGGGAGCCCTTTGGTCATGGAATGCCAACCCTTGCTCTCCCAACAAGTAGAATGCTTTTTTTTTTTTTTTTTTAATATGGTGACTTTGGTTCCACTCATCCAAAAAAAAAAGAAGTGTTATTGGTAAAAAGAAGAAATATTAAAATAATTTTTGTATTTTTTTCATAAATGAATTTGTTAAATGCATGGATTTGTCCACCAACTATTCCATTGATTGTACTTTCTGAATTCTACACTGGCTTCTATCATCACTTACTTGAGCAGGTGCCCGGCTGCATTAGTTTAGTTTTGTTTTTTTTTCTTCAAAAATTCAAACCATTTTGACTTTTTTTCCTAGACTTGGATTTCAGTATTGGTTGGATAGTGTGGGGCTGTGGCTGTGTCGTTACTGTCCATTCATTATTTTATTCCTCAAAATCCTCTGCCTTCTCCCTCCAAACTGCATCACTTCACCCCTCTCACACACACATTTCTATACTCTTTGTCTCAAGAGCTTCTGCCATTTTGTGCTCTTCCATTTTTATTCTGCTAGCCATGTTTCTTTCTGCTTTTCCCTTGGGGATGTAAATTTCGCTGGGTCCACTAGAATATTACTAATTCCCTTACAGACTTAACTTCCTCCCCAAAATGATATGAAATGATGCCAAAGACATGAGAATAAGACATTTTTCTTTTCACTATAATGTGTGAGAGCTTAATATTAATCATAAAATCATTACTGAACATGTAAGTAGTTTGACACCTTTGATTAATATATTTTGTTTTAAACAGCATACAATCCATTTGATAGAAGGAAACACAATGCGATCAAAATTACATCACAATTTCTATTTCCTGAAAACAGGTATAGATAGATAAACATGTTGCATACAAGACACACCAAAAGTCACATAAATTAATTACCACCCATGAATACACTAAATTTCTTAACATCCAAAGACAGAAATTATAAATAGAATTACGTGAATTCCACCTACCTAATGAGGACAAGTCAAAATAAAACAGAAAAATATCTACCCATTGAGAGAGAAAGAAGATACCTGTGTAAAATAAAAAAGAATACATCCAAAAATTCATAACTAAAAATTTTTTTAAAATTAGAAATCTAAGGGACACCTGGGTGGCTCAGTCAGTTAAGCATCCAACTCTTGATTTCGGCTCAGGTCATGATCTCAGGGTTATGAGATCGAGCCCCGCATCAGGGTCCATGCTCAGCAGGGAGTCTGCTTGAGAATCTTTCTCCCTCTCCTTCAGCCCCTCCCCCCACTCATGCACACATGCATGCATGCGTTCTCTGTAAGATAAATGAATAAGTCTTTTAAAAAATTAGAAATCTAATTGTTATTTAGTACTACTCTTAACATTTATTTTTGAAAATAAAATGTTAAAAAAAGCTAACAGTGGTTTCTAGTAGATAAGATGTATTAAAGAAAAATGCCTTTACTTCAAATAAAGAAGATATGTTTTAAAAGAGTCTGAGGGACGCCTGGGTGGCACAGCGGTTAAGTGTCTGCCTTCGGCTCAGGGCGTGATCCCGGCGTTGTGGGATCGAGCCCCACATCAGGCTCCTCTGCTATGAGCCTGCTTCTTCCTCTCCCACTCCCCCTGCTTGTGTTCCCTCTCTCGCTAGCTGTCTCTATCTCTGTCAAATAAATAAATAAAATCTTTAAAAAAAAAAAAGTCTGGAATGTGTGTGGAATATACATAGGCAAAAGTGACCATGGAGTTGCATAATAGCACGAACCATAGGTTCAAAGAAATTCCTTACTTCATACTTGATGCAAATATTTCATTTTTATTCATCAAAATTTACATCTTTATATGCCTCACCTTGTATATAGCTTACTCCCTCAATGTACAGCTATACTTGGATCTATACATGAATTGAAAGTATTAATGAAGTTAGTCAATAAGCCAGCCACCACCCATTGCTTGAACATCCATACAGAACACGGCGCCACCCAACGATTTCTCTCTCCTCCTTCAACATAGCAACAAGGAGACTCCATCGCACAAGAAAAACCTCAGCTCCCTCGCACAGCTGTCCTTTCAGGGCGGAATGCCTGAGGGCTGTTCTCTGTGCAACTCTGTTCTAGCAGATATGTGCTGCTGTTTCAAAAAAAGTTTGGCATAGGATTAAAGATAAAATTTGAAATGAAGTATCTTATGAATTAATCTCTTTGATCTTGACATTCAGAAATTGAGAACAAGGAATGAAGGGAGTAAATCTGTCAAAATAATGAATAAATCATTAAGTTGAACACTTAAAATAGCTTCACCTGACTCTATCTTAGACCAAGACAGCTAGGCCAAAGGATCAGGAATAAACACTGGTAAATAATTTTATGGGAGTAATTAAAATTTCAGAACAGAAAACCGTATATTTCCATATGGAGAATAATATTGTTTGACAAATAAAGTTTAGATGTTTTTCTAAATTGCTGTTTGGAAGCAAGTATTCTATTTAGGAATTGTTTCTAAACCAGAAAACCATAAAAGCTATGGACTATAACTTATACAATATCTATTTTTCCCTATTGAAACAGATAATTTTCTAGAAAAGAGCCCTCCCTCTACCCCTGTGGCTATTCTACAAAATTTTAACAGCCTATGCCACATACTCTACTGTAATACTGATGAGCAATTTTATTTTTAAAAAATTTTAAAAAAGACTTTTATCAATTTTTTGACAGAGAGAGAGCATGACCAGGGAGGAAGGAGAGAGGGAGAGGGAGAGGGAGAAGCAGACTCTCCTGGCTGAGCAGGGAGCCCCATACGGGGCTCGATCTGAGGACCCTGGGATCATGACCTGAGCCGAAGGCAGACACGTAACCCACTGAGCCACCAAGGCACCCCCCAAGCAATTTTAGAATAAGCAACAAAACTGTAAGAGTAAGTAATAATGACGGTGATGATGATGAAGATGATTTAAACAAAAATGAGAAGAGAAACATTTATTTGCTTCCAGTTTTAATTAATAATTCTATCTGGGTTATGATTTGCTTAGGTCCGAGGCTGGCAGTAGTATTTCTAAACTTGGGTGGGGCTTTTGACCTATGAAGACACAAAGAAGACAAAAAATAAGGTTGACATGAGACAAATGCCTTGAATTTAATAAAGTGGAGTTAATAAAGTGAGGAAAGATGTTTGAAACTACTGTGTAGTAATACCTTCCTTAGCACACAGATTTTAAAGATAACTCAGAATTCATTTTGTGTATAGCTCTTTTTTGCAAGAGACTCTAGTAGAATCTGTAGATAAGAATCCATATACTTAGTCTTGTTATATTATTATATATTGTTATAATATATTACAAACTTATTTAACACATATGTGTATTACATTATGTTTTTATTGTCAACTATTTTGCCAAGCTAGTTAGGGAATTGGGTGGGACTCCTTAGGTGTATAAACAAGAAGAAGCAGTGGGGGAAACTCAGTAAAAAATGTTTTTCTCAAAGCATTTTTTATCCAGACTATAGTAAGGCTGTTTATATCCTTGCAATACTGATGAGCACCTTTCACTTGAGCTGAGGCCATGTTCTTTTTCAGGTTAAAAATTCATTTCCATTACAATTATATGCTATTTTTAGAAAATACGGGGCTTGGTATGAGAAAGAGAATTTAAATTAAAAAAAAGAATTTTCACATATATAATTTATTCAGACCCTAAATGTCCTGTTTTAATCATGTCTATCACGTAATAATCAAATATCTATCATCCAGTAGTATGAAGTCGGTACAGCCATCCATCAGCACAATCTGGAATCAGACAAGATTTGGGAGGATTAGGAAAAATGAGAACACTGAATAAAGACTGGCTTTCACTTTACCCGCGTATCATCGTAACCTCCAGGTAAATATAAGAGAAAACTGCTTCTGTGTAAAGTATCTTGTCAGGAACCTACGCGCCTCCTCCCACTGTTGCCCCCACCCCCTCATGCAGGAAGGAAAGGGTAGAGAAAAGAATCTTGTTGATTTAAATCAGAACGTACACATACTTTCATGTGTAGAAACAAAAAAATTTTTTCATACTGTAGAATTACTTTCCTTCTGTTTATCACAGTAATTCTGTTGAATAAAAACTTTGAGTTTTCCATTTCATAGCTGGAAATGTCTAGATTGAGACATGTAGTTGTTATCGTTGTTGTTTTTGATGGTCTTAGGCTCTAAGAATTACCTGGCAGAGCTCTTGAACTCCAAAACTGCCCCCTGAGGGAAGTCTTCAGTGAACTTTAACCTGAGGAGTCTTCAAAATGACCAAATCATTAGAAAACTCCCATCTGTAAGGTGATGGATGGAAATATGAATAGAGAATAAAATTCAAAATTTTTCTTTTCTAGTGGTGGCAACAGACACAATGATTTAATTTTAATGGAAAGCAAGATGTTTTCTTTTACGAGTTTTCATGAATTAAATATTGCATGCCACGCATTCAGGAAGCAAAGTGCTTTAACTGGCAAACACACACATAGCATAGAAACGTGATAAATACATGTAGCTCTACCTGAGTGGGATGCCCTCTGTTTTACTGGACTTTTTAAAGTCACGGACTCCTGGGGTGTCTGGGTGGCGCAGTCGTTAAGCGTCTGTCTTCGGCTCAGGGCGTGATCCCAGCGTTCTGGGATCGAGTCCCACATCAGGCTCCTCTGCTAGGAGCCTGCTGCTTCCTCTCCCACTCCCCCTGCTTGTGTTCCCTCTCTCTCTGGCTGTTTCTCTCTGTCAAATAAATAAAATCTTAAAAAAAAAATAAAGTCACGGACTCCTTTTAGAATTTGATAAAAGCTATTGATCTTTCCTCATAAAATGACATGGGCACATTCACAGAAGACGCTTCACACAATTTCCCAGACCTCTTTAAGTTGTGCATGGATCCCAGGCTAGGAAGTGCTGGTGTACGTAGCTCTATCTTTGTATCAGTGCTTCTTGAACCCATCCAGGTGGCAAGGCAACTGAACATTATGATCATCTTTGTGAAACATCACCTGTTTTTAATCCACCATACAATCTAGAAAAAATTACATATGTGTATGGGGTTATCCTGTGATCTTTGAGATAGTGCATATCTCTTATCCACAATGTTTCATGACATCTCGTGGTTTCAATGTACCTTTATGATTCTCGCTGGAATTTAGCTAGCTTACTTCCATAAATAATATCGTCTTTCTCATTAATTTGTACGTTGTTTAAATTAGCTTAAGATATTATATCCATTAGCTTGTTGTTTATCGTGCACAAATTGCCGTAAATCTGGCCTTTGGAAGCCCCCTCAAGGCAGACACCAGGTTATTTTGACATGTCCTCATCCTGCTTTGAGCACTTCTTACTGTTCAGTCCAACAAGATATCCCAGGATTATCCTGTATTTTCCCTGTCCCATTCCTGAAATCAGCCAGCTCTTTGAGAAGCTCTAATTCCTTTTAGCAAAGAATGGCATTTAGAAAACTAGATTTGGGTGCTGGGGTACTCCTTGCTTTATGGGTAGCTCCATTTCTAAGCCATTTCAGTAGGCAGAGATAGAAAATTAACATGATATATGATATGCCAAGATATATGCTATAATATATGCTATAATATAAGCTATAATATAATATAATATAATATAATATAATATAATATAATATAATATAATATAATATATGTTCATGTGTTTATGCTGGTAGCCATGCGTCAAATCCAGCCCTGCAGGATTTCTCTTCACCTTACTCCATTTCCTATTTGTGAATCATTCTCCCACAGTGAAAGTCCTGCTTCTCAGAAACATCAATATATTTACTTCCTATAATACATGCAAAAATTGTTTCAGAAACAATTTGGAACTCTTTTTAACAGGGCGAAGCTTACCTAGGAAGTGACATTTCATGAGTTCTTACTGACCCCTAGTGTTTTCTCTGCTGCTTCTGTAGTTTTTCAAATGGTTCTCCATGGAGGGGGTCACCTGCTCTGCCTCAGGTTTTCTCACCCTCAATGTTAATGGCATTTTCTGCCAGATTTCTGTGGTCGATTGTCCTGCACATTGAGAGATATATAGATTTAGTACCATCCATTGTCTCTAACAATTCGATAGTAACAGCACCACTTCCTCCCAAGTTGTGACAGTCACTTATGTCACAAATGTCTCCAGACATTGCTAACACTCCCTACTGTTCCTAAATTTCTAGTGAACCACAATACCATCTTTGCCTCAGAGAAGGAATGGAAGTACTGCCAAATTTGAGGATTTTTTTTAAAGGAATAAAGAGATTAAGATCATTCATGGCAAAGCCCTCAACTCAGGAATCGGGGTTTTAGAAGCTTGGCTGACCCAAGAAGGGGCCCTTCTTGACTAGAACATACACCTGCAGATTGACCTGGGAAGAATTAGACAATATGACCAGATTCCCTCAGCATTATGATCCTAAGCTATATGGAATACATGTGTCATTTTCACATTCCTGTGGCCTAGCAGATTTCTGAAATGAACTAGCAATTTAGCATCATCTTGGCTCCATGAAGAGCTAAGAAATGAGCATTCCAAGGTCCTGGGATGTTCTGCTTTCCTCTTTTCTTTTCTTTCTTTCTTTCTTTCTTTCTTTCTTTCTTTCTTTCTTTCTTTCTTCTTTTTTTTTAAGATTTATTTATTTGAAAGAAAGAGATCAAGTTGGGGGGGGGAGTGGGGGGAGGGAAAGAGAAACTTAAGCAGACTCTGTGCTGAGAGCAGAACCCGATGCAGGACTTGATCTTACGACTCTGAGATCAGACCTGAACCGAAAACCAAAAGTTGGGCGCTTTAACCGTCTGAAGCCCTGGGATGTCATTCTTGATAGACAGACCCTCTGTGTTGATATGGATCTCAACTGGTTGATCAGGGTCTCAGTTGGTTCCAAATTCCCTCACCTGTCCTGGGTGTTCTAATCTCTATAGGATGGGAATCAGAGAATTTTTGCTTTGAATTACCCCTTTTCCTGCTGCTTTCAAATAGCCAGTTTGGGAGTCATGAGTAACTCCCTTTCTAGTCTGGGCCATCAATCTCCTATAGGATGTGGGAATCATGGACCCATACCCTCAAAAATTTTGCCCCATTTTCAAATGCTTACATCCTCCCTCTATATTACTCTTGCAAATCTCTGCAAGGTTTTAAAAAAGCTATCCCTGGGGCGCCTGGGTGGAACAGTCGTTAAAGCGTCTGCCTTCGGCTCAGGGCGTGATACCAGCGTACCGGGATCGAGTCCCACATCGGGCTCCTCCGCTGTGAGCCTGCTTCTTCCTCTCCCACTCACCCTGCTGTGTTCCCTCTCTCTCTGGCTGTCTCTCTGTCACATAAATAAATAAAATCTTTAAAAAAAAATAATAAATAAAAAATAAAAAGCTATCCCTATTAAATTTTATATTTGTGGATTTTATATATATTGAATGTATTTTCCAAACTTTTCCTCTTATATTCTTATCATCTACAAATTCAAACGACTTGTCATCGCTGCCTTTGATAAAGTCATTCAATAACATATCCAATGACCTTGTTTGCCCTTTAGTGGGATATGCCGAAACATCAGCCATGGCCTGAAATTGCTTATGTTAATGAACTGTACCTTTGGGTTAAGGCCTGAGAAGACTAGTTAAAATAAACCTAATATCTTGCAGTGGTAATCAATTAAGTTTTGAAGGTAGCAAGATTGGGGATTGAAGCCAGGCTCCATTGCATGGGAATTTGGAGACTGACTTTGTCTTCTCTGGCCCTCTGCTTCCTCACTAAAAATAGGAAGACCAGAGCCACCTTTGGAGTGTTGTTGTAAGGGTTAATATGGTGGCATGTATAAATATACCTACCATGGTCCCAGGTACACAGTGGACCCTTAAGGAATGCTTGTTCCAGCATCCCTTCTGACAGAAAATAACCTGAATAGCTAGGTGTGCCTGTTTTCTCCCAAGTACTTCTGGCTTAACATTTGCATGGATCCAGGAGTTCTTAATTTAAGATTGCTCTTAGGCTTCTCTAAAGAGTTCTCCTATCATTGAATGTTAACTGTCACCATACTCAACTCTAGGGAAATGTTTTGGTTTTTTGGTTTGTTTGTTTGTTTGTTTGTTTGTTTGTTTGTTTGTTTTGGAGAGTGGTAGGGCAGGAGGCTGTCATACTAAAACACACCAGTTTGTTATTTGATCCAAAATTAAGCGCGCGCACACACACACACACACACACACACACACACACACACACTTGCTTCAATACATCTTAAGGCAGTTTTCCACAGTCAAGGTGAGCTGGTGTATTTACTAGTTTGAGTTATTTTTCTGGAACAAGACTGACCTCTAGAGGACAGGTGATGAACTTAAACCAACCAGAGCCCATGTCAGCAAATTACGGAGGTTAAGGTTGTTTAAAGGAGTCAGACAGATGCTGGAATTGGCATGGGGTGAGTGAAAGATCTTAATTCTGCATTAACTAATGAAAAAAATTTTGTATCTCCTTGATCTCAAGTATGTATTGTTTACAACTTTATTGACATGTTATGTATAATAAGCAGCATTTTAACAAAATCCTTCTTCCAATCCATGAGCATGGGAAGTCTTTCCATTTCTTTGTGTCATTAATTTCTTTCATCAGTGTTTTATAGTTTTCAAAGTACAGGTCTTTCCCTTCTTCAGTTAGGTTTATTTCTAGGTATCTTACAAATTTTGGTGTAATTGTAAATGGGATTGATTCCTTAATTTCTCTTTCTGCTGCTTCATTATGGTGTATAGAAATGCAACAGATTTCTGTATGCTGATTTTGTATCCTGCAAATTTACTGAATTTGTGTATCAGTTCTAGAAATTTTTTGGTAGAGTCTTTTGGGTTTTCTGACATGACAGTATCATGTCATCTGCAAATAGTGAACGTTGGACTTCTTCCTTGCTAATTTGGATGCCTTTTATTTCTTTTTGTTATCTGATTGCTGTGACTAGGACTTCCAATATTATGTTGAGTAACAGTGGTGAGAGAAGGCTCTCTGTCTTGTTCCTGACTGTGGGGGAAAAGCTCTCAGTTTTTCCTCATTGAGGATGATATTAGCTGTGGGTTTTTCATATATGGCCTTTATTATGTGGAGGTATGTTCCCTCAAACCTATTTTGTTGAGGGTTTTTGTCATGGATGGCTGTTGTACTTTGTCAAATGCTTTTTCTGTGTCTATTGAAATGATCATATGGTTCTTACCCTCTCTTTTATTAATGTGGTGTATCATGTTGCTGATTTATAAATATTGAACCACACCTGCAACCCAGGAAGAAATCCCACTTGATTAGTGGTGATGATTTTTTTAAATGTATTCTTGGACTCCGTTCGCTAGTATGTTACTGAGAATTTTTGCTTCCATGGTCATCAGGGACTTTGGCCTGTAGTTTTTTTTTTTTTTTTTTTTTTTTTTTTTTTGTGGTGTATCATGTTGCTGATTTATAAATATTGAACCACACCTGCAACCCAGGAAGAAATCCCACTTGATTAGTGGTGATGATTTTTTTAAATGTATTCTTGGACTCCGTTCGCTAGTATGTTACTGAGAATTTTTGCTTCCATGGTCATCAGGGACTTTGGCCTGTAGTTTTTTTTTTTTTTTTTTTTTTTTTTTTTTTTTTTTTTTTTTTTTTTTTTTNNNNTTTTTTAGTGGAGTCTTTATCTGGTTTTGATATCAGGATAATGCTGGCCTCATAGAATGAGTTTGGAAGTTTCCTTCCTTTTCTATTTTTTGGAATGGTTTGAGAAGAATTAGGTGTTAACTTTTCTTTATATGTTTGGTAGAATTTGCCCACAAAGCCAGCTGGCCCTGGACTTTTGTTTGTTCAGAGTGTTTTGGTTACTGATTCACTGTCGTTGGTGGTTATTGGTATGTTCAAGTTTTCTATTTCTTCCTGTCTCAGTTTCAGTAGTTTATATATTTCTAGGAATTTATTCATTTCTTCCCAGTTGTCTAATTTGTTGGCATATAGTTTTTCATAATGTTCTCATAATTTTTTGTATTTCTGTGGTGTTGGTTGTTGTTTCTCCTCTTTCGCTTGTGATTGTATTTTTTTAGGTCCTTTCTCTTTTCTTTTTAATAAGTCTGGCTAGAGGTTTATCAATTTTATGATTTTTTTCAAAGAACCAGCTTCTGGTTTCATTGATCTGTTCTATTGCTTTTTTTAAGATTCCATATCATTTATTTCTGCTCTGATCTTTATTATTTCTTCCCTTCTGCTGGTTTTAGGCTTCATTAGTTGTTTCTCTTCTAGCTCCTTCAGATGCTTTATTTGAGATTTTTCTTGCTTCTTAAGGTAGGCCTGCATTGCCACATACTTCCCTCTTAGGACTGTTTTTGCTGCATCCCAAAGGTTTTGGACTGTTGTGTTTTCATTTTCATTTGTTTCCATGTATTTTTTTAAATTTCTTCTTTGATTTCCTGGTTGACCCATTCATTGTTTAGTAGCATGTAGTTTGACCTCCATGTATTTGTGCTTTTTCCCAAATTTTGTCTTGACTTTAAGTTTTATAACGTTGTGGTCAGAAAATGTTCATGGTATGATTTCAATCTTTTTGTATTTGTTGAGGCCTGATTTGTGACCTAATATGTGATCTCTTCTGGAGAATATCCAATGTGCACTTGAAAAGAATGTGTATTCTGCCATTTTAGGATAGAATGTTCTGAATATATCCATTCAGTCTGTCTGTTCTAGTGTGTCATTCAAAGCCACTGTTTCTTTGTTTATTTTCTGTTTAGATGATCTGTCCATTGCTGTGAGTGGGGTGTTAAAGTTCTCTACTACTATTGTATTATTATCACTTAGTTCCTTAATGTTTGTTATTAATTGTTTTATATATTTGGATGCTCCCTTGTTGGGTACATAGATATTTACAGTTGTTAGATTTTCTTGTTGATTGTCCTCTTTATATGATACGGTGCCCTTCTTTATCTCGTTACAGTCTTTGTTTTCAAAGTCTAGTTTTTCTGATGTAAGTATCACTACCCTGGCTTTCTTTTGACATCCATTTGCATGGTAAATGTTTCTCCATCCCTTCACTTTCAATCTGCAGGTGTCTTTGGTCTAAAAGGAGTCTCTTGTGGGCAGAGTATAGATGGGTCTTGTTTTTTTATCCATTCTGACATCCTATGTCTTTTGATTGGAGCATTTGGTCCATTTACATTCAGAGTAATTATTGACAGATATGTATTTATTGCCATTTTATTTCTTGTTTTGTCATTGTTTATGGGTATTTTCTCTGATCCTTTCTTGTCTTTGTCACTTTTCATCTTTCCTTTCCACTCAAAGTGTCCCCTTTAATATTTCTTACAGGGCTGGTTTGGTGGTCACGAACTCCTTTAGATGTTCCATACTCATGGATTGGAAGAACAAATGTTCTTAAAATGTCTATACTACCCAAAGCAATCTACACATTTAATGCAATCCCTATCAAAATACCAACAGCATTTTTCACAAAGCTAGAACAAACAATCCTAAAATTTGTATGGAACCACAAAAGACACTAAATAGCCAAAGCAACCTTGAAAAAGAAAAGCAAAGCTGGAGGCATCACAATTCTGGACTTCTAGTTATGTTACAAAGCTGTAGTGATCAAAATAGTATGGTACTGGCATAAAAACAAACATATAGATCAGTGGAACAGAATGGAAAACCCAGAAATGAACCCACAACTATATGGTCAATTAATCTTCAACAAAGACAGAACAACTATCCAATGGGAAAAAGACAGTTTCTTCAACAAATGGTGTTGGGGAAAACTGGGCAGCAACATTGAAAAGAATGAAACTAGACACTTTCTTGCACTATACACAAAAGTAAATTCAAAATGGATTACAGATCTAAATGGGAGACATGAAACCATAAAAATCCTAGAGGAGAACACAGGCAGTGACTTCTTTGATTGGTCATAGAAACTTTCTAGGTATGTCTCCTGAAGCAAGGGAAAATAAACTATTGTGATGTCATCAAGATAAAAGCTTCTGCACAGTGAAGGAAACGACCAACAAAACTAAAAGTCAGCCTACGGAATGGGAGAAGGTATTTGCAAATGACATACCTGATAAAGGGTTAGTATCCAAAATCCATAAAGAACTTATAAAACTCAACATCCCTAAAATGAATAATCCAGTTAAGAAACACTTGTTATGATAAATATCAGGTGTTGAATGGAAGTGTTGAATCACTATATTGTATACCTGAAACTAATATTACACTGTATGTTAGCTAACTGGAATTTAATTAAAAACTTTAAAAAAAGGAAAAATAAATAAATTACTTTAAGTCCACCTTCAAAAAAAATAAGCTGCACATATTTCAAAGGAACCATTTGGTTAGTTTATGTAGTGCATACACACCAGCATAATCAAGATACCAAACATTTCCATCAGCCCCTAATATTTCCTCATGTCTTTTTGCAATCCACCCTGTCTCCATCCCCATTCTTAGACAACCGCTAATCTGCTTTCTATTATTCTAGATGAGTCTGCATTCTCTAGAATTCTTTATAAATGGAATGATACAGCATCCACTCTTTTTGTCTGGCTTCTTTTACTCAACCTACTGATTTCCACATTCATCTAAAGTTGCGTGGGTCAGTCATTCGTTCCATTCTATTGCTGAATAACGTTCCATTGCGTGCAGAGGATACATTTTGTTGAACTTGAGGTGGATCCTAGTCCTTAACATGAATATTAAAACTTCTAGAGGAAAAGATGAGAGAGGAATGTTGTGACCTTAGGGTAGACCACATTTTCTTGGAATACCAAGTGAACAGATAATAAATAAAGATAACTGGACTTTATCATAGTTAAAAACATTTGCTCTTTGAAAGAAGCCGTTAAGAAAACAAAAAAGGCAAGTCACAGATGGTGAGAAAATATTTGTACACATGTATCAGATAACTAATACGACAATAAAATAATAAATTAATATCAAAGTAATAATGAACTCAAAGACAAACACTCAATTTTTTAAAATAGCAGATATATCACAAAAGAAAAGAAATGATAAATGTGTGTTTTAATGCCTCTGAAATTGGGTTACAATTAACGAGCTTGCAATTGGTATATTTCTTTTTATGTAGAATTAATATTTTTATTTTTAGATACTGTATCTGTTGAGTACTGAAGTTTGGTAATAGTCTAAGCACTTTGCACGCATTGTTTCATTTAATCTTCACAAAACCCTATGAGGAGACGCTGTGATTAAAGTAATCTTCACGGGTGAGTAGATTGAAGCTCAGCGAGTTTACGTAACTTGCCCCAAGTCACACAGCTAGTCAGTGGCAAAACCAGTCTCGGAATCCACTATCTGCCTCTGTAGCCCACAGGTTAAAATATTATGCTGTTCTTTCATTACTACATTGGTGGTGGATTTTCAATGGAGGACACAGAAGAAAATAGGATCTTCAGTAAGTCCTGGTATTAACTTACCCCATTATACTTTGTGGAACATTAAATGAGTCACTGTGAGTTAAGTGCCTAATATTCGGTAGGTATACTACATAAATGCGAGTTCCCTTTCTTTCATCTATTTTGAGACCTTTTTTTTTAAACTGTCAAAATAGGGAGAGTGAGGTCCTCGAGGCTCTAAATAGCCATGAGAAATAAATTGCCAAAATATATATTGGAAAATTACATGATTCCACTAATTTGAGCCAGATTTTATTTATCACTCTTTTCTTTCAACTTTTTACAGCAGTCGTTTATGTGAAAACGCTTGAATGCTGTGATCTTCTTTATCAGTGGATGTCAGCCAGGAGCGGTTTTGTCTCTCAGGTAATATCTGGTGACATCTGGAGAGATTTTTGTCTATTTAGGGGCTTGGGGGAAGTTTTCTAGTGAGTGGAAGCCAGAAATGCTACTAAACATCCTACAGTTTAGGACAGCCCCCCACAACAAAGAATTATGCAGCCCCAAATGTCAGTAGGGCCAAGCTTGGGAGATCCCGCCTTATCCAAACATTGTCTTACTGACATCAGTGGAGAATTGTGAGTGACTGCAGGAAATTAAAGAGGAGGAAGACACGGTCCCTGTTAGCACATCGAGTAATCCAGTAAGGGGGAAAAACCCAAGTCTAATGCTAAGAACAATATAATGAATGTCATAAGAGAAAATAATAGAATATTTTAAGGCTTTAAGAGAGGGAATATAACCAGATAATCCAGTCGAGAAAACCGAGAAGAGTTCTGAGAGAATTAAGTATGGAAATAACCTTCTTTCTTAATAAAAACAAAAGTGGGCTTCCCCATGTGTGGTGATATGAGATAATTTCTGGTAGGCAAACATCATCTACCTTTTAATACGCTGAAACGCAGCTAGGACACAGCTGAAACTGTAATGAGACTTCACTAAAGGCGGTGGAGTCAAGGGCGTAGAGCCGCGGGAAAACAGATGGGGGTCCCGCAGTGTGCTTGCCCTCTTGGGCTTGGAGATGTGTGGCCGGCTGATGTCGGGCTTTCCCCTCCAGCAGGGGTGTCTCCCAACCTCTCCCTCCCCAAAGCCTTAATGGCTTCTACACTTCAGTTTTCGCCTCTAAAATGGAGTAACAGTAGTACTACAGCATTGGTTATTGTATAAATTAAATCAGGTGACATGTAAGTCGCTTAGTGCTGTGAATGCATGTGGTCGCAGTCAACAACCCCCATTATACAAGAGTTATTTATCGCTGTGGTATTGTGGTTATTGTTATGAATTAAATCAGAGCTTGTGCTCTTCTCACTGGAAAAACACACTGTCTGTATGAAAGTACGAAAATTGGGGAAGCATAAAGAAGGTGGTTACTACAGCCCAGCATTGATGGAAGAGGGCTGTGGGCTGAGGTGGGAAGAGGAAAGGGAGGGCTTCCTGGAGGGCTCAGAGAGAAGGCGCTGGAATGGAGATGTGAAGGTGCGGAGGATAGCTTTGGGTAGCTGGGGAGCGTGACTGAGCACCATGAGAAATAGTTCAATGGAATTAAATTCACTCAATATTCACTGAATGCTTTCTTAACTCGAAGCAAAGATAAATACGATATACTGTAAAATCATAGCCGAGAGGACAAGACAGACAAGTAAACCACTACCTATTTGAATTTGGGGGGAAGGAAGCAGGTGTGTGGTGAGAGGTTAGGGGAAGTTCACAACCCAGGAAATGGTTATATCAAGAACAAGGAACAAGAAGGACTAAAAGTCAGATGTGGAACTTTTTACCCAAAAAAAAGCAAAAAGGGAAATTTAAGAATTGCCAAAGCCAAAGGAGGCCAAAAGCAATTATGAAAACTGGACTATGGAACCAGAAACTGGGAGTCAGGAAGGAATATACATGTTTAAACAAGTCGGGAGCAGCTGGGTGGGGTGGGGTGGGGACTAGGGAGAGGCAATTACTTTGCACAGCTGTTTGTGCCCATGGATGAGTTTTATGACAGTAATAAAACACTCTCCAATTAAAATAATGTAAATCCTCATTTTAAATTGAATTTAAAATGTTTAACGATTTATTGACTTAAATGCATACATTAAATAATAAATAGAATAAGTTAGTTAAAAAACAATTAAAATAATAAATTGTTAATGAATGAGTCTTCACAACTTCCCTTACCCCTGCTTCCCTCTATTCTCTCTGCTTCTGTTAGGTGGAGAGCTTTCTTGCTTCATGGATTCACTTCCAGGCGGGAGAGGCTGAGTAACACGTATAACAAAGAGGAAATGAAGAAGCCAGAGGGTAAAGGAACGGATACAGTCCTTTAGGGCTGATAAAAGGAGGTGAGGAAAGAGGCCAATGACTTGTCCTCCAGTCAGGGATTCTGGATGAATGATTGACAGCTGAGGGGGAGCTAGGACAGTATGAAGGTGGGGTTGGGAAGGGAATGGCAAGGGGACTTAGCAGGAGATGCTCTGGGGTCCCAGCTGGAAACCCTGTAATGTTCTCCCAGGAGATGAAAGCAAAGTGTGCAATTGCTTGATGATTTCTGGTCACTGCACTGTCAGGACAGGGTGCTGTGGGCCCCACGTTTCTGGTGGCGGTAAGTGTTGAACTCAGATGGGCTTTATCTGGGTAGAACCTCCAGGAATGGACATCAGAGGAAGACCCGGAGACACAAACATTCAGAAAGGGAGAGGAAAAGATAGCTTTAGGCTTCCTAAGGAAATAACGGGGGAAATTACCGTAGTTTCCAAATGTACATGAATCCATTCATGGTGAGGAAACACCCTTCCTTCGCCACTGTCGTATTCACGAGGATCGTGGCCTGGCTTCAGATGTCAATATAGCAAAGTTCAGAAAGACTCTAGTTTCTCTGAAGGGTTGCAGGTTTATTCAGGGTTTCATTCTGCGAGAGACCATCACCAGATCTGACCGTGTTATTAGTGATCTCAGGATGCTATCTGTTTCTCCTTGCCCATGGGGTGCATGATCCCACAGGAAGCAAGGAAAGTTTTTGTTTCCAAACTAATGAGGTTTCATAGTCTCTTAGAAAGGCATGAAGGAATAATTAGAAAAGAACTGAAGAGGGCCAAGGCTATGGAAAGGCACTAAACAAGAGAAAACTGTGTCAAGAACCAGCAGATGCAAATAGCAATGCAAAAGGTAAGGCAGAGAGACTCACTACCACTCTGGGTAGATGGGAGAGTGTTTGAGGCAAACATCCTCTGTCATTGATTTCACCCTTTGTAAGCCAAAACGAGGTGCTTCAAACTTCTCCTCAGAGATGGAAATTGTTATTTGAGCGACACATTTGTTTTACCTTTTTCTGCTTGGGTGTTTCTATGGTCAGCTGCACCTCTAATTCTCTGATTTCACATTGTGTCCATATGGGCCGTGATACACTCTGACTTTCTGTTTCATTTCTTATGGTGCCATGCCATAATTTGAAGGGATCATGAAAAATAAGATTTCGTGAGCATTTTCTTCAGAACGCTCCATGTAAATCCCAGATGACGGTGCTCGATTCCACATGCGTATGTGCTGGGCCTGCATTCCAAATGTGTTGCAAGAATACGTGCATGGTGGGGTTGCCCCACGAGCCAGCAGATGTGTGATGTGCTGCCATTACAAATATGCAGGAAATGGGTTTGCGTGGGGAGTGATCTTCCTGTCTTTCCTCATGATTAGAAAGCTACATTATCAGGGAGGAGTGCTGGGTCAGCAGCTCTGTGTTGATGTGGCAATTTACTAGATATCTGAGTGTTCTTTCCTGGAGTGGGGGTGAAGGGTGAGGCAAAAGGGACACAGGCAGCCATGCCAGCAACCAACCAGTACGGATCTATGTGAAAAGAGTGGGATCTGGGGGCATTTGTTGCTGAACCTTCTATACCTCTGGAGATCCCAGTAGTATATGGGAGGTTAAGGGGTGAGGGGGTAAATGGGCCTGGACTGGTATTCCTGTAGGAGGAGGGGCTCAGGTACTGCCATGACCACATGATCTGAAAACCAGATAAGGTTTTAAATCAATTTTATTGAGAACTTTGGTTCAATCTTACAAGTCATTCAGTTCACCCAAGACAAAACTAGAACAATTGAGTAAAGACTTGAATGGCCTTTATTCAAGGGAAGAAATGCATGGATCAGAGGCAGTGGAGCACCATTCTGGAGGGAGGGGCAAGCGTGAGTTTTATGAGCATTTGAAGAGATGCGGAAACAGGGCAGGATTGACTAGGAGGCTAGGGATTTCCTTCTAAGACCAGCAGGTTCTGTTTTCTAGGGTTAGGTGAGCTAGGTACAGCCAAGTGACAGCATTGTGATTGGTCTGTGTTCGGTTTCTTTGATAGGCATTTCCTGTAAGTACAGGATGACTTTGGTTTAGATTTGTGACATGGGCCAGGCCAGTGAGTAGAGCCTCCGTTTTGTGGGTCCAGATATATATATATTAACTTCATCAAACTAAAATTGATGAAGCACTTACTACAGCATGGTTCTATGCTGGGTGCTGGGACACAGCAGCACCCAATCTCTTCACGTGGAGTTCTTCAATGATTAATCTCTCTCTTGGAGGAGGCCACGTGTTTTGGGTTGCATTCTCTCAGAGGCAGACTATAAGCCTAGAATTCCTGTAGAAGTGCTTTCCCTCGAGGGGAAACCAGGAACAGTTCAGGGGAAGCAGGATGAGGAAGGAGAAGCTAGACAAGGGTGGAATTTCAGGGGAAGTCCTAGACTCGGCCTGATCCCATGGGGACCTCTAGATCATAACACTCAGAACACAAGAGTTGGGCTTTTCTATTCTCCCATCTGTCAGCGACTGGCTGTGGGCCTTTCATGGGAGATGTAAAACTCAGAGGTACTTCCAGCTCTCATTACTGGGGACATGGCTTTGGCATCCCCTGGAAATTTTCTGAACGTTCCAGATGCAAGCTATTAGCAGCAAGTGGACAGGAGCTGGGGATGAGCATGTAGGCAAGGCACCAACAGTGTCCACTACACCCACCAGTAGGAGAGGGTGGAGCTAGGACATGAAGAAGAAAAGAGCACCCAGAGCTTTTCTACTCCAAGTGTAGTCTCAGAGCAGCAGCATCTGGTCTAATGGGGATCCATCAACAGGAGCTTGTTAGAATGGTGGAATCTCAGGCCTCATTGAAGACCTAGCTAATCAGAATCTGAATATTAAGAAGATCTCCAGGAGATTGGTATGCACATTAACTTCCAAGAAACTTGACTCCAGAGTGTTAGAAAAAATGATTTACTGACCTCCTAAACTGGCGGAAATAAGCATGGCGATCAGAGCTGCAATCTGGTGGGCCCGAAAAATTCTTAGTCTGAAGGTCCTCTGGCCCGGCAGCTGAAACTAGGGGCAAGAGAATGCATTCCCTTGGGGCGCCTGGGTGGCACAGTGGTTAAGTGTCTGCCTTCGGCTCAGGGCGTGATCCCGGCGTTATGGGATCGAGCCCCACATCAGGCTCCTCTACTATGAGCCTGCTTCTTCCTCTCCCACTCCCCCTGCTTGTGTTCCCTCTCTCGCTGGCTGTCTCTCTTTCTGTCAAATAAATAAAATCTTAAAAAAAAAAAAAAAAAGAGAATGCATTCCCAGCTGAGAGCAAGGCAGTCCCTACTTTGCTATCCTGAGCCCTATTACGCCAGGCTTGCAGGGAAGTGGGGAGAGGATGAGGAAGAAGGGTTTGGGTGCTGACATGGGAAAGCAAAATAAAAAATAAGGCAAGATTTGGAGCTGACCCCACAATCTAAGCTTGAAAAACATATTGAAAAGCTGCAGCAGGTAAATGACTTGACTCAGATATGCATCATTAAGGAGTCATGACACAACTCATGCATGAGGAGAAACCTCTGGGGTAAAATATGTTGGTCACCAGAAGGCCCCCAATAATACAAAAATGTCTCTTCCGCAACACTGAAAGTTCCTGCCATCAGAGTCATGATGCAGTCAGTCCAGTCACACCATCTGCAGAGGGATGCCATCTCTGGAGGGCTGCTTGCCACCAAGTTTGGGGGACATCTGGTTAAAGACGTAGATGGCACACACTCACTTAACCTCAGGACATTCCTAAAATCACACGAGAAAATCATGGTTTTCTTATTTTGGCTGCTGTTGCTTTCAAACATTAAGTGAGGAAGATAAAAGGAATTGAAGAGAATATAATAGCAATAACTTTTTGGAGGCTGAAAAGGTAGGTTGGTTATTATGGGTGGTAATTGGCTTGGCAGAACCAAGAAAATTGAATCCTAGAAAGTGAACCAGGAGGAAGGCTGATAATCCATTTCATGTACCTGAAGAATGTCTCTAAAGGCTGAAGAATTAGCAGCACCGAGGTGGAAGCTTGAGCCAGAAACAGACCAATGGAGGGATTGGGAGTGTGTTGAAGGGCAGTCTGGTGTTTAGATCCAGCATGCTGTCCCCCCCGCCCCCTCCAGGAAGGGAAGCAGGTGACTGGAGGCTGATTCTCCAGAGGCAGTAAAACAGATGGTGGCCTTCAGATAGTAGTACACTAGACACAGCTAAGATCAGGGCTGCCGTAATGAGAAAGAGGGGTGAGTGAAGGTTTAAATTCTGAATTGTACAGGCCCCCGGGCCCCAGAAATCCGGTAGCCATTGTCTTGCAGCTAGGACCTCAAAACAGTCTACTCTGGGCATCCAAAGATAATAATACTGGGGATCCCCCAAAGAAACAGCCCAGCTAGATCATCCTACTTTCCACACTTTTCTCCCTTCCTCCCTGGTTCCCTTCTAAGCAGAGTTTCTAGTTAGGTTTTACACACCCCATTCTAAAATAGGAGTAGACTGACAAGTATCCACAAGCATTTTAGAAAGGCATCTAAAATGAAAGAGCAACATCAGGGCATTTTCCATGTTAGAGATGCTTCTCCCAGCAGCTGCCCAGAGGGGCTGGGAAACAGCCTACAGGTTAAAAGAGTTAATGTTCCACAGAAAACTTGGACCAGAGAGACAGGAGAATAGAGCAAGCCCACAGAGGAATCCCTCCCTGTTTCGCTTGGAAGGACTGTTCCAATGTCTTCTATTTCCCATACAGCTTCTCGGAGATGTGTGAGCTGCGTGAATGAGCCCCTGGCTGGGTTTTCAAGCTCTGGCCAACTAGGTAATAGCTTTCCTGCTTTCTACGTATCACTTGCCTTCTCTCTTCCTCTTGATACCCTGGAATGGCACCCCATCGTAACCACTAGCATGTAAGCTTTGCCTCAGCTTCTTCTGCCAGATAACACATGATCCTAGACCCGGGTTTGAGAATGACCACAGAGCAGACTGTTCAGCCTCTACCTGCTGCCTCACAGGGGACTATGGAGGGATTGGAAGTAGTCTTTTATTGCTTTAAGGTACTGACTTTTATTTTACTTTTATTATAGAAAATCTCAAATATGTACAGAAGTAGAAATACCATTTTCATGATCCATATACTCACCAGCCAGCTTTAGTTATGATCACCCAAGTTCTCTCGGCACACCTATTCCTCTACTCTCTTTCTCCCACAACTTTGGCGGCTTTGAAACAGATTTAGGCATCATCCCATGTTATCCACAAACATTCCAGTATATGTTACTAAAGGTAAGGACTCTTTAAAATCATAACACAGTATCTTTTATCATAACTAAAACATTTAATAATTTCTTCATATCATTAAAAAGCCCATCATTCTTTAAATTTCTCTACTTGATTCCTAATTTTCTCCTCTTGTGGTTGGCTAATTCAAATCAGAATTCAAGTAAGTCTACAAATTTCAATTTCTGATATATATGTATCTCATTTCTTTCAATCTAGATATCTCTTTTTATCCTCGAATTATAAATTTTGAAGGAAATTAGTAATTTGTCCTAAATATATTCCCATGAAATTCCATAGTTTTGTTGGTGTATTCTTTGGTGTTTTTCCCTTTAAGTATCATTTTAACTCATGAATTTTAATATATTTGAAATGTTTAAATTCATTGCCATTCTCGGGTTTTTTTTTCCTGCTCAAATTGCCTTATTTTTGGTCAGAGGGAGCTTTTTCATGTTGCTTCTGGGCCCTTTTGACCCAACCCTGGTAGTCTTTAATGGCCTCTTTGCTTTCTGGCATAACAAGATGTTCAGACTCATCCTGTATATTTCCTCCCCCAGACCTAGAATCAATTATTCCTTCAAGTAGCCCTCATCTTATATAGCTACAAAAGTATTAGAAGTTATTATAGGAGAATATTTTTTCTGACTTTGAGAAAAAAACTTCCTTAAAAAGACACAAAATGCTAAATGTGTAAGAAAGTACAGATATATTTAACAGCATCAAGAGACATCTTAAAATTTGTAAAATGCCAAATTAGAATATTTTTGCATCATATATAACCAACAGTATATAGAAAGAACTCCAATATATTAGTAGGAAAAAGAAAATAAAGCTTCCTCAAACTTTCCCTGACCAAAATAAATTTCAAATAAGGATTTCACAGAAGAGGAAATCCACATCATCATAGTGTTATGAAAGGATGTTCAAACTCTTTGGCAATCAGGGAAATGCAAATTATGACATACCATTTTATCTATTTCTTGACAATATTGAGTGCTGGAGAGGTGTGTATTGGGGATGTCTTTGTACAGTGCTGTTGAGAATATGTATTAGAAAACCACATCAGGAGACAAAAACTAGAACCAAGTTAAATACGTACTGACAGGAGAATGGATAAATAATTCATGGTACTCTCCTTCATTCAATCCATTGCTGTTCAATGGAATAGCAATGAAAAAATGAGCTATACGTAGAAACTAGCTGACTTTGAGAAGTATAATGTAGAATGGAATAACCAAGATGCAGAAGACTATAGAAAATGTATGATTTTTATAAACAATTTGGCACTGTTTTGTATACACTTTAGAGAAACTCTTGGGTTATCTGTGTACATATGCAGACTTTCCCTAGGGCAGGAGTCAGCATACTGTAGCATATGGCCCACCATATGCTTTTGCAAGTAAATTTGTATTTGAATACAGCCACACCCATTTGTTCATGTCTGTTTTCCCACCACAATGACAGAGAAATGGTAATAGAGACCATATGGCCCACAAAGATTAAAATATTTACTATCTGGCCCTTTACCAAACACGTTTGCTTCCCCTCTCCCCACTCTAGAGTATGTGCAAGATAGTGCCAAATTTTAATAAAGCTCATATGCAAGCAAAAATAAACAACCTATTATTTTCTCAGATTTCATGAAAAGGATATATAAATAAAACTAGGGAATGATGAATAAAAATTCAGAACAGTGTTTACTTCAGGTAGGGATCAGAAGGTAGAGGATGGAATTGGGAAGAAAGCCATAGTAGATAGAAGTTACTGGCACTATTCCCTTCTGTGCATTAAATATTATGTTAGAAATATAACAAAAAATAAATTTAAAAAACGAAAATAAATAATTCCAGAAAATTTCTTAGGACTGAACAACATAATCTTCCAGATTAAAAGAGCCTGAGTACCAGTAAAATTGGATAAAAGTAAGCCCACCCCAAAGTACATCATTATGAAATTTTAGGACATTAGAGACAGAGAAATTCTGTAAGCTTCCAGAGATCAAAGTTAAGGTCATATGCACAAGACCAGAAATTAGAACAACCTTTGAGTTTTTAATAGCAAGGACAGATACTAGAGTATTTTTGGAGAAAATGTTTTTTAGCCTAGAATCCTATATATCACCAAACTGGTCATTTAGTAGAGGGGGAGAGAAAAGGCATTTTCAGATGTTCAAGATCTAAAGAACCTTACTCCCCATGTCTCTTTTCTCAAGCTGCTCATAGAACATTTACTCCACAAAATTGAGCCAGTGAACCAAGAACAGGATGATGAAGGATGTAGGGAAAGAGAATCCAATCCAAGAGAGACATGAAAAAAAAAATCCTCAGGTTCTAGGTCATCACAAGAGGATGATGGACTTTCAGGAGCTTTGAGAGCAACTGTTTGGTCTGCACCATATCAGAGGCTCAGAGTGTCCCTATCTTAAGAAAATGAAATTGATTAGATACCTCAAGCATTTGAATGTATTTTTTTCCAGTTTTATTGAAAAATAATTGACACACATTTCTGTGAGTTTAAGGTGTATGGTATGATGGTTTAATTTACAACATTGTAAATGATCACAAGTTCAGCTAACATCCACCTTCTCATATAGATACAATAAAAAGAAAAGAAAGAAGAAAAGAATAAAGGGAAAAAAATCTCCTTAGGGTGGGAGAACTCTTTGGATTTACTCTCTAACCAACTTTTTAATATATCGGATGGCAGTGTTAGCTCTGGTCATCATGTTGTAATTACATCTAGTACTCACTTATTGTAACTGGAAATTTGTGCCTTTTGACCACCTTCTTCCAATTCCTCTTCTTCCCACCCCTTGTCTCTGGTAAGCACAGTCTGATATCCTTTCTTATGAGTTTTTCTTTCTTTTTTTTTAAGATTCCATGTATAAGTGAGATGATATGATATTTCTCTTTTTCTATCTGACTTATTTCACTTAGCATAGTGCCCTGTGGGTCCATCCATGTTGCAATGGTCCTACCAGTCCTCACTTTTTATGGCTAACTAAATATTCCATTGTGTATACACACAACTTTATCCATTAATCCATCAATGGGCACTTAGGTTGTTTCCATGTCTTCGCTATTGTAAATAATGCTGCTATAAACATGGGGGTGCTGATGTCTTTTCGGGTTAGTGTTTTTGTTACCTTTAGGTATATTCCCAGAAGTGAAATTGCTGGATCATATGGTAGTTGTGTTTTTAATTTTTTGAGAAACTTTATGCTGTTATCCATAGTGGCTACACCAATTTACAATCCCACCAACAGTGTACAAGGGTGCCCTTTTCTCCACATCCTCACCAACATTTGTGATCTCTTGTCTTTTGATGGCCATGTAACAGGCATGAAGTAGTATCACACTGTAGTTTAAATTTGTACATCGCTAAGGGCACATGATGTCAAGCATCTTTCATACCTGCCTTTCATACATCTTTCTTTGGAGAAATGTCTATTCAGGTCCTTTGCCCATTTTTAAATTGGGTTTTTTTTTTTGCTACTGAGTTTCATAGTTCTTTACATATTTTTGATATTACCCCTTATCAGATATATGGTTTACAAATACTTTTTCCCATTCTATAGGCTGTCTTTCCGCTTTGTTGATGGTTTCTTTTGCTGTAAGAAGCTTTTTATACTTTGATGTAGTCCAATTTGTTTATTTATTTTGTGGCTTGTGCTCATAGGTGTCATATCCAAAAAATCATTACCAAGACCCTCATCAAGGAGTTTTGTTTCCTATGTTTTTTTCTGAGAGTTTCATGGTTTTAGGCCTTCCATTTAAGGTTTTAATACATTTCCAGTTAATTTTTGTGAGTGGTGTAAGCTATGGGTCATTTCATTCTTTTACATGTGAATATCCAATTATTCCAGTGCCATATATTGAAGGGACAGTCTTTTCTCCATTGAGTATTCTTGGCTCCCTTGTCAAATATTAGTTGACCATATATTATTGGGTTTATTTCTGGGCTCTTGCCTCTGTTCATTGATCTCTTATGCTAGTTTTGATGATTACAGCTTTATAGTACAGCTTGAAATTAGGAGTGTGATACCTTCTACTTTCGTTTTTCTCATTAAATGTATTAAAATAAGATTTATCTAGCTAGGGAAGGTTTGTGGTTAAGTTAGTAATAAGTACATATAAAACTAAATACATTTTAAAAAGACAAGATAATTCAGAATACTAAGAAAACAATATCTGCCAAAAGAACAATTACAGAATATGGCCCAACTATGATGAATTCCATGCAAATAGTCATAATAATTGAAACAGAGAATATTGATCTAACTAAATTTTTGATATTACTATATTAGAATATGGCAGGATGGGAAATGTGCACATTTGTAGCTCTAAAGGCCACGCTTACGTTGTTACTTCTTAAACAGTTTTAGGAGAGACATGGAGGAAAATACCCAAAGAACTTGCTAAAGGAGTTAAAACTAATTCCTTTAAAGGAGTGAGAAATCTGAGAAGAAAAATTATGTGCCTGCACAGTTTTAATTAAAATTTAAAAAATAAGTTACAAAAATGACACCACAGACCAAAACTTGATATATTAAATACAATCATCCTTTCCCAGTTTAACCAACCAACCTTGAAAATATGGCAAATCTGGAACTGGCCTTTCCCTTGAAAGAAATGAATTAAACAAATCAGGTCGAACCCACGAGGATGAGATGCTATTTTTTTGGTACTGTCTTCAGCACATTACACAATCTTTCCATTCACGTGAGGCTGTTCCTCCAGAAATGAGTGTTGTTTGGCAGTCAGAAAGGAAAGAAAAGAAAAAAAAAAAAAAAGCAGCCTCTGACACTCAGAAACTAGTCCAAAATAGCCATGTCATGTTCTTCTCCTGTTAGACATAAACCTTGTCACGGAATACCAACTCAAGACACGTTACTCTAGACCACGAAAAATGAGACAAAATAGTGCATTTCATAATTTTGTTCAAGTATGGACAAAAGCAAGGTCACTGAGCCACCCATAAAATACCAAATACCCCTGTCTCTCACCCAAGAATGATTGATCGCTACTTCTTTATCGTTTACAGTTTTATCCTCTCTATAAATAAGATTTATTGGGATACCAATCAAAGAATTGCACTTCCTCCCTTTTCCGACAGCATCCAATACAGAGCAAACCCCAGCCATTAGTAAGGTGGGGTGTTGGATGATGCCTTGTCATAGGCGGTGTGGACAAGGGAGGATCCAGTTTAGCACGTTGATTGAGGACTTACTTTTGCTAATTACATCGCTAGGCACTGGGCAAGTCAAGAGTGAATATACCATTGTCTCTGTCCTTGAGTTCCTAACAGCTTCTTAAACAATCCCAGAAGCCTAGAATTATACATTTCAAAACTGGAAGGAACATGGAAGTTATTGTCGATGGAAAGAGCATTGACCTAAAACATTTGGGTTTAATTTAATCCTTACTGTTTATTAACAAGACAAATCACTTGACTACTCTACTGTTCTGTTTTCTCAGCTGTAAAACAATGATTTATCCTACTTAAACAATCAGTGAGAATATTAAATAAGATAGTGTGCATTGAAATATTTTATAAGTTGTATGAGACCACTATAATGTAAAGGAAGGGAGGCTCAAAGAAGTGAAATCACCTACCCAAGATCACACAGCTATTATCAGATGTCAGTATAACACCCGAAGAGGGATAATTACAAACAAGGCTTCAACAGTAATACTACTACTACTACTACTACTAATAATAATAGTATCAATTACTTATTATTCTTAGTCATTCTGCCTTACACTTTATCTATATTATTTCATTTATAACAATACTTAAGTCTTGCATATAGAATGTGTGGCTCTTTTTATATCTCTCTTTATAATTTTATGCAGGGCTGATGAAACTCATGAGCATTATTATATTTTATATGACTATCAGAAATTTTGGAAAGGCAGGATATGTCTTAACTTTCTACATTAATTTAAGAAGAAAGAGGATGTTACACTTCAAGATTATGATGCTGTATTAGAAAATCATGCAACACAATTTCAATATGAGTCAGGCTAAGGGGTCACAACTCTTCATTAAAAAAGTGTGATGACCAAAGGTTCCTCCTTGATGGTAAAGTTTTCCAAAAAAAAAATTTTGAAATGAGCTTTATGTGCTCATGTTCAGGCAAACAGGAACTTGTTATGGAGTAAGAGTTGTTAAACATTTGTAACTGTAAGAATGGGTCACAAAGATATACATACCTGAGTGCTGTGGAAAAGTCTAGAACTTTCCTTGAGTAAATGGTGTGGATTTATTCTTTATCCCTCCACATATTTGTATTTCTTAGCATCACTTGATGAAACATGAGACTAATACAATATGTAGTCAGTTCTGATGAGTCAAAGAGCAACTGAACTCTAAGAAGTCACTACTGTAGAAAAGTTAAATCACTGTAATCACTACTATACCCTGCCTGGGTATGAAACAGATAGTAGCACTTTCATATTAAGGCAACTCACATATGGGTACAAATTCTGAAATGACCAAGAAATACGATTGAAATGGTGTTGGATAGGTGGTAAGAGCAAAAATCACTGAAAAATAAAATACTTTGGGAGATATTCATTCCTTTGACTCCGACTGCAGATAAACAAGCACTCCAAAGGGATAAATTAAGTATCTATTATGAAATGTCACACACACAAAGCCATCACAAGTCCTGACCTGACGGAAACCTGAGATGTTCTGATCTTTGTATGATCTCATTAACCTATTCACTTCAGTGTCAAACACATACATTGCTTACATTATTTCTTTCCCCGGAGCCGATATTCTTGCAACCCTACTAGCAGTGTGGTGTTTAGCAGCATCTTCAATTTTTTTCCATTGAAATTTATGTATTTTTGTTGGTAGACAAGTGTCCAATGAGAAACTTAGAAAATTGAGACAAATGAAGTAGACTTCTTTTCTTGTGGTCTTAACGGCCCCCACCCCATTTTCTCTTAGCTCTTAACCTCCTTTCTTAGTGCCTGATACTTGCTCACTGCTTACAGCTCCTGGGGCCCCAACTCCTATGATGTCTTCACCCGAACCCTGGAGTAGGGGAGGTATTTTACCTGCCTGACTCCCTCTGTGCCTATGCAGCTAGCTAGCCAAGATCGAGGTCTTTGTTCCCTTGCTTATGGAGTCCTATCTCAGCACCTGCCCCTGGAGTTCTCTGAACTCTTCTACCCAGGATCCCAACGTTTATCTCACATTAGTTCATGGAATTCACCCTTAACTGCTCCCTGTCCCAGAAGATAAAGTTTTCTATCTTCATAGCAAAAGAGGAAGAGAAGGAAGGCCACACTTTGAGGCTATCTCAGTAGTTCTAGGGAGGATCAAAATTAGGATACGAAAGTTTGTTTTCCAGTTTAGCTCAAAAAACATTAAGGGAACATCCCCAGGGAGCACACATTATACTAAAAGTTGTGGGTATAAAAACTGAGATATATAGCTTCTGTTCTCAAGAGCTTTACCAGGAAACAAATATGTAAAAATAGAGCTTAGCACATTTATCTAAGTACAGTAATAGAGCAGATCACTAATGCTAACAAATTTGAGCACCTATTATGTACCAGATAGTAAAGACTTATTTTACAATATTTAAATTAGTGTTATTGGAGAAGAACGCAGGGGCCAGATCACAGATGGTCTTGGACCCATGTGAATCCAATCTGGACTTGTTATCTTCTATTTATAGGGGACTCATTGAAAAATTTTGAGAAGAGACATAGCTAGGTCGGTTATGTTGTAAATACATCAAGCTTACGGCTGAAGGGACAAGACACTAGAGATAGGGAGATCAGGCCAGAGATGATGGAGACCAAAGAGCAATAGTTTTAGAGCTAAAAGAGGAGCACATCAACTCAAAAAATATTTCAAAACTAAAACAACTAGTGGGACTTGTGAAATGATGGATATGAAAGTGGATATAAAGAAAAGAATCAATGGTGTTGCTTCAGTTTTGGTTTGGATGACAGGTAGACAAATGGGAAGTAGATAAGGAGAAACAGGTGGAAAACGATGGGCCATGGGTGGTCAAGGGCGGGTGTCTGCTAGGAGGCTGCATTTGGCCATCTCAGGATCCAATGAGAGGTCAAGGTTGGAGACAGAGTCTTAGGAGCCTTTTCTTTGTTGTCTGCTTTCCTCCCCTCCTGCTCCTGTCACCCACTTGCATTCCCATATTCCTGTCCACATTTGCATTCCCATATTCCTGTCCACATGGTCTGTGATCGATGACTGATTAACAGAGGGAGAACTGAGCAGTCATTTCCCCGTCCTTCTCACTTTGACCCAAGTCTAAATAAGGGTGTCTTAACTTGGAGATGATGTAGGTGTTCTGGTCCCACCCTGTGATAAGATGCATCACTGTCCCCCAGTTCAACCTCTTTTCTTTTGACAGTTCCTTCCTAAAAATCAGGGATTCCCCTAGTCATTTTGGATGGGACCAAATCTGAAATCTGTGTGTGAATCATTAATGTCTTTTAGTAGTAAGTGTCAACTGGTCTCTGGTCTTATCTACTCTTAATAAAAAAAGATACAGGAATTCATAAAGAGAATAAAACAAAAGTAATCTGGATTTGGAATACATTCTACGATTATGTCTTATTTTTTTACCTTCTAAGTATGTTTATTGAAAGTTATCACAAAATGTGTTACTTTTATTAGGTATTGGCCTAGATGTACTAGGAACATGCTAGATAAAAGAGAGACTAAATTTACACTTGTTTGTTAAGGAATATAAATAATCCACTTATCCAAAAATAATCCATAAGGATAACAGAGAGCCAAATAGTGCATGAAATTGTGGTTACATGAATCCAGCTTTGTATCATTAGACCCTTGAAGGAAATGCATCACTCTAAGCGCAGAGTTTCATCGGGTGTATAGGATGAGTGGATTCATGATTCACGATGCATTCTGAGGCTGCTCTGCAAATGTGCTCTCTCTTTGCATGCTTTTGGCGTGACAGGTTTTAGGAAGGTTATTGGTTTTTTCATGTAGCTGAATCACAGAACACTGGATACTTGTTCCCACAGTCTACCAACCGTGGTATCTATGTTGGGGTTATCACTTGGCAACAAGATAAATACTCTGATTGAAATGTTACATTCCCTAACAGAGCTTGTTTCATGTGCAAACTTTCTCATACTCCTGGCTGGCCCAGGGCAATATCTTAAAATAGGCAAGGTTTGCTTTCCTTTGCCCTGGAATCTGCTATTGTCTCTTTCTGTGGCCTGGGCTTACTCTAACCAAACCCTCTCATTCTTTTGCTTATCCTCTTCACACACCCCAACACTCCTTCCCTGACCACCTCTCCCCACTCTGTCAAAACCCTTTCCATAGGAATTCAGAAACATGTTGTACGTCTCCTAGAGCCATTAACATGATGACTTTTATTGCTAATTATAGAAGGAGATGTTTATTCTCTGATAAAGATATTTCAAGAAGCATATATCACATGATGTCTTAGTCAATGGGGACCCCAAATTTACACCACAGAGGTGGCCACTTTCATATCCATTGACTCCTGCTCACAGTGATGGCTACTTAAATTTCTAGGGAGAACCATGCTACCATAATACTAAGGTTAATTAATATGAGTGATCTTTGTTATTAAAACAGTGTTTCAATATATTCAATGGAAAGTCATTAGTAAAATAAGATTATGAGATGGCATTTTATGTCAAAATGGGACTTCCTTTTTGACCTACAATTGTATCGTGCTTTGGATAATTGCAGCGGCATCATTCCTNGCTGAGGTCTGGATACACGTGTCTATTTCCCATCTACCAGCAAATCCATGGAGAGGGTAATTATGGAAGTACCAATGGTTATTCATTCAAAGCAGAGAAGAGAAAAGAATAGCATTACAACGTGCTGAACATGAGCAAGTCATTCAGCAAATACTTAGTGAGCACCTTAATTTGAGCCAAGTGCCTGTCTCCGTCATTGGGGAAGACTGTCCTGGCTTACGGAACCCATGGTTCCTACATACAGGGAGACAGACACCCAGCGGTTAACGTGCAGCTGCTCACTCACAATCGGACAGGGTGCTTCAGAGAAAAACACAGTGCATGTGATCTCCCAATTAGCATATTAGAACTTTATTCACAAAGTTGTTTTCTTATTTTTTTTTTTTTGTTTATTTATTCGACAGAGATAGAGACAGCCAGCGAGAGAGGGAACACAAGCAGGGGGAGTGGGAGAGGAAGAAGCAGGCTCATAGCGGAGGAGCCTGATGTGGGGCTTGATCCCATAACGCCGGGATCACGCCCTGAGCCGAAGGCAGACGCTTAACCGCTGTGCCACCCAGGCACCCCTGTTTTCTTATTTTTGACCTTCTTTCTCCTTTAAACACGTTTCATTGTAGTGCTACTGGGAAGAAAATAAACACCTCAGTATAGATACTTCGATCACGTATTGGTGTTTTTTTTATTTTTTATTTTTTTATTTTTTTTAAAGATTTTATTTATTTATGTGACAGACAGCCAGCGAGAGAGGGAGCACAGCAGGGGAGTGGGAAAGGAAGAAGCAGGCTCCCAGTGGAGGAGCCTGATGTGGGACTCGATCCCCGAGCGCCGGGATCACGCCCTGAGCCGAAGGCAGACGCTTAACGACTGCGCTACCCAGGCGCCCCGGTGTTTTTTTTAAAGTAATGCATACCTATTGTGCAAAATGTGGGGAATTTTTTTTTTTAAATAAAAAGTTGACAAACATCTATGAAGTTACTACTATCACTGTTTACATTTTGACACGTTTCCTTCAAATCATATTTCTGGACATATTTTACTTGTATGGTTGAGGTCATATTGCAAATATAACATTATATATATGTAAGCATACATACATATATATGTGTGTGTGTGTGTGTGTGTATAGTTTCTTACCACTTATGATTGGTTTATGATTTTTTTACCACTCTTTATCACTTATGATTGTCTCACCCATTTTCCTAGGAGATAAGAAAACGAGCTGGTGAGAGACTTGCCAGTTCACTTATTCTCAGCTTCTGACGAAATGAACTGACGTACAGCTGTTGCAAGTACAGTGTCAGGTTAATAGAGAGACTTAATCTTACTTATCTCACAATTGTAAGCCTCACCACGAGGTAGCGCTGCTCTTCTGATCCCCCTACCGACTGGGTTCTTGCAGTGATCTCCCGCTAATGGTCCCAACAGCTGGGTTCTGACTCTTCTACATTTTTCAGATTTTTCTTCCCCTTTACAGCTTTTACAAGCAGCTTCCCTTCTCTGGAGTTTATGAAGGATGTCTTCAGATTAGATCTCAGCTCGTTCTGGGATCAGGTCCCCTCTGTGTGATGCTGTCCCCTCTGTGAGATGCTGTCCCCTTTCCCATCTCTCCTGCCGCTACAACACTCACTGCTACAACATCCACCACACCAGGCAGATCTCAGACAGCCACTCAATGGTCTTTGCTTCTCACATCTGTAATTTTAGTGCTTTCCCCTTTCAATCTTCAGTTTTTTCATTTATCTTTATTCTCTCCCGGAGACCCCTAACACACATGTATTAATCCTTCCCCTCTTTCCTGCGACACCACCTACCATTGGTGCCACTCATTTGGGCTTCTCATCATACATTGCCTTTTATGCTTCCTCCAATATTTTGATGTCTGACCATCTTCTCTTTTTATACTAAGCTCATAAAATTTCTCTAATCTAAGCAGGAAGATAACTTCCAAATCTGGCCACCCACTATCACTCCGTTATGCTCGCTAACCTTGTCGGACACTTACTATATGAAAGATAATACACTATGCACTTGCAGACATGATCTCATCTGCCTTTCACAAAAGTCTGTGTCATTCAAGAATGCTTAAATAATATAGACTAATTATTTATCATCTTGGGTAACAATAACAATAAGAACAAAAACTAGAGGCAAGTAGTTTCCAGCATTGACTTGGGAGTGCTCTGAAGTCAGGGCTCTGGTTTGGCATCTCTGCAAAGATCTTGGCCTTCCTCTATGGTGGATGTATGGGAGCATCTCCTGGGATCACATCCTCACACAGCCAGGCTCAAAGTTGGGTAGAAGGGGATGATGTAGGACAGGGAGGTTCTCTTTGTATGTCTCCCTCTTATCAGAAAGGAACAATTTCCCCAGATGTTCCCCAACAGACTTCTCCCAAACCTTATTGACCAGGATTGGGTTATATGGCTAGACCAGACCAGAGGCCCTCCCTCCCCAAGACAAGGGATCTCTTGATACCTGAACAAAATCAAGAAGAAGAATAGCAAAAAGTGGATTGCTTTTGCCGAGGCAGTGAACAGTACCAGCATCGTTAAGAAGCTTAAGCTCAGAGAGGTTTTTTTGTGCAAGATTATACAACTAGTAAGTGGCAAAAATAAAATTCGAATTAGACCTTTCTGAGTCACTCAGAATCCATATCTGTGCTCACCATACAAAAGAGCCTTTCTAGAAAATTATAACATTTCATTCAGTCAAAAAATATTTTGTAAGTACCAGCTTGATGCTCAGCACTGTTCTTGCTGCTGAAGGGGCATCAAGTGTAGAACCTGTTTAGGAATTGAAGCCCACTCAAATGAAATATCTAGATACACACGATGAATTAGTGAATTAATAATACATGTTTATATTGTAGCTCTAAGGGGTGCAGGTCTGCATAGCATGAGTTCACTGAGGATTGTAGAAGTCAGACTGGATGACATGGAAGCTATGGGGTGTGAGTAGAATCTCACAGATTTGGGTCAGTGGGGAGAAGGGAGGATGGCATTCTTGTTGAGAAGAATAACTTGAATGAAAGCAATCAGGTGGAAACAGTAGATCCTGGAAAGAGAAAAGCAAAGGGTGGCTAGGGTTCTAGCTACATCAGCTATTGGCCCAACAGACTGTTGAGCTGCCAATGTGTGGTTCAAGAACAGTTGGACAGATTGGTCCTGTAGACACTGCCAGAGCACCCTGCAGGAGACTGAGTCTGGAAGGGGAGAGATACCTGGACCAGCAATGGCATCTATTGATCACTTGCTGAGGAGAGATCTGGCTGAGCACCAGGGGATGTTAAAACTTGTAAAAGGGCCAGTGGCTGCCTATGAGCTTCCTTTGGTGTCATGGAGGAACTTAGGAGTTGAAAGATCATTGTTGAGGGTGGGATTCCACTTTTTCTTGATGTGACCTGAGGTCTTCCAGCAATTAAAAAAATCAAATAATTTGGCTTTTGGCTGCCAGACACAGCTTCTGAAGAACATACCCATCCCATTGTCTCTCTGATAATAATGAGGGGTTTGGGCTAAGTCACCCCCACTCCTTTGGGTAGGAGACTCACATAAGCAAGATGAGGTGAGGGTAGATCTAGCTCTGTGAACCACGGGCAAGCTAAGAAGCTCACAGAGGGCTCAAACCCACACACTTGGTGTCACTAACACTCAGGTTGTTAACCCAGCTCTCTAAGCACAGACACAGAGCTCACCACCACAGCCAAGAAGATATATGGTGTTTTACTTCTAACCATCCCTTCCCTTTGAGGATTTCCTACACATAAAAGTAAAGCAAATAGAAGAGAAACCACCTTTACAATGTGTTGCACTTTTCAATTAGCTCTAACAATATAACCATGTTTAGACTCAAATTAACTTTCATCGTGCCTATTTTTTAATCTGTTTTTGTCCTCTAATTCCTTTGGCTGTATTGAAACACCTAGTGAATTTTTTCCCTAAACTTTGCTTTTTTTATTAATTTTTTTTTTTAAGAGAGAGAGCATGGGCATTCATGACAGGGGTGGGGAGGGGCAGGAGGAGAGGGAGAGAGAGTCTTAAGCAGACTCACTGCTCAGTGCAGAGCCTGACACCTCAGGGCTCAATCTCACGACCCTGAGATCACCACCTGAGCGGAAATCAAGAGTGGGATGCTTAACTGACTGAGCCACCCAGGCGCCCCCACCTAGTGATTTTTTTCAATCGAGTTTTCAACATCATCATCCTAGAGTTAGAAGTCAATTTCAAGTACACAGTGGATTTTCTCTGTATAATAAAAGATAAGATCTGTGTTGGAAACAGGCAAATAGAAAATTATTTAGTTGGGTGTGGCTGGTGATAGGAGACTCGGGTGGAACCCAGAATTATTTAGGAAATTCTACTTTGAGAAATCTAAGACAGTTTAAAATAGAGAATCTCCAAAAAAGAAAAATTGTGGTTCCCTTTTCCTCTCCATGCCCAAAGGGTTGCTTGGGGGCTGTCTAGAGTCAGAAAGAAAGGATTCCGTTGTCTTTAGATATTGCAAAGAGCCCACGAGCCATCCCTGTGCAAAGATAGGAGGGTTATTGTAGAATTTGTCGCTGTCCTTGGGCACAGGTATAGAGGGGGACACTTGAAACGGGCTGACAGACTTCAGCTAATTTTAACAGGCATGTGTAGGTATTGCCAAATTCTTAAGTTTCTGAATGACGTCATCCTCTGAGCAAATTTCTTAAACGGTGCCTTAGCAAACAAGCATTTTTATAATAGTGATGTCTTTCTGAGTAAAATGTTGAATCACTCAAAGGATACAGATTAGAAAGAGAGAAAAAAATGCTCTGTGGGAGGGGCAGAGCTTTATAAAACCAGTCCTCTCCGTGTGTGCACTATGACAGCTCTCTGAGGACGGTTTCTTGTCAGCAGCGCCTCCGGGAATAACCAGGTATTTCAGTCATTTCCATGGCCATGAAAACAGGCTTTCATTTTTTTCCCCCTCTTCTTTCATACAGGTGTTACTAATAGTGAAAAGTAAAGTGTGCGATGTGTTTAGAAGATGAGTAAAAATGTGGTGTTTTCTTTTTTAGATTTCTTTTAAGTAAAAATATTTTAGGTCAAGATTTGATTTAAATTTGTAGTAAGACTTAATCTTGAATCTCAGAAGCCAGGAGATGCCTGTGTAACATTAGCCAAACCAAAGTGCCTAGTCAAGTTGGGATGTGGATTTTATTAAGCAGGTTACAATATGTATATTCTTTACTGACTGGGGTTTTGACACAGAATTTGATGGAAATGACTAGATCAATTAAAAGATAGTAATTTAAGCAATGTAAGTAATCTATAAATTGTATATAAATATAATAAAAATAAGAAAGATGATAGTATCTAAAAACTATAAGAATTACAGAAATTCAGCAGCAATCTGAGTTGGGTCTCTTCAGCTCCACCTGATATTTATTGAATTAGGTCAATAATAGGTCAACTTAGTGGAAGAGAAAAATTTGCCAAACTAGTTGTTGGATTAACTGAGGTAATAGTTCAATAAATCATTTAATACCATAAACAGACACTCACTCATTCATTGTGAAAATCATCAAATAACAGGAATGGCTTTTAATTTTGCTGGGGGGAGAATGTGCTAAGTTTGGATGGGACGTTTCCTTGAAGGTACTATTTTCTTTTTGTTTTCATTGATTTTTGTGGTCAATTTTTAAATATTTGCACTATGTCATCACAAAACAAATTGTTTTAAATGCCACAGCAAACTCAAATCTAGCATCCAGCACCAACAAGAAGAGGGCCGTGCCGATGCCTGGGGGCACCTCCCAGCTTCTTGATGACGTGTGCCGAGTTTTAGAGCACTTTTGCGGCAGGAAGTGACACAGATATCATGGAGCCCAGCCCCACGTATGCCCTCCATTTATTTTTTCCCCATGCTAATATTACACCTTAATTAGCGGCATGATCTTCGGAAGCTAATGGAACAATTTTTAAAAATTTTAGTGGTAAGAAACTCACAGCAGGTGTCTTCTGTTTCGGGCAATGATGCTATTTGACACCATCTGTGACTTCAGTTTTATATTGTCTCAGGCAGATTGCCACCCAAAGATAAGGTGTGGACTTGTCTAAGAGGAAACATGCTATATGTGTGCCTTCACAGATTTCTAAGTCTGCGAACTTCTCAAACCGCATGTGAGAAGCACCAGACCCGGAATCAGAAGGCTAAGATTCAGTCTGGGCTCTGAAGCTAGCTAGCTGTGCAATCCACAGCTCCTATTTTTGTAACAAGAAATTACTAGGTTTTCCTGGGCAGGTAGTGACACAAATTAAACAAAAACAATGCTGCTGAAGGAATTTGGTAACTTCAACATAGACAGATTATTTTTTTATGTTAAATGCAGTGAGTTGCACCTTATTTAAAGAATAAAAACTAGACTTTTAAAAAGTAAATGTATCTGGGACAATTTAATTCTGTCCTTATGTACTTTTTTCTTTATAAAGTCACCAGGAACCTATCAAAAGCCTCTCCGATAGTTTAACACTTACATTTTGTTAGCGTCAGAGTGACCGACTAGACAGAACACTATAAAGAATTCAGTCTAGGAGAAGCCTGCAGTTACTTTTCTGGCTCTGAGCCCTTATTTATTTTCTTCACATGAAGATAGAGATACATTTTATTTATGATATTGATTCTTAGTTTGTTTCCAAATTGTTACTGAGGTAATTTACAAAAATGATCAGCCCAGTAAGACTAATTAGTTTCAAGACAATTTTAAATTGGTAGGAGGGAGAGGAAACAAACATCTGAGTCACCCAAATTAACCTAATCTCAGTGATGAAGCAAGAAAAAAAAACCATAGTGCGGTTTGTTTGGTTTTTTTTTCTACTTAATATGCCTTCTAGGAGCATTACAGACTTGCTACCTTCCTATTTTTATTTCCTCTTTCTAGCATTTCTCAAGCTAGTAACCTGCCTACACTCTTACACATAATAGCAAAGTTCACCACCAGCAGGAGAGGCCGTGTGAGGCCGTGTGGATCAAGCGGGTTCCTGAAGCAGACCTAGGCTTGAATCCCTGCACCATTGCATAGAGGCTCTGTGACCTTCTGCAGGTTACTTAACCTCTCTGAGGGTCAGGAGGTAACCTATACAATGAAGATAACAGTATCTACTTTCTTTAGATCTTACGAGGATTGAATGAGAAGAGGTGGTTTCAGGGACAAATTTTGCTTAATTTAGTTTTTGCCTTGATAAAATACAACTGGGTGGTATCTTGAATGAGACATTTTGATATAAATTGCAACAATTTTCTTAAAAAGAAGTACTCCTGAACCAAGTGTTCCCCTAAGACAGCCCGGCACTGGGGAGGGAGGGAAGTGAGTGCTGGCCCTTGCTGGGAAGCCTGTTGAGCAAGCCAGGCCTACAGACAAGGATGTCCCTCACCTCAGGGCTTCTCTCGGCCCCTCCTCAGCTCTGGGAAGCCACGGTCACAAAGTTTCCTGTGGGATGAGTGTCAGCGTCATTCAGTATATTTATATTTTTTTGGTAATTATAGGGTGTGTTTTAAGCCACCATGAAAGCATAACACACAGCCAGAAAAATGATCACCAGCCAGTACCAACAGATACCCGCGCACACCTCGGGTGTGTCCGTGCATTCCGCTTCACGTGGAGACTTGGGTCACCGAAGGTGTGTCTGTCCTTTATCTTTGGGTGGTGATAGGGTGTGTGTGTGTGTGTGTGTGTGTGTGTGTGTGTGTGTGTGTTTCATGTTCATTGCATGCAGTGCTGCCTGCAATGGATTTCCCTGCTAGGGAGTGGCAGGAGAAGCAGATGGCGGTTCCAGCAAACTGCCCCCCCTCCCCCGGACTGAACTCCTAAGCGTGGGAAGCTGTTTTATTGCAGGCTGTGGATGGAGGTGGGGGGGGGGGGGCAGGGGGTACAGGAGGTAGGAGCTGAGTAAAAATACCAACCCTCAAATGATGAATCTAAGCCACTTCCAGAAGCAGGGAATCTAAAAGAAGATTGACAGTCTCAACTGGGACCAACAAGAATATGTGTTGGAACATGTGTGTATTTGCCCATGTGTGTGCTGGATATTTGCAGATGTAGCCCAGAGGTTGAAAGCATGACTCTGGAGGTCACCCACCTGGCTTCCATGCCTCGTCCTGCCCCTTATAGTTGGGTGACACTGTCACTTTCCTGACCCTCTGTGCTGTAGTTTCTTCCTTCATGAAACACAAATAGCAATGCCTTTCTCATAGGGTTTTGGCAAGAATTAAGTGCTTCATAGGATGTCTAGAACAGCATCTGTTGTACAGTAAGAATGTAATAAACGCTATTCATTGTCATTGCTGTTATTATGGTTACTATATGGAGCGTCCCTCCTCATCATTTAACTCTTCGCTGCATCTCAAGATCTGCTACGTAATTCGCAGGACCTAGTGCAGAAGGAAAATGCAGAGCCCCTTGTTCAAAATTATTAAGAATTTTAAGTTGGTGACAGCAGAGCATCGCATGAAGCCTGGAGCCCTGTGAGGCTGCACAGGTCACATGACCGTGATGCCATCCAGGCTCTAGTTCATACTGTTCCATGAAGGAAGGACAGAGAGGGAACCCCTGTCTTGTGCAGGGTACACCATGTACTACTCGGCCAACATCACCCAGAACGTTGAGTCATCTTTCAGAGCTGTTTTTTTCTTCCTCACTTTCCTTCCAGATTGAAACAATGGAAGACCTTTATGTGGCCAACGCAATCTTCGCCCTCAATTTTTTTAAGCATCTGGCAAATACTAGTGCCACCCCGAATCTCTTCTTCTCTCCATGGAGCATCTCATCCACCATGGCCATGGTCTACCTGGGTGCCAGGGGCAACACTGCAGACCAGATGGCCAAGGTGAGTGTCTGTTAAAACTCCAAACTAGGGCTGGGTCCCTCCTCAATGCAATTGTAGAATTGCGATTTTATGCTTCAGGTAGCTTGACTTTACCAAGGTCAATAGTTGTCACATGCCATTACCACACAAGTTCCCTAGATTCAAATCTACAAAACAGCTAAATCATGAAATCTCTCAACTGTATGTAGCAGAGGATGTCATGAAGAGCTGTGGGTAACACACTGCTGGAGATGCAAGGAGAGTAGTATGACTTCAGAGGGCCTCAGCCGTGTTATCAACCCCGTGAGGTCACGTCAACAAAATGGCCTCTGGCCTCATGGCCAGTTTTCAAAATCAGGGTGGACGGGGTATGTGGCAACATTGTGAGGTCTTTTTGTCAAGGCCACTGGCTTCGGTCCTTGGTGAAGGGATACGAGCTCAGTCAGGGGACTCTTTCACTGAGTCTGGGGCCTTGGAAATCCACAGTATACCACAGGGCTCCCATGGGATGAATTCAGTGCATTTAAAAAGCACCTGCTCCTGTTATGTCCGAGGTCAGTGAACCGGATAAGGTCATCATATAATTCAGGTTCTTTCAGATTCACATAGCCACAAACATTGATATTGGGTGCTTGAAGTACAGGCCCTGCTTTCTCACAAGCATGTACTGTGCTTTCAGTCACACCAAAATGCCCCCGGCCACTTTCGGGCTTCCCATGAGAACTGTGCCTGAGTCTACAGATGTCCTTCGCTGGTGCATGGTGACCCATTTACCAGGGACCTGGTTTGAGGCGGTTCACAGGGAGTGTTAGCCGATCTCCCTGCACGAGGCGAGGAGGTAAAAGGCATCCTCCCTGTGTGTGTGGCAGTTTAAACACCCAGGCTTACAACAAACCTCAGTTGCTCAATCCTGATACCAGCAACATTTGGCAAGACTCCTTCCCCTTTATTCTCTTCCCTTTGGCGGGGGGTAGGGGGGTGGGGGTGGGGGCTGTGAACTGCATGGCAAACTTCAGAAAACACCAGAGTCTTAATTTTTTAACTGTAAAGGGAACAAAAGCAATATATTGTGGGGGAGAATGAGAAATTAAGAACTCTGGGTTGTTAAAATAAAAAAATAGATTTTGACACCAGAGGTGAATGAATGTATTGGTCACTCTGGGCAAGGACAGCTTTTCTGTATCTAGAAAGTACTTCAAGCACGTCGGTCTGTGCAAAGGTGTTAGGTTGTTTCCCTACAACTCTGCTGCATGTACTGATTTTACAGTTCAAAGGAAAATGTGGTTAATTCCCTACTAAAAAGAAGAAGAGAGACCCTTTGGCTTAGAGGAAGAAGCGCAGACTTTGGGGACAGGCCAGGATGTGTGGGGTGGTGGCTTTGCCAGTCTCCACTAGGTGTGTGAGGGAAGGCATCGAAACTCTCCAAGCCTCAGCTTTCTCATCTACCCAGTGAGAAAGGAAACTGCCAGCCCGGAGGACAGGTGTGAAGATTGGCGTTAACCCGGAGAGCGTCTGGGAGCCGTGTCTGTTCTAACAGCCAGTGCTGCTCAGCGCCTGAGCCGGGCGCCTAAGAGCATTTTATGAATTTGCCCACATGCTGCACGACACTATGAGGCTGTGATTACCATACTCATTTTACAGACCAGGAAGCGGGGCTGGGAAGAGGCCACTCGGCTGGAACTTGGTGTGGCTGGTAAAGGTCACAGTGTTGGAAGACGTGGAAGGGATGAGCTCCCAGAGCACATATGTCTGTGTGAGCTTGGTGTGCTAGCAAGATGAAGCCCCAGACCCGCCCGGGCTCTGCTGCCTGGCTGGGCAGGGTGCCTGCCTCTATTTACCCCATGGCCTCTGCATGGCCCAGGGTCCTCTTCCATCCCCCACTTCTGCGGGGTCTTTGCAGTGATTCAGGAAGGCTTTAGGGCTAGCCAGGAGACTCCTGACTTAAGCGTCAACCTCCTTAGAAGGGACAAAACCCAGAAAAGCTGTTTCAGGAAATATTCTTCCCTTCTGTGGGGGCAGAGTAAGGCCACTTCTTTTCAGAGTGTTAGATGGGACATATGACCTATAATGTGAAGAGCAGAGAAAGATCCCGTAACCCCTAACACCTGTCCTGCCAACCCGGAAACTCACTACCTGGCTGGACAAGCTTGTGTTTCCTTTGTCAGCAGCGTTCCCTCCACCATCCATTAGCTAGATAAGTTTCTCCTCACCACGGGGTCCCACAGGGGATGTGACACCGGCCCAGTGGGACCCAAAGGATGTGGGAGGTTGGGGGAAGGCCTGGGTGCAGGGTCAGCCTGGGGGTGCTGAGACCGGAGAGGCCAGGCTGGAAAGCTGTAATGCTGGGAAGGACTGAGGTAGCTTCATAGGACCAGCCTTCACCTGCCAGCTTCACTGTGTTTTCTGGATCTGCCACTTACAATATAAAGAGATTCACCTGTTACCTGACCCCGGGCGCCTGTCCCCTAGATGGATTTTGGATTCTATGTGCAATACAGTGTGTGAAAATATTTTATGGGATCCCTGTTAATAGTGAATAACTGTGTTTATGCTTAAACTAACTTGGGCTTGTAGATTTTGATAGATTAGAAGTGGATAATAGAGAAGGCCATTGAAAAGACAGAGAAATATAAGGTCGTGTATTAACCTTATTACTTTCTTCAAAATACTGGCATTTTTTATCAAGGCCATTTATGGGCTGGATGACAATTTAGATCCTTTAGTGAAGAGGTTATAAATCATCTCATCATAACAAATTGTTGTCAAAATGGCCAGTATATGGATTAGTATGAAATAACTCAAGCTGTTTCCTGTGAGGGTAATTTCAGTTGCTGACACTTACACATTATGTATAAGGAGTATCTGTGCTTGTTCCTGAGACGCTAAGGCAGGGATGTAGACAGGACTGCTAAGAAGTACCTGGGCGCCATTGGTTTAAAGGTGAAGTAATCTAGCAGGAGAATATAAATATGTTCTCTTTAATTCCAATTGCAGGTGTTTCAGTTTGACAAAGTTGGAGCCCAGAAGACCCCAGTGACCCCGGAGAACTTCACGGGTTGTGAACTCATGCAGCAGATCCGGAAGGGCACTTATCCTGAGGCTATCTTGCAGGTATGTGACTCATTGGTTCGTAATTTCTTTTGCATTTTATTTCTAGAAATTCTTGTCTTAAAATCGCAATGGTAGACAGGGAAAGAAGCTAGCACAACTTCCCCCATTCATAGAAAGAAAACTAAGACTCGGAGCCCTTAAATAAATATCCTATGGGCACACTGACAAATATGGGCAGGGCCAGAGTAGAATCTAGATGTCATGGCTTTTAGGCCAAAACTGTTTCTAAATTCAATCACAGCATTCTGCCATTAGTTGGGCATGTGTAATTTATTCTGAAATCACTGTAGCAACTTCTAGAATATACATGCACGGATGCAGATTTCCAGGTGGAAGAAGGTAAAGGGTGACAAGCAATTGAGGAATGGGGTAGGTCAGGCCCAATGACTTCATGAGAGACCGCTGACCCTTAGCTACCCCTCCCCGACACCTCTTTTATCATCTGTCCGTGTGTGTGTATGTACGTATGTACGCATCTCTTCATCATCATCTATCTCAGGTTCTAATGTCTTTTCTCAATACTCAATTTCCTTAAACATCAGCTCTCCAGCTAACTTATAGGAACTGGGCATAGACGTACTCCTGTTGATAAGCAACTTCCAAAACATGCTTGTGGCTTAGGTGGGAGGATATCTCCCATAGCTTCCTTCTGGAATGCTGCTCCATCCGCCTGTTGCCCAGGGAATTATGGGCTAGAGGAGGTGAGGAGGGCCCCGTCAAGATGGAGATCCAGACAGGTCGCCTGTGACACCTGGCAGTCCATCTGCAGGGCTCTGTCCTCTGCTTCACCCGTTGCTGCTGTGACTGAGCCCTGTGTCTGTCATCGTGCTTACAAACTGCGGGTTGAGGATGGGAATTCACCTACATTTTCATGGCTTTCTAAAACCCGGATTTTCCACTGTACAGACTACCCTTTAATTATAAAATGGGTACTTTCAAACGTATATTAACTTTTTCTGGAACATTTCTTATGTAATGTTGCAATATAATAAAATCCCTTAGAGGCCTTGAAGTTTAGGAAATTAGAAGAGAAGCCTCACTTTCTTCTAGGACGTTGGTTACTTCAAGGTTAAGTACAATCTGTAGCCACAGCAAAATTTGAAACAAGTAAAACGTTACCTTATGAGATTAATGCACTATATCAAAAGTATTTCCTCAGACATTCCTCTAAAGTGTCAGAAAATTCTAAGTATACGTTAATATAGCATTTTATTGTTGCCTTGAAATAAATACATTTGCTTAAGAAATATCTTGTTTAGCTATCCTGTGTTATATATATATTTTTAATTTTTTATGATAATTTTTTATTATGTTATGTTAGTCACCATACAGTACATCCTTACTTTTTGATGTAGTGTTCCATCATTCACTGTTTGCGTATAACACCCAGTGTTCCATGCAATACGTGCCCTCCTTAATACCCATCACTGGCCTATCCCAATCCCCCACCTCCCTCCCCTCTGAAGCCCTCAGTTTGTTTCCCAGGGTCCACAGTCTCTCATGGTTCATTCCCCCTTCTGTTTACCCCCCCTTCATTCTTCCCTTCTTTCTCCTACTGATCTTCCTATTTCTTATGTTCCATAAATGAGTGAAACCATATGATAATTGTCTTTCTCTGCTTGACTTATTTCACTTAGCATAATCTCCTCCAGTCCCGTCCATGTTGCTGCAAATGTTGTGTAATCATTCTTTCTGATGGCTGAGTAATATTCCATTGTATATATGGACCACATCTTTTTTTTTAAGATTTTATTTATTTATTTATTTATTTATTTATTTATTTATTTATTTGACACAGAGAGAAAGACAGCCAGCGAGAGAGGGAACACAAGCAGGGGGAGTGGGGGAGTGGGAGAGGAAGAAGCAGGCTCCCATCGGAGGAGCCTGATGTGGGGCTCGATCCCAGAACGCTGGGATCACGCCCTGAGCCGAAGGCAGACGGTTAATGACTGAGCCACCCAGGCGCCCCAGGACCACATCTTCTTTATCCAGTCATCTGTTGAAGGGCATCTCGGCTCCTTCCACAATTTAGCTATTGTGGACAATGTTGCTATGAACATTGGGGTGCATATGGTCCTTCTCTTCACTACGTCTGTATTTTGGGGGTAAATACCCAGTAGTGCTATTGCTGGATCATAGGGTAGCTCAATTTTTAACTTTTTAAGGGACCTCCACACTGTTTTCCAAAGTGGCTGTACCAACTTGCATTCCCACCAGCAGTGTAAGAGGGACCCCCTTTCTCCACATCCTCTCCAACATTTGTTGCTTCCTGCCTTGTCAGTTTTTGCCAGTCTAACTGGTGTAAGGTGGTATCTCAGTGTGGTTTTGATTTGAATTTCCATCCTGTGTTATATAAAGAGATCCCTCCTTTCTGTTTAAGGCACAAGCTGGAGCTACAATCCATTCGGCCTTCAGATCTCTCAGCTCTGCGATCAACGCATCCACGGGGGAGTATTTACTGGAGAGCGTCAACAAGCTGTTTGGAGAGAAGTCTGCGAGATTCAAGGAAGTAAGTGAAACCTGCAATTGAAGTGGCAGGGCCCCCGGTGTGCAATGAGGTCACTTTCAAAGCTGCTGTCTGTGATTCACAGGGAGAGAGTCAGAATTCCCCACAAGCTCCCTGAGGCTCCACATGCCCTGGGTCACAGCAGCTGTCGCGCATGCTTCCGCAGTGGGTGCTGCCTCCCAGAGTGACTGCTAAAGCTGGGGGAGCAGTGATTTCCAGAGCCCCTGCCCACGAGCGCAGCCTTCCCCTCCTACCCAGTGTCTATAAGGCACAGTGCAGGAGGGCAAATGAGTGTGGGCAAGGGGGTCAACGGAGCACTTACAGTCCACACCATTTCCTCTTTCAGCCTCCCAGGCCCCAGAGCCAGCCTCCACCCCTTCCCCTACCTCAGCCCCCTACCCCCCACGTCTTGACAGGAAGCCCATGATTTACAGTTACACCAAGTCTTGTCCAGTATATATTCTGTGTCACCTTCGGCCTGTTTCTTGCTTTACAGGAATATATGCAACTCTCCAGGAAATACTACTCTACCGAACCCCAGGGGGTCGACTTCCTAGAATGTGCTGAAGAAACCAGAAAAAAGATTAATGCCTGGGTCAAGACTCAGACCAAAGGTACAACCAAAGCAATATTTCCTGTTCTTCTTTTCAGTTAGAAACCTTTGATCTATTTTTTCAAAAAAACATTCCTACACTTAGCCCTAACTCCCTTAAAATTCACCCCACCTTGACTATTTTGGGAAATGTAACCTTATTCTTGTTTAGCTGAGTAGTGTTTTAAGTGGGAAAAAACGGTTGAGGTCTACTGCAGGAGGACATACGTTCAGTGCTTAAATAATCTGATTTTGGATGTTGCCTTAGGATGGAATATGAGAGCAGGCAGACACATCTTCCAAGGCAGGAAACACCGTATTGAAATAATTGTGCTCTATGTCCGCCGTAGACAAAAACAAAGAAAAAGGCGTGGCCCTCCACTGAGAAACTAGCGTGAGCCCACTGGCAACAGAGGAGGAGGGATCGGGAAATTATTTTACCTGTTTTTCACCCTTCCGGGCCTATCTGCTGTGAGGTTCTTTTGGTCCCGGCTAAATCGCTTCTACTATTGCAGCTCATGTCCCTAATTCTTCCATGGGCTCCTGCCTCGCTTTGGTTTTTTACTAGGACTCACACTTAAATCATCCATTCATAGTTATGCAATCCAGTCCTTCAGTCAACAACAGTTAATCCACCGCATATAATGTGCCAGGCACTATACACGTTCTGAAATGAGCTAGAACCCGGGCCCTACCACCCTAGAACTTACAGTCTAGGGGAGGCATACAGTTCTGTTGACATAAGATGGTCATAAGTGCTTTTATGGGGACATACTGGACCTTACATGGGGGCATGTGCGGAAGGCCCTTGGCTCCAGTGTTATGACGGGAGGGTCTTCCTGGAATGAGACGTGTTTGTGTCGTGATTAGGAGGACGGGCTGCAGCTGGGCAGGCCGAGGGCACGGTGCCTGGGGAGAGAGTTCCAGACACAGTGCACAGATGTGCCAACAGGCAGAGGTGAGGGAGCTTGGCTGGACTTGAGGGTAGAGCACAGGGAAGAGGATGAGACTGCAAAGGTGACCTCGCACACTTGTCATGCTGTCCCCACGTCCCCACGGGTCCACACAGAAACAGCGTCACTGCCCTCCAGCTGGCCCCTGCAGAAGATCTTACTCCTCACCCTGGCTTTTGAATTCTTAATAACCCGACAGACGGTGCTTGACGAGTGCTGGCTCCTGAGCTCTGGGTTGCTCCTCCGTACTTAGTTCTTCTGCCTTCCCTAACTTCAGAGTTTAAGTGGCAACCCGAAGTCCTCGGCTTTCCTAGAGGGATCTCCCAGCCACTCCCCTCTTGGCCGCTCCTTTGGGGCTTTGTTGCTTCATGACTCCCGTTAACGGTTGCCTTACACAGCCTTCAACTGTGACCGAACTGATTTTATTTTGTTTGTTTTGCCATCCCACATAGACTCCAATTATTTGAGGGTAGGGCCAATATGTCACCCTTCTCCTGTGTCCCCACAAAAATTAGCACAGTCTTTGGCTGATAATGAAAATCCTTCATTCTCCCAAATCTCCAGGTAGAATTATAGGTCGTAAATAAATAATTGCTGGCTAGCAACATATCGATGCATTTCTAGGAAAAAAACAGATTATTACAAAGGTGAATTGTTCTGGTATTTCATAGACTTATGACCTGTTAGGACCTGAAAGGTCCTTGGAGATAATTTATCCAAATTTGCCCTTTTATGGTTGTGGACTATTGGTCCCTGATGGCTTAACTGACTCCTTCAAGATGCCACTACCAGTTACTGGTGAAACTGGGGGTTCCTCTTTTTTGATCCTTAGTCTAATTCTGAATTCTTTATTTGGGTCTCTAAAGAGTTTGTTCGATAATGTACACAAACAGTAAATTCTCATGTAACTCCTATGTTTAAAACATTGTTTCAAGCAATAGTTTGGTGTCTTGGTTTCTTGTCTCCTGTACTGGGAAAAAGCATATGAACCAAGTTCTGTAGAACATATAAAATACTTCTGTTTCTCTGAAAATAGTTGCTCTACTTCTGTTGTTTATTTCAATAACGGATTTCGAAATTACTGTTCTAAAATACTGACAAACCACTGACACAGGAATCAGGGAAAGTGAAGATTAACAGAAGTGAAAGTAAAAACTGACTGCAGAATTAAAGAGACATGTACAAGTTCTGCTTTTCTGAGAACAGCGTGAATTCGTTTTCTCTCTAAGCATTGTTTTCAGTGGCTGCGAATCAAGCAGTTGTATTGCCAGAATGCCTCGTCGTCCTTTGGGCTGACTGCTTTACCAACTTTTATCAAAATTTGGGGACTTGTCTGTTTGATTTGTTATAATCACATGAATTCCGTCATTTACATCACAAGTTAAGTAAAGCCATAGCAATTTTCAGTAGTAACCAAGACCTTTAATTGCCTAGGGGATGTATTGAATGAATATATGGAAGTTGGTCAGATTACATCGACCTTTGTGTTAGTCCTTGTCTCTCAGTAGGATTGGGGGGTGCTGGAGGTGGACACAGAAGCCTGACCAGTCTACCAGTTAATGACCTTGAGGAGATTGCTAACCTTTCTCAGCGGGGGATCTTTTTGTGTAAAATGACACTAGTGGTACCCCAATAGAATAGTTGCCAAGATTAAGTAAAATAATGTATTTAAGCAGTTGAAAAATTATAGGGCAGGTGTTAACTGTAAATAGGCTGTTTCTTAAGCCATTTTTTTGTTAACTACCACACTTGGATGTTACAGTCTCTGAGAACCTTCGTCCTCTGCATTGCCATAGTACTTGGCGTTCTGTTATAGGATTTCCAACACATTGTTTCCCTGCTGATTTTGAATGCCTCTTCCAATATTCTCAGCCCCTCCAGGGCAATTCTTCCTTTTTCTCCTCTTGTATCTGCCCAACTCCTACTGTAGATCTAGCACAACTTAAAAAAAAAAAAAGTTTTTGAATGAATCAATGGGTCAGACCCATAGATTGTCCGGATCACATCTAGAAGGAGCGCTAAACTTTGAGAAACTTTGAGAAAACAACATAAAAGGAGGTGAAAATCTTCCTGTGTTTGATAGTCATTCTAAATTTTAAATACGTTACTTCATTTTCTTTTAGACTTTGCAAACCTTCTGAGAAAGGCAGTCTGCTGTATTGATGCTTTAAATGTATTGGGAGAAACACTTAAGCTTGAGACCGTCCCCTCGGCCGAATCTGACAAATGTAGATGCTGAGTGTGGTGGTCACTCAAGAGATTCAAATCATAATAACATCACGGCTCTCGGTCATGAGCCCTAAACATACGTTATGTTTTCTGTAGGCAAAATTCCAGACTTGTTACCTGAAGGTTCTGTAGATGGGGACACCAAGATGGTCCTGGTGAATGCTGTCTACTTCAAAGGAAAGTGGAAAACTCCATTTGAGAAGAAATTAAATGGGCTTTATCCTTTCCGCGTGAACATGGTATGAGACAACCAGATGGATCTTCCTAGTATATATTTTAGGACCTTGGCCAAGACAGAGAAAGAAGTTAGAGACCACTCATGCTCCTGCATGACTTGTCAGTCATAAATTATGCACGTTGGACAGGTGGTTGACTCTTTCGAGCTACCGAGTATCGCTCAGGAATTTTCTGAGAGGCCATCTGACTAATGGTGAAGACCGTGGGCTTTATAATTACATAATTCTGGATGCAGTTGTAGCTTCTACCACGAAGTTTCTACTAGTAACAATTTATGACCTTATTTATCTCCTGGAAATTCCATTTTTTAATCAGTAAAACTTGGCCGTTGTGAAGATTCAATGAGATTTCACAGAATTCTTGGCCCATGGCAGATGTTAAACGAATATTTTAGTATTATTATAATTATTATTGTTGTCCATTTTAATAATAGATGTAATCATGGTAAAGCTAATACGAGCAACTGTAAGGGTATGAATAATTTATTTTGTTGATTTTTAAGAACCTATTTCTTCAACACTAAAGCAGAATCTATTTCTCTTTTATGTCTAATTGTAAATCTCCTGACATCTTAGGATCAACTTTCATATTTTACTTTTTAATAATTTTAGACTCAGCGCAAACCTGTACAGATGATGTACTTGCGTAAAGAGCTGAACATTGGATACATAGGTGATCTAAAGACCCAGATTCTAGAACTCCCATATGCTGGAGACGTCAGCATGTTCCTGTTGCTTCCAGATGAAATTGGTGATGTGTCCACTGGCTTGGAGTTGGTAAGCCATTCCAGCTTGCATTGTTTGAAACCTCTGGATCTAAACTCATCTTTCACGACAAACATGTACACAGGTGTAGAAAGTGGTGTGCAGTTCCTCACAGAAACATGGGAATTGGTTGATAATAAATGTTTAGGTCTCAAACTTTCATTCAGAGTGTGAAAATATGTCATACATGCTATATTCTTGCAAATCTTTTACCAGTGTATTACATTTTTATATCACCCACAATATGGTAAGCTTAAAGTCATTGATTGTTAACATAAGACTTACAAGTTATTTGCCTTCTTTTCTGAGCATTTATGGGTCTTTTTTTAATGTTTGGATTTGTAGCTGGAAAGTGAAATAACCTACGATAAATTCATGAAGTGGACCAGCAAAGACACGCTGGCCGAAGACGACGTGGAGGTGTACGTCCCCCTGTTCAGATTAGAAGAACGCTACGAACTCAGATCCGTTCTCAGCGGCATGGGCATGGAGGACGCCTTCAGCCAGAGCCGGGCTGACTTCTCAGGAATGTCCGACACCAATGACCTGTTTCTGTCCCAAGTGTTCCATCAAGCCACTGTGGACGTGAACGAGGAGGGCACGGAAGCAGCTGCCGGCACCGGGGCCATTCTGTCGGGGAGAACTGGCCACGGAGGCCCGCAGTTTGTGGCAGATCACCCTTTCCTCTTCTTTATCATGCACAAAATCACCAAGAACATTCTCTTTTTTGGCAGGTTTGTCTCACCTGAAAATTGAAAAGTTCTGCTTCTGCACAGGATTTCATAGCATGAGCTGTAAGCCTTAGAGGCAATAAGTGCCAAAAATTTAGAGCCTTTTCCTACACATTTCTGCTCTTCTCTGAACAACTTCTGCCACATACTAATGATAAGTACAGAAATAACTAGACAGCTCTCCACCATGACATTACAAGTCAATTAATCATTTGTTCTCCTAAGTGGAATGACGCCCCAGTTAGGTCTTCCTTCCTATCAGTTTATTGTATAGCATTAACTTTTACTGTATTATTTATTATTTTGTATAATGGTTTTAATTATTGTTCACCGTCAGTTTTATGTAGCTGATAGAATTACAGAAGCAGGTGATCAGTTATTTTTCTATCTAAAAAATGTATTTACTCGTTTGTATAATGAGGGATGAGTGGTTGTCCTCTCCATGCCCTTTTTATAGTAAATACCTAGAAGAAAGCATTGAACAACAGGAAGATACATGCATTTCTAGCATTGTGTATCACACAGATGTGTCTATAACTTATGTAAAATTGCAACTGTATAAGAAAAATAAACATGTTTCCACACAACCATTTGTTTGTTGTCATTCCATTGGGTTGTTAGCTCATAAGACTGGTCATATCTTGATTCCCAGGAATCAGGCATCATGCCTCATTTTGTGGGGACCAAGAAAAAACAGAATAAAGGAGATAAGAGGATAACCACCCCTTCGGGGAGCCCCAGTGTTGGGAGTGGGATGGGGTTGTGTGGAAAATGGTTTAGAGCTGCCTTCTCATAGCAGCAAAAGGCATAGCAATTCAGAAAAGTTTGAGTCAAAGTCCTTTGGGGATCATCATGGTTAAACCTCAAGGATATCAGGAATAAACACCAGGTCCAGTGGTTCAGACATAGAATCAAGGTCAAGGTCATCGAGCTGAGAGTTCAGAGAGGGCAAGATGGGCTGGGTGTAAGTGTAGGAGGGGAAACACAAAGGTCTTCTTTTAGGGGTGTTTGCCTCAAATAGCGCTGGATGCTTTTGAGTGGGTCAGAGGCAGAGCAGAACATGGCTTAGGTCCTGAGAATTGAGGCGGGTCTGGTTTGGGGAGTCCGAGCTGGCTGCAGAGTCTGGCTGCTGGAGTGTGGCTGGACTCTGAGAATGTCTCCCAGGCAGCACCCTCCCCGTGACAGAAGACAGGGACGAATGACCCCCTGAAACCTGGGCTAGCAGGTAACCTTGGGCCCTTGACTGTCAGCTCCTGCATCTCAGTTTTAGCACGTGTGAGTCGTCCAACCGTGGGCCAGGAATGGTGCTTCTTTATGCTTCGGTTTTCAGCCTAGAAAAAGTCATACTTTTCTCATAAGGTGGCCATGACGGTTCATGAATTCATACATCATGAGCAATTCAAAGAATGCTGAGCACGTACGGTGTTTAATAAGTACTAGTGCTGGTGTTTATCATCTTTGTCAGGAATAAGACTGCCTCACTGTCAGATGGTCAAGCGTAGAAGCCCGAAAATTTAAAAAAATAAGTTTGTGAGGCTTGAATTGTGGTTTGTTTCCTCTACATCAGACATTCTCGAAAATTAAGGGTCCTTGCTTCTTGCATTCTCTTATGTTTAGATTCGTTTTTCTATGAACTTCAGTAATTCAGCAATTTGATCAGTAGCAGCCTTTAGAGTCATTGCGAGTCTGTAGGTATCCATGTTTCTCACTCTCATTATTGAGTTAGAGGACGGGTGAGGAATCCGAGGTTCAAAGCACTCTTCAGCGCTCTAGGGGCATGATTTTTTATGGTCTTCTAGCACCCAAGTTGCTGATGGGAGAGTTGATGTCAAGATAATTCTTGTTCCTTGTAGTTTTCATAATTTTCTTTGTGTTCTTAATGATGTTCTTGATATTTCCTTGCTTAAAGACTAGTTTTTTAAATTGTTCTTAAAAATTTGTCTTGCTCATCAGCAGGTTTTTTTCCATCTGGAAGCTTGTGTCTTGCTTCAGTTCTGGGAAACTCTTAGCCATTGGGATATGTTTGTATCCCATCTCCCCCATACATACATGAAAGCCCTAATTTCTAATGTGATGGTATTTGGAGACGGGGCCTTTGGGAATTGGTTACGGTTAGATGGAGTCCTGAGGGTGGCATCTTCATGATGTAATTGGTGCCCTTAGGAGGAGATGAAGGGATCAGGGCTTCCTCTCTCCACCATATGAGGACACAGAGAGGAGGCAGTTTACTGTGAAACAGGAGGAGAGCCCTCGCCCAAAACCCAACCAGTCTGGCACCCTGATCTCAGATTTCCAGCCTCTAGAACTGTGAAAAAAAAAAAGTTTGTTGTTTAAACCACCCAGTCTTTGGTATTCCCTTATAGCAACCCAAATGGAGTAGGACAACCATTATCCTCTCCTTGTCTCTGCCCACTCAATTCACACTCTTCTTCCAGATTCCTATTAGGACAATATTGATGCATCTAGAGTTCTCTCTGTCTTGGAAATTTTTGGAATACCTAATAAATTCACTTGATCTAAACATCAATATCATAAAAAGGCCAGAGAAAAACTATCCCTAACACCCTTGTTCCCTCCCCATTCATATAGTTCCTATCCCTACAGCCCTATTAGTAATGTCCGTACCTATTGCCATGTATACATAGGGTAGGCTATAAATGACAATGACAAACAAAATTATGTTGATAATATTAGATTGTTAACTTAGGATACTATTACCTCTTTTTCTTTCCCTGCCCCCCCAACAGGCATCAAAATCATGCACAACCATGATTTTATCAACATGGGGAGTATATATATAAGGATTCTAATCAAGAGGTAAGTGGGAAAGGAATCTGGAGAAGGTTCGGGGGAAAACAATGAGTAAAACTGAGTCTGTGGCTTTAGAGAAGATGAAACAATTTCTTGGCCAGTCTGGCAGTTTCTGCATTGATGCATTTAATGCAACAGCAGTAACTGGAGCAGGTCTCAGTGCTGCACGTTAGTGTAGCCTGAGTCACTCTCTAGGGAACTGCCGTCAGTCACAATGGACAGTCCCTCTAGCTACAGCCTCCATGTGATACTTTCAGCTAATGACAGTCTGGAGGCCCCAGCAGATACTACTATCTGCTCAGCACACGTCCGGCAGGCGCAATAGAATTTCTTACACAGGTCACATTCCCCTAGTGAAGTCCAGAGAAAAACTCCGCTCTGGCTTCCCCACTCACCTTCAAATGTTAAACTCTGAGCCAGTTTACCAGGAGACACATGTGCCCCATGAAGAGAAAAATGCAAAGTGCGTGAAGTACATTCCAGATGTATTATAATAGAGAGGCTCCTTCTCTCCTTCAATCCCTCTGGAATGTTCTCGACTCCATCCTCCTCACCACCCCTCCATGCACAAACATTCAGTGGTAGAAAATAAAACAATAACTATGGTTTTTCCCATCGAAGAAATATGGACAAGTGAGGGAACATTCATAGAAAGAAATAAAAGAAAATTAAAAAAATGATGAACCAGGATCTGACTCAGCAGCAACTGTGTCTAATACTTTGGTCCACACCCCTTGTCCCCGGGTGGGAGAATGGACATGGGACTGGTTGGAGTTGTTCCCCAGGTGCCACACCTACCCATCGAGAAGAGCACCGACACTTGTTGGATGCCTCTAGCCCACGGCAGCTTAAGAATGGCTTTCACAATTTAACAGCAAATATTTCACCCATAATATTTTCCATTGTACTGCCCATTATTATTCCACTAATTTAGAGCTTTTTATTTATTTATCTATTTATTTTTAAGGAAGACTACTGGGGAAAACTACTAGAGTTGCTGCCAATTGGCAGACTAGAGAAGAGAGTAAGCAAGGGAAGTGTGAGTTACAATTTGTCAGAGCTCAGGTTTCTGCATGCAGACAGACAGGGAAAGTGTGGGTAATTAAGTCATTCAAGCAAAACCTTCATTGTTGATCTTTGTCTTTGTATTTGAGCTCCTGGCCAAGATAAACCTGAAACGAAGAGTGTATGGGCTTGTAAAAGTGAATCAGAGGGTGGGGCCAAGAAAAGGGAGGTGCTAGAATTTTTAAAGATGATTTCTACAGTTAAAAGTTACTTAACTCACTCACGATCTCTTATTAAAGGAACCAGTTGCCAATTCTGCTCCAACAGAAGAAAACAAGGTATTGTAAAGGTTTCTTTGTTTAAAAATGTTTATTTATGTTTTCCTTCTTTATTGAAGTGTCTAGCTGAGTAACAAATGATCGAGCCTTCGAAAACAGAAATAGTAGGTAAAGCTCCATCCCCACCTCCTCAAGAATTCTGTGCAAGTCAGACAGATTTAACCCCTCGCTGGTTCAAAGTTTGTATGGGAAAGAGGGCAAAGGGGGAGAGAGAACATTCATTTAAAAGGAGCTAGAAAAATGGTTTTACCAGGAATTGGGAAGCTGTGAATGGAATCTCCTCCAGTCACATTTCTAGATTGGCCTCCTCTGTATCTGTCAACATAGGCAAAGAGAAATAGAGTATTCTCAGAATAATTGAGGCCAACCCCTTCTAACCCTTCAGAAGAGCGGGCTTGGCAATATGAATTTGATCCCCATTATCAATGTGTGAAATTAATGGTTCGGCTCTCTTTCCCTGTCCTCAGCCAACATCCCGTCCTGGGCACCACTCCATGGGCTGTTAGCTTTCTTCTCTTCCATTGAGTAGCCTAAGCCCCAAACTTTCATTGTGTGCTCATTGTAAAACATCCCCAACTATTGCTTCCCTCAGAAAATGGCTTTGGGTAAGTATAGAAGTGCTGAGGGGAGATGTCATCCTCTGGTAGGCACAGCTCTGAGAAGTAGGCACTATCATTAGTATCACCGGGAAGGCATGGAGTCTTGGGTATCCTTTTACGGAAAACGGGGTGAGGATCCTTCCCACTTCCTCTTCCCTCCTTTCTTCCTCCTCCTGTTCACCTTCTTTCCTCACCCAATCCCTCCCTTTTACCGTTAAAATCTTGAAGACAATGAGATGCAATGACAAAGGTGATTGTATTCAGAGTCCAGAGAATGGGATTGCAGTGATAACTTTGCTCTTAGCTTGCTGTGCACATTGGGCAGAACATTTAAACTCTCTGGGCCTTAGTTTTTTAGTAGATAAAACAAGGCAATTGGACTAGAGGGAACTCCAAAGTTCTTCGGGGCTATGTGTATCTATTATGCAACATTTTGATGAATGACACTATCCTTTCATTATTTTCATAGTTCTCCGGCTTTTCCCCTAAACCCTTGAGAGATTGAAATTTTACATATTTTGCATATATATTTGTATGTATTGTGTGTGCGTATGTGTGTGTGTGTATACTGACACATCTGAAAACTGCAGAGAACAATTAATTTATTTTGAAAATGGCATAGTAGGTTTCTGATCTAGACATTTATAATTGTCTTTGAAAAAATCATTGTCTAACCCTTGTATGGATGAATTATTCCTATAAAACATCATCCTAAAATTCTGCGTCCTTCAGGAAGCACTTTCCACTCGGGTTAGATTTTACCAATGGCTTAACACGTCTATAAATTTTTTGTTAAAAAAATGGCAGGAATTATTCTTCTGTGTTCTGGACAATACCTCATATATTAGTGATGATATTAACAAGAGAATTAATGAAGCTGAAGATAACTGGATATTAACGTTCCACAAGTAATTAGCTCTTTCATTAGATAAAATTATTGTTTTCAGGAATTTGTTACAAGTAATTAAACTCTAGAATAACCATAAACCGTAGGTAGAAAGAGAAAAAAATCTCAGGCCCTAAGATATTACTTTCTCCTCCCTTCATGGTAAGTATGGTTTGAGGAGCCAAGCGTTTTCCATATGAATGTAATTCATGAATTCTAAAGAGATAAAGCTTAACTTGGAGGCAGTAAACAAAGTATCATCTGGATGAATATAGCTGTAAAGAGATTAGGGAGGTTATTTCCAAGATGGCACTGAATCTATCAAGAAAAAGTACATACTGGCAAGTTTCGAACATTTTGTTGAGAGCGTAGACTTACTACAAAACTAGAGTCGTCTTTTTTCCTTAGTCAAGTAATACCAGCCAAGGATTATCATCATCCTCAGCAATAGGCAGGAGCTGCAACTGAAGCAGGACTTAGAGGGGAAATTCTTTGACTAAGTGTAATCCTATGGTGAGGAGGGATTTCAACAGGATCACCGTTAATCCAATTCATGATGAAACCAAAACTTGGCCTACACGCTCCTCTCCCTTGATTCAACTATTTGACTGGAGAGAACTCCTGACCTTTCTGAAGTTCTAAGGGCCAGGTGATGTCAGTATAAGATAAAGTTCTATACAACATTGGCACTAATGGGAAATTTTAGACCTAGGAAGTTGATTTATTTTTAATCATTTAACCAGTTTGAGAGATTTTTTGGCTATAAAATGACATCAGATTGAAGTAGTTATTTCTTTGATAAAACCCAAGTCTTAAAGGACTGAAAATGTCTGGCGATTAGAGGTGAAATTTAGAGGTTGAATATAATTTTTTTTTAAATGAGAAAAACAGTTCTTTTGTTCAGAAGACCAGTTTCAGAGGGTCCCAAGTGAGTGAGAATAAGGGCAAAGAGCCTTGACTTCTCTACTTCTCTATGGGCATTTCCCACCAAACTGTGTATGGTTTCAAGTTTGGGTGGATAAAAAATGGCGGCTGGAGCCTAAACAATGAACATCGTAAAGAAATAATAGACAAGTATTTATAAGATCCATTTTGTGTAAAGTCCGGAGCGAGGTGTTGTTGAAGGTACAGAAAATTTTACTCTCAAGGAACTTACCAGGGAGTTGGAAAGATATAGAGATGTGAAGACAGAACTAGCAGTGGGATAAATGTCAATAAGGGGCAAAAATGATGTTGTGGGACATAACGCCGCTGTGCACAAGAGATCGGGAAAAGCTTCTAAAGAAAAGGAGAAACTGGAACAGAATTGGATTTCAATAGAGTAAAGGAGGATCAAAGCATTCCAGGAACAAAGAATATCATAGCTAAAGGCATGAATGAATAAATAAGGTTAAGAAGTATAAAAATATGGGTGATAGATAAGTGAGAAAAAGAACAAGGTTTCTTGAAAAAATGTCTAGCGATTTCTCATCTACTGTGTAAAGTCAGCAGTCACGTGGTGCCTTAGAAAGCAGCACAGGGTGCTGAGACCTGGTTCTACTACCATTTTTATTGTGGTTTTCTCAGCAAGTTGCTGCCGACTGACGAGCACCCAACTGTTACTCTGCTGCGCCTTAGCACTAAAATTTGAGCAATCCCCTCAAACTCTCCAGACTTCGGTTTTCTAATATATAAACTAAGAATGTTGGCGTGGGATTTTCCTATAGTTCATTCAACTGTTACAAATAGGTACACGTGTAAAGATGAATGAAAATATGTGCATATAAAACGGATGGACATATATACGTTCTATATACAATATAAAATCGAATTAGATAATACATATTTTTGTCATTTCAAGAAGAGGTGATTAAAGAAGATAGTTGTGTCAGCCGCAAGTAGAATACAAAAGTAAAATAAGTGGAAAGGATTATTAACAAGTTTTCCATCTCTGCTTTATTTTTCCTAGGTTTTCCCAATGGACTCTTTAGTCAAATCAATCAACCAATTCGCCCTGGACTTCAGCAAAAAGCTGGCTGAATCGGCTGAGGGCAAAAATATTTTCTTTTCTCCCTGGGGCATCTCGACCTCGTTGGCCATGGTGTATTTGGGCACTGGAGGTACCACGGCAGCCCAGATGGCCCAGGTGAGTGGGAGAGGTCGAACACCCTCTGTGGCCTTTAAATAGAGTGCTTGCTTTAACTGCTACCGTCATTTGCTTCCTGAAGTCCATATAGCTTACATTTACAGCCATATCCTTCAAAACAGAAGATACGCTTAAACATTTTTTTTAGGCCGTAAAAAGACATCTGAGAAAGAGAATCAACTGGAAAACTGCTGCTTAAATAACCACATAAGAGCCCATGTTCCCTAGCAAGTTCAAATAGAGACACAATAAGCTTATTGGGTTTGGTTCAGCACCAGAAACAATTTTATATTGATTATTAATGTATTTCAAGAAGTAATGGATCATACTTTATTTTTTATTTTTAATTCCAGTGAAGGTAACATATGGCGCTACATTAGTTTCAGGTGTACAATATGGTGATTGGACAGTTCTGTACTTTACTCAGTGCTCATCATGACAAGTGAGCTCTTAATCCCCTTCATCTATTGCCCCCATCCTGGCACCTACCTGCCCTCAGGTAACCCTCTCTTTGTTCTCTGCGGTCAAGAGTCTAGTTTTTTGTTTGTCTCTTTTTTCTTTGTTCATTTGTTTTGTTTCTTAAATTCCACACGTGAGTGATAGCATATCGTTTTTGAATGGCTCATACTTTAAATAATAGAATTAGTCATCATCTTTCCAACCTCAGAAAGATTTTCCTGAAGACACAAATAGAAAAATAGGTGAATCCAGTTCTTCGTGCTTTGTTTTGTTGTTTCTGTGTTCAACCCCTGGTTGTCTGAATGAATGTAAAGAACCCATTGAGAGCATTAAAATAACAAAACAATAGTATTGTATAAGCAATGCTGGATTTGCTGTAAGCATCTTCAAAGCACTGTGCATGTGTGCACGCGCAAGTGTAGCCATAGATAGCAAACTTATAATTTAAAAAGCCATGTGTATATGTGTGCATGTGTGCAAACATATAACTACATGTGTGTGTGTGTTTTAAAATAGAAATAGAAAAGAGCCCTAGGGGCGCCTGGGTGGCACAGCGGTTAAGCGTCTGCCTTCGGCTCAGGGCGTGATCCCGGCGTTATGGGATCGAGCCCCACATCAGGCTCCTCCGCTATGAGCCTGCTTCTTCCTCTCCCACTCCCCCTGCTTGTGTTCCCTCTCTCGCTGGCTGTCTCTGTCTCTGTCGAATAAATAAATAAAATCTTTAAAAAAGAAAAAAAAGAAAAAGAAAAAAAAAAGAGCCCTAAATCATGCAATAGTCAAAAGGCCAAATGATAGGATTTCCACTCAAGGTGGTGCCCTCTGGGCCCAATACAGAAAACAGCACAGCCAGCAATTCTGAATGAAATAGGCAGAACTTATCTTCTGCCAGCTTGGGCCACCCTTATTCTTTTAGTTCACAAGATATTGTGTAGTTTAAAACAACAACAAAATTCTGGTTCACCCCTAATTAATAATCGGTTAATTATTATAAGGTTTAACTGTTAATGTGATAGACAATCTTAGATGGATTCCAACTTGGGTCCATTTCATATAAATATATCGCTCTGTGTTTCTTGCCCTTGCTTTATCTAAATGCTATTTATATATTAATAGCAACACTTTGCAATTGAGACTGAGTCGCTCATGTACCCCTGTCTGTCACTGGGTGTCAGTCAGCGCAAGCTTGGTAAACTAGAATTTATTTCTCATTGTGAGCTGGGTCCAGGCTGTGGGAGCTGGAATTATCACCTTGTTTTCTACTGCTGTACAATTCAGGGGAAGCAAGCATATCCACATCCTTCTCGTTAACTTCTAAATGAAATGCTGGCGTGGACACAAAGAATGCGTCTATAACTGTCAAGTGGGATAGACAATGAGATCTGAAACACTTCACTAGAATCGACAACTAAAATCCCTGAATTTTCTGGATAATGGGAGCAATGGTGGCTTATGCTTAAATCATCTAAATGCTCTCAGTTGACCACCTAGCTTTCAAAACAACCGTAGATAAAAAAGTAAAACATGGGATACCTCTAAGGATCTTCCCAACATCATCTTACATGTCCTATAAAGAGTATAAGAATAAAGAGACTAGCTACTTAAACAGGAATTTAAAAGATTTATTTAAAGGCTGCTGTTGACTTATTCCATCCATCCAATTAACACATCATTTAAGTGAAATCGGAGCCCCCTGGTAATTAATTATATGTTCTGTAGTGATGGGAACGACTGACTTGTATTTGCTGATGAGAATTTCAGATGGTTAGTGTGTTCACATATTGCCTTTTTATTGAAATGACAGGTGCTTCAGTTTAGCAGAGACCAGGACATCAAATCTTGTCCTGAAAGTGAGAAGAAAAGAAAGACGGTATGTCTTATTTTTAATGTGCATTTGATAATTAAGTAGACAACACTTGCAGCACATGTATTTTAGTGGCTGATTTAAGCAACCCTTGACAGGGAACTTCTCTTAGAAAAATATCATCAACTATAGAAAAATTTTCAAGATACAAAAATGTGTACGCTTTTTGGAAGGGTCGTATTCTTTCCCTTTATCTCTCTCCATTTTTTTCTTCCCCTTCAAAACTGCCCCACCTTCAAGCTCGTTCTTGCCTTGACAAACTAAATGTGAAGAAAACAATGCCTTAACAACTTTTAAATTCTTGCACTGCTAACATTAAAGAAAATAGTTTTTCTCTACTATGCAATTGATTTCAGCTTTTGTTTGCATATAGCTAGTTCGTGTTCAATGTTTTATTTGACTATTTGACCTTTTCTTTTAAAGGAATTAGGTTTGGGCAAGGTAGAAGAAATACAGTCTCACTTCCAGACGCTTATCTCAGAAATCAGCAATCCCAGCAAGGCTTACATACTTAAAACTGCCAACAGGATATATGGAGAGAAAACCTACCCATTTCACGCTGTAAGTGCAAACATGTCGTTTTAAGCTGATGGGAAAGACAGAGCCCTATGAGACCAATCAGTAAACTCTTTGTACATTTCTCTAGAGACCCCAGGGACAATGTTCATGTCTGGGGTCAGCATTTCTGGTAAATAATCATTTAGGTCACTAATAAGTGTCTAGTTGTAAAGGAAAGCAGTAATGGGTCTCAAGCCAGACCTAGTGATCAGATCTTTATGCTCAGAATAAAGGGGTCCACCTCAGCTGATGAACAGGTACAGAAGTGTGGTTTGCGTCATCTCTGGGTTAGGCTTTGTTTCACGGGGAATGGAGCAGAAGACGCAGAGTAACTCAGCAGCGTCGATCTGCAGGAGCGGAGGGCGGAGCTGGTCCTAGGAGAGCGGCTGGAGACCATGGGCTCAAATGTACACAGTCATGGACAGCATGACTTTAGAGACTTTAGGAAAGACTCTTAACATGGAATACCATCACCTTCTCCCCTTCTCGGATGGTTGATACCCCACAATGCAGACCATGCTTTTGTGCTCAATTCAGATTTAAGGGCTCTTCAGCCAAGCCAAGCACTGACTTTCCCATTCGTCCATCACATCTCATCTCGTAAGAGAGCAGAAGGACCCAGGTACCCCGAGGGCCAAGAGCAAGGAAACTGGATAGGGTGGAGGGGCAGCAGTAGAAAAGATAAAGCTGTCTTGTGATATCGAGCAGTGCTGTCCTTGCCCTTAGCAAGTGAATTCGGGGAGCTCAGGACTTGGGCTGTGTAATGACTAAAGGCAGAAAAGCATCCAAACGAGGCCTGAAAGACATACCCATTGCCGGTAGTCTGGGGCGTTCCAGTTTGGTCCAGAAGTAGGAGGTATTTGAGTGGGGCAGGCACTTAGAGATGAGAAGGACACGGAGAAAACGAGACATTTTTTACAATGTCCACAAGCCCTGGATATGCTTGGAGAGGTTGATCAGAACCCAGGAGTCAACACAGGGAATGGTGCCTCGTGAATCTTGAAGCCTTCCTTTTTGACCAGATTATAATTTCTATAGAATTTAGACTTCCTAATCTTTGAACCACTGCGTGAGGCTGAATTAACTCAGCACTCTTTACTGCACACAATGCCTCCACCAACTAATAAACTGACGGAGTGCGACAGCTGTCCTGAAGAACAAATGATGCTCCCGTGGCAGGTGCCCTCGTAAGCCCGCTTCTGACGACGGCCACCAGAAGGGATGTTGAAGGGCGTCGAAGGGCGTCGAAGGGCTGGAGGACGAGGCCAGCTTTCTTCCCTCAGACGGCCTGCTGAACCTTTGCTTAGCAATCCATTTTCACGGCAGCGTACAGCTCTGCTCAGGGGCCCTCCACAGTCCTTGGGCACTTAGAGTCCATGGCAGGAGGCTTCACTTTGGTTCCAGCTCTGTGGCAGAAAGCCAAGCGCAACTGCCAATACGTCTTAGTCACTGGAGTCAGTCCCGGGATTCCTAGACTTCTCTCCCTTTTCATTCCAGCCCCACTTCACAGGCATGAATAAACATAGGAAAAGGTAGGAGTGTTTGGGTGGCTCAGTCCATTAAGCATCTGAGTCTTGGTCTTGGGGTTGTGAGTTCAAGCCCCACGTTGGGCTCCATGCTGGGCGTAGAGCCTACTTAAAAAAAATAGGGAGGGTATGGGAGCCCCAGGACTGTGGGAGTCAGGCCTTCCTTCCTACCTGGACCTCTGCACGGCTAGTCTGTGCCCAGCTAATTTTAAAGAGGGGAGTGTTTCGTCTTTGACCAAAATGGGAGTATGGAAAGACGGAAGGGAACAACAGAGTGGGGGTTTGCAACTGTCCATCGATAGACTTGATTTCTCAGTTTTGGACAAACTCTACAAAAGGATATTTTACCTATATCTTCCAGAAATATTTGGAAGACATGAAAACATACTTTGGTGCAGAACCACAGTCTGTGGACTTTGTGGAAGCTTCTGGACAAATCCGAAAGGAGATCAACTCTTGGGTTGAAAGTCAGACTGAAGGTAAGCTTTCACCAAGCTGCTTGGGAAAGTGCCTTTTCCAAGCATTGTTGTATTTTTGAATTTGCTTTGTGTGTAAGTACGTGTATTTCTTAACGAGAATTATGGACACATTCTAAATATGCGGAACATTTCTTTCTATTCACGCCCATGATTTTCAGATCCATAGCTTTCCCAGTAAGTCTTATCTAAAACATATAAGTAAGATACCCACTTTACTAAGTGGGCAAGAAAATTCTTATATCCCAATAATTGCAAAGAGGAGCCTAGGGGCAAAAAGCAGGAAAATGCAAAGGGGAAAGTTGAAACACTACTACATTTGTGATTTCTAAAGAAAAATAGCTAGTAATTAATAACGAAATTGTGACATTAAATGTGTTATATAATCTTAAGTAATTTTCAAAATGAGGTCATGTAGTATACAGGGGGCTAAGCTGCTGTAGCAGAGAGACCTGGAATACAGTGGCTTAATGATAAGGTAGAAGTTTATTGTTCTTTCACATAATAGTCAAAAGGCAGATAAGCATTCCGTTGCTGAGGCAATCCGGAGACCCAGACTGGTGGGTCAGCTCTGCCACCCTCAAAACATGGCTTTCGTGTTTAAGTCTAGATGATTCTTGCATTTGTCATTTTAAAGTCACCAGGAAATGGGGAAAAGAAAGCCTCTTTGCGTTTAAGGAGATGACCTGAAAGTTTCACACATCAGTTGCACCCATATCCCAAACTCAGCTACCTGGCGCGCTTCAGGCTCCGGGGACCCACGTGTCCTGATATGCTTGGGTCTTTCCTGGATTTAGCCCCTGAAGACCTCTCAGTCCCAGGCAAACCAGGATAGTTGGTCACCTAGACTTGCTGTAATAAAGATCTATAAGATGTACTTTTTAGTCACACACTCACCTAAAAGTTGAACGTTCTATTTCTTTTTTTATTTCAATTTTTTATTTAAATTCCAATTAACATACAGTGTAATATAGTTTCAGGTTAAAATTCAGTGATTCGACACTTCCATAGGACACCCAGTGCTCATCACAAGTGCCCTCCTTAATCTGAATCACGGGTTTAACCCACCTCTCCTCTGGTGATCCTCAGTTTGCTCTCTAGTTAAGAGTCTGTTTCTTGGTTTGTCTTTCTCTTTTTTCCCCTATGATCATTTGTTTTGTTCTTAAATTCCACATGAGTGAAATCATATGCTATTTGTCTTTCTCTGACTGACTTATTGCACTTAGCATAATACTCTCTAGTTCCACCCACATCACTGCAAATGGCAAGGTTTCATTCCTTTTTCATGACTGAGTAATATTCCATTATGTATATAGACCACATCTTCTTTATCCCTTTACCAGTCAATGGACGCTCGGGCTGTTTCCATAACTTGGCTATTGTTGATGGTGCCGCTGTAAACATCAGGGTGCATGTGTCCCTTTGAATTAGTACTTTTGTACCCTTGGGTAAATACCAAGTAGTACAATTGCTGAGTGATACAGTAGTTCTATTTTTAACTTTTTGAGGAACCTCCATACTGTTCTCCAGAGTGGCTGCTCCAGTTTGCATTCCCAGCAGTGCAAGAGGGCTCCCCTTTCTCCACATCCTGGACCACACCTGTTGCTTCTTGTGTTGTTGATTTTAGCCATTCTGACAGCTGTGAGGTCAGAGCTCATCGTAGTTTTGATTTGTGTTTCCCTGGTGAGTGATGTTGAGCATCTTTTCATGCGTCTATTGGCCACCTGGATGTTCTTTGGAAAAATGTCTATTCATGACTTCTGCCCATTTCTTACCTGGATTATTCATTTTGGGGATGTTGAGTTTTGTAGGTTTTTTAATTTCTTTTGGATACTAACCCTTTATCAGATAGGTCATTTGCAAATATCTTCTCCCATTCCATAGGCTGCCTTTTAGTTCTGTGGATCGTTTCCTTCGCTGTGCAGAAGCTTTTTATTTTGATGAAGTCCCAATAGTTTGTTTCTCCCTCCCTCTTTGCTCACACAGCACTTGGTGTGAAAGTTCACTTTGACATGCACCACACTGTTATTGAATTTAACTGCTGAAGCCTCCCCGACCAGACTCAAGGGTCCAAGTGCAATGATGCTGCCTGATGCGAGTTTCAGCTCTGAATCACTAGCACACAGCAGGCCTGCTAATTGTCGTTGTTCAGAACGTTAATGCTTATTGAAATGCCCGGAGGAAGTTGGCAGCCCTGAATTCTCAGTTCCTTTTTCATTGAACTAATGACTCAAAAGCCATGGTGAAGCAACACTGACCATTTTACTTAACTTATGCCTGATTTGGATTCATTCAAAAGCAAGCCTGTTTTTAGAATTACAGATCAGCTAGCATTTACTGAGCACTCGTACTGTTTCAGTTGGCAGGAGGACAAAATGGGATTGCACAGGCAAAAGCGTGTTGTAATACACGACACAAATTCAGCATGGCAGACGTGACTGTAAGAATAGTCTGGGGCTGAACTAAATCTAAGGCCTCAAATTCCTAGCCCAGTGCCCATTATGTTGTCTGGAAGAGAGAGGGGGGAGCCCTACGGATAGGAAGGCTAAGAGCAGTTAATCTGCCATCTTTACATGTGAAGCAAAGCTTTTTAGAGCCGAGAGGAGAGCCATGGTCTGGTGCTGCGGAAGCTCGCTTCTTCGGGTCCTTGCCCTGCCTCTCCAGCACAGACCGCCACCCTCAAAGAACATGACCAGACCCAACTAGGTCTAGGTCACACAGCTGCCAGGGAGATCTTCCTGTGATGACAGAAATGTGCCATAAGTCTGCCCTGCCCAGTGTGCTAGGGTCACATGCTCCATCCACATGTGACTATAGATGAGTTGAAATGTGGCGAATGTGACTGAGGAACTGAATTTTTAACTGTACTTCATTTGAAGTAATTTAAATTTAAGGAGCCATGTGTGTCTAGTGGCTACCATATTTGACAGCACAGAAGTTTTGCTTTTGAGGAAGAACTGAATTAATCATCTTAAATTATGGAGGAAAGAGTAGACTTCAGATTACAGTTGCTATAGGGTCAAGATATAGGATAGACACGCTTTGAAAAATCCTCTGTTGTCACACTACTCGTAAAATGAGAGTTCCTCCAAAGTAAGCTAACCCAGGGCATGGTCAGAATCTTTTATTTCGCCTCTATTCCCTGCATCCCATGACCTCATTGCTCCAGCTGGCAAGGCTGGCTCTATTTCTTAGAAGTGGAATCTTCCAAAGAGGAAGAAAGCCGTCATCTTTCTGTATTTTCTCTTTACATATTGAACACAAATATCGGCTATTTGAAGGCTATTCAACAGCAAATAAGGTCAGGACTTAACCAGCTATTCAGGAACTTTGTCAAGCCAGAGTTCTGCACCTCCTTAAGAAAAAGTTACCAGAAACTCTTCGGCATGATTACGTTCCATCTGAATCACCTGAAAGAAGCTTCTTTCCTTAAGCTTTCAAGTAGACCTTCTTTCAAGTAGTCATATGGATACTGGCACGTACTCGGCATTCAGAGTCAAAGTCTCAGTGATAGTGTCAGTTATATGTTGCAATTTTTTTTCTGGTTTGTCTTCTTTATAGCCTATAAGCCACTTAAAAGTGGGTGTTGGCGAAGGTTATTGTCTACATGTTTGTAATCTCAAAATCTCTCATGTGCTTGGCACACTGGGCACTCTAATGTCACATTAATAACTCTGTGCTCTGCAGGACTTTACCCTGAATATCTTCAAAGATTATCGCTCCCATGACCTCAAACTACCGAGGGTGTGTGCAATGAACCAGCCAGTAGGTGGCACTTCAGCTCTAAAGAGTAGGGCAAAATCAAGGCCAAATTTGGTTCTGTGTGTTGCTTTTTTTTTCTTCTTCAAGATTTTATTTATTTATTGGATAGAGAGAGACAGAGCGAAAGAGGGAATAAAATATTATATATATATAATTAATATATAAGCAGAAAGAGAATAAGATAGATATGGAAATATTGACAAATGTGTGTATAATATATGTATTTTCTAGCATTCTCTGCTGAGCAATGACACCCCAGTAATAATGAGCATAGCTCATGAGCATAGCTATATCCACACTTGATTTCTAAAACCATCCTTCAAACAACAACAACAACAACAACAAAACCCAAAAAAATGTAACCAGGGCTCCTGGAAGAAATGTTAATTCTAGGGCTGGGACATGGAAAGCACCAGATAAACCTTAGGACATATTGTGGTACCAGAATGTAAGGGAATGCTCAAAACATTTGAGAACATGTCAAAAGGACATAGGAGCCAACACTAGGTTTCCAATAACCAAATCTGGGACAATTAGAGCAACAAAATAGGTAATGATAGTAATAAATTATAATCCATAGGGTAAAACAATTATCCATGAGTCTATACTGATATAAATTGTCGAATACCTAAATAAAAGGAGGAGATGGGAAATTTCTTCTTCACAGTAGAATTCCAGTTGACAAATGGTGAAAATTGAAGCAAATAGAAGGAATGGTGAAAATTGAAAATAACCATTTGGCAAACACCACAGTCATCATTGTTTTAGACAAGACCACCAATGAATGCTAAAATCGGTGGGCAAAAGTTTGATGAGAAACATGAACCTTCTGTGGTCACGAAGTAGCTTCTCACATGATACTTATGAATTACAAAGGGAAAACGTTGTAGTTTTATAGTGAGAAACCTGTGGAAATCAAACCATCAAAGTTAACATCACCCATAATGGGAAATAGGAACATAATTTATTTCCTGGTATGATTCATTGGGAGGCACAGAACATTGCTTCTGTGGTTGCGTTGGTGGCCTAGGGCTGCCATGACAGATTACCACAAGCTGGATAGTGTCAAACAATAGACATGTATTCTCCCATAGTTCCGGAGGCTTCAACCTGAAATCAGGGTGCGAGCAGGGCCATGCTTCCTCTAAATGCTCCAGGGAAGCCATTGTTCCATGCCTCTCTCCTAGTTTCTGGTGGTTGCCGGCAACCCTTGACATTTCTTGACTTACGGACACTTCAGTCTCTGCCTCTGTTAGCACATAATCTTCTTCTTTAGGTCTGTCCTACGTCTGTGTTTTCACATGGTCTTGTCCTCTCTGCGTGTCTATGTCCAAATGTTCCTCCTCCTGTAAGGACATCAGTTATTAGGTTAGCGCCACCCTAATCCAGGATGACTTCATCTTAACTTACTTAGATCTGCAGAGACCCTATTTCCAAATAAGAGCACATTCACAGGGACTGGTAGTTAGGACCTAACATATCTTTCCGGGGGACACAATTGAGGAAACATCAGACAAATCTGAACTGCGAATTGAGGGACACGCTACCAAGCTTCTTCAAAAGTGTCAAAGTCATGAAAGACAAAGAAGGAATGAGGAACTATCTCAGATTCAAAGGCACTAAGATGAAATGACACCTAAATACAACTTGAGATCTTGGATTGAATTCTGGTCCAGAAGAAGGACTTTACTGGAACAGTAGGTGAAATTTAAATAGGACCTGTTAGTAATAGTCTATTAATGCTAAGTTCCTGGTTTGGATCATTGATGGAAATAAGGTATTATCACTTAACACTATTTCATAATTATCATTTTTATAGGTGTGGCATATTGCCAGGATGTACCTATACCATTTGTAATCTGTCCTTTTGTTCTTGTAGGAAAAATCCAGAATCTCCTACCTGATGATGCTGTGGATTCTGCAACCAGAATGGTTCTGGTGAATGCCCTTTACTTTAAAGGAATCTGGGAACATCAGTTCCTCGTCCAAAACACCACAGAAAAGCCTTTCCGAATAAACAAGGTAGAAACCTTTTAATAATCGGCATGGTTTTTTACATGGCGTTGTAAAGGAGATTCTACTTGAAATTCACTCTTCTTTCTGAATATATGTTCTTGGAAAGTCTGGCTGTTACCAGGGCAGGCATGGCTGAGCTAAAAGCCAGGCCCATCCCACCTGGGAATTCCTCTTTCGTTGTTTCTTTCCTGAAAATAGACTATTCACATATTTTTATCACTTCGTCCTTGCTACGACTATGGTAGAGTAGATAAGGTAGGTATTATATTTATTTCCCAGATGGCAAAGTGACAGGAGCCATGCCTAAGTTAGAAATCTACAGAACTGTAACCCCCAACTCTTCACTATTAGTTCTGTTCTTATTCTACTCGACCAATACTCTCTTCTACCAAACTCTTACCCTTCCATAAGTAAAAGAAATACACATTTAAAATCTCATCTCTTTCATTGTTTTCTCTTTGTGTTAGGACACAACACACTAATTTTTGTGATAGGAACCCACTGCAGCAAGAAAGGAGGCTAATAATAAGGTGACAGATTCCCCTAGAATCCAAGGGCTGGAACGTGGCTGGACCTTGGAACTTGAGTGGAAACAAGGATTCAAATGTGGTCAAGATTCAGTCTCTATCTTTTCAACTCTGTTTCTCCCAGCATTCTTCCCTCAGTCTAAAGTCTAATTTTCTCTTCTTCCCAGCCCACAGTGGCAGAACATGGCTACTCACAACACTGCCTCTGTTTTCGAGACCAGTCTAATAGATTTCATTTTTAATTCCTAGGAAAGGAATTGATTAACCAACATTTGCTAAAGCTGTTTAGCCCTGGGGTGGGTCTTCTCACATAAACAGTGCTGCCAAGGACCCACTAGAGTAATTACGTGGATGTGTGCAATAGGCGGTTCTCAAACAATCGGTGGGATAAAGGTGGGGAAGGGACTGAACATACAATCGAATAGGCTAATCAGAAATGAGCCGGAAAGCTACCTGGCTTAGTATATCCACAAGGAATTTTCAGTTGCAAGTGATAAAAAGCATTCCAAAATAGCTCCAGTAAAATGGGATTGTACTAGCATTAGTTATGTAACTAAGAGGAACTGAGATGTCCAGGGAATCTCAAGACATAATCTCAGTTCTCTCTCTCTGCCCCAGTTCCCACTCCCTCTGGTTGTTGCCTTCATTCTCTGATACTGAAGATACGGTTTCTCTGTATGACCAGGGTATACAGTTGCCCCATCGTCAGCCTTAGAGCTTCACAATCCTAGTAGATAAAGAGTCTTTGCTGCTAGCTCTGACAGAATGTTCCCAAAGGAGGACTCTGTTTTGTGCCATTCATGTGTTCATCCCTGAAAAATCCCTGTATCATGAAGTGTCCTGAATGAACAGCCCTAGTCATATGACCACTACATTAGCAGACGGGTGGGACTTTGTGATTAACAGTTCCCTGTAGAATGGATAAATAACAAATGTCTACAACATCTGAATTGCAGGGTTTTGATTTTTTTATTACCATTGGATTTATTATAAATAGACTTCTTTAAAGAGCACTTTTAGGTTTGCAGAAAAATTGAGAGGAAAGTAGAGTTCCCATATACCCCCCCCCCACAATTTCCCTTATTATTAACAGTTTGTGTTAGTATGGTGCATTGTTGCAGTCAATGAGCCAATATTGGTACATTTTTACTAATTGAAGTCTATAGTTCACATTAGGGTTCACTTTTGGTCTTGAATAGTTCTATGGGTTTTGACTAATGCATAAGGTCATGTATCTGTCATTACGGTATCATTTGGAATAGTTTAACTGCCCGAAAAATGTCCTGTACTCCATCCATTCATCCTTCCTCCTAAATACCTGGCAACCTCTGATCTTTTTACTGTCTCTATTGTTTTGCTTTTTCTGGAGTGTCATGTAGTTGAAATTGTATAGTATGTAGCCTTTTCAAACTGGCTTTTTCCACTACACAATATGAATTTAAACATTCTCCCTGTCTTTCCCTGGCTTGATAGATCATTTCACATTACTGTTGAATAATATTCCATTATCTGGACATACTGCAGTTTGTTTAGCCATTCACCTATTGAAGGACATCTTGGTTGCTTCCACTTTTTGGCAATTATGAACAAAGCTGCTATAAATAATCTGTGTGCAAGATTTTGTGCAGACATAAGTTTTTAACTCCTTCTAGTAAATACTCAGGAGCACACTTGCTGGATCATATGGTAATACAATGTTTAGCTTTGTAAGAACCTGCCAACTGTCTCCCGAAGTGGCTTCTGCTTTGCATTCTCACTGGCAAGGAATGACAGTTCCTGTTGCTCCACATCCTTGCCAGCAGTTGATATTGTCAGCCATGCGAAAAGGTCCGTAGTACTATCTCATTGTTCTAATTTGCAATTCCCAAATGATGTATGATTGAGCATCTTTTCATATGCTGTATGTCTTCCTTCGGTGACGTATCTGTTCATATCTTTGCCTATTTTTAAAATTGGGTTCTTTTATTATCACTGAGTTTTTTTAAGTTCTTTATATATTTTGATACCAGTCCTTTATCAAATATGTGTTTTGTGAGTATTTCCTCCTGGCCTATTGTCTTCTTATTCTCTTAGTAAATTTCAGTGTTTATGATACTAAAATATTTTCTCAAACGTCTGCATGTGAAATACACCTTATTTAGTTGCTGAATCATTGACATTGGCATAGTTTGCATAGGATTAGGTACTTTTTAAAATCTTCAGTAGGATCCAGCTTGCTATGATTTATAGAGGTTGCCACAATAGCGTTATAAAAAGAAACTTCCACATCACTTATTGATAATGTTATCCAGTAGAACCCCTATTTCAGAGAGCAAGGTCCGAATAACTTTATTCAGCATTTTGCAGAGAATCACCAATTTTGCCAGGGTCCCAGACTACTGCGAACCAATTATGATAAAACAAAATTAAGCATTTGGCAAAACTCTTCCTCAGTGACTTTGCTACTTCCTTTCCATAGAGTACAAGCAAACCAGTGCTAATGATGTCCATGAAAGAAAAACTCCAAGTTTTTCACATCGAAAAGCCACAAGCCATGGGCGTTCAGCTCTACTATGAGAGCCGTGACCTCAGCCTGCTCATACTGCTGCCGGAAGATATCGAAGGGCTGGATCAGGTACCGTCTGTCTGCTGCGAACGTGGTTCTGATGTTTACCCCTCTGGGGAGAAGCATAAGACACGGTCTTCCTGTTTGTTCTTTGATGCCTGTAGAGGGAGACAACCAACGTACCTTGAGCCCCCAGGACTTTACCTTCACAGTGTCATTTAAGTTTATTAAAACTCTGCTAAGTTGGATATCACTATTCTTCAGAAAGTTTAAGTAATCTTGAGGCTCTCGCCCTGGGTAAACGAACAGTTTCTGTGTCAGTACTCCTGTGGTTTATCAGCCAGATTTCTATGAAGCCTGTCATAACTTTGGGCAGACCAATGTCTGAGCAATTTGTATATTTAAATTGAACGTTAGTTTCTCATGCAGTGGGTGGCCTGGCTTTCTTTGCACCGTGCATAACTTTTCATGTGTTCCAGATTCTCTATACTTCTAAGTTTCTACAGCCCTGCTAGAATGTAGAAGAGAATTCCAAATGGTATCATAAAATTTGTGAAACTGGAAAGAATGGTGAAAGTAAGACCAAGGGTGGACACTAAATCATTAGAGTCACACCCTTATCAGATAAGCCTTTCTTCCTGAGAGTGCAGGCTACTGAGCTGAATGTGTTGTCAGATTGCTAATGTACATCATTACAAGTAGGTAACTGACAGCAATACTTGGGTCCAGAAAACTCTCAAAGTAGCAAAAGCATGCAACCTGAAACAAACATTTTTAAAAAATCAAGCACAGTTTTTCACAAATATACTTATGCATATGCATGTACATATCTATATGTATTTATTATTTTAAAAATTTAAAATATAAAGAGGAGAAAAACACTCTCAAAAACTATACTAAAAAAACAGGCATTACTCTTAAGATTTGGAGATTTTCCTTTCTTTACTTTTCCTTCACTTTTTTTTTGGCATAGCTTATAGTTACTAATTTTATATTGCTGTGATTATATGGACATTTTATTTTATCTCAGATTTTGTTTTCGAAGAGCTGTCTCCCATGTTAATATAACAGATATTTTTTGGTGCCCTGGCACATAATTTACTCTCAAGTTTATGCTTGTGTGTAGACAGCACCCGAATGCATATTTATGTTGACTCATTTCCGTGTGTAGTTGATGTCTTGCAAGCTGGCATAGAAGTACGCCATTTTGAATCAAGGTCTAATTCTCCTGTATCCCGGCAACTACTCAGTGGCAACACAAAGGTTCTGTAGGTCAACAGTGTGAGGGATCTCATTACACAAAGAATTTCCAAATGTGCGTGCTTTGTTACCTTGGGTAACGGGAGGGATGATAATTCAACTGTGTAATATTTTGAGGTCTCACTCAACCATAATTCTCACTCCACTTTGGAATTGCTGACTCTCTCCTCCTCGTTCCGCACCTGCAGCTGGAAAAGGCCATCACCTATGAGAAGCTGAGCGAATGGACCAGCGCAGACATGATGGAATTGTATGAGGTGCAGCTGCAGCTCCCCAAGTTCAGGCTGGAAGAGACTTACGATCTCAAGTCAACCCTGAGCGGTATGGGGATGAGCGATGCCTTTAACCAGAGCAGAGCTGATTTCTCAGGAATGTCCATGGAGAGAAACTTATTTCTGTCCAATGTTTTCCACAAGTCTTTTGTAGAAATAAATGAACAAGGTACAGAGGCTGCAGCTGGCACTGGGAGTGAGGTGAGCCTTCGAACTAGACTCCCCTCCCTTGAATTTAATGCAAACCACCCGTTCCTCTTCTTCATCAGGCACAACAAAACTGACAACATTCTCTTTTACGGGAGATTCTGCTCCCCCTAAACCATGTATGTCTCTCGACAAACAAGACCATCTTCCGGTGTGAAAAGTGCATCAAAAGATGGAAAAACACAATTATAATAAAAACCAGTTTGCAGCTTGTATCTTTTCCACATTTGAATGTTAGCAAATAAACCTTGAAATAATGCATTCTAGTGATTTTATCATACCTATGTAGTTAGATCGGCAAATTTTATTTTTACCACTTAACGTTTTGTCTAAATGTCTTTTATTTGCATTTCGGAAGTACTATGTTATTCAATTGAATGCCTCACAATTTTTGAACTACTTGGTCACTGTATTGTCATTGTCACTTATATTTCACATGCCTCATTGAGCGAAGAAAAATCTTTACAAAGGTGATATATAGATTCTTAGTTTGAACAAATGTATAAAGATAATGTTAGATGTTAGCACCGCAGAAAAGCTGTTAGAAGTATACAGAATTCCCTGGATTATCTTTGCAACTTTTCTGTGAATCTAAAACTATTCAAAAATAAACATTTTATTAAAAATAATTATTGTGTAATAGTGTAGTCATACTAACATCCCTGCTTTAAAAAATCTTATGGAGTAGAAGAACACATTTCTTTTTAAAAAAGATTTTATTTGTTTATTTGAGAGAGAGCGCACGTGAGTGGGGGAGGGACAAAGGGAGAGAGAGAAGCAGACTTCCCACCAAGCAGGGAGCTCCAAGACTACGGACGCTGGGCTCCATCGCAAGACCCTGAGATTATGACCCGAGCCAAAGGTAGATGCTTAATTGCCTGAGCCACCCAAGTGCCCCTTGTTATTTAATTTCAGAGATTGATTATATTCTCTAAGTCATTTTTTGATGTTCATTTAATAAAAGGAAAGACTAGATCTGACACGAACAGTGTATAAATTAGTATAAGAAAATGTGTTTTCTGTATTAAATCTTGGCTCCGTGCTGTAGGATAAAAAAATGCCTTAGCTTCAAAGATAGGAAATTATAATATATGTGACATTTTATCATATCTACGCCTTAGCTCCAAAGATAGAAATTGTAATATATGTAACATTTTATCATATCTCTATGAAACATTTTGCCTCCCTCCACAATATCTCACACTAGGTAGCAGTGAAACAAATCCTTTGTGTCTGTGTTCTAGTAAATTATAAGTCCTTAAATATTATAAAGGAAGACCATTGTAACACTCTCAGGGACTGACAATCAGAGAGCATTAAACACGATATTTTTCAAACAAACAAGAAAGGAAAATGGATGATACTAGAAACTCCAGATGAGTAAGAATGAGATTAGTAGGAAAGTCTTACAAACCCTGTGCTATTTTTTGTATTTTTTTAAACATGTTTGAGTCTTAGGAGAGTCTAGTTCACTAGCCTTGTTAAGTCTTGATTTATTAGATTTATGGAAGTTCAAACGTTTGCAAAAGTGTGTTTGTGAACTTTGTAAGTTTGCCTTTAAAGGTGTTTAAAGCTTTTAAAAAAATCTGAAAGTTTGTGTAATCAGTGCCTAAACATTTAAGAAAAAAATAATTTATTTGCTGTTTAAGCACTGTGCTTTAATGTTTGAGAAAAATATTATTTTTACTTGATTGACAAATAATAAATTGCCTGCTAACTAAGGTATAACAGTAGGGAAAGTTGTTTCCTGCTTGTGAAATTACACCGTGGGAAGGAAAATCCCACAAACTTTAAACAACATTGCCCTTACCGGCGGGGTGGCCGACTAGGAAAGGAAAATGGGATTGATGAGTTTCTCATAGGGGAGAGCGCATTAGAAAGGTCATTGCCAAGGTTTGCCTGATCTGTGGAACGTTCGGGGGCACATTTGCCCTCAGTACACAGGAAACTGAAGAAATGGGGAAGAAGGCAGTAGGAACATAAGGAAAAAATGGTATTAAAAGAAAAAGGAATGCATTCATAGTACACTCCTTAACTCAGCAATGAATACTATTTATCTGTGATCAGGTTAACACTTAGGGCAAGTGAAATGGTGTGAGTGGTGTAAGAAGAGCGAATCCTCAGGCCCTAAATTAGGAAGGCAATAGATAATGTCTAAAATTGTTAGGTCAAAAATGGTAATACAGCCATATTATTTGGAAATATGGAGGCAGATATGAGGAGAAAGAGTGATTGCTTCTGGGGAGGTGGGAGGAGCGGATAGGAACCCGTTGTCTTTTCAATTATCTCCTCACTCAGAAACTCGCGATGTACAGAATTTATTTCCTTCTAATCTATCTATAGATTATGCTCACATGTAACTTTATTCCTAATTTACACTTAATATCCCGGGCTCCCGTGGCAATATTGTTTTGTTCTACTAATATTTACATTAGTATCCTGTCACGGACGTGGTAGAGTCTGATCTGTCCTCTGTTGTTGGGCATTTGTTGATTTTCTCTGTGCACGTGAAATAAAAAATGAAGTGGTCATCGTTCCGCATAATATTTTAACCCATTCCGTGAAATTCCTTGAAATGCATTTTTTCATTCAGAAAGTATAAATGTTTTCATGGCAATTTCTTTTCTTCTTTCTTATTACACCCATCCTTTTCTTTTCTCTCTTCCCTCCCCTCCCTGCCCCTCCCCTCCCCTCCCTTCTCTTCTCTTTTCAACACAATTCTGGAAGTAACTGGCACCCAATTTACAGCATCGCTTATGAAAAATAAGAAGTCATGCCCATCTTATCTTACCAACATTGGAAACCGATAGTTTTTATACTTGCGAATTCTATGTTTTAAAATGATAATTTTAATGTGCTCACCACCACTTCTTTCCTTTAGGGAGGCCGTAGTGTAGCATAGTGATTAAACAGGGAACTCGAGTCACACAGACCTGGTTTCCGATCCTCTGTCTGTTGCTTGGAGCAGTGCAGCCTGGGAACCAGAAACTTAAGGAGCTAAGGTTCAGTGTTTTGCTCAGGTATTTTCCAGCACCCACCTCACCCAGAGTGGTCCAGATTAAATGAAGTCTTGCAAGAGAACTCCAGGCTGGGATCTAGCACATAGTATATACTCAAAAAATATTATTCTTCTTTGAGGTTAACACTTTTTCATATAATGATTAGCCATTGCTTTTCTTTTTATTTCCTTTTTTAACGGTTAATTTTTAAATGTGAGTATAGTTGACACTGTTATATTGGTTTCAGGTGTACAATAGCCATTGCTTTTCTTTGTTGCAAACTTGCTAATGTCCTTTGCACATGTTTCTACTGGGGTCTGTTTTTTAAATCAGCTTTTCTCGAGCTATTTAAGTGACATTTAAAGATTTTTTTTCAAATATTTTCTTATTTTGGTATTCATCTTTTAATATTATGGCACCTTTTTGGCATATGGAAATCAAATATGTTTGGTCAAATGTATTGAACTTCTGTGATGGTTTTCAGATGACTCATCGTGAATGTGTTAGAATGCTCTGACTGGTAAAATGTTAATTTTGTAAATATTTAGAAAAGATGACAGAGCAGAGGGGTACTGCTCCCCACAGAGCTCACCTATTTATCTATAGGATTTCTCCACTGCATTTACAGACTTTCGGACTAATTGGGCCTTGTAATTCACCTCTTGTTCTCATCCCGATTCCTCCTTACCTACCCTACTCTTCCTAGAGTAAGGGCTCTTGGGCAGTGGTCACAACACAGGGCATTGGTGTCAGGTTAATCATTAGTTAATTAATATTAGTTAATTAATTAATATTAGTTAATTAATATTAGTTAATTATTATGATTATTAGTTAACTGTTATTGTTAATTATTATTTTCTTTTTAAAAAGTCTAGTATTCCAGGGGCGCCTGGGTAGCGCAGTCGTTAAGCGTCTGCCTTCAGCTCAGGGAGTGGTCCCGGCGTTCCGGGCTGGAGTCCCACATCAGGCTCCTCCGCTGGGAGCCTGCTTCTTCCACTCCCACTCCCCCTGCTTGTGTTCCCTCTCTCGCTGGCTGTCTCTATCTCTGTCAAATAAATAAATAAAATCTTAAAAAAAAATAAATAAAAAGTCTAGTATTCCAAATGCGCTGACCTCTTCTGTGATGCTAAGTGGCTGATACTAGCAGAACACCTAGCAAGTTTTCTTTTTAAAAAATGCCATTGATGCCTTTAGGCAAAGGTGTGTTTTACCTATGAATGTGAAATCAACAGCTTTTGAAGGATTGTGAAGTGATCATTTGAGAACATCCATTGGCCTGTTTTTCCATCGATGTATGATTTCATTACTAGAAAAAGATGTTAAAACTCTCACATATGGGCACTTAAAAAACTTGCAAATATAATTTTCCTAAACTTCACAAAAATCTTCCGAAAAGAAAAAATTTGGTGGGTTTCTAACTGTTCAAATACTGAAAGTACATGCTGAAAAATCTGGGTTTGCAAAAGCCAATGATTTTCAAGAGAATAAGTAGATTTTCAATATTAGATCTCAACCAGAAATCTTTGTACAGCTAGCATGTGAATGCAAATCAAGTATCAAGGTTTAGTCAGTAGAACGAATGATGATGCTTTATTCTATTTTAATCAACCCATTTCCTTGGAAGCATTTCCTTGTGACAGCTCTCAATTCAAGTTTAGAAATAAACTGAGCCGAAAAACAGGACTTTAAATTACTGTATTTCAAAGCTTTAAATTAAGGTTAAAACAAACATATTCAATCACGTTGATCTCATTACGTTTTGAAATAATTGAGCACAAAAAAACGTGTATTTCTAATAAGTGTATTTCTAATAAATTTTTTCTTATTCTTTTAAATTTTTATGTCTTTATAGCGTTTATCATGTATTAGCACATCTAAATATGAATGTTGATACCAGAGATCATGCTCAAAAACTGTCTTGATGGGTGTCCTACCAAAACAGTTTGGAAGCCACTGGCTTTAAGAACCTTGAACCTCTGCTCTTGCTTTTCCACTTCCGAAGCGAAGTCCCAATTTTGAAACTGCTCTTACATATACACACGAAACAGGAATACTGCGCCTACCAGCCCGGGAAAACAATCCAATCCCCTATGGGGAGGCATTCGGCAGACACCCTCAGAGGTTGGGGCCCCGGCCTCCCCCGCGAAACCACGTGCGCTCAGGCCCGGGCAGGACGACAGCCGGGGAGGCTCGGGCTCCTCCCGCGGACACATAGGGGTGCCAAGCAATCCCGGACGGCCCTGAATCACCCGCCGGAAGCCTCGCCCGAGATCAAAGCTGTCGGGAAGCGCGCAGCAAGCTGGAGGAGCAGCCGAGGCAGCCGCAGCAGGAGCAGGAATCTCCCAGGTACCGGGGCTGGGAAGCGCGCCGGTCCCCAGGTTCCCGGCGCGCGCGTCCCCGGCCGGCAGCGCGGCGGCGCGCGGGATACAGCGGGGAGGGAGGCCGGCGGGAGGCGGACGCACAGCGCGGAAAAGAAGAGGACCAGGGGCTGTCGGCGGGGGCGGGGGGCGGTGATCGGACCGGACAGCGGCCGGGCAGCTGTGGGGGACTCTGAGGTGGGTGTGGGCGAGGTCGGCCGTGGCACCCAGCACGGGCGCGCAGACGCGCCCTGGGGCGCAGGGGTCCCCCGAGTGGGAGGGACACCGCGTCGGCTAAGGCCAGCGCGCTGCGATCTGCCCGCAGGGAGGGAGAGACCGGTGACCCAGGCCTGGGGTGCTGCTGCCGGCGCCGGCTGGTCGGAAACTTTTGGGTGCGTGGGCGCAGTCGCGGGGTGCAGCAGAGAGACCGGGGCGCCCGCTGCAGCCACGCCTGGAATTTCCAGGGCGTCTTGGGCAAGTTCCGGGGAGGGGCTGGGTCAGCACCACCTCCCGCGAGGAGGCCGATAGGCTCGAGGCCCCTCCCTCTGCCTCTTCCCTCCTTTCCACGCTTCCCCTGCCTTCCTTTATCCTATTTTTCTTCCATGCTCTTTGCTTTTCTTTCTTTTTTTCTTTCTTTCACATCTTTCATCTGCTCTTCATTGGCTGCTTTCCCTCTGCTTGAGAAAATGCTCCCTTGCCCGTTTCCACCTCGTCTGCCGCCACAGTCATTAATTTAATGGATTCCCCTTTTCCAGTATTCTCCCCAGCTCCTGCTCCCAACGCTTGGTGAGGCTCTTTCGGGCCCCTGCTGCCTGCGGCCCCCTGTGCTGCCCGCCTGTCCTCCTCCAGCCCTCGGGCTACCCTGGGCTTCCTGCCCTTGTCTTCTTCCTCTTCCTACCTGCAAAAACCGGGAGTTCTTAAAAACTAGGTGAGTTTCTCTTCTTAGGCCTCTCTGTATGTTGTAACTTCATCCCATTTCCCTAGGATCTCCCGCAGTCTGGGTGCTAAGGGACCCCAATCTCTTGCTGTGGGACTTGGCCCGACTCAGTAACCTGCCTGGATTTACAAACATCCCTTGGCTGCCTTTGTTACAGGGACCTAGGGACATACCATGGTCCACACATCTCACATGGAATGTATCAGACTTCCTCATTCCATCTGGCTCCTCATAAACTTCCAAGGTGTCATGGCCTGCCCCAGGCATCAGTGAGCTAGGAGCCTGTTAAAAGGTAAACTGAGGCATATTAAAAAGTTCAGTTCATCAGAGCACAGATGAATTCGAATGGGGCAGCATCCTGTCTAGCGGGCAGGAAGGAGCCCTGAGGAGCTGTGCAGAAGCAAAGACTTCTAAGCAGAAGGGGGTGGGAACAAGGAAGTTATACTGGCAAAACAGAGGGTTGGTTATCACAGAGTTCTGTCCTTTAGTGGATGGCCGGGGTCTGGCAGGTGGATGACGTCACTAGGGCTGGTCAGGCAGTTCCAGACGGACTGGTTTCGGATTCCATTTCGGGGAGAGCCGACATTGTAATTCAGTTAAGTGTCTGCATCTGGGCCTGACCGTAAGCAGCTCCGTCTGGGGCTGGTGTCTTGTTTTTAGCCAGCCGCAGCTTGCTCCCTGACTCCTCCTGCTCCCTGTCCCCCCATGATGGGTCACCCGGCGGGCAGTGCCACCTTGCACTCCACAAGGCTCATGCTGCCTCCGTGTCTGGCAGCGACTGCTCTATGGCCCTGCGTGGCCCGCAGGCTTTCCAGCCCTTTCCAGAATCCGTGGTGAGCCACTGCGTTTTCTAAACCCCAGTGTACTCCTATAAGACATTTGTTTAAAAACCACACCTGGCCCTCCGGACCGTAGCTCAAGTTCAGACTTCTTGTCCAAGCGCACCCCGCGTCACACAACCACAGAGACCCAGTCTCTCCGCCCCAGACGGACCTGCGCCTCCCGCCACCTTCTCCGTCCCGCCGACCCCACCGCTGCGCCCGCAGCCTCACCTCCGCTTTCACCACCTCACAGACACTCCTGCCAGACCTGTGAAAGCCAGCTCGCCCCTCACCTTCTCCTGCGCTTCTGAAGAGAACGTATTCCTCTTCTTTGTGGGCTTCCTTAGCACTTTGTGGATTATCCGGCTCCAGAGCGCAGGGCTGGCTCGAAACCACACAGTTATGTTTGTGTGTCTCCCTCGGGTGGGAGCGCCCCGTCAGGAATGATGGCCTTTATTGTTGTCCTCTCTAACCCATAGAGGAAAGTGCTATGATGAATGTTCTTTGTATAATTCACTTTTGGAGGGTCTGGGGGAAGGCGGAGTGGAGCAAGGAGCTCCCAGGTGTTCGGGGGCCCAGGATGAGAGCAGTGCCTCCTCCGTGGAGGCAGAAGGCTTGCGTTTGCGGCCCACTCTGCTACTCTGACCATGAGACCTGAGGACAGTCGTTAATTGTAAAAGATTAGTCTTTCACCAGTCTTTTTAGTCTTTCCCCAGTAAAACTAGTTTAACGCCAATTCATTTTATAGGCTGGAAATCAAACCGTTCCACATTGTTGTGTTTTTATGACACAGTTGAATGGTGGCCCTGGTACCTAGAGGTATTGTTTTGTATTATATTGAAATTCAGTCCTTTTCATTTTTATTTATTTTATTTTCTTAAAGATTTTACTTGAGATAGAGCGAGCCAGACAGAGAGAGCATGAGCAGGGGGAGGCGGAGGGCAAGGGAGAAGCAGGCTTTTGACTGAGAAGGGAGCCCCATGAGGGGCTCGATCCCAGGACCCCGAGATCATGACCTGAGCTGAAGGCAGATGCTTAACTGACTGAGCCACCCAGGTGCCCCAAAATTCGTTTCTTTTTAGATTTGTTGGGCAAGTTCCACTTTGTTTCAAGGATAACCCTCTCAAAAGCTTTATGTACACATGAGATGGGGCACGAAGAAGTGGGGGAAAGAGAGTCATTGAATTATCCTGTTCCAGCTCCTGCCTCTTCATGGGTGTGACCTGGGACACACCCCTGAGGTGCCCGCGTGGTGAGTGTGTGCCAGGGTGTCCTCGCTATGGGGCAGCTGCTGATGGGAAATGCTGTGCTACCGACCAGCACCTGCCCACGTGGAAATGAACTGAAGGAAGAGGAAAGATGGGAGAAACCAGAAGTGGGCATTTGCCATTAAGGGCAGTTAAAATGTGAAGTTGGAATTGATGTGATATTCCAGTACGTTCCTTTGCCTGTTCAGGCAGGACAACACACACACACACACACACTCTCTCTCTCTCTCTCTCACACACACACACTGAGCAGCCTAAACTTAGGCTCAGGTAGGATCAAATCCCAAGGGTTTGTGTCTGTCACCCCCAGGTTACCAACTTCTCGCCTCCTCCGGGTCTCTTTGCCCCCCCCGGCCCCGGGGGCTCCTGTTTTCTTTTCTGAAAAGTCCTCCAACAGAAGGCAAGGAAATGTGGGGCTCGAGGTGGCCCGCAGGCAGGCTGGACACTGCTGTCTCTCGTGGGACTTGCCTCCCCCCCCCGAACTTTTACTTTTGTCCCTTAAGAAATGGCCTGTCAAGTACAGCATGCTGCTGTGTGAGCTTGTCAATGTTGTATTCTCTTGGTTGATGTTGTGTTTGTTTGTTTATGTGTTTATTAAAGATTTATACAGTTATTTATTTGAGAGAGGGAGAGAGAGAGCATGAGCAGGGGAAGGGGCAGAAGGAGAGAGAGAATCCATGAGCAGACTCCCTGCTGAGCAGAGCCTGACAGGACCACGGGGCTTCTTCCCAGGACCCCGAGATCATGACCTGAGCTGAAACCAGGAGTCTGCTGCTTAACCTGCCGAGCCCTCCAGGCGCCCCTTGGTTGATATTTTAAGTCATTTCTTTTAAACCTGAATTTGCACGGGGTGGGGCTGTTGTAGAATCTGTATTTCGAGTGCAGCCTTTATACTTGTTTGTCTGACATCACACTGTTTTTTCTTCCTAAATCAGAGACATCTTATGTCTTCTCTTGAAAAAAGTATCTTAGGAAGAAGCTTTCAAGGAAGCAGTCAACCGCTAGAGAGGCTCTGTTTGAAACAGTTGTCTCTCTGGCCTCTTCCCACCCACTGAGCTCCTCTTTGCTCTCCTGCCCCTGAGAAATCCAGGAGACACCCCCCCCCCCCCCAAGGCCTAATGAGATGCACTTGCAAGAATGCGGTAGGAGGCACTGCTAGTCTGTGAAACTGAAAGAAGAAATATCACATGAGGAGCCACTGGTTGATAAAAATGAACAGATGCACGATGACCCTTATGCTAGGCCGAGATGCCAGTACTTTTGGTATTGCTTATTTGCTGATTTTCCAAACTGGAATCTGTTTTCCTTGTGTAGCTTTAAAATTTTCGACTTTAAAATATAGATGCAAATGGAGGGGGGGGAAGGATAACATCATAGAAAAAAAGTAGCTTGCAGGGTCATGGGATTATGAGTGACGATTTGTCCTTTTATTTTCTAGAATGTTTTCAACTGGAGCAGCAAAGAGACTCAGGGAAACCAAGATGAGTTGGTGAACTTTAAGAATTTACTGAACAGTAGTCCAGGTTTCTATAAGGCGGAAGAGAAATAGACAATTAATGAAGAACTTATAATAATTTGCTGAAATTATAATAATTAAGAAGGTGCAATAACTTTTCACATCTTGGAGCAAGGGGGCTGGTGAAGTTCTCCTACCCTCCCACAGAGACTGGGAGGTAGGGGCGCTGTCTCCCTTGATAATTCCATTTTTAAAGGAACGGCTTCTAGGGATTGAGAAAGACTGTCCTGGGTTTAAAACAGGAAAGAGGCTTTTCAGAATATTTCGATCTCAGAGGAGCAGAGAAACAATTTACAGGGACAAGTTGTCTAAAGCAAATGCTCTAAGGAAAGGAAGGTCAGCAGAGGCAGGAAGGAGTGTGTCTAAAGCTTAATCAGGCTGGGGGGCAGGTCAAGGCTGGGCTTGGTCAGACTGGCCTCGGAATTCGCGCCTCTGACTCCAAGTGTCCACCTGCCGACTTGAGAGTTGGACCTCATGTTGTACTTGCCTGCTAACGGGCTCCCGGGCCTGCTCGCCAGCCCAGTTTCAGCCACTCCACAGAAAACAGTGTATCTTTTTGGAGTTCCCCTGATTCAAAGTGAATTTTCTGTTTTCCTAAACCCACGCTTAAAATTTGTTGAAATCCATCCAGTTGATTTCACATGACATGGTGACAGCAAGTCGTTTTTTCTTTACGAAGACTTCTTTATAATAGGACATTGTTTCTAGATTATGCCAGGGACACCAAACTGAGGGAGAGCTTGCAGCAACAGGGGGCTTGTGCAATGATGAAGAATTCAGGCTCTGGGATCAAACTGCAGTTCTGACCGTGACTTTCTTGCTCACTGCCTGTGGGGTCTGGGAAAGCTGCTAGACCTCGCTCAGTCTCCCTCCCTCTAAGGTGGGGCAGCTGTACCGATCTTCTGCATTGTTGAGGGGATCAAGAGATTCCGGACAACATGGGAACTGACATGGAGACGTGTCGCCGTTGTTCCACTGGGGGAGGGGCTCTGAGCCCCTGCAGGGGTCCTGCTGCTGAGGGTGGCGCCATCCTTCAGCCCCGAGACTGTGAGAAAACTTTGTGAGAAAACCAGTGTCTTAGTTTCCTATCGGCGCTGTAGCACCTTTGTGCAAAGTGAGTGCCTGACCACAATAAAAATGTCTTATCCTGCAGTCCGGAGGTCAGAAGCCCAAAAGAGGTGTGCAGAGTTGCACGTTTTCCTGAAGGCTTTAGGGCAGAATCTGTTTCCTCGCCTTTCGCAGCTTCCAGAGGCTGCCTGCCTTCCTTGGTCCATGGCCTCGTGTCCTGCGTCATTCTGACCTTTGCTTCTATTGTCACATCTCCCCCTCTGACTCTGACCCTCCTGCCTTCCTTCTAGAAGCATCCAGTGATGCCACTGAGCCCACCTGGGTACTGCAGGAAATCTCCCCATCTCAAGATCCTTAATTCCGTCACTCACATCCACAAGGTCCCTAAGGCCGCGCAAGATAACAGGGGTTTGGGAGATTCAACGTGGGTGTCTGTGGGGGAGCAGTTCTTCCCGTGACCACACCCGGTGTCCACTGACAGGGGTGCCAATGGCGGACGCGGCTGATGTGCCTCCATGTTGTGCTTTCCATACAGGCCTTCCCCGATGGAGGATCTCTATGAAGCAAATGGCAGTTTTGCCATTAACTTATTAAAAATGTTGGGTGAAGAGGACAGCTCCCGAAATGTGTTCTTCTCCCCTCTGAGCATCTCCTCTGCCCTGGCTATGGTCTTCATGGGGGCCAAAGGAAACACCGCCACCCAGATGTCCCAGGTATGCGTGCTAGCATTCTGTCCCACAAGAAGTCCCCAAATTTCACTTTTGTTACATTTTAAGTTTTGGCTAATGTTATATATCAAATTGAAATGTAGCTGTTTGAATGAACTTGGTGTTAAATGGGTTCCTTCTAGTGTATGGTTATGCACTAGAAGAAAGCAACACAAACGTGCACTTCTGTCTCTGGAATTATTGAGAGGGAATGTCTAGTCTGACCTGAAACGGGTTCTGTGGGACCTGAGCTTCCAATGAAGTCGTGGCAAATACTTTAGGGAAGTACTCTTTAACGTCTGTGTTACCTTAGGATTCTTCAACGGTCTTGTGAGGGTCCCAGAACATTGCCAATGCACATGACCACCCCATTGATAGCAGGGGTATGTGGGTGCCCTGTGGAAGTGCTTCTGGGGATGGCAGCTGGGGGGGGTCGGTGGATGGAGCTGGAGGAGGGAGGCTTTGGACTGGGGCTACTGGGAGACAGAGGAACAACCTTAATTTTCACTGTGACTTGACGTGGAAGTCCCAGTCTGGTCAGCAGAACTTCTGTGAAATTGCTGCTGAAGTATTTTCTGTTGATTTCTGCTCATTCTCATATTCCCTGGGTCGTGCTAGATTCATTCCAACTACCTCTTTGTACTGTTTGGTCTCCCTCCTGAGTTCTCACACCCACATTTCTAAGTGGATAAATTAGCCCGGACAGTGGTTTACACCGGGGGTGGCATTTGCCTCTGTCGGGACAGCTTGGTGGTCTGAGAGGTGCTACTGACACCTAGTGGGCAGAGGCCAGGAATGCTGCAGAACATCTTGGCCCCAAATGTCAGCAGTGCCCAGGTGCAGGAAAGGCACTGTGGGAGGGTTAAACCAAACACCTTTCAAGACGGGATCCTTTGTGATCTTCAGCGCAAGGGCTGTTGGAGATAGATAGCTCTTTGTGGGAGCAAGATGGCAATGTTACAAGTCCGTGTCCCTGTCTGTTGCCAGGCGCTTTGTTTGAACAGAGGAGGATATATTCACCAAGATTTCCGGTCACTTCTCACGGAGGTTAACAAATCTGGCACTCAGTACTTGCTCAGAACTGCCAACAGACTCTTCGGAGAGAAGACATGTGATTTCCTTCCTGTAAGTTGTACTCACACATTGACGTTAAAAAAAAAACCTGGCAAATAAGGTAGAAATTACAGAAGAACAGAGATAAAGTATAGTTCTGTTGCCTTAAAAATGTGCTTAGAATTATACTTCTGTAATTATAATTTTGAATTTTATGATTGCCTCTGAATTATGTCCTTTTTAAAGCTGGGGTTTTTTTAAGGTTTTTATTTATTTGAGACAGAGAGAGCACGCAAAAGCAGGGAGGAAGGTCAGAGGAAGAAAGGAGAAGCAGACTCCTCACTGAGCAGGGAGCCCAATGCAGGGCTGGATCCCAGGACCCTGAGATCATGACCTGAGCCCAAAACAGACACTTAACTGATTGAGCCACCCAGCAGCCCCTAAAGTTGTTTTTGATAGATCCCTTCCAGATGTCAATCTCAGTATGTCCATCTTCCTGCACCCAGACCTGCTTCTCCCCCTTGACCTCCTGTGCCTCAGTGACGACATCGTCCCATGTGTGTACCCAGCTGTCCCCAGGCTCACCTCTGGTTGTTGGGTGGTTCCTGCAGAGCCGGTCTCTCAAGGCCTCTTAAATTGTCCCCTCTTCTGAATCACCACCACCACTGCCTGGGTCCAGACACACACTGGATCTTCTACACCATTATTTTAATTCATTCCTGATGGAGCTCTCCACGTCCACCCAGGTTCTTCCACACTTCTGACAGAATAGTCTTTCGAAAATTAAAATTGGGCCACGAAACTGAGGTTTTAAATCTGTGCACTTCCTATGTACTGAAGCGTGTAATTCTCAAGTTCCCCAGTCCGCTAAATGCCTGCCATCATGCAACACGTGAGGGCCAAAAAAGAGTGTTGCATACCGTGCAGAGTGTCGCTACCTCAGATTAATGAAGTGATCTGGACAAACCCGGCCATCTTCCTGGCTGGCGGTTCCAAGGATGTTTCTCGGTGAGATTCAGATACATCCCTGTCCTGGCTCCTGTTGGGTGCGACCCCATGGAGGTTGCCTGCTCTGGGCTTGAGTATCATTGGAGATAATTCTGGGTCTTCTAGGACAAGCACTAATGATCCCAGGAATCTTCTGGTTAACTGCTGTTCATTTTTGACCGTCAGCCTGATCTTTGAGGATTGTCTTTGGGGGGTACTGGGGACACAAGGAGCCACCATCCCATTTTCTCAGTTGCTTGGCTCCTCTTTCTGTCTACATTTTCTTTCTTCTGTAGAAGCTAAAATATTTGAGAACAGGAGATGGGCGGAGGATGGGAGCCAATTGCCAGGCACATTGTATCTGGCCCAAGTTTTTGTGAGGTGAGTTATCTTTGGGTTTTTGTGTATTGGGTACAGGCACTTCCCGACTTGACCCCGACTGACACTTCAAGGCTCATCCCCTGCCGCTGTTTTCCCTAATCCACCCACCACCCCAAGAAACCCCCCTGTGATCCAGGCCTCTCACATTCCAGTCCTGGAGGGACCTGTAAGATTTCTGGATGATCCAGTTCCACCAGGGAGCCTCTCAGGCATTCACAAAGCTCACACATTGTGCTTGGTGTTGGTGCTACAAAAACGGGTCCAAGCGAGGGTCCCCGGCAGACACAGGAAATCAAACAGGAAGTCAGCGTGGAGCGGAAGTGTCTGACAGGGAGGCTCGGGGCGGTTCTGCGCATGCACCATCCGCGTTCTCGACGCCTGTGTGGCTCTCCGTGTCCCTGGGCCGCGTCTCTCCACAGACCGTGAGCCGCCTCGGGGCCGATGTCATGTCTTGTCCCCGGTGTCCGGCCCCTGGCACGGGGTCCGGCCCGGCGGCTGCGGGGGACACGTTTCCGTCGGTTGTGTGAATGAGTCTGAAAGCGCAGGGAGCCCCGTGGACAAGAATTCAGGCCGCAAATAGGTTCAGAGAAGCAAATGCTTTCGCACGGGTGGGACCGTTGCTGAAGAGGGCACACTCGGTATCTTGTGTTCTAGGCCTTTCGCGAGTCCTGCCGGCAGTTCTACGCGGCCGAGCTGGAGGAGCTGTCCTTTGCAGAAGACAGCGAGGAATGCAGGAGACGCATAAACGACTGGGTGGCACAGAAGACGGAAGGTGAGATGCTCACTGCGCTTGAGGTGTCGAGGGGGAGAGCGCCCAGATCGGCGGGCTCCTGACGCCCGTGGTGTGGCCTCCGGGGCCCTGAGCCAGTGTGGCCTATTTGTGTGTGTTGGCTGCATTTCCAGGCCAGCAATCCAATTCGGTTATTTTTTCTCGGGTTTATAAGGTCACGGGGCGGTGATTTCTAAAAACTACGTAGACCTAGTGTAAGGCTCTCAGACCCTCTCGCCTCTGCGCTGTGCTGGAAAATCCCCGAAAAATGCCCCCCAAAAATGTCTGGGGCCCATCAATCTTCTATTTGGGGTGGGGTGGGGAAGCCCTTGTCATGTCCTGAGGGCAGAATGACATTCAATTTAGGTTGCGGCTGAGCTGGGGCCACATTTCGCCTTATCTCCCGGTGGTAATGAGGACAGCTGGTGTTATCTGCCGCCTTCGGGCTCTCCTTCCTTTATCGTGTGGCTGAGGCCGAGTTTGCTTTCAGAGCATGACCTTCGCTCCAGATTCTGGAAATATAGTTCGGTGGAGCCCGCAGCCTCCCCTGTCCAGACCACACTCTGTCTTACCAGGAATATTTTGGCCAGTGCTTGACTAGAGTACAGGGAAGGGCATGCTTTTAAGCACTCGAAGTACCTAACACAATTGAGAGACTTCCAGAAATGTGTGTGTGTGTGTGTGTGTGTGTGTGTGTGTGTAGGGGAAAGGGAATTAAATCACTTATTTCTTCCTGTGCCCACCTGGACATCTGTTCAGGCTTTAGGTGCACCCACTGTGTGTCCGGCAGCAGCAGGGCCCACGAATATACTGAAAGCCAATAAAATAATGGCCGTTGGAACGGCAGAGCCTTTCACATATTCCTACGTTGTATGTGCAGTCATCTCTCGCTGTCCAGTTGGTCCAGCAGTACCGGGTCACTCAGGGAAGCCAGAAGCTTCTGGCTTCTACATCACCCTCCCTATATCACTCCCTCTTCATCAGATTGACTGCCAGCACATTTCTCCAAAATATCAGAGCCATAGGGGACACTGGGGATCACCTTGTCCCCGGTCTCATTGGAGAACTCAGCTTGGGCCCCTTTATTGTACCCCTGAATTCCTTTCCCCATTCACTGGCTTCAGGAGGACTGCTCTCACCCATTTACAGGTCTGTATTCCATCATCCTTCGGAAGCTTCTCCTCGCCTAAATGAAATTTGAAGGTTGGCGTGGAGCAATGATTCTCAACCAGAATCAGCCCTGAGGTGACATTTGCCAACGGCTGAAGCCATTTTGGTTGTCACAATCGGGGAGATGCTACTGGCGGGACACCCTACAATGCACAGGACACTCCCCCCAATGAAGGATGATCTGGCTTAAAATGCCAGTAGCGGCGTCGTTGAAAAATCACGGCGCCGACATTGGGAAGCTTACAATTAGAGGTGAGGCTCTTGGGCTCTTGTCTCAGCGCAGCCGCTTGGCACCTATGGGATCTTGGCAAATTGTCAGCCAAATCCTCTGACCTGAATTTCTACTTCTATAAATTGAGGGCGAAATGAGAGTTGACCTGCCTGCTTCAAGATTGCTGTGTAGGGACCGCCAGAGTGTACAGGCCACACTGCGTGTGTGCACAGCTTTACGTCCCAGCACCCTGTTCCTCAGGCCTCCAGCAAGACAGGATCGCAGCCTGGCTGTCACCCACGCCAAGCTTCATGTGTCAGGAGTGTTGTTGTGAAAGAGTGTGTCATCCCCTCCCTCTCCCCCACATGGCTATAAACTTCTCTCATATTCTTCGCAGGTAAGATTTCAGAGATCCTGGGCGCTGGGGCAGTTGACCCACTAACGAAGCTGGTTCTCGTGAATGCCATCTATTTCAAAGGAAAGTGGAATGAGCAGTTTGACAGGAAGCACACAAGGGGAATGCCCTTTAAAATCAACCAGGTAGGGAAATATTTTTCGGGTGTACTGCTAACTTTCTTTTCTTTTTTTTTTTTAAGATTTTATTTATTTATTCGACAGAGAGAGAGAGACAGCCAGCGAGAGAGGGAACACAAGCAGGGGGAGTGGGAGAGGAAGAAGCAGGCTCATAGCGGAGGAGCCTGATGTGGGGCTCGATCCCATAACGCCGGGATCACGCCCTGAGCCGAAGGCAGACGCTTAACCACTGTGCCACCCAGGCGCCCCACTGCTAACTTTCTTAAAGTAATATGCTGGGAAGATGGTGAATGAGTGGAAAAAATAATTTATTTCATACTATATTTCTCAATGAATTTCATGCCTCCATATATCTTTTATTGGGGAGGGGAAGAGAAAAGCGAAAATCATTTTTATATGGACAGTTTTGTGTTTGCATCCTTGCATCTTTGGCCATATTACTTGGATAGAAAGAAAATTTCTTCCTAACTCTTGGAATTATGTTTGTTTTGTACCATCACTGTCTGTATTTACATAGACACCTTCTTGCAATGTCAGCGACAACTATGCCTATATATTCCCTTATAACTCATAACCATACGGTTCTGAACACGAGGAAAAAGTGTTAGCGCATGTGCAGGCTAACTTCGTCTTTATTTTTGCATCTTTTTAAAAATAAAAATTGTATATAGGGTGCATGAGATGATTTGATGTAATTCACATAGAGAAATAATTGCTTTGGTTAAGCCAGTTAGCATACACGTTCCTCACATGATTATCATGTTATTTTTGTGATGAGAGCACCTGAAATCTACTCTTTTAGCAAATTTTCAGTATTCGCTATGGTATTAGTGACTGTAGTCATCATGTTGGACATCAGAGCTCTAGACTTAGAGCCTAACTTTAAAAACACTTTTGTCCCTTCACTTTTGGGTGTGACAATGGTTGGCATCAATAGCAATTAGCTTGAAATTTGACTTCCGTCAACTTGATGATGGCATATCGCACACAGATTTAAAAGTCTAGAATATATTTGATGCAAGCTTTAGAAATGGTGGACATCTACAAATCTTGTCAAGGTCCTTGCTCCAGGAAAACCAAATACATAAAGCCAGTTATATAATTGAGCAAGTTTTCAGAATAAAAATCTAAGTTTCTGTAGCCTATCCATCTTTTCTAACCACATCCTTCAGCCCCCAAACCTGAATATTAGTTAATTCTCCCCTTAACTTGGATAAATAATCTTTAATTACAAGGTCCCTGGGAGTGCTTCTCTAATGCATCTTCTCAGAAGAGAAAAACACAACTTCTTCCAAAAATAATGTAGGGTTCTATGTCTACATTTGTCAATTTATTCTCTCTCACGTGATAGTAGTTGACCTGCTGGGACAAGAGCGTGTCATATTCGGCACTAACACATAATAATGAGGGTTTTGCATCTATCCGCATATGCGCAGAAATGATGATTCCCTTACATGGACCTAGGGGTTCTGCAGATGAGATTTATCTTTTTCGTAAGCCGTGCTCATTTTTCAGCCATTGGATTTTAATTCCGTGTTTTTCATTAGGAGAAGAAGACCGTGCAGATGATGTTTAAGCAAGCTAGGTTTCACGTGGGGTACGTGGATGCGGTGCACACGCAGGTCCTGGAGCTGCCCTACGCGGGGCGGGAGCTGAGCATGGTCGTGCTGCTGCCGGACGACGACACCGAGCTCGCCGTGGTAAGCCCGGGCCGGTGCCTCCGAGCGTCTGTGGAGACAGCCTGAGCTCGTTTCTTTATGTCGGTCTGTCAGGTAGCACGTGAGGAATTTTCCAGTGGAGGGTTATTATGAGTCCTGGGTGAACTGCGTCTCATGTCTGGGGTGACCGTGTGTTTGCATTTCTGCTGCGTGTGTATCCACGGAGAGGGGCTGGTGGCGAGGACACAGTCTCAGGCAGCTAAGAAGAGAGACTTCCAAAATTATAAGAACACTACGCTTTATTCTGAAGGGAGGGGCTAGACGAGTCCCAGGAATTACTGAGCAAAAGTACTAGGCAAGGAGAGGGATTGATCTGGGCAGTGTTTCTCGAATAGTCATGTGCGTAGGAATCTCTGGGTGTCTTGGTAAAATGCAGTGTTTGATTCAGGGGGCGACGGCTTGAGATTTTGCATTTCTGACAAGATTCCGGGTGAGGCAGGTGCTGCTGGTCAGGGACCACACTTCGGGTAGCAAGAGTCTCAAGGACAAATGAAGAATTTTTCTTGGACGGGAGGAGAGGGATCTCTTCCCGTGTCAGAAAAGAAACAAAGTTCAGGGTGGGAGAAAGTAAATTTGTAAGGAGGTCAGGACCAGTAGTGGGCTTGGTATCGGGCTCTCCAGGGGTTTATAACGTTTGCTGATTCCTCGGGTGTAAATACTCCCACCTGGCTGAGTTGAGGCGACTGAGGGTCTAACAGTTGCCTCCTGCTGGAGATAGAAGCCAGCTCCAGCACACCAGGGCACAGATGTCGAGGGTGGGGCCTGCCTGGTTGCCTGGTTTCTCTGTGGAATCAGAAAGCTATTGGCATAAGTCAAGGGTGAGATCTGTCATGGAAGAAAATTAGGAGAATCTGGGAATTTGAGCTAATGTCCAAACAGCCATCACTGGAGAGCAGCATTCACCTGGGCTCTTCCCTCTCCCGAAGCCACGTCTTCCTTCCTGTTCAGATGATCCCTGATTTTCCCGCTTTTGCCCATCAGAGTTCTGAGCCACGCTCTCTTTTTTGTCAAACAATCTGTAATTCACACTAACGTGCATCTCATGAATACAATCACTTGGTTAGGAGAACTTTCCAAACTAAAAAACGTTTGAAATGAGTTTGGTACAGATAGTTCAAAAGAAAAATCTCCCTTCTCTCAAGTGTTTTTTTAGCTATTTTCCTCTTATATCCATAAAACGGAAAAAAGACGAGAATTTGAGGGAAAATTTTGGTGTGTTTAGAAGAGGAAAATCTCTGTAGATTGTCTTGGACCAGAACTCGTCTCGTTGCCTATCATGGGGAGGAGGGGTGCTGAGTGGGGAGGGGGGCACCAGGCTGTTGTCTCTACATTTTAAGATTCGACTCCTCCTTATTTCAGGTGGAAAAAGCACTTACGTACGAAAAATTCAGAGCCTGGACAAATCCAGAGAAGATGACGAAGGATAAAGTTCAAGTTTTCCTTCCCCGACTGAAGCTGGAGGAGAGTTACGACTTGGAGTCTTTTCTTCGACGTTTAGGTATGACTGATGCGTTTGAGGAAGCCAGGGCAGACTTTTCTGGAATGTCGGCGAAGAAGAATGTGCCCGTGTCCAAGGTGGCTCACAAGTGCTTTGTAGAGGTGAACGAGGAGGGCACGGAGGCGGCGGGGGCCACGGCCGTGGTCAGGAACTCGCGGTGCAGCAGACCCGAGCCAAGATTTTGCGCAGACCACCCCTTCCTTTTCTTCATCACGCACCGCAGCACCAACAGCATCGTGTTCTGCGGCAGGTTCTGCTCTCCTCCTTAAGGCGCAGTTGCGGTAAACGCACTCCTTCCGCTTCTGCCCACTTTGCCTTAACGCAGAGTCCAGGCGACCGAATCGGTGTGGTGGTTTGAATGCCCCAATAAAGCGTGTGCTCCTGGGGAATCTGTGTGACTGTCCATACTGAATATTCCGCGGCCGCTGAGAAAACCGAGGCGTCACATGTGTGCGGTTTGGGGCTGAGAAGGCTATGCTTCTTCTGGGCAGCTCCTCTTTCTCATCGACTCTGCTCCCAGCTGCCTGTCAGGGGACGGCCTGCTCCTCTCAGAGTCCGTTCTCATTGTCCGTGGGCGTCTTGAGCACGTCGAGGATGCACGTGCCAGCCCTCTCTACGCGTTCCCATCCTGCAGCGACCTCAGAGCTCTGCCCGCTTCCGCTGCCCGGCTCCCGTGGGGATGCCAGGGCCCAGCCCCGCTGCACACACAGCCAGAGGCAAATGCCACGGAGTAAAGCCCGCAGCCACCTGGTCCCTGCCCCGTCAGGATCACACAGACCGCCCTCACGTCCCACGTCTCACACAGTCCCTCATGGAGACAACTCCTTCCGATCTTGCCGTAGGCCTGCAGGCCTGCGCTCGGAGGCAGAGCTCTGAGCATGCCATGTAGTCTCCTTTCCCTTTCTTCTGGAGCAGCCCCCTCCCCCCCCGCCCCGCCAAGGATCTTCATGTGAAGCAGCTGTCAGGACAGTGTCCCTCTACTTATCCACATATGCTCACTTGTGCTTCCACACGGACCTCCCAACAGTATTTTTTTTTTTTTTAAGATTTTGTTTTTATTTATTTGACAGAGAGAGCCAGCGAGAGAGGGAACACAGGCAGGGGGAGTGGGAGAGGAAGAAGCAGGCTCCCAGTGGAGGAGCCCGATGCAGAACTCGATCCCAGGACTCCGGGATCACGCCCTGAGCCAAAGGCAGACGCTTAACGACAGCGCCACCCAGGCGCCCCCCGACGGTATTTTTTTGACTTAAAAAAAGATTTGTATCATGGTGGCAATTTGGAAACTATTGACAAGTACAGAGAACACGGACGTCATTCACAATCCCACTGCTATGAAATCACTATTAATGATGTATAGCCTTCCCTATTCTATGTACGCAAATACAAACTTACAAACATTTCGGCACAAGCTAATCGTAGACTTCGATAGCTAATTCTACCCGTACTTGCCATAAACTCTCCTCAAGATAATGATGTCATCAATTTGATGTGTCAAATTGTATGGCTCTCTGTATTTTCTATGATTGGATCTACTTTTAGACAATTTAGGTAATTAAAATTATATACTGTACTCTTATGGATGTACTTAATATTTGCTCACATCCTTCGTATTTTAAAAGAAATATTCCTACTAATGGTCCTGTGAAGATAAAAGTTGGGCACATTTTGAGACTTATTCCAGATTGGTCTCCAGAAAGTTGTACTGATTTATAACCCCCCCCCCCGCCACTGTCCATGACCATTTATATTACCCCTAATGCTGCTGGCCAGTTTTTTTTTTTAATGAGTGGTTATTCCTGACTCCGTTTTGGATTCACAGTTCACAGTTACATGAACCATTCATATTACAGTTCTTACTAAAAATTCATCAAGCTAGAGTATGTTTTCTGTTTGGGCCACATTCATTTCAGGGACCCTACTTTCCAAAGAAGGCTTGGCCAAAAATGAATCCACAGGACTAGAAAGTCTGCATCTTTTAGTTTTAATCTCATATCCACCTCTTATCTTAAAAAAAATATACCTTTATTGAGGTATAATTTATACAGAATAAACTTTACATATTTAACATGTACAGCTTGAAAAGTTTTGCCCCATGTATGCACCCATGAAACCAAGGAACCAGTGGGCAGGTACCAGGCCCTGGGAAGCCCGTCAGACAGCCTTCTGAAGTCTACAAAGACCACGAGCTAAGAAGACCTGTCAACCTTTACTCAAACTTCTTGGCTTTCCAAGTAAAGGAGACTAGGGGTCAGGTTGAGATCCCTCTGTCCCCAGAGGGGACCAGAAGCAGTATGTCAAGGTCAGAGTTCAGTGGTCTCCAATCTCTGGGCTGAGGGTAGCTCAGGAGTTCTCTAGTGAAGTAGAAATGTTCTATACAGTAGCTGTTCTATACAGCGGAAACCTGGCCCAGATGGGGGTCTCAAAACTGCAAAGGTCCTAGGAGGGCTCCTGTGCATCCCACCCAGGGACAACACCCAAGGAACTAGTATGAAAAATAATTTTGATAACAGGACCCACTTCATAGAGTTGTTGAGAGGGCTTAATGGGTTCGTAAAGAGGTTGGAACAATGCCAGGTGTAGCGGTGCCCAGCATGTAATCGGTAACATTATTAGGCAAGACTCCATTGCATTCTTGTGCATTTAAAAAGCAATAGTTAGAAACCGTAATTTTACATTAAAAATACAATGTTCTCAGTAATAATGACTTGAGATAAGCAAGACTGTTGTGTTGAAAATTAAGAAATGCTATTGAAAGGGGCGCCTGGGTGACTCAGTCGTTAAGCGTCTGCCTTCAGCTCAGGGTGTGATCCTGGAGTCCTGGGATCGAGTTCTGCATCGGGCTCCTCCGCTAGGAGCCTGCTTCTTCCTCTCCCACTCCCCCTGCCTGTGTTCCCTCTCTCACTGGCTGTCTCTCTGTCAAATAAATAAATAAAATCTTAAAAAAAAAAGAAGAAATGCTATTGAAAGATATTAAAGATGGCCAAAGGAAAGGGGGATATTTCATATCATGAATAGAGAGATTTGAGTTGAAAAGTCATCAGTTTTCCCTCACCTGTCCTATAGATGTAATGTAATTCTAACCCAAATTCCAGCAATGTTTTCTGTGGAATTTGACAAGTATATTTAAAATTTTATGAATAAGCAAAGGGCCAGAAATACCCAGCACACTTCTAAAGAGAAAGATCAAGTTGCAGAGTTCTGCTCTACCAGATATTGAAGCTTATTATAAAGTTTTAATAATATAGTGTGGTGTTTACACAGGGATAGACCAACAGATTAATAGTACCAAAGAGAGCCCAGAAGCATACTCATTCATATAAGAAAATGGGAAATGGGACAGAACTGGCATTAGAGGTCATTAGGGAAATGATAACCCAATATAGTGTGCTGGGACGACCTCCTTATATAAAAGGAAACAAAGTTAATTACTGAGAGATTAAATACCAAAATATGAAAACCAAATTTTATGAGTTTTACAAGAAAAGATAGCAGAATATTTTATGACTGTAGGGAAGGGAAGGATATCTTAAACAATATATAAAAAGCAAAACAAGGCAAGCAATTGACAAAATCAACATTAAAATACATGTACTTGAAAATACATTTAAAATACACAATAAAAATTCCAAAAAATAGGTTCAAACCAGGAGATGATAGCTTACCATGTTTAGCCATTAAAAGATAAATATCCAAAAAATAAAATATTTTCATGAAAGAATCTGTTGAAAAATGGCAAGCCAATGGAAAGAAGGGTGAAGACTTGAGGAGCCGCTTCACAAAGAAGAAAACAGAGAAAGTCAAGAAACATATGAAAAGATGCTCAGTGTCAATGAAAGACAGCAAATTAAAGTAGAAATCAGAGGTTCGAGAGAGATGTGACCATGGAGGAAGGGCAGAGCAATGTTGTTGGCTTTGGAAGACGGAGGAAAGGGGCCTGAGCCAAGGAATGTGAATGGAGAAGCTGAAGGAGGCCAGGAAAGGGATTCTGCCCTAGAGTCTCCAGGAGGAGCGTAGCCCCGCGGGCACCGATTCTAGTCCGATGAGACCTGCCTTGGACTTCCGGCCAGCAGAGCTCTGACATCATGAATTCATGTTTTAGATCTTTCCATTTGTAGTAATCTGTCACAGCATCAAGAAACTAATCAAGTATTTGGCATGATGCTTTTCTTTCGCAAATGATAGAAACACATTTCTGTCTAACTTAAGAAAAAAGTAATTTATTATCTCATCTCAAGCTTAAAAAGTACCTAAGGAATAACTAGGACGGCAGACCCAAGTGTCTTTGGCTCACTCTCCATTTCCAGCTTTGCTGTTTCTCTGAGTATTAGCTTCCTTCTCTTTCCCCACAGAACGTGAGGTGGACCTCCACCCCTCTACCCATCAACCATTGTCTTGGACTGACCCTTTTGTCACTTAGTTATCCTAGAACAAACAACAAGGACAAAGGCACTAGGCTGCACTGACATCCTAGCTCCTTGCAAAACCATACGGATGAACCAGAGGAAGTTATAATACGAAGCTTGGAAGAGCATCAAGTGTTTTCTATTAACCTGTTTTGGCCTTAATCTAGCAGCGATAGGTCTTAGTTCATGGCTTCCTTCCATCAGTCAAAGATAAACACAACTAGAAAAAAATTAATTTAAAATAACATCGATCCGGTTATTTAAAAGCATTTGGACCAACACAATTATCACATGCAAAGCTCACCTACTCTGTTGGTTTTCTCTCGCTGCCTTGATGGGTTACCGACGACTCTGGGGCTTGAGCAACATGGATTTGTTGTCTCGCGGTTAGTGGTTCGGTAGGTCAGTAGAGTTAGCTCTGCCCAGTCTTACAAGATCAAAGTCAGAGCGCCGGCAGGGCTGCCTGCCTCCGTTGAGGCGGCTCTGAGGGAGAACCCATCTCGGGGACGGTCAGTTACGGGCAGCCTTGAGCTCCACCTGGTTGCAGATACAAAGTTCCTGCTTCCTTCTTAACGGTCATTGGGATCTTTCTCCTTCTTCCATTTTCCAGACCAGCAATGGAAGTCCAGTCCATCTTATGCCTTCGTAGGGCCAGAAAACTTGACCTCTATCCGTCTTAGGTTTTCACTGAGACTCTTTAACAAAAAGACAGGTTAGCAAGAGAAAAACAGTTCACTATTGCATGCATTCGTGTATGCTGTGACCAGATATCCCACTCCTAGTTTGCTACTAGAGAAATGAAGTGTTCAAGAGACATGTAAAATAGTGCTCGTAGCAGTATTGTTCCTCATAGCAAGAAAAAATGTTGAAAAAACCCCTAGGAAAAATGTTGAATTATTAAAATGAATAAATTATGTTGTATCCATACAGTGGAATCAGGGTCATCACCTTGCTTAGCTCTGGGGCACTGTTCACATTGCTAGCACCTTTCATATAGGTTGTAACGTACTGGTGTCTTCCGGAGGTTGTACAAATTTGTATGGAATACCGTATCTTGGGGAAAATGAATTAATCACAGCTATCGGCATAAAACATAATGCAGAGTAAAAATAACACGTCAATTACATTTGCACAAAGTTAAACAGTAAGCAACCTCATCATTATGCTGTTAAGAGATATATACATGTAGTAAAGCTATAAAAAAATAAAGGAATTACTAATGCAAAATACAGGATACTACTAAATTCAGGGCAGGGAATAAATGTGATCAGTTAGGTCAACAGGAAGCTTCAATGTTATTCAAGATACTCAGTTTCTTAAGCCAGGTAGTGGATATCAGATGTTCATTAAATTTACTATTAATCTTTAAATATATCCATTGGTATATCCATGGTGTTGTATGCATGATACATTTCACAATAAAAAGAAATTTAACAAAAGAATGGAGAAATCATGGTATAATATAGTGTGGTAAAAATGCAGTCAGCTAAGAAAACAGGACTATTAAGTTTAATAATCAAACTAAATGTAACTTCCCTATTAAAAAATAAAAATCTTTCAGATTGAAAATAAAGAACAGTAGTTTGCCAATGTGGTTTTCAAGGATGATATCTCAAATAAAGTGACATAAAGTGAGCAGAGACATATCAGGCAAATTTAAACAAAAGGACACTAGGAGTCAAGCTATTGATATCAGAAAAACTAGACTTCAAGGAAATGAAAGGAAGAAATGCCGTCATTTGATACAGAAAAGGGTACAATTCACAGTGAAGATAAATTTAAACTTCAACGTGCCTCTTTCAATACTGGGCAAATGAACTCAGAAAAAACAAATAATAAAAACTAGACGAGAAAGCTCAGTATTACGCTGTACTCCACACGAAGAGCCATTTTTCTACATCTTTACATTTCTGAAAGTCACGCGTGCCTTGATATCATTGCCATTCTGTACCTGTTTGTAGTCATCGTCTTTATTTTTTTTTTCCACTTCAAGTTATTGGTGCTATATGTGTTGCGTGTAGTTGCCATTAATTTTTGAAGATTATATTAGTTGGCACGAAGACATTACTGTGAACGCCAAAAATTGCTAAAGTGCAACAATGATGTGAAATTTGATCTTAGAGAAGCAAATCCTTATGTCTGGTGGAAGGAGTAAAAATTCCCTATTCTGTTGCAAAGCAGTGACCACGATTTATAGAGCCCAGGGAGGGCTAGTAGAAGCTGTGCTATAGGGTTACCCATCATCTGCCAGCATCGAAGCTTCCAGAAAGCGTGTCAGCAGCTCGGAAGAGAATCCTAAAGACGCCAGCTGGTGCTCTGTCTGCTCACGTTTGGTGGTGTTTGGTAATGGCCACATAACAAAGTTCCTGATGGCACGATAAACGACACTGTGACAATAAGCCATGAGCATCTATGCTTTTAAGCCCTGTAACTATTTAAAGAGTCAAGTTCTGAACAGGCGTCAAGGTTATTTTGTAATTTATTTTGCAAATATTTAATTTTACATTTGAATGAGAATAAGATTTAATAAAATATACATCTAAATACACCTAAAAGAACTCTTTACGTATTTATAAAATAAAAATTCAAGTGAGATAAGGTATTGTAACATAATGTGATTGGCACAGCCTTCATTTCCTTAGCAATACATGAAATAATAACGCATTTTAAAGCTGAGATCATTTTAGAATTGATGAATTGTGGTACAATTGATGTGATTATTTCTTCCTTTCCTATCTTCCTGTCTAGAGGGCATCAGCATCTAGTGTTGAACTCTCTGAACTGATCATGGACAGCTCAACTTTTCTGTTTTCTATTCTTAAAACCAGAGAGATTTCCTGAATATTTTCTCCTAGTCCCTCTATTGATTTTTGGGGGTAATTATTTTTTAAATTTCACAAACATACTTTTAGCCTTTTGATAATTTCTTTTTCATGTCAATCTGTGTGTGTGCGCGTGCGTGCGCACGTGGGTGTGTCTGATGAGTTCTTGAATTAGCTAACAATACTAATCGGAATTTTTAATGTTCTTGTCTAAATTGTTTCCTCCAGGTCATTGTTCTTTCTATAGTAAACCAATGATACTCTTCAAAGTTCATTGTCAAGTTTGTCCGATCCTATCTAGCAAGGCATAATTTTGATTACTGGCATAGGCAACTCGCTTCTAATATCTCTACTGTTATATGTGTCTAGGTAAATCTATTTCCTCAGTAGGCTTCCCTTCAAAAAGTGTGCTTAGTTGAGATGCCTCATGTTTGTGGAAAAGTGTGTCAACTTGCATCTGTGCCAGAGGGCACACAGGCAGAGAAACCTGGCCTGGTTGCCCCGTTTCCCACCGACTCCACTCTCCTGCCTCCTATCTTAACTTTCAAATTTCAGAATCAGGTGAGTTCTCCTCTTGGACTCTAGTGTCCGTATTAAAATCTTTCTCAGGCCAGATTTTATTTTATTTTATTTATTTATTTTTTAAAGATTTTATTTATTTATGTGACAGAGAGACAGCCAGCGAGAGAGGGAACACAGCAGGGGGAGTGGGAGAGGAAGAAGCAGGCTCCCAGCAGAGGAGCCCGATGTGGGACTCGATCCCATAACGCCGAGATCACGCCCTGAGCCGAAGGCAGACGCTTAACGACTGCGCTACCCAGGCGCCCCTCAGGCCAGATTTTAAACATTTCCTTACAAAAAAGTTCACACTACTTCGTGTTCCCCAGAGAGCAGTTCTAGACTGCCCATCACTTTGCAGCTGGAAGGTGGGGGCACGGAGCCAGCTGGAACCACTGCAGCCCCCTCTCCCTCAGTATCCGCTGACTCCAGTCCTGAGCCTGCCTGGGCCAGTCTGTGGCTCAGTGAGCACAACGCAGAGCAGATCAAAGACGCCAGGCCTATTCTAGGTCCCAGCATCTGGTGACCTTGACCTTCAGCCTCAATAACTGGGCGAAGATGAATTTGCAGAGAGAAGACTCCAGAGATTGGCTCCCTGGATGGAAAGGAAGCAGTTGCCAGCAATTCAGAAGTTCCTAACTAGCTGTATGACCTTGAGCGAGTTATTTAGAGTCCTTTGGGTTCAGAGTCTCCTCCTCTGTAAGGAGAAAGGGTTTGCCCAGATGATCCCTACGTACCTTCCGGCTCTCACGTTGTCTGATAAACGCGCAGCCCAGGACTACTCAGGGCCACGCGCTTTTCTTTCTTCATTGAGATTTTTCATTACTTTGTAAGCTTTTGTTATTTCAAAGATGACTTCCGTTGTTAGAAATCTAAGTTGGCTCTAGTGTGCTTGTTATATCGACACCTTTCTCATTTCAGTTAAAGACTTTGATGACAGTTTTCCAGAGAGAGCATGGCAAAATAAAATCATGTTTTCTGTTCTAACATTGGTTTCATCTTCATCTTTTGTCAGCGGAAATATTGCTATTTGTCATTTCAACATTTTCCAGTGACACTTCTTTCCTCATTTGGGGCCTTTGAAGCTTCCCTCAGCAGAATGCAGGCTTTGCTACCAGTTCTCCAGGGCTGCTGCTCCTCACAGAAAAGGGGGTTCGGCGAGCCTGCTCTGTGCTAATCCAGGTCTCTGGGCGGTCGCCGCTCTTCCCGATGAATAGAGCAGCATTCAATTAGAGGACCAGGGTTTGGAGGAGAAAAACTGCCCTGGGGCTTAGTCTCCTGTTGCTTTAGCGCCGCTGTTCGGAACTAAACTTATTTATATTCGATGGACCCTATATGCATCTTCCCCAGGAGAGGCCTGGGGTGCCTGGGCCTGGAAGCAGAAGGGACGGCTGACCTGGTTCTCGCTTCCTGACAAGCCCAGCTGGTGAGTGAAGCAGTCCACAGGCTCCTTCAGCTGGGGGCGGCCTTGCTGATCCCAGGGTCACAAAGTGCCCCTGAACTCAGGATTGTTCTGGCTGAAATCAGGTTTGTTCTAGAAGACCCAGAACCTCTGATGCTTCTGCTTTCAAGGGACAACTGAAGTAAGGATAATTTTCCTACCTTTAGGTAGGGAGCAGAGAAATATTATGGGTGATGAGTGCAAGGGATAAACAAATTTTGTTACTGGTAAGGGTCACAAGTGATTAAGAAGGGATTTATTAGAAAGTCACAGAGAGGGCGCCTGGGGGGCTCAGTCGGTGAAGCGTCTGCCTTCAGCTCAGACCATGATCCCAGGGTCCTGGGATTGAGTCTCCTATCGGGCTCCATGCCTGGCAGGGAGCCTGCTTCTCCCTCTCCCTTTGCCCCTCTCCCTGCTCGTGCTCTCGCTCATTCTCTCTCTCTCAAATAAATAAATAAAATCTTTATTAAAAAAAAAAAAGAAAGTCACAGAGATTCAGCATTTGAAGAGGGAGGGATTTTAGGAATAATCTAAATGCCGCTTCCGTTCTGTGGAATCTGAGACCCAGAGAGTTTGTATGCCTTGCCCAGCCCCCGGCACGCTGCCTCACACATTATAGCAGTTTATTACACAGTTTTGGATTAAGTGTCCAGGAGCACAAACCCAGAGAGTGACAGTCCTCACTTAGGGGTGTGGAGGAAGCATCTGCAACGTGAGAGCCCGGAAGAGTCTCTGACGTTTACAACTCCTCCTTTCCCATGGCCTGTTCTGAGACCCGCTCTAGGCCGCCAGACTTTCGCCTTTAGAAATAGCAACAGAGAGCTGTGTTTGCACCTCGTCTGTTTATAGAACATCACCTGCCAAGACACAACAGGAGAAACCTGACCAGCACCCCTGACTTCCACTCTCCGGTCCCCCCACATTCAATCCACTCCACACCCTGCACTGCACCTGCTGTCCTCCAACCCCCCCCCCCCCCCCCCCCCCCCCCCCCCCAGTTCCTCTGCTCCAAGCTCACCCACTCCCTCCTGAATGGAATCCTTAAACTATGATTAGGGTCATAATTTTAAAAAAGTAAACACTTTCATACCATTTTCCACTTTCAGGGCCTTCATGATAAAATCCAGCTTGCTCAAGTGACACGGCCTTTCAGGGTCTGTCCTCTCCTGACTTCTTTATTCACATTGCTTCCCATTCTCTCTCAGGCGAATGTGACCCCCCTAGTCTGATCTCTATTCCGTGCTGCGTCATATCCTCGCAGCTGTGGATGTCGGCCACACAAGGTGTTTCCTCTCCGCTTCTTGCCGTCATACTCCCCCCACTGCAGTACTTGGCAACCCGGGAGCACCTGGCAGGGGGTCCCCAGGTAAAGGTAAGACCAGAGGAGCCCGGCTTTCTGAAAGTGATAGCGGATCCTTCTATAACCAGGCTCCCCTCATACCAATGAGTTGAGGTCTCCCCATTTTAGAGATGGGAGAAAAACTTACTAATCAGAGATTTTAAATAACGGGCTGCAAATCATATACCTAATAAACAGCAAAGAAGGATTTGACGTTACTCAATTAACCTTCTCATCATATCACTCATCACGAGGGGCAGCTGTTCACTTGCAGAATGCACAACGCCTTATTTCCAAAAAGACAAGCTCCATTAATTATGCTCATTTCTCTACTAATCATCATTGTCCATATGGAATTTTTTTTTTTGACTCTGAGTCTGGGCTGGAGACGAATTTTTCAAAATAGAAGCACTGGTTGTAATTATAATTGAAAAAACTCCATCCATTTAGAGCCAGTTTACAGATTATGCTGGTCACGACAACCATTTTCCCAGGTAATGTCTCTCTGATGTTTAAAAAAGTCTAAAAACATTTCCAATATGGTACCACTTGGTGTCGCTATGAGTCTGTATGTAGCCGACTGACCGGAGATTTCCGTTTCATGAATTGCAGACAAATGACAACTTGTTTATTTTAAAGAAGAACTTCCCGGCTAAACTGGAATAGACCTATCAGAATTCAACTAAAATTCCTGAATTTCAATTTTGTTTTTCAAAACTTAATATTATGCAACTTTGAGTTTATTTCAGTGGACATACTCCAGCAAACAAATCTTCTCGTGTTAAAAATAAAAAGCCTCATCTTGGTGCACTGAACAGAAATAAAAGAACCAGAAGGAAACCCTTCAAATATTGTCAAGGGCAGATCAATGCAAAGTGAATGGAATTTTTAGAATTGATTTCTTACAACTAGTAATTTGATTATTAGTGCCACTCTGGTTTTATTGTGCTGGGGATGCTGGAAGCAATTGGGTCCATTGAAATGGGTAAGACAAATAATATTGATTGAATATTTGTGGCGTGAAGACATCGTGTTAAATGATTTATAAAGTCTATAAAGTGTATAAAGTCTAATCGTCTTCATCACTGTGACCATTTAAATGCTTTACTTTTGTGTAACGCTTTGCAGCTGCAAAGCACTTTGTCTTAACGACTCCCATGAGGCAGAGGGCAAATGTCAAAAATACTCAGGGAAACCATTAGAAATAAAGGAAAGATGGGGAAGCATCTGTGAGTTACCTATAAAAGTATATCAGAATTTATTAGACACATCTCGATATTGGACTGCATGTTTCCCACAGTACTTGCTAAGGTCCTTAGATTTCTTCATGGCTTAAAAGAATATTAAAAACAAATAAAGTCAAAGAACAAATGAATGACCGTAGGATTATAACCATCATTCAGGGTCATCCCCTGGCTGGGTGAAGAATCAAGGCCAGCCAAAGGGTGTGTGTCCACGGCATTATGATGGCCATCAAATCTCTGTTACACAGGTTGTACCTTGACCTCAAGGTATAATAATAATAATAATAAGCTGCTTATTGGAAACGGTTTCTCAGATGTCTGCAGGCATGCGAACTGCACAGATTTCAAAGGAAAGAGATTTCCCATCCCTGCATCTGCTGCCCCCCACCCAGCGCCATCCTGATTTCCCTCGTGTGATTCCAGTCTCACCAGATGGCACCGCCTTCCAACCCCGTTCTCCAAGCCAGAAACCCAGAAGTCACCCTAGACGTCTTTCTCTTGCCTTCCACATGCAGTCACTCGTGCCTTCCTGTCTGTCTGCCCTGTGAATACCGACGTCTCTCATAACCTGTCTTCATCCCTCCATACCCATGGCCAACGGTCTAGTTCAAGTTCTCATCTCTCTCAGAAAAGGGCTTCTTCGTCAGCTTCTCTTCTCTTCTCCTCCAGATTGTTACCAGAACCAGTCAAGAAAATAGAATCAAGTCACACCCCCTGCTCCAAATTTTCTAACAGCTAACCCTTAACTACAGGAGGAAATCCTCTTTTTCACGTCATGTAAGATCTGCTCCCTGTCTCCTAGCACAGCACCTGGTAAGGCTCATGCCACAGCAACACTGAACTACAGAATTGTTCCATCGATTTTGGTTGAATTAATAAAGAAATAAGCGACAGCGTGATTGGATGGCTAATGGACTTGCACCTTAACCTGCCAATTGTCACATCACTATTAAAACTTTCTTTTTGGGGTCGTGAAGTTTTTATTGGGCTCAAAAATCCTCAAAAACGAATGATTAAATGAATGCGTGAATGCATGTGAAAAGATGTGGGAGTATCAAGATGTAAATTTTTAGTTTATCCATGAATTTCTGGCTAGCCAGCTAAGGAGCTTCCCGGCGCAGATGAGTCCCGGGTTTAGAGTCTGGGGTGTGGCCAGAGGACGCTGCAGGTACCCTTGACTTTCTTCCCAAGGCGGCTTGGGGCCATTGCTGGGAGGAACTCTGCTCCCGGAGTTCTGACTGCCACAGACTGCTGGCTAACCTTGGGTAAGTTATTCTACTTCCATTTCTCCTAAGCAACGTTAAAATAGCAACATTAACCTACCCCCCGCAGGCATGATAATAAGTACATTTTCCCCCAAAGTGCAATGTACGAATTTTCATTAGTCATAGGGCTACAATAATAGTTAATTGTCCCTAGTTCTCCTTGTTATTTACTGCTCACTCAAGCAAAAGGAGTTACTGAAGGGACTGAGGGGGGGAAAGTTGCAAAATATGCTGATGTACCAAATAAGTTGCCAAGAGAATAAAAAAATGTAATCAAGACTGCCGAAGACCTTCTGATTTCCATCCCAACGAATCATTAGAGATTCTATTGCAAACTCATTTTCTTATCTCTTATCTCTAAGTCAGCTCCTCTGCCAAGGACTTAAGGACTCAATTTATCATCTCCCTTAACAGGTACCTTGGCTGCCAGTGTGCCTTGGCTCTGGATCTACCCAACTGATTTACAGCAAAATTGATCCTGACTCAGAATATTTGTGCTCTGGGTTTTAAATGCAAATGCCTAAGTGCTGGGGTAATAGACAAGCAACAGACAACCCTTATCCTATGAATGTGTAACTTTTACTCCCATCTCTCCTCCTCTGAAAGAGGGAAATTGCCTTTCGAATCAACCAAGTGTATCATACCACAAAATATCCTTCCCTTCTTCCTCCTTCTATCAGGACATGCAAAGAAAAAAATAGGCAAAGGAAACTTTCAGAAGGAAGAGTCTCTAGAACATCAAAAATCAAAGCAACTTACCAAGGTTTATATCTCAGTTGACTGACTCAGTCTTTCCAATATGCTTATTGGTCAGTTGACAGGACAACTACACTGAAACAAATCAGTAATTGTATTGAGCTTCTTAATAGAGATGAATCATCATGGCATTAGAAATCGTAGAAAGTGCAGAAATAGGCCATTAAGGAAGCTTCCACATTCCTCCTTTTAAATGTATAAACCAACTAACCATAGCGTGTATCTAGTCCAGTTGTAGACTAGACCAGACATATGCCTTGCAAGCATCTAGTCTGGAATTTTCCTTTTTAGCTCACTAATATCGCTTTTATAATACGGGTCCCTCTCTGAATGTTTTATTTCTCAGTCAGATGGACAGCCACCTCAAGCATCCTTCTGCTCTCTTCCTCCGTTGCAAATTAACTGAAAATCCTCAGGATACAGAATCATTAATGTGTGAACCTTTAGATGTTGGGATATACGAGTAGCGATTTTGCAAATGAGAAAACTGAGACTTTCAAGGGTTTGCCCAGGATGAATAGTGAGTGCCACAAACAGCTATGAGATTCATTCAAGAAAAACAAAATCAAATTTGAAGGCGCAAGTTCAACATTATTTGGAAAATAATATTCATTCCAGCTTTGATTCAACATAAAATACAGGCCTGTTTCATTTATGTGTTGAACCATATGAATGTACGTTTTTGAGGTCGAAGATACTGTAGTGTGGTATGTGTATTCTACCCTGCGTGCGATTATCAGAGAGCAGGAGTCCTTAGTCGTAGTTGAACATTTACAAAGATAAGGTATCAGATAGAACTTATCACCTATTCCTTCAACCCACATTGGACATCTTTGACTTGTCTTCCTACTTCGTGCTTAATCTGTCACAACCTGTCATTTTAGCTCCTTGATATTTCTGCAATGCTGTCTCTTCTTTCCATTCTTAATTTTTTTTCCTTAGATCAAGGGTTGGCAAACATTTTTGGTCAGTGACTGATCGTAAATATTTTAGCTTTAGGGGACAGTCTCTGTCTTGACTGCTCAGCTCTGCCACTGTCGTGCTGAAGCAGACGTAAACAATATGTAAATGAAGGTGGCCGTGTTCCAGTAAAACCTTACGAACATTTCGAACATTTCGCTACTATATTTCATCCGGTTTACCGCAATCGTTCTAATCTAAATCCTTAATCCAGTCCTTAGTAACGCTAATCTGATCCTGCCGTAGCACCATGGCCCGCTTAAAACCCTTAACAGCTGCTGTCACCTGCTGGGGAAAGTCCAGATTCTGTTGTATGTTGTGTAAGACCATTAAAGGTTTGGTTTCCATAAGCCTTTCCGGTGTCATCCCGCCTTGCCTACAGGGACGCACTGTTCCCTTGATCTCAGCTAGCTCGTGCGCAGCTCCAGCAATCTTCAGCGAAGGTCCCTCTGGGTCTTTGATGTGTTGTTTATTCTGTCCAGGTTACGCTCCTTCGTCAAAACCTTCTCTCACTTCCCTAAACTCCATACATCCTCTAGTTCTCATCTTGGATATCACTCCTTTTTATAGAAAAAGGGTCTTCCTTGACCCAAGACTGGAATAAGTGTAACTCCCATGTACACCCATTAAGGACAAAACTTAGATCCACTGTCATATGGGCCGTAATATCACCCTCTCCCTTGGACAATCAATTGGAGAGCAGAGAACTGTTCGTCACAGGAGCACAGGATCCGGAGGCACAATAAATGTTTGTTACGTGGGCCCACGTGTACGCTAGTACTTTGGGGAGGGGTATAAATAGGATCCAGCCAGAATGTGAGGATAATAGCTAACGCATTTAGCACGTAAAAACTGACGGATGACTTCAGTAGGTGTTATCTTTTTTTTTTTTTTAAAGATTTTATTTATTTATTCGACAGAGAGAGACAGCCAGCAAGAGAGGGAACACAAGCAGGGGGAGTGTGAGAGGAAGAAGCAGACTCATAGCAGAGGAGCCTGATGTGGGGCTCGATCCCATAACGCCGGGATCACGCCCTGAGCTGAAGGCAGACGCTTAACCGCTGTGCCACCCAGGCGCCCCTCAGTAGGTGTTATCTTATGTAATTAATCTTCTCACTCACCTTGCTGAGAAGGTCTTTCAAAGAGTCATCTCTATTTTACAACTGAAAAACAGAAAAGACTCATTGAAACGAAAAGGGTTGTCCAAGATGAGAGGATAAATTAACAACATATTTAGGTTTGTTTTGTTTTTTATAGATAAAGTCTTCTGCTTCTCATAGTCTGGAGGTGGAAAGAAAGTTCCTATGAGTCTCGAACCTCTCAAGAATGTGATTTAATATTAGCAAGGTGGCACTGTGTTTGTCAGTCTGTGCCATCAGGGTCTAATTTTCCGTTTACATATGTGGAAATAGGATACTGTCTATTTCGACAATATGAAGGTAATTCCCCCAAACCTGCCACAGTCTGACTCCCCCCGAAGCTGGGCCCAGGGTGCAGTAAGTCAGGTCTGGGCACAGACATCGCCCTGCCAGTAACCGCAGAGCGAGAAGAGGACAGCTCCCAGCAGGCCCTCGCCTGGTTCCAGTGAATAATTCATTAGGATTGCCACTGGCTGGGGAACATCCTTCTTCCTCTGATTACTTGCTTTTACCCACCCATTTATCTTCATTAAAGACTTTGTTTCCTCTCAGATACTTGTCTCCAATTTTCCCATTTAAAGCTATTTTTTCCCCCTGGCTTTGAGGTTTTAGATTCACTCTTTCTACTCATACCAATGCTCACCACAAATTCCCAATGCAATCAACGTTTAAATCCTAAAATTGCCCTCCCTGTTGAGATATAACCAAATTTCACAATGGTCGGTCTTGACATCATTAGTATAGGATATAGACTGGTCAACTATTATGACCCCCTCACTTGAGACTTGTTTTATGTGAAGATTAATGATCAGTTTCCCTTGCCGATGACAAGTTTCATTTTACATAGCTGAACTTCTGAATAAATAAATTAAAGGTAATTCGGCAAGTGAATGTTTGATTTCTCACATTCCAAAATTATTAGCAAAATACATATTCAATAGTCAGTGTCAATTTTATTTTTCCCCTGCTGTATTTCAGTGATATTAAGGGAAAAAGAATAAAGTTTGTTTTGTGTACTTTTCTTTTTTAATATGCTCATGATTATTATGATTCTGATGCTACGATCTTTCTGTCATGCGCTGAATTTTAACCTCATGATTTTACCAGTAATTAGCATGATTAGTGGAAAACTTACCACCTATTAATTTCTGAGCTCATTCTTTTTAATCTTTTTCTGAAGATGGGTACCATGTTGCCAGTATCCAATCTATTATAAGAGTTTTGAAAAATCATTGTAAGTTAATTATCTTGACTAATTTCCTTAATAGCCTAGGGCATTTGTCATTCAGACCTATTGCTTAATACATGTCCATGTTTTCCAAGCATTTTTTCACTTATTCTTTGAAAATAGCAATTTTTACAAAGTCTTCATTAGTTCCTAATTGTTCGAATTTATCTTCTTCATTACACCTGCTAAAGACCAATTTTAAAAGTTCATTTTCCCTGCTATTTTAAAGTTGTTTTTATGCTTATATCCTTTGTTTATTACAGGATTTAAATTATTCCAGTATATTTTGCCTTTGGTTTTGGGAACAGCTGAAAAAAATCCTTTGTGTGTATTTAGCATAATTCATAATAACTAAATTAAGGCATTTTGAGAATAAAGGTTTTTTCCTTCATTAAAAGAATAATGCAAGTAACATTTCTTTCACTTCTTGTTAAAGCATTAAGCAGGTTTAGCTACTGAAGCTTGTAACTCACCTAGCTTTTGTTTTCAACATATCCTAGTACCATTCAAACCCAGACAGTTACTCGGGCATCTGTCCGTGCTAGAGGATTTCCTTACCACCCACCTAAGAAAATGTGGTCCTAAGTCATGACATTTTAATTCTTTGAAGGTACTCAGGCAAACAGAAGGAACAACAACAACAACAACAAAAGCAGTGAGGCAATTTTTTTTTATCTTGATGGAAAGTTTTTAGTCTTTGGTATTTTAAGCTTTTTCATCTGTAACTTTTGTCTGCATTTTAATATTTGTATCCAAAATGCATTCTACTACGGAAAAATTAAACATTGAATATTTTGAATTTAATAGATACCTGCAAATTGCGTTTTTACTTTCCTCTTATACATTGCAGGGGGCAGGGTCTGAATCCCAAAGTCCGATTTTCCAATGTCAGGTAAGTGTCTCCAGAAGGTTCCGGTGTGTCATCACTAAGGTTTATACTAGTGCTGAAAACGACGTCAAACATCACAAGTTCGAAACAGAATACAAACAGACACTGATAAAGCAAAGAGACTTTCTCCTCTGTTAATTTTACGTCTCATCAGCTATGAATGAGGAGGCTGGGGCCAGTCTCCATCCTGCAATTTCAAACCTAGGCTGGTGGTTCTGCCTTCCTGCACCGGATTCCTTTCCTCTTGGGGTTCCAGATTCACGCCCCTTTTGGCTACAAGTCAAATGTAGGTCTCACCCAGTGCTTTTGCCAGCACACCCAGGGCCCTGTGATTTCCAGCACGCGCCTGTCCTCTCTGCCCATCCCGCCTCCCCCCTACCTATCCCCGTCCCCCACCTCCACCCCCACCTTGTTCTCCTGCTTCTCACTCCCCCAGATGTCCTGGTGCCTGGTCCAGCCTTTCCATCTGGAGGAGCAGATTCTGCTTCCCTCACAGCTTTTCTCAGAATTGACAGTTTCACTAAAAACAAACAAAAAAGCCCCAAACTAAAAACAAAACAAACAAATAAAACACTTAATAGATTTCCTTGCAGGGCACCAGGCAGGACATATCCAAGCCTCCGTCCTGCGTGTTGGACCCGTTGCTTCTCGCAGGCTGTGCACACCCTGTGATCAGCGTCGCCGGGGCTGGTGAAATGTGGGGCCCTCGTTGTCACTCAACAGCTGCTCAAGACTCTGCTCTTTGCTGGGATTTAAACACACCCCCTTCCCCCACTGCCACATTCCCACAGTCGCCTCTGACCCATTGCTCCAATCCCAGTTCTTTAGGTCGGCACCGTCCCAGGGACACCTTTAGTCCAGAGCCCTGAGGGCACAGGGGGTGTCCAGAGTGAGGCCGAATGAATTGAGCGTGTCTTTCTGGGCCCCTGGGTGGCCCCCGTCTGTCTGCTCTCGCTTCTCTGTCACTTCTGCGGAAAAGCAGAAGCTACCCAGTCGGGAGTGATGGCCAGATTTTTCGCACAGATTTCACTGGGAGCCCGACGGTGTTTTCTCTCCCTTCTCCTCACGCTTTGAGCGCTCTGCTGTTCTCAGGGCCGGCCACTCCGTGACAACGGCCGACTGCCACCCAGGGCTGCGGTTTGCCTGGCTCTCAGGCCCACATCCTCAGCGGGCTTCCCAAATGCGGGATGAGGAATCCCGGGTGAAACTTTACAGTCATTCATGTCCTATCCGAAGCATTTCATCTGGGAGCTCAGCGAACCTCGGTGTGAACGAGGGGACTCTCACTGCCCCCCATCTAGGGCATGTGGGTTTGGCTCTTCTGATCCAAGTTGACTGGTAGCGGGGCTTGGCCCTTTGGGTCTCTGTTTCTCGTACAGAATCACAGCCATTCGTGGGGAGGCCAATCCTTCCCTGCCAGCGGGGAAGGGCTGCGTGGTCTGTGGAAGTTCGAATACCTATCTGACGGTAAATCGCATGCCTAGGGTGGCACGCGGGGACGTTTATCTGATTGTTAGTAATACCTTAGAGAGGTCGGCAGGTGCGTTATTCCCACAGACGCCACGGGGCGGAAAGTGGGTTAGGTACTTTCATGCACACACTGGATGTCAGTGCTGTTCTAAAATCGGGAAGCACCATGGGTGAGGAAGCATAAAGCACCACCAGATGCAGGGGCCGATGTGAGTGGAAACCAGTGTATCAGGTGGTTGAGAGCGGACTCTTCATAGAAATCACAGCCTGCTCTGGCTCTTACAAGAAAAACCTGAATTCGTTTTAAAATGGTTGCCCTGGAAAAATATGCCAGGCTGATTCGAGGGTGTGTGGTGGTGGTCTCTGGGGGCTATTGGAAAGGGCGGTGTTTTGACTGCCCAGCACCTCTAAGCCTTCCTCCATCCAGAGTCACCCCACCATGTGCCTAGAGAATCCCACCCAGTCTTGTCAGTGATCAGAGAGAAACCAGAACTGACCTCCTGAACCCAATAAAGTTCTCTCCCCTCCTGCTCTTAGTCTGTTGCTTTCTCTGTGTATCTTGGGTGAGGGTTCTCTCTAAATACAGTATGAGCCTCATGGCCAAATTCTCTCTAATCCAGTCATCCTGGCGCCTTGGGTGCGCCTCGAGGAATGATTGTGTGTGCCAGCCAAGGGGATCAAATCCCGGAATGTTTGGGTCTGGGAAGCTCACGCTTCTGTCCGCAGTGACAAGATCTGAGGATCGTCATGAGGAAGAAAGACCATCCTCTCCTTCTGGCGTCAAGAGAAACTGTTTCTGGGCCAGAAGTTGCAGGGACTCTTTCTGTCACTATAGTCCCCGAAACTGCCAGGCACGCGGGTCGGAGAGCTTTAACTGGGGAACACAGGACCCTCCGGTACTGGGCATGCTTTTCATTTCCTCTCCTTGGAGGGCCATCGGTCAGATTCACTCACTGGATTTGAGGGAACCCAAGGAAGGTGCTAATTGTGTAGGAAAGAAAGAAAGACATTGTTACAAGGTGGGAGTCGGAGTTCAGAAACAATCAGAGTAGTGAATGGGCGGCCGATTCATTGTACTGCTCGAGACATGTCAGTGTCTAAATCACTGGAGCAATTTTTTTCCTCTGGTATTTTTCTTCTTGTGTCGTGCTCATCAAAGAAACCAGATTATGTTATGAAATAAGCCATCACGTTTTTATTTCAACATCTGGTGCCAGCAAGTTCGCGCATCTTCACACTGAACCTGCCTTACCCAAATCTACGAATACAACCAAATGAGGTTGTCAGGTCTCTTTTACTCACTAAAGACAGAATACAAGAATCTGGCAAAAAATGAAAATTTATAGCTTCAATCATTGCTTGATCTCGGCTGTCGATTGACTTCATCAGAGTTCAGTTTCTTTCCTCTGTTTCCGGGCTCTGACTTCTCCTGAGTAGCCCTCGTTCTCTCATCCCATGTGGTGGCTCCCAGCGTTTCTTGGCTCCTGTACATCCAGATTAAAGTTTGTAGATGCGAGAGCAGAAATCTTTTCCAAGAATCTCAGAACAAGCCTTACGTGGCCAACGGACAGTGACTGGATCCCATCGCTGGGCCGACCTTGGCTGCTCCCATGGGCCACAGTGAGTCACATGCTCAAGGTAGCGTTAAAGACGGGTTGAAATGGGGGAGATGTGGTTTCCCACAGAAAATTCAGAATATTCGAGAGATGATTTTCATCCATCACTCTGCTGTTTTGACGGGGCAAACTGAATGATGATGTCATGAAAAGCGGGAGCTATGAAGAAACAGGATTCAGCCCTTTCCAGCCCATCTTCTGTGTTCTTCACTCAGTCGGGATGAGGCAGGAACCCACCTTCTTCATTCTGTGGCACATCGGTGTGATAGGGAAGATTCAAGAAAAATAATCTTATACATGTATTAAAATGAAAAACAAACAAAACATAAAGCAAAACTGCAGAGGGGAGAGTCAGGTGAAGTTAAAATTCAGGAACTGGGGCATGAGCCCTGGAGGCCAGGAGCTCTGGCGATGTTGGCTCCAGCCCTGTTTGCTCCGCCCCAGGCTGGGAGCCAGGAATTATTTTGCGAAGTTTTCAGACTCAGCACATCTGTCTGCCCGAGGGCCCCATGTCCTGGGGAAGCTGTTCTGAAAGGCTCTTTCTACCCTCCTCACTAACAGGAGCCTGCAGCCTGTTGCCTCAGGAGGGGCCCTGTCATCGTGACTCCAAACCCCCCTGAGGGGCAGCCTTAATGGTAGGATTTTATTTGACTGTTCATTTAAAATTGAGATGCATTCATGAGCAGGCGTCTTTCCTGTGCAGGTGAGTGGTGGGAGCAGATGGACCCCATAGAAATGAAGATTTATTTTTCATGTGACTGTCTTTAGCGACTAAATAGGAAGGGAGCACAGAGAAAGTGTGAGGAAGGAAGGAGGCTGCACTTTCTCTTTGTCCTGCACCCCTCCCAGGGGCGAGAGGAGGGCCAGGGGCTGCCTTGCCGGCTGGTTTGGTCTTAGCTCATGTGAGGAGATGCTAAGCCTGGGGGACTCTATGGGCTGCTGGGGGGACCAGAGATCCGAGGAACAGGCAGCCCATGCTGACTTGCTCGATGACCCTGCATGAAACCCTCGTCCCCTCAGAGTCCATATATATATATATATATATATATATATATATATATATATATATATGGACTCAGTGATTGCCAAGTGCCACCTTGCTCTGCAGTATTAGGCGTCCTTGGCTGGATCTTGATGTTGTCTCATCATTATCACCGCTGTTACATCCTGGGCATTGTATTCGACTTTTATATACCAGATCTCACTGCACCCTCACTTCAGCCTCACCAGGGGTGTATTAATTAGCATCAGCTCACAAATGAGGATCCTGTACCCAGAGAAGTTACATGACGTGTTCTAGATCACTTAGCTGTGAAGAAGCAGAGCCAGGAAATAGAGCTAAGACTCCCTCTGCTTCTGAAGTCCGTGGTCCCTACCCAGAGGAAGGCAATTTCTCTGCCAATGATGGATTCATTTTTTAAAATTCATGTGTTAATTTATGATAACTTTTCAGTCAAATCTACCTAAAATCAAACACAGATCATTATATTTTTGAACCCGAGACAATTGGCTCTCGTAACAATACCTATTAGCATATCTGTAAGAGGAGAATAGTGATACTATTTGTACCATAATTGATGAGGCAAGTTACATTAGTTGAAGAAAGAAGCATGTGGAAACTAGCTGAACATTGTTGGTACTAAAAGGCTTCTAAGCTCTTTTCTCCCTTCTTTATCAAACAAGGGTAGGATCCTAAGAAAGAAGCCATCACTTTGCTATTGTTGCACAGAGCAAATTTCGATTGGGTTTCTAATAATCTTTTGTTAGGATTTGTGAACGAAAAAACTTAAGACTGGTAACAAGTTCAGTCTGAAGTCATCTATGGCTCTCCAATCGATGGCAAAGAATCTTCTGAGAGATTACATGTATTCCCTGAAGGCCCTAAGGGCACGACTAGAATGTGTGAGAGGAAGCCAGAGATGTCAGCTCAATAAAGAAACAACTTTCCAGCAATTTAAGCTTCAAAGAAAGAACAACAGTGGCGGAAGACAGTGGGTCTGCTATCATCCTGGGTCTTCAGGTGCACAGGGAAGATGGCGGTCCTTTGTTGGGTAGGGTTACACCGGAAGACCTTTAATAACCCGCTCAGTGCTGAGATTCTGCTTCAGAGATCCTGTGAATCTGCTAAGACGTCATGGTGCGATTGATGCGGTTTGAAGCGCTGGGGTCTGGAGCCGATGGCCGAGGAAGAATTCTTAAGACATCTTTGGGGCAAAAAGGTGGTTTTGTTACAGCACAGGGACAGGACCCGTGGGCAGAAAGAGCGGCACTGGGGTTGTGATGAGAGCCTGATTATTCAAGATTTCCATCCCAGGAGGGGAGGGTGATGTTGGGGCTCCAGGAAATTGAGACTACAGGTTTCTGGATGTTTGGCTATTGATTCGATTGCTTTTTTCTTGTAAATCATTAAGACAGTTGCCTACTGATAGCGACTCAAGTCAGGCATGACCTTGATCCCTATCAGTTAACCGAGTGTTTTTCCCCTTTGTTCTAGGGCAGCCAGGACTGCCTGAGGAGTGTCACGTATATCCCCCCTGGGGGTTGGGAGGGTTTCAGGCTGTTAGCTTGCGCTTTGCCCTCGGCCTGCCTTCTCTCTCACCACTAAGGAGGAGCCAAAAACCTCAGGATGCATTTTTTATGTATTTACTCATTCATTCATTGCGTGTGCGTGCGTGTGTGCACGTGCGAGTCTACTGGGCCCTGGGCTAAGCGGCGTGAGGGATCTAAGTAAAATATATTCCTTCCCCGGGATGAGCTAATAGTCTGACAAGGGAGGGACACATGTAAAATAGAAAAGGCAGTAAAATTTGACTGATATTACGTTGGAAGACTATAAAGCGTAATGCGATGCACACGTGGGGCTAATCAGTGCTTTCTGCTTTTGGTTTAATAGCTTGTGTTCTTTGTTATTTGGCCTACTCTTTGATTTTGAATGTTCTAATTCAGCCACTAGCTTTTTCTGAACCAGTTCTGATCAGTTCTGGGTCTCAGCTCTGCAAACAGCAATCACGGGGAAAGGACGCTCCGGAATGCCGCCCAGAAGGAAACGGACTGCTAAGTCTCCCTGGAGGTACTATTTGTGATTTAGTGGTGTAGGTGGGGTCGGAGTAATGAGACGAGTGGGCTTAGTCTGGGATGGGAGATAAATGGAGAAAAGAGAACCAAACGACAGTCAACAATAGTAGGGACTCACTGGTTCATCTGTACTTGGGTTGTTTCATTTCCAAGGATAGAATCGAAGCATCTACTGACTGTAGAATGATAAGGCTTCGGGGGTTGCAAACCACAAGTCTTCAGTCACTACTCTCCATGTAACACATTATAAAAGAATCTGGAATGATCTACCATCACATAACCTGAGGATGTTGCTGTCGTGACCTCCTTCCAGCGTGATCCAATAGAAGAGGCTTTAGGTGAGCTCTACTCCTTACTCCTTCAGTTTTTTTAGAAACACTTTTATTTCTCTCTTTTGACAACGTCCAGAGAGAGGGATTTACTCTTGTTTGTCCAGCATCCACTGCCCACAGGGTAAGATCGAAGCCCATGGCTTGGTTACAGAAGGCTGCAAAGTCTATGCCAACTTCTTGTCATTCTTACCCCTGTACCCCAGCCAGGTCCTCACTGATGGGCTCACTGTCCCTCAGACGTGCCGCCCTCTCATAAACCCAAGCCTTGCGCACGCTCTTCCCTCCACCTAGAGGACCCTTCCCCGCTTTGTCACTAGCTCATTGGTGGTGGTTTCGGAAGAAATCGCATTTTTAATCTTCTCTCATTCTTCCAGGCACAGTTACAGACTGTTCTATATTCTGTGCTCCCCTAATTCTGTTGTTTTCTGTGTTTTGGCCTTTACCATGTTACACTGAAATATGTTCTTACATTAGTTCTGGCTTTCCCTTTTGATTATAATCTTCTGGCGGCCTGGGACTGTAACATTAATTTCTAAATCTCCATAGTCGATTGTAGTGCTTGAGGAGTGCTTGAGATGTATGAAAAATGATCAAGGTAAATTAGACATATCTGGGGACTGGGTGAAATCTTCTCTGTACTCTCAACATACCTATATATGCCCTGTCATGGAAGGCACCATATGATGGATTTATTACACTGTCGTGGGGAGAACACTAGTCTCAGAGCGAAGGTACTCGAACATATTGCCATCCCTGTCATCTATTTGCTGAGCAAGATTCAGGAAGTGACTTAACTTGAAAAAACTCTTGGTTTCCTTATCGGTGGAGTCAGTGTTGAAGGAGATCGTCTTGAAAGTCTCTACCAACTACAAGATTCTGTAATTCTGTAGAGCGGCCCATGGCCCAATTATAATGTTAAATCAATGCTATTAAGTGTTATTATAGAGCAAAGGGTTTAGTGGCCACGGAGCCACAAAGCCTAGATTCACATTCATCTGTAGCCCAGCGGTTGTGTGACGCTGGGTACACCATTTACCATGTAAGCTTTAGACTGGTCATCTGAAAAGTGGGAGCGAAACGATAACTTTCCTTTGGGACTGTTAGGAGCACGCAGTAAGATAATTCATTTGAAAGTGCATTTCGGTTTTGGTTATTAATTATTTACCCCACACGTAGGTGTTAATGATGTCACGGAGCTAAGATCAAGCCACCTTCATCTCCTGGCTGATCTACCTCGATAATCTCCTGACCATTCTCCCTGCTTCCAGAATAGAAATTTTAACGATTAAGTCTGATCACATGATTCCCTTGCTTTAAACCCTCCAATGGCTTCCATTTTAAACTTCGAATAAAATCCTAACTCTTTACAGGGTCTATAGAAACTTACGTGTTCTGACCCCCACCTATTTCTTCAGTGTCCTACCTGACCATTCCTACTCCCGTGCCCCAGGCCACTGACCTACTGGCCCCCCTAGTAAATGCCCACATCCTGCTTTGGGTCTTTCTCCTTGCTCTTCCCTTGGCTGGGTTCTCTCATCATTCTGGTCTCTATACAAATACTAAATATTAAAAAGATAGTTCCTGTCCACAGCACACCTCTTTTTACCTGGGACAACTCTGTATCTCTTTACCCCTAAGAGTTACAGATGTTTAGTGACTTGTCCAATATTACTCAAACATTAGAAATTAGATCCCTCCCAACATAAAAAAAAATTGATATGAGAAAAAGCCCCCCCTCCCAATTAGAACCTAGAGGTTCTGTATTGTTTCTTTTTAAGATTAGATTCAGATAGATTGGCACTATTCTATTTCTTTACTATAAGAAGGGCCCACTTGCAGGTTTGCTGAGTGAAAATTTACTAATGCGGCTGCCACTGGGGTCATCAATCGTCGTCATATATACGGGTGGTGCAGCTTTGGATTTCACTATTTTTCCTATTCTGCAAAGCATGGGACACAGACTTGATTAATGCCTCAAGCGTGAAAGTAACATGAAAATTGGGACTGCATTTTCCAAATGGCATGCCAAAACAAAATAAAACCACGTAGTCACCAGATTTTACCAGCAAGCACGATTTTCTGTGTTCCAGAGATGAACGGGAGGAAAATACCTGACAAACACATTTCACTTGTCGATAGGTAAATAGATATGAATTAACTGCTTTTAAATGATCATGGGAGATGGTTAAATGGGCCACAATGGGCATAAATCAATATCCACTGTTCCAATCTTTTTCATAGCGATTAGAGTTAAGAGACAGTAAAAGTACTTTTAAATTAGTGAGTGACTGGAGGGTAAGTAAGGAGCAAATGTCAGTATGTTGATAGGTCATCAGTCCCAGTTTCATGTGCACAGTTGAAAGTTGTGATTTTCAAAGTCATTAGTATAACATAGGAAAGATAAGCAAAACATAGTAAAACAAAAATCACCGCCAGAGGTCACCATTGCAAATATATACATATTTTTTCCCCACGGCTGAAATTCAGGGACTCCGCTGTACATGGGATCTGAGCTCCAGCACAGGGTGGGATTAATCTTCTGACAATAGCAATCTTTCGCCTTATTTCTAAAACCCCAAAAGCCTGTCAAGGTTTATTCAATATGCCTTTGAAATTAGGAAACTATGAGCGCTATCCATTGTGTAGCTGAAGGGATGAGAATATAGTTCATGGGATATGAAAATGGACACCAGTCGGGTAAGCGGCAGGGTGAATAGAAGTCTGGGATGTTTCCCTTTCAGACGACTGGTGTTACCGTCACATGCAAAGGTTTCTCTCTTCAGAGTTCTTTAGGTTCTGTTTCAATGAGGACTATGCCAGAAAGCCATGAGGATAAAGGGTATTTTCTTTATATGTTGCAAAACAAAGAAAATATCTGTATCTTCAAAGTAATAGCTATATGCTTACTAAAATTTTCCAATAGTCACATTCCCCTAATCGTTGATTATTCTTTCCGGTGAAGTAGAACCAGTTAACTTTGCATTTTCTGACTCTTGCTCATGACTGTGATGATGCCCAGAGGGTAAGAAGGATATGCAGCTTTTTAAAAGTTGCCTTTAGAAAGGGTGGGTTTTATACAAGCAGGAGGAAAAAAATACTGGGTTTTGAAACCATTGGCCTCAACATTTTTCAGGCATTGGAGTCTGTGGTAATTTTGTTCAAGTGAGTAGAGGTGTTTTGGAATTGTTCGCTTGACTCTACTTGGAAACTCCATGATCAAAAGTGGGCATTTGCGATGCACTTAGAAAAGAGCATTTTTCCGAATGTCTGATAATTTGGTGTATGAGTCTGCTGACAACCATGAGATCACCGTCATCCTCACGTACAGGCGCTACAGCGAGGGTCAGCACCGCACGGGCCACCCGGGATGGCGGGAAACGCCCTGAGGACCGCGGGAGGGTGCTGATCTGCTGTCCCGAATAACCTAGACAGCATTACAGTCACGATATAATGTCTACAAACACAAAGCAATGTTAGCACACTTAGGGCTTACTATAATCTCTTTCTTAATTAACTAAATTTACAAATAGGCCACTTACTTTTTATCAATAAATCTTGAATGTTTTATAATCCAGAAGAGTTCAAGAATGAAACACGGGGGCTTTAATCTTAGCCTGTACATGGTATATGATATTTTCAAGTTGTTGTCCCGAGAGCCTTGAAAAGTGGTCATGAGGATTGAGTATATTAAACTAGGCTTATTTTCAAAAGTTCAAGCTTTAATTTCTTCTTGAAAGGCTCTTAAATAGCAAGGAAATTTTAGTCGAATCCAAACACAGACTCTTTATAAACTTATTACTGTCTATGAAATTGTGAATGCCAGTAGTGAAGAAATTAAATGAAGATAAATAAATAAAACTTAAAAAAGAAGAGAAATAATTATTCTTTCTTCTCTCAAAGAAGAAAAAGACCACGGAGAAATTCAGTCAATAAACATTTAATGAAAAACTACTTGAAAAGATCTCTTTGGAAGTTATTAGAAGAACAACAGGAAAAAACATAAAGCCATTGTCAACAAGACAGTCACTTCAAGTGATCGTACATGTGTACACATCACAGCTACTAATCATGTATTTGCCATCCACTTGCTGAGTATCTACAGGGTCTCAGACATTGAGAAGAGCTCTGGGAACCAACAATCACAATAATGACAGTTCTACTGAGGACAGCAAGGGCCATCCATTGAGACCCTTTTATGAGCCAGGCACTTATCAGGCTTTTTCCATTTTGGTTTAGCCCCATTTTAAAGTTAAAGAACAGAGGATGAGAGAAATTAAGTCTCTTTTACAAGTGTTCAGAGCTGTTTACAGACCAGGCAGCTAAATTCTGATTTGTTTGGCTCAAAAATTTTTCCACTATATCATACTCCTGGTCACACGCAGACACAGAAGCCAAATCTGCTTTCCCTGAAAGGTCACAGGTCATAAAGGGGATGCAGACATATAAAGTTACAAAATAATGTAATAACTGCTCTGATCAGGGATATCTGTAATCTAATAGGCACTAGGGAGAAGGGAGCTTCTGTGTCTTGTGGCCCATTCACAATGGTGATGCTAGTGCCATTTTGATTTCTAGTGTGAACAGAACTTCACTACGCAGTCAGAGATAGGAAGGCACACGATTAAAGAGAATAAAAAAGAGCGAAGTGTCATTGCTTGAGGGGAAGTCCACATGGTTTAGTGAGCCTTTGCAAAGGAGAAAATTTGTAGAATTGACTTGAACTGTGCCCAAAGAAGTGGGCCGAGAGCATGACGATCACATACGCAGGAGGGGCCCCCCCCCCCCCCCCCCCCCCCCCCCCCCCGGCTCATGCTCTCTCTTTCCAAAATAAATAAATAAAATCTTAAACGCAAAAGCTTCTGGGAATATACAGACAGTGACTGCCCACAGGGGCACTGAGCACTTTCTCTCCGGGCATGAGTCCTTCCCCTCTAGACGTGTTACAGGGAATGAAGATAAGTTTCTCTAGGCAGGGTAAGAGTGGCGGGTTTGTCAGGGGGCCCTATAGAAGATCCTGATCTCCTTGTCTGGAGTTCCTCAACTGGGACACCAGTCCATTATGTGTGCAGGCTCCCCTGCACCGCCCCCATGGGACTTGGGGGACAAGAGGGGCTGACCAATGCGAACATGACACCCAGGTCTTCCATTCTACGAATAACGAACGATCTACATTATCTGGACTCAGTGTAAGGTTCCCGGCCTCATTTCCGGCCGGCAGCAGGCCACCCTACCAGCTGCAGGATATTCCCGCTCTAGGATTGCTTGAGGGCTTGCCGAAGAAGCCAGGAGAAGAGAGGCCACTTAGGGAGTACCTTTGAAAAGAGAAGGGGACCTTGGTGGGTGCGAGGTGCGTGCGTGAGCGCAAGGCAGGAACCATAAGTGCCTGGAAGTTATTAAAAATAAAATACTGGCATGATATGGGAAGGATCTGTAGAGCGGGTGATGGCTAGGCCCTGTCTTAAGGAATCGCGATGACTCGTAGGTGGGCAATGAGGAAAACGCGGGGCGCTAATAGGGTGGCGAGCCGAGTCCGCAGTGGGAGCCGCCGCAGGGGGCAGCCCAGGCTCGGGGCAGAAGAGCGGGGGACTGAATCGGGGTTACAGGAAGCTCCGGGAGTGACTCACCCGGAGAAGGAAGAACATCACTGACTGCTCACCCCATACCGCCACCGTTCCTGGCCACGAATGGCAGAGGAGGGAACGGCGCCTCGTCCGGCAGTCCCTTCAGGGCCGATGGATCGCGATCATCTTCCGCAGAGACGTTGCGTCTGCGCAGTTGGACTCCTCCTTCACCGCGTGCACCTGTGCCGTCCCTCACGTCGCTCATCGGTCGTCAGGCGTCCGGCCACGCAGGGCGAAACCGGGAAAGGCGATGTCTGGGCTTTGCTTTTCACCTTTGTGTGCCGCCGGCTGGGCTCGGGCTCCACCCTGTGGAACGAGAACCACCATCGGCTGTAATCACGGAGGCTCGTTGGTTCTCCGGGTTTCTCTGCGACAGTGAAGTGACGGTGGACACCCCCTGCCCCGGTCAAAACGAAAGGGAAGTAAAAGAATATGGCTCTTATTTTTGTGCGAAGTTTCCGCTTGTCTTCAATGCGCTTTTTGAGATCCACGAACGACTTCGGGTTCTGGCATCCGAACACTTGAGGACGTTTAAGGGATTTTACTGTGAAGACGGATCTGTGAGGTAGAGCCCTGCGTCGGAGCTGGACCTCATTAAAAATAAGCCGAGAGTGAAACAGCTGTGTAGGAGTCGGCATCTTTATAGGGACAGAGACATAGCCCTAGGGGGACAAGTTTACAAAGCAGCCTTGAAGCCAAAGAATTCTGAATGATTTCAAGGGTTGCCTTCATAAGAGAAGTTTTCAGTGCTATTTTCTGGTTTAACATGTGCTCCATAGGATTTTTTTCTTTGTATTTATTTGCTTGTTATTTATCTGACAAGAATATTGTCCTTCCTTTAAAATCTTGGTGTTTTGTCTACTTTTCTAACTAGAGAAGTCAACTAGATGCTTTGAGAATTCTTACTGCTTATTGATTTCTTATTGTTTATATGAATGTTTAACATGCATTTTAATTTTCACTAGGATACCTATTTTCCTGAAAGGTGTTTTTGAAAGAATTGACTTTGGGTTTATTACATTTACTGTGGTATAATTCTTCCTTTCATTTTATTCATCTTATGGAAATGTCATTAGTGGTAAAAACTAAAAAGGCAAATGAAGATATCAAGGGAAGCAAGCTGCCCTTGCTTTTCCTCTGGATAAATTACACAACAAGGTTGCTCTCCCAATTAGATAATGTCTTGGGAGATAACCAGTCACTTCCTAAATACAAGCACATTTGAATTTTAAAATGTAAGCTTTATAAAAGGTGATGCATTTTCAATCTCTGGGCTAAGTATAAAGTGTGGTAGGACGATGTGGGTGTGGGAAATGCTAGCATACAAGTCAAGAGATTTTGTACGGTTAACTACAAACATATACAGACATACATGCGTGTATATGTACATATGTAAAAATTTGCATAACCATTTAAAATATTTTTGGTTGTTTCATCGTTGAGTTATTGTTTGAATTTATTTCCTTCAGTGTTCTCTTGTTACTTTTTGACTACAACGATTCCTTTAATATTAATATTTTTGAGGGAGGGAAGGGATTCGGAGGGAACATGATAGGAGTTCTGTCATTCTTTGGTTAGATGAAAAGATCTAGGACTGGAAATTTCTAACTATTTTAACCTCTGATTACTTCCAAAGGATATACACTTTTTGTGGGCATCTAATGAAGTAAATACAAATTTAAAAACCCAGTGACTAATATAGAAATATAATGATAAATATATTCGTGTATTTAATCTAAATGCAAATTATCAACTAGACCCTTAACTTTTCAAGTCAAAAACTTTTCTCCAGCTGCTTTTGTAACTTTAACAAAGATATTAAACTACTTTGTACACTTTCAAAACTACTTTTTTTTTTAATGTCACTTCTGGGAGTATTTATATTTTTCAGCAATATAAATCATAGTCTCCGTTTAGCTTGACACTGCTGGTTCAGGAATATGGAATACAGTATTAGTTTCTGTAAGAATGAATTGACTTCACTATGAAATAAGGCTTTCTCAGTATCAGCCCTACAGAAATGTATTGGTTACAGCTAAAATGTATGGTTATGCTTACGCTAAAACATACAGACATTATAAAACTGAATATTGGTTTCGGTAACAATGTATTCTTTCCAATGGATTCATGTGGCTTTCAGCAAGAATGTATTGATTTCATTAAAATGTGCTCCTTGAGATAAACAAAAATTCAGTTAAAATGCATTGGTTTCTGTTAAAGTTCATTGACTGAAGTGAAGAACATTACACTGTTATTGGGTAGCCTCAGGGTTTGGGAAGTATTGAATAGAGAAGCATACATAAGTAATAATAAAGGCTGAGGAAACAAAGATATTATAAACTGTATAAAGATGTAAATATTCAACATGCGTTATTAGATTGAATTTTCTCACAGGCAACAAGAATTGGTTCAGGTACTTTTCACAAAGTCACTACAACCTCAGCGTATTCTGAATTCAGAGGAGCTCAAGTAACTTAATGCATAGAAACTCTGGTTTTCCCTCTGTTTAAATTACTCCCCAGGAGAATATCAGGTCCATTGGATGCTTTTCAAGTCACATGCTGTCTGAAAATTTCCACTTTAAAAAAGAGGATGGTCTTTTGGTGAGTTAATGCATTTTCCCCCCCAATAGGATCAAAAATATCTGCAGAGATTAGACCACTGTCTGTGAGAATCCAGTTGATTTTGCTTAATCCCACGTTGTGTCTTCATACTTGTGGAAAAGGAAGAGAAAGGAGGAAGAGAGAGGAAGGGTAGATACAGTTAACCGTATTTCTTGTTTTGGTTTCTGAACAAAGGAGAACCTAAGATTCCTTGGGGTGAATTATATTTCAACAGTATTAATTATAAAACCGTCTAGTTTTTGTAAGAGCAGAATGGAGACAGGTGCATTTCATTTGGGGAAATATTATTTTCTTTATTATCATTTTATATTATCTGAGCCTTGTGAGGCTAGAATAGAAAAATTAAAAACATAAGCAAAAATAGAAATTAATTTAAATCACTTGATATTCTATCATTCATGAAAAAAATCACTGTTTATATTTGGTACCTGTTTTTAACAGAATTTTTATGCTTCATAACTATCGATATATTTATCGGTTTTAAAACAAATCTGATATTTGGACTTTGTTCTAAACTGCTCTTCAATGTATATAGGAAATTGCATAAAACATAAATGAATAGCTAAATGCACAATTATATAGGTAGCATCTGACCAAGTTGGCCTTAACATTCCCATCAGCTGGACTCAACTTAAGACAAATTTCTTCCTGACTATAGGCCCCTGATCTCCCTTTTCTTAGAGTATTTACTTTAGAAAACTTGTAAATTCTTTCTTGCTTCTTTGAGATGGAAATCTTCTACCACCCAAGAATGTCAGTTCAGGAAGGACTCAAGAACCATCCTTGGAAATGCAATCCTCAAGCAAGCTGGGAAGGAGGAGCCTAATTGCTGTAAGGATCAGTTAGCAAACACAGGTGGCCCGATCACATCAACCAGCCTCCCCACTAAGGTACTCTGGTAGTTTCTCAGGAATTCGCTCTAGTGTTTTAAAATCCTCTTGCCTTCTGTTTCAGTAGAGTTGAAGTCAGTCCCTCTCCCATATTGCAATAGTCTTGAATAAAGTCGTCTCTGCCTGTTTAACTCCATCCAGTGCAATTTTCCTCTGACATACCCATGCATGCACCATTCACATTAGGGTTGTAACACTATCTTAAGCCCTTCTTGCACGCCCTTTCCTATCCACATCCCTGCCCCCTTTTTATCAGAGGTAACCACTATCTAGACTTTCCTGCTAATCAATTCCTCACTTCTCTTGAAACCTTCTCTTTATACCTTTCCCACTCTGATATATTTGGTACATTCCTAAGCCATTTCTTCTATTTGATCTAGCTTTGAAATGCATTTAAATGGAAACAGAAAGCAAATGTTATTTTAGACTGTCTTCTCTTGCTCACAACTGTATTTGAGATCAATCCACGCTGTTGCCCATACTGTGATGTGTTACTTTTTATTACTGTGAAGTATTCCATTGAATGCATATGCCACCGTTTATTTATGGTCTACTGGTAGACATTTGGCTGTTTCTTCTTGGCTATTACAAATAATGTTGCTATGGACATTTTTGTATATTAATCTTGTATCATGTCTGCACTCATTTCTTAATGGTCCCTATCTAGGAGTAGAATTGGAAGATCACTAGGTTTTTGTATCTTTGATACAAAACAAATGTGTAAATACTCTCTTTTCTTTCCTTCCTTCCTTCTTCCTCTCTTCTTCCTTCCCTCCTTCCTTTTCTTTCTTCCTCTCCTTTCTTTCTTTTTTTTTTTACATCGTATTATAGTCATTTATAATTGTAGTGTGTGCGGTTCTTTCTTTGTTCTTGTGACCCACTCAGCTTAGTGAATCTCCATAGTGGTCATCTATCAGGTTTGAAAAATTTTGTCCATTTTCCTTTAAAATATTCTTTCTGAAATTCTTGTGGCTTTTTTTTTTTTTTTTGTCATTCTCATTACATTTATCTTAGTGCTTTTTGCTGTATTGTCATGATCTCTTAAGTCTCCTTTTTTCTCAAAATTTTGTTTCTTTGGTCTTTATTCTAGATTTTTTCCCTGATATTTATCCCATTTGCTAACTTCTTTTTCTTTGTTTCTAAGACATACACTTTCAAACATATCCATTGAGTTCTTAGTATCATTTATTTTTCCTTTTTAGAATTTCTATTTTGTTCTTTTCCAAATCAACTTTGTCCTTTTAGAAGCTATGCTCCAGTTTTCTGACGAAATATTTAAACTCGTTGTTTATCTCCTTGAAGTTAGTAAGTGTCACTTTATATATATGATTAAAAAGTCTGCCCATACCAAGTATTAGCAAGGGTATGGAAAAACTGGTACTCTCATTTATGGATGGTTGGAAAGTAAAAGTGTAAAATGATATAACTACTTTGACAAAATTTTGGCAGTTTCTTAAAAAGTTAAACATACACTGAACATATGATCTATCTATTCCACTCTACTCTTAAAATTTCCCCAAGACAAATGAAAGCATATGCCCATACAAAAACCTCTACGATTGTTCATAGCCTCTTTATTTGTAATAGCCAATGATGGGCACAATTCAGATGTCCTTTAGCCAGCGAAGGGACAAATAACTGTGATGCCTTTGTATGATGGACTGCTTCCCAGACGTAAGAAGGATGAATTATTGATATATGCCACAATGTGTATGGATCTCAAAATAATTTTCCTTAGTAAAAAAAGCCAGATCCCTCTCCAAAAAAAAAAAAAAAAAAAAAAAAAAAAAGATTTTTTTACACAAGATTCTAGAAAATGTAAACTAATCTGTATTGATAGCAGATCCGTGGTTGCCTGAAGAAGGAAGGAAGAGCAGAAGGGAGGCTTATAAAGGGATATGGGATATTTTAGATGGTTATGGTTATATAGTCATTATTTTGATGGTAATGATCCTTTCATGGTATATACATTGGTCCAAATTTGTCAAATTAAATACTCTACATGTGTACAATTTACTGTCAATTATTCTCCAATGAAGCAGGTAAGATTTTTAAGAAAAGAAAGTCACGGTAAATTTGTATTGAAAGGATAAATCCCAAATTAACTGCACCTGCTGCAGCATAACTGTAGGCTAGGAGATAAGGTGGAAGGGTTAGTTGCCTTTCTTATTTTTTTTAAATACACACTTATACTAAATGTAGTGAGTGTATACGTGTTATATGAAGATTTTCTTTAATGTTACATTAATATACTTCAACTTTCGCGCACTTTTACTAAACTTCCTCTTCCACAAGTGGTTTGTTTAGTTTTTGTACTTTTCAGTGACCTGTGGTCGCCACTACAGTTTCTGGAAATGAACTTTTTTAAAGAAAGCAGTTTATTGGACTAAGGCATAATTCCCTTGTTTAATACAGAACACTTAATTGCATTTTATTCCTGCTCTGTAGGAGGGACTTGAACATCTTCTGGTAAGGGAGAAAAGCTGGCATATACTAGATGGGAGTAATGAAATAGTAAAATTTGATCATTAACCAACAGAATGAGGCATTTATGGGAGCCACCAAGGAGCAAATATTTGCCTTAGCTAATACTTTTGGAGGTGAATCCTTTTTCTCTAAGCCTTTAAAATTTAATTGGAAATAAGTTTATTTTTCACCAACTGGTTCTCTTGTTCATGCCAATAATTCGTATTTATTTCTGACTTTATTTATCCCTGCAAAAGGAAGTGTGAAAAAATTCAAACTTTCCTTGTCCTTTTTGCACAATTTGGTAAATTTCAGCGCTATTTAGGGCCCGGGCATACAAGTTGCTTGCCTACTGTGCTCTGCTCTGTGATTATAAATGTCAGGAGATCAGAGATTTTGCCCCTGGTCATTGCAGAGCTGGAAAGCTTTCTGTTGTTATGGAAATATTTTGATTTCTGAGTCAAAGGACAGGGCTTCTGTTTTGCTCAGATTATGACAGTAATCTACAAGAAACTGATCTCTCTGTTCACCCACTCTGCTGCAAACTCTTTGTGGGCTGTGTAGTCTGGGATGCAGTTCAGTAACGCCTCTGTGTATGTGTGGGAAGAAGGACATCTTGCTGCTCAGGTGGTGAGTCAGGGGAGATTCCTTCTGTTACTCAATCCACAGTAGCAACTGAAGAGTTCTTTGTAGCCCCTCAACCTTCACGTCCCCAAAGGCCTACTTGCTTGGTGCATAGAAGCTTCAGTGGGAAGATGTCTCTAGGAAAGGAGCACCAGTGATAACCAGAAAGGGCAGTTGGAACTTAATGGGAGCTCAAGCTGCCTGTCTGATGATTACCCACACTTGCTGTTGCTTATACAGTGAACTATTGACTAGGCTGAATGTTTCCATGAAAGGCCATTCTTACAAAATTTCATCAGAATTTAAACCCTTCTGAGGTTGACCCGGTTGCATTTCACTGCTTTGTCTTGGATTCTTGACAGTTAATTACAGGGAGCCTGAATGTTGAACCACGTGCCTCACAGACCAGTTCAAATTCTCCAACAAAATAAATTTAGCTTCACTTCATCTGAATTAAAAGGTTGAAGCTTACATCAAGAAACTGGACTCTGCCCTCTGCTTTGGAAAATGAACCACACTTTGAGACATTATTAGTCTCCAACACTCAGTTGCTGAAATATGAGAGAGAGGGAGGGAGGGAGAACATCAAGTGAAAAGAAAATCAGGCACTAATTATTGGATGTGCTGTTCTTAAGTTCCAGTTTCAAGAAAAATGCACAGCCAGTATTTCTAATGGGAAGTGAACTGACTTTGAGATTGGTCAGGTGTTCGTGTCTGTAATCTGTACTGGGGGTTTCTGATACCACAGGTCTAGAGAGATGAGAAGCGGCCAAGACAATAAGCAGGCACTGTTTTGCTTTTCAGGTGCTCGGCTCTCCCTGGTACCCTAATTACAGACTCTGCAGGAAGGATTCCTTTTGAAGGTAATGCGAGCGCTGTATCCAGAGGATGCTAATGGAAGGGGTTTGAGAAATCTGTTGCAAGGATGTCCTACTTACAAGATCTTGTCTTTCANNGGAAAGAGAACAAACATTTATTATTGAGGACCTACTATCTGCCGGCCTTTGGGTTAGTGTTTTCCATTTGAGACCTGAGTTCCTCCAGTCCTTTTCTGCTGGTGAGCGTGAAGATGAGGTCCCCTTACTGTATAAGGGGAAGTCGGACCGCCTTTTGAATCTCGTGCTTGGGCACAATTGGGCCATCTCAAAGTCCCCCCCGCCCCTTATCCATGAGGATCCCTAGGAGCTGTCTCCCAGGCTCTCAGAGATGGGAACTACACACTGTAATCTAAGGCTCATCTAAGGGTACGACTTTGGTCTTTTCTCACCACACCATTTACCGTAGACCAAATGTTTGTGTTCTCCCAAAATTCATGCATAAAACCTAACAGACAAAGAAACCATTCTGCAAATGTTAGGAAGATGAGACAGAGACAGAGATGGACAGAGGGAATGTCTCATTGTATGATCAGGCAGTGCCCATTTGGTGTACCTTTTAAAATTTACCTTCTAATATTTTGTACATTTTTTTTTAATAAAGATTTTTTATTTATTTATGTGACAGAGAGACAGCCAGCGAGAGAGGGAACACAAGCAGGGAGAGGAAGAAGCAGGCTCCTAGCCGAGGAGCCCGATGTGGGACTCGATTCCGGAACGCCGGGATCACGCCCTGAGCCGAAGGCAGACGCCCAACGACTGCGCTACCCAGGCGCCCCTGTACATTTTTTATACTTTATTTAGAAATAATTGTTTCATTACCAAATTTGATTAAGCATCCCCCCGCTCTACCGCGATGATAGATTACGGTGGACTTGTTGAGGACAGATCCTGAACTGTAGGTTGGCAGAAAAGGATATATTTTTTCTTCTTGCTGATGATTTTGTTAGACTTTATATATGTAACTGTGAGAATTTATCATTCTCATAGAATCTATACTTTTAGATGTTTTGCTCCCAGAGGATTCTGCCAAGATATTTGTAGAAGAAAACAACTATAAAGGTTTGAAAACTCATTGACAAATGTTTTCCCTTATGGTCTAAGGCCTAAATCTCAGTAATAACAATAATCATGTTTAAAGGATAAAGTGATCCTTCCTTGTAAAACCAATATCTCTCATGTAATGGACACGACTGTCCTCTGTCCTTGAAAGATGTCATTCCTTTTCATTTTGATGAGCCCCTATGGCAATTCATCTTCCATAAGAATGACGGAAAATAACTAGAATGAAAAATCGCATTAAACACTAGTGAAAAATAAATGCCTCAAAATTATTCAAAATATGACTAGTTTGAGACACAAATATTTTAAGTAAAACATTTTTATTATTTCTGGGAAAAAAAGCAGAGTGTTCCAATATTTGAAACAAATTATTTACCATGACTAAAACCCATTCAATTTAACTCAGCATGGACTGTTTGAGCTGTTACAATATGGAAGACACTAGGTGAGCTTCTTCAAGAAATAAAAAAATTAACCAGATAGGATCAGTCTTCTTCAAGAGCAGACTTGCCATGATTTTTCTCTTAATGAAAATGATATATGGGGCGCCTGGGTGGCTCAGTCAGTTAAGCATCTGCCTTTGGCTCAGGTCATGATCGCAGGGTCCTGGGATGGAGCCCGCTTGTGCTCCCTGCTCAGTGGGGAGTCTGCTTCTCCCTCCCCCTCTGCCCTTCCCTCTGCTCCTCCCTCTGCTCCTGCTCTCTCTCAAATAGATAAATAAAATCTTTAAAAAAAAGAAAGTGATATATTCCACAGTACAAATCTGTGTAGAAAATGAATTTATATAAAAGTTAAACAGAACAAATTGGTGAAACTTCTGAAGAAATATCTTAGGGTGATTTCTTATTGATTTCTGCAATGGGAGAAAATTCTGTAGTCTCCTATAGCAATTAGTGTCATAAAAGGTAAGCATTCAAAAGACAAATCTACTTGAGGAACGAAAATTCGATCAGCTGTTAATTTCAGTACAAGTGTTTAATTAAAGTCTTGCTTTTTGTTTCTTTGCCTTTGTAGATCAAATTGATATGGATGTGAGGATGTTATTGTTTTTGCTAAAATACGATCTTATATTTAAGGAGTCATTTAAGAAACACATAATTCAAAATTATGATTTAAAAATTGAAGCATTGCAAAAATACTCCCCCCTCATTCATCACCGATACCTCAAACCACACAGCCTGAGTTTAGAAGATAGAGATCACTCAATCCCCTGTTTTCCATTCAAATTTCCTGTTCCTGTTTTTTCTGGTCAAATGCAGAAGGTGAATCCACGGCACATTATCATTTGCCCAGTAAAATCCCCTCCATTCGCTCAATTATTGATGGATGTGCAGTAGCTTAATCATTCCATTTTATCACCGCCACCCATTTGGATTCCCCCTTTCCAACCTAAGCAACTAACCTAATGTCTTTTCATTCATATGTGCTTTTGAAAAGGTATATTATTTTTGTGTCCATGCATTTTGAACTTACATGAAAGCTATTGGGTCATGTATCAAATTCTGTTTTTGTTTTTGTCTTAATTTATTGTTACCCTGCATTGTGTTTATAAGATCCATCTGTGTTGCTAACTGAGCAACTGGTCTGCTGTCCCTTTCTTCTCTATAGTACTCCTTACCGGTTAACCATCAATCTTCATCCACTTTCTAGCAACAAACAAACCCAATCTCGCCTGGAACTCCACACATCCTCAAATAATGCGGCAATAAATATCCTTATACGTGTCCCCTTAGGAGTGTGTGCGAGAAATTCATTGGGATATAAACCCAGGAGTGAACTGCTGGGTCACACTGCAGGCTTATATAAAATTTAACGGAACGTACCAGATGCTCTCCATAGGGGCTGCCGCCGTTTACAACCCACCAGTAGTGATGCCAGTGACCTCTCCGTGAGCTCACCAATTATCCGGCTTTCCAATTTTTGCTAATCTAAGATGTGTAAAGTGAAGTCTCTCTCTCCCTTTTTAATTTGCTCATTTCTGATTTTCAGTAAGTTCAGCTTCTCTTCATATATTCATATACTTCACTGCTGGGTTTCCTATTCATATGCCCTTCGCCCATTTTTCTCCTGTGGCCGCTCTCCCTTTTCCTGTCCATTAACAACGGTTACATGGTGTTTTCTAAATATTATTTCCTTGTTTGTTTAAGGCATGCAAGTACCTTCTTCCATTTACTTCATCTGTTAGATCTGTCCCTGTTATGTGTCTTTGAATAGAAATCCTTAATTTTGATATTACCAAGCTTGTCATGTATATCCCTTATTAATTTTTATTTTGAAATTTTAAGAAGTCTTCCTTTACAAATATATTTCTATTAATTGTATTTAAATCCTATATTTCTCTTAACTTTAAAGGGTGTTTTTTTTTTTTCCTCTCACATTGATTGTTAATCCGTTTTGTATGTATGTATTATAAGGTAGGGATCCAGGTTTTGTTTTCTTTTAAAATAGGTTATTTTCTCAAATATGTTCTTTTAAGTAACTCATACCTTCCCCAGTGATTTGCGGAAACTTTTATGAGAATTGTGTGCCAGTATATAATTTCTGAGCTCTCTAGTACTTCTAGCATACACCCCATATAGTTTTTACCATGACGGCTTTGTCCTATGTCAGTTCTGGGCCACGTACAACTCCTCCTTCCACTCTTCCTTTTCAGTGCTGAATTTGTTGTGGACATTATAGATTTTTGCACTAAGTTTACAAATTCCTCAAAAAACCCAACTGCAACTTTGATAGGAATCTGCATTAGTTTCCTCCCATTGCTGCCTTAAGAAACTACCAGAAACTCAGTAGCTCAAAACAGCCCAGATTTATTATTTCCTGGTTCTGTGGGTTAGAAAGCAGATACGGTCTTCCTTGGCTGAAGTCAAAGTGTCAGTAAGGTTGCATTCTCTTCTGGAGAATTCAGGGGAGAATCTGTTTCCTGCCTCTTCCAGCTTTTAGAGGACACCCACATTCCTTAGCTCCTGGCCCCCTTCCTCCCTCCTCAGAGCCAGCAGCATACCCTCTGTCTGACCCTGCCTCACCTGTCACCTTTCCTTCTGACTACAGCTGGGAAAAGTCCCCCACTTTTGAGGATGCATGTTAATGACCTCAGAATAGTCCGAGGTAATCCCCCATCTCAAGGCTAAAAACCTTAATCACATTTGCAAATCCTTTTGCCTCATAAGGGGACATATTGGCAGATTCTGGGGATTAGGATGCAGACTTCTTTGGGGAATCACTGTTCTACCTACCACAGAATTGCTTTGAATTTATAGATAACTTTGGGGGGAGAAGCCTATCTCTCTTTTAATAAAGATGAGTCACTGTGTCCGGTATTAGAGTTCAATATTTTTCCCCATAGAAGTGTTGCATGTTCTTGGCTAATTCCTGGATTTTCTATAATTTTTGTCACTCTTGTAAATGGTATCTTATTTTGAATCTCATTCTCGAATTGGTTATTGCTAATGTGCAAAAGTGCTATTACTCTTGTAATTGACTCAGAATCTGTAGGCTTGTCCAAGTCTCTTATTAATTCTAGCAGTTTTCTTATGGGTTCTCTCAAACTCTTCTACCTTCTCCATTTCTCTAAACCAGCGGCCAGTCCACCATGGCCTTAGTGCCAAACCCAGCCTGCCACCCAATTTTGCAAATAAAGTTTTATTGGAACAGAACCATGCCCATTTTTTTTGTGTATCATCTATAGCGGCTTTCTCTCTACAATGGCGGAGTTTAGTAGTTGTGACAAAGACTGTAACTGGCCCACAAAGCCTAAAATATTTACTGTTTTGCTCTTTCCAGAAAGTTTGCCAAGCCCTGCTGTAAGTCTCTTGTTCCTTCTCCACTTGCCTTACTTACACACGTGGGAGGAGTCTGTGTCTTTTATGGAGTGTTGACAAGTAGCCAAAGGCCCGAAATATTTACCTCTGCCTAAAATCCGTTACTTCTCATAGTACTTCCTGCGATCATACAAATTCAAGGTCATAAAGGTTAATACAACTCTTTTTAAAACTGTGACTGCTTCCAGGCTGTACAAGGTAGTTTTGAAGCCTATGGCAGGAGCTATAATGCAGGGAAACTCGAAATAATTAATGGGTATGATGAGACCACCTGATACTTAGGTGTTGGGGGAGCCCACAGGTTGGATCCCACGGAAATGGATAATTGATCACTTCAAACTTAATAGCTTTGCTATGTTGTCTAGGGCTGCCCGGCCCTCTGATTTAGAGCGACTGAATTTGTATCGTGGAGCTGTCCCGTCTAGAAAGAAGGATAATAATGATCAGACAGGTATCAGGAGAGGCAGTGCTGGGAAGAGCTTGAAGCGTGCTTCCTATGCCTCCTGAAGGGATCTCAAATTGAAGGACATTCTTCCTGCACTGCTAAATGTGCCATACTTGGAAATCATCGATGAATTTTTAATAAAGGACTCTGTTAGTTGTTAAAAACAAAACAGAGACCTTAGAAGAAAGGACCTATGGGACAGGCACTTAGAAAAAGTTGTTCATTCACTTTAGCTTGGCATTTAAAGTCCTCTATAATTTGCCCATATGTCCGTCGTTCTGAACGTGGCGGCGCAGCACAACCACCCAGGGTGTTTTAAAAATTACAGATTCCTTGAGCCCTGATTCTAAACCTCGTGAATCAGGATCTCCGGAGGTATGATTCCAGAGTCTTTATTTTTGAAAAGCTTGCCAACAGATTTGTGTGTGTCTCGCCTGGCACTTCTAAAATACCTCTTCAACTCTGCTATCTTGCTATCCGTTACCACACCTCATATATCTTTTCTTTAGAAAAAATGGATTTGTCTTTCCCTTACCTGGCTTTTTTCCCCCTTGTCACCATGCATCCCCTTAAAATTCCCTCAGCCGTGTTCATCTACCCAAATACTCCCGGCCTTTCCAGCCCAGCGGACGGGTCACAAATCTTCCACGATTGTCCAGATAGAAGTGACCTTTCCCTTCTTGGAGTTCCAGTGACCATTCGTTCTACTATTTTTATGTAGTTACACAGATATTTCGTCTCTGCTCCTTGAAGGTGGATGGCTCCATGATTAAACAGCTTTGTACCTGTCATTCTTCCCAGCAGTGACTTGATGCAGGGTAGATACTCAAAAGGTGTTTGTTCAACAAGTGATAATTAAGGAACTGTGGCCATCCGGAAGACTACTCTGTTACCAAGAACAATAAAGAGGAAAGGGCTCAGATACATCAGAAACCAAAAGCTTTGCTTCTTTTCTCTGAGAGTTTTGTTTTAGTGGATAATTTATTGGAAAAGATGTCTATGTTCACAAATGAATTTCCACTTGTTAAGTCACTTTCTCTTTCTCTGTCAAGAGCTACTTGGACTGGATTTTATTTAATGAGTGATAAGTAGGGACATTGGTAGCAAGCCAGTGAGAGGGACTGCCCCTGAATATCCGGGCTAGCTTGGGACCATGTGCCCTGCCAACAGCATTCCTTATAAGTGTGCCTCAACCACAGGGGTCCTCAGACTCAGTGTCAGAGGTATACAGAGCCTGTGAAAAATTCTGTATCAAACAAGTGGGATTAATTGCAGAAATTTATATGAAAAGAACTCAAAAAAGAAACATGATTAAAAATGTCTACACACACTCTTTATGTTGCTGGGTGTAGAATACTCACACTGGGCATTTGTCTTCTATGACATGGCAAGGTTGCTAAGTGTGTGGCAGGGGGGAGTTTTGATCAGTAAAGGGACACAATACCTAGTTACGCAGAAGTCCTAAAGGATTGCTCATCCAGAAACAGTTGAATCAGAATGCTAGCTGTGTGCTGACGGGGCTGACATTCCCTACTAACGTTTCCTCTTTTTAGAAGTGTGAAGAATTTGGACAAACCACAAAGTTAGTGGGAACAATCCCTACAAGACTGCTCTCTCTCTCTCTCTTTTTAAAAGATTTTATTTATTTATTTGACAGAGAGAGAGAGACAGCCAGTGAGAGAGGGAACACAAGCAGGGGGAGTGGGAGAGGAAGAAGCAGGCTCCCAGCAGAGGACCCTGGGATCACACCCTGAGCTGAAGGGAGACGCTTACCGACGAGCCACCCAGGCGCCCCAAGACTGCTCTCTCTTCCGACACCAACTGTAGGAGTGAGGGGTTCCCAAACCACCCTCTGTTTTGGTAATTGTCTAGAAGGACTCACAAAACTCACTGAGAGCTGTCATACTCACGGTCACAGTTGTTTTACACAAAATGATATGGAGATTACAATCAGCCAAGGGAAGAGCTGCAGAGAGCAGAGTCCAGGAGGGGTACGAACGTGGAGTTCTCCTCCTGCTCCACCCCAGGAGTCCTGCACAGCATTACCTCCTCCGGGCCATGAGGTACGACAACACACACAGAGTATTGCCAACCAGGGAAGCTCTTCTGAGCCTTTTGTGTGTAGAGTTTTATCTGGGGCCAATCACATACTCCCCGTATGGCCAAATTTTATCCTCCAGCTGTCCTGGAGGTCCAGTTAATACCTTTAGCCATTAATTCCTTTGGAGGTTGGAACTGATATGGTGTGGCCAGAGCCCCATCATAAATCACAATGTTACACTGTCTGGGCCAAAGCCCCCAGGAAAACAAAGACACTCCCATCAAGAAGGACATTCCCGGGGCGGGAGCTCACCGCCCAGTAGTCCACGGTAAAGCCCAGATCTCTCTTTGAGTCAGGTTAATTCTTCACTACAGGAGAGGTTTCAGGCTGATCCTCTTCATCTGGCCTCTCATTCCTCCTCGGCCTCATCATTTCTTGATAGAACTTGATTTCTTGGAAATAGACCTATTTTCAAAGTAACATTTGGCTGGGGTTAGGAAACAATAGTCACCGTCTGGCAGGAAGAGAAAGGGTATTATCACGTAAGGAGAGCTCACCATGCTGTTGGCACACACATGTTCTTTAATCTCTACAACAGCTTTAAAGAAAGATATTATTTTCGTTATTTATAGGATAAAAGAACAAAGCTTCAAAGTGATCATAAGACAGTAAAGGAGCCAGAATTTGAAGCTGGGTCTTCCTGACTCCCACGGGCATGCTGTTTTCACTCTGCCTGACCTGAACCAAGATTGTTGTTTCTCTTCCTCCCTGGGAGCGGTTATTTCTCCTTTTGAGAGCGCGATGTGAGGGGATAAGGGGCCAGGTGAGCCTGAAAGTGACCATGGAAAACTCCATTTTCCCTCAGACTCCCCAGCCTAGCTTAGATGAAGAACCGGCGCTGTGGGAGCCCACGGGGAAACCCCTTTGCCTGTGATATTGTGCTTATGAGTCTCATTTCCTGGAGAAAAGAAAAAAAAAATTAAAACGTACTAAATGCCCATATATTTTAATCCTTTGTACAACGCACTGTAAAGTAGCTACACTTGCTTCCAATTTTATAAATGAGCAAATTGGGGCTCAAAAGAACAGAGAGAGGTGGAGTGGGGAACCTAGTACCAAACCCCGCGGAGCCTGACTCCCATGCTGCCGCAGGCGGCCGGCCTAGCTGCTTGGCGGCTGCATCGCAGCAGCACGCATGCGCAGCTACCTCATGAACTAGGGGCTGCGCAGTCACCAGGAGCAAACTCTCCCACTGCTGTGGAGAGGCACAGGTACAATTACAGTGTAGGGTATTCCTAATATTTTCTAGAAACCGGCCCTGGACGAGGTATCAAGTTTGGAGATAAGTGAAGGCCCTCATCCATTGTATTTCCACCAGGAGGTGCTCTTTTCTACAGCAATGGAGTCGGCTACCCTGTGGGGGCAAGGAAGGAAGGCTGGGCTGGTCTATTTTTAGGTCTATTCTATCACCTATCCTTCCACGGGAGCAGCACCTTTGCAACCTTCATGAATTTGTAATTAAGCTTGGGATTTAGTGCCTCCTTAGAACAGAGTTTTAAGTTTAGGGAAAATTAAGAGAAAACATTATTTTGAAACTCGTAAGATTTGTCCGTAAAGCTATCATTCCTACCAGGTTTTAGGGCTCAGAGCCCAGAGAAGCGTCTATTGCATCCGTCTGAAAGCTGGATACCTGTGAGTCAGTGTCATCCTATAAATCACCTATAACCCCTAGAAGAGGTAAAAGCAGCCAAACGCTATATTTAGTAGATCCTAGACTTGTAATTAAATGACAAAAAGAGAAGCAGGAGACAAGGTGACTAGGGAGAATATGATTCAGCAGGACACACACTTTCTACTTTGGGACTGTCACACATTCTGATTTTGGGAGGAAAAAATTGATTGAATTAATACAAGGTACCCAGCATTGGTTTCCTTAGGGATCAAGATACACTTACTTTAGGTAATGAGCATAAGATCAGGATATAAAATATTTTGTCAGAAAACAAACTTGAAGAGAAGCTCTTTCAAGCAGTCAAAAGAGAATTTTCTGAAAAGATGTTATTTTTTCTTGCATGAATTTGAAAATAGTATTTACTGAATGATTTGATCTTGAGACATTTTTGTGAAGCCACCATTTTGATCCTCTGAGAGTTTTTCATGGGGGTGGGAACTTTATCTTACAGATGCCTGAAATTTTTATATGTAATAACTTCTGTTGCTGTTTTAGATTTAATTCCATTAGGTGAGATGTACTTTCAATAAATATAGTTCGGATCATACTTTATCATACTGAGGTACAAATATGTAGCTTTTATTAACTCTGTCCATTGTAAACTTAAGTCCTTTAAAGTATTTTGTATGGTACAAATATGTAACAACCCTTAATAAATCTCATATTAGTAATATTTTCATAGTAAATGCCACTTTTGGAAACCAAGTATGGGAAAAATGGTTTAGATTTAGATTGAGCCTTGTAGGGAAAATTTTTTGCTTCAATGGGAAACCAAGCATGTTTCGAGCACATTCTGGGTCATCTGAGTGATTCTGTGGAGGCTCTGGGTCTCTGTTTTTCCTTGAATATGTTTGACAACTGTGAAGGTTGTGACTGATATCAATGCAAAATAATTTTTGTTTATAGACATGTAAAAAAATTCGGTCTGGTGGCTCAACCGTCTTTCCTCAGTACGGAAAAAGTCAGTTTGCTTCCAATTTGTAAATTCATTTCAACAGACCTTTACTACGTGTAAATTTGTGCTCCTTCTGCTTCTCTTTTGAACTGGTTGTAACATCTGACTGTTTTCCTAAATACAGCCTTACCATGTATTCATTTTAAATCTGTAGGAGAGTCATGATTTCCCCCTGTTTTTGAAAACTATCCTTTTCAAATTTCACTCAGATGGGACACATGAATGTCATCTCTTGAAGAAGTCAGAGTGGTCTCTTCCTGTCCTCAGTGTATATGGAGTCATATTCATTGTTTCTTCTGCTCTAACATCCTCGGTATTGCTGCTGTCCAATCTGTCCTTTTACTACCTAAATGTTCACAGGTGTATGTTTTGTTTTCCCACTCCAAATGTCAGCTCTTTGATGGTTAACGCTTCTCTATACCCCCTGCAGTGCTTAACATAACATGTCACACATAGTACGGGATCAGCTTGATAACCGCTAGTTGAATACATAATAATGTTGAGTTTCCTGTTTCATCTGCTCTCTGTAGTTTCTCTGTGGTCTTGGCCAGGTTACAAGTCTTGTAGCTCCATCTCACAGAGTGCAGATATCCTAGGAGTCCCTGCTGAGTAGAGTATGAAAAAGGCAACTGGGTTATTTCCCAATGGCTTTGAATGTTAATTTTTATTATTTTTTTCATATTATTTTTATATGATGGCAGCACTCAGTGAAAAGAAACCAAATCTATCTTGAGTTATGAATAGATTTGTCTTTTCTGATGTCTGCTTTGTGAACTTAAATTATGTGGAGGAATTTTAGCTCTGAAGTGTCCTTTTCCCAAGGTTTGAATGTCTGGAAGGCTCCATCCCAAGGATGAATGTGGAGAATGAACACTCTCCTGAGAAGTGAACCAGTGGTATATACCTTCTAGAAACCTAAGTAGATGATGGTTTGTGTATGTTTAGCCCTTAATAGAATACTTTGATATGCGTTTTCATATTTGCTCTTCAAAGTAACTTTATTACAGACAAATGTACTATGTCTCTATTTTAAAGCTGACTAAACCAAGGCTTTATCAAGTTAAGTGGCTAGAGATTTAGAAACTAGGCCCCTGATACCCTACCTCATTCTCATTCCACTAAGCCAAGCTACTCCCCTTGTCTTGGGAAGGTCCACCTGTAGGAGCATATCCCTTCATGGCATAGTCTTTCTGGTACACTATGGATCCATCTACAGCCTATTCTCAGTTTTACCTCGAGTGTTAAAATTATAAGGATATAAAGATGACTGTTAGCCAAAACATAGGTTTATTTTTCTTTTACACATGGATGAGGGCCTAGGTTGAACTCAGATATTGAATTCTCCTGCATTTTATTTTTCTCAGAACCAAGAACTTAACTGTATGACACTTTCATGTTGAGCAACTCCACTCAGGTCACTTGCTTTCCAAGGTCTGTCGAGATCACTGCTAGCATAGTGACGGGAAATCCTGGATCTGTGGGAATGTGGCAGGTCTAAGGTTGGTCTTGGAGAGTCTTTCCCAATTTTGTCACATATTAGAATCTAGAACTTTGGGATCAGAATCACTAGGAATGGGGTCGGGGAAGAAATTTTTATAAGCTGTCCAGGTGATTTTGCTGCCCGCTTTTTGGAAAACACTGCTCTAGGAAATTGAATTCCGGACAGGTCGCACAGAAGCCAGAGAACTGGAAGAGGTGGGTGGGTGGAGGCCCCATTGTCCCAGAAGGCACTCCTCTGACTCTTATGTCTTTGACTCTTTCCTTGTATGTCCTCTGAAGTGACTGGAAGGAACTAGGAGTAAAAGCGACCCCAGACCATTCTCTAGAACTCCCTAGAAGCATTTGCACTTGTATGGCTCTGCAGAGACATACGAATCACTGGCACGGCACCAAGTTCACAGAACCTTAAAATTAAGTATCGTGGGGGGCCTGTAAGTTTTTTTCAGCTAAAATACTAATTATGAAAATAATGACAACAAATTCTTCCTTAGAAGAGCACTGGAGTAAAATATTTAATAGAACATTGACTAAGAAGGAACTGAAACTAACATGTTCTACCGGGAGATATTAAAGAAGACAAATAATTGGAGAGCGTACCTTACTTCAGGAAGAAAGTGGAATGCACAAAATCCTTCAATGGGTTCTGACACTCACAGTAAAATCCCCCGCCACTTAGCCAAAGGTGCTTCATGGTGGGACCTCTGACCCCTCTCTAATATTATCCTCTTCATCTCCCTTCCTTGACACTCTCCAGCTCCTCTGCTCTCCCGCCTCTTCCCTTTGATAAACACATGGCTCCCTTCCTTGCGTCCTTCAGGTCTGGATCAATACTGATTTCAGAAACCTTCCTAATCATCTGCAATACAGTATCACCCCATCATCTTTACTTTGCTTTATTTTTCCTTCAGAGCATTTAACCTCTAGCACTGCCCACACTCTGACTTCATGTTATGTATCTGTTTTTTATTGGTTTTGACTCTTTCATGCAAATGTGCCATAGGGAAGGCTCTTTGATTTTTCCATCGTTGTGCTGGTGTCTCTGGCCCATGTAGCCCGCTCAATTCATATTCATTACGTGAATGGATGAATGGATTCTCATTAACCTACTCTACAAATTCAATGAGATCCCAATAAAAATCCCATCGGATTTTAAAAATCTTGATCAAATGATTAAAAATTCATACATATTAAAATTTAGAATATCCATACTTTTTGAAATAGAAATTCTACTTGCAAGTAATTATTCTAAAAAATAATTGAATGAATATTCAGAGGTATCTGTACAAGGGTGATCATCACAGAATTATTCATAAAGCCAAAAAGAGACAATAGTTTTAAGTCCATTGATTAAAGCTAGTTTGTATAATTTGTGGTTCATCAAATTAAAGGATAATCTCAACAGAGACATCGCAGTAAGTGGAAGATGTTATCAAATAGAATATTTAATAGACTATTTAAAATATATGCTACGTGTATTTGTATACATATATACACGTAACATGCCTATAAGAATACATATGAGGATATTGACAGTATTTATTATTGCTGGGAGGACAATCTTCACTTATTTTAAACCCTTTACTTTCCTCCGATAGGAACTGATTATTTTTAAAATAAATAATATTTTATCTTGAAAAAGAAAAAATACCAATTCCAATGCCTTTATTGTACTGAGGAAGAAGTTGGTCTCAAGATACACATTGTGGGTTTGTGTATGTGTGTGTGTGTAAGATGGGGATAAAGAAGTTCATCCAATAAAGTCCATCCGGAAAAGAGGAGCAGGTTTGGTTTAACTGAAAAGCTGAGAGATGTTTTATTTTTCCCGCACCAAACAGCTATGTTTGATGAACCTCAAGCTTAGATGTCACATTGCCTTGCGGCAAGACACTTGATTGGGTTGTAGATATACTCTGCTAATAGAATGTATCTGTCTCAGAATCCTAATGCAGCAAAACGAACTCACACAAAGAATCTCTTTAGATAGATCTTGGTGAATCTTCTCGCTCATTTCAACCCCAATCAAACCTATATTAAAATATTAATGCAAGGATTAAACTATCCAAGTACCAGGTCAGACGGGAAGAAGATCCAAGGAAATGCGGCCAGATGACTGGTGCATCCTGAGGCATCAGGTTGTGGTGTCGGCCTGTGAGCTCTTAAGAGATAGCTATTTGCATAAAGCAACAGTCTCAAGGAAAAAATATTTCTCAAAGATAACGACATTGGTAGTGACCTGGGTGTATTTGCTGCCTAAAGGATGGTTATTTGTTGTTAAACGTAAGTGGCTTTTCCTCCATGTATTTGTTTGAATTTCATTCCTGAATATTTTAAAAGTGAATCATGTACATGTTAGGTTAGAAGAATCTGAACGGGGCGCCTGGGTGGCTCTGTCAGTTGAGCATCTGACTCTTAGTTTCGGCTCAAGTCATGATCTCAGGGTCTGGGGATCGAGCCTGGTGTTGGGCTCCATGCTCAGCGAGGAGTCTGCTGGAGATTCTCTCCCTCCCTCTCCCTCTGTCCTCCCCCCACTCTCGCACTCTCTCTCTCTCTCAAAATAAATAAATGAATCTTGAAAAAGAAAGAATTTTGAGTAGTTAAGTATTTGAGAAGTCAAATTTTGAGAAGTCTAAGCTGGGAAACTCACGGGAGATTGTGGGGTCAATGTGAGAGAAACATCGGGGCTACAGCTGGAGAAAGGTGTCCCCTCTGAGTGGACATGACCCCATAAGATGTATGGTTTGGAGAGCCTATCCTTTGGAGAAACTGGGAGAAAGGCAGTATGGACATGGTGAGGGCTGACAGGAAAGGGGGCCTCCTTTATTTCTCCGAGCTGAGGTCTTGAGAAGGATGTGTCTCGGCAAGGACAGAACACGGATTCCGTGAAGCCTGAGCCGGAGTCCTCACCACTGGTAGCTGGAGCTGGCTTCAGTGGGAATCCTGGATTCCCTCCTCCGTCCCTGCCTGCTTTTCCAGTGTTGCTCCCTCTTCCCCACATGGACTGTATATTCTTGTGTCTTTACAGCTTGGCTCTGTTTTATTCTCAGCACACTTTTAGAACTTCCCGTTCCCTTGCTTTATGCTGATTATTTACATTTATTTTCCACTTCAGTTAACCTCATCTGTTCTTTTTTTTTTTTTTTTTTTTTAGGCTTTTTGCTCCTTCTTTTACAATTTTTCTTCTCTTTAAATTCTTATTTTTAACACATTTGGGGAAAAAATGCATCTATTTTAGCCTCATAGAAAAAAGTACAACTTCCTAAGCTGTGCGTGATTCAATTCTTAAAACTGTTCTTTCTAATATTATTGTTTCCATTGTTTGCATTACCCTTTTCACTCCGTTTCATTTTCTTTTCCCTCGTCCTTAAATTTCACCTTTACTCTTTTAGCCCTCTGCCCTTCCTTTATCACTCTACCTTAATTTTTTCTATTTTTGCTCTTCACCTCTCTGTCTCTCTCTTTATAAATAATTATAAAATGACCTAGAGGCCTTTTAGCCAGCGAAGCGGTGATAACTAGACACTCCCCACCACAGACAGGAGCTGTGGGAGCCACGAGCTCCCTCTTCCCGCTAATGGAGTTCCTGGTCCACTTAGGGATGGCTGTTAAAAAACCTCGCCTGGATACCCCAATTTCCCCACTGGCTATTTGTGTGCTCGACACTTCCGATTTCCCGGAATAGTGTTTCTTGTAAACTCTCATCCCACCTGGTCTTTACCTAAACAATATCTATTTAAAATCTCTTGTCTGTTGTTTATGCTATTGAATTTGAGATAAATGATCAAGAGGAAAATACAAGGTGGCAGCACTGGCAGCCACAGCAGAGATGGGACGCTGTGGGCAAAAGCCCTGCCTGCAAGACAGGTCCTTCGTAAACAGCAAAGTGGCGTTGGAGTGCGTACGGGTACTTACGGAGAAGAGACACAGGCCTGCTTACAATGCCCTCATCTCCCTGTTGATCCCACGTCTCCTCTAGTGAGTGGAGCATAAGACGATCTGACTTTTCAGCATCTCCTAGAGCTGTTCCTAAATTCTTCACTCTCATTGTAGGGTTTAGAAAGAGTTTGTTTAGAGTAACGTTTTTTTGGGGGGGGGACAATTATAAGCTTACTTGATGGCAATCTTCATTTGTTAGGACTTGTATTTGGCACTCTGAATCTGCCTGGAGTGTCCTGCCTAAGGAGGAGAAAGGTTCATTTTCTTAGACATGGACTTTGTTTCCAAAGTTCCCACAGGGAGGAGGAGGCCTGCGCTGGGCTTCTCTCCAAGGACCTGTGATTCTAGGGCTGGGCAGAGCCCTTGGAGCTCTAGGATCAACATTCAGGTTGTTAATGGAATACCCGAATTATACACACCTTCTTCCCTGATGTTCTGTGTTCCCTAAGAAAGTTCTTTCACCATTAAGCGAATTTCCTATTTTTCCTAACCTGTTGAGGAACATCTCATATGAATAGTGATTCAAGAAAAGCAATTTCTACATTGATATAGCTGGGTAACTTTGCTTGTCATTTTTTCTTATATGTATGGCATATAATATCAACTTAATTGTCACCTTCCTTAGAATAAGGGTAATAATGCTTTCTATCTTTTGTACTCCCATAGTATCCATTTCATTAAGCTAGACACAGTGGACAGGTAGAATGTTACTGACATCCTTTCTTTAGGTCTCCATATTTTGGGGTTTTTAATATATTATACAAGGAGGAGAATGCCATTATTTGAACTGTGTCTTGCATGGTGTATTAATTACCATTTGGTCAGTAAAAAACAACCACGAACCCTCAGGGACATAGCCTAACAAACATCTCTCATGTATCTGCTGGGTTCATCCCACCCAGGCTGGGTTTGCCTCAAGGGCTCTGCTGATTTTGACTGGGCTCACACAGACATCTGAGGTTGGCTGGGTCTGGGTAATCTAGGCAGGACCCGGCTGATGAAATGCGGCTTCACATGTCTCTCTGATCTCTACATGTGTGTAATTCTTAACTGTCCAGACAGAATGCAGGCTCCTTGAAGAAGTGGGAAAAATTATACCTTCGAGGACTGGAAACGTGAGTCCTGGTGTTGACTCTGTCATTAACGAGTTAGGGGAGCTGTTTTAGTCTGTGTGCATTGCTATCCTTAAACTGTGGGGGCTAAAGCAGAAGGTATCTACAGGAAGGCACTCCACTTTATATCTTAAGTTTCTTTTCAGTTTACGAAGCATCTCATTTAGCATGCTGTCAGGTACAGGGTAAGTTTTTAACATATGTTTTTTATTGATTTATAAATGATTACTTTACAAGCATAATAAGATATGTGAGCATGCCCCCCCACCCAAAACAAGACCCTAACCTTAACTGTATGAAAATGTAGAACTGAATCAAGTGTAATAAAGAATGTTACTTGAAGGGGAAAGTTGAGCTGGCCCTGAAATGTTATAGTTAGTTCAATGATCTTTTATCAGTAATCAACACTTAAAATCGTGATAACCTTAGTCATTCTTCTTAAGGCCAAATTGTCATCCTCTAAATTCTCAAGTGTTTGAACATTAGCAATGGATTCATGATCATAAGTTGGTGAAAAATGGATATTCCAGATCAAAATATAGGTTCAGACCAAATCCGACCGTGGCAGAGGGCACTACAAAGCCATGGAGAAAAGAGGGTGGGTGATGGGATAACGTAGACGGGAATTGCTGCCTCAATTTTCAAAAATGAAAAAAAGAAAAAGTTTCTCTTGATAGCTATAGCTTTGGCAGTTTGTAAGGCCACTCGTAAGGGTGACAATGATTTTTCATTTGGTTTTTTGATTCAATAAAGCTACCCATCAAGGCAGAGAAAGTTTGCACTCTATTTGCCTGTCTGCTAGTGAGAGCGTAGATCTTTCTCCCAACCATACACTTTGCAAGCTAAATAGTATTCTTCATGTCAAGTAAGATTGGCGGGGCTGGTTTCAGCACGGCCGAGTCTCATCCCAAACTGTGCTTGCTTGGAATTTCTCCTTGCTCTCTTAGCAGGCTACACACTAGTTCTGATTATTTAGGTCCCTGTGATGTGTGTGGCACACGGGAGGTGACTTCTTATCTAAGTGCAGAAGCTGCCTGATAAACAGCAGGGATGAATAATTTATAAGGAAGCAGTATGGAAAGTGGCATTTCACACTTCTTTCCATGTAAAATGTCGCATGAATTCCAAACAGGCTAAACGGTTTGGTAGGAAACAAATCTGAAATCGCTAGTGAGAGAAAGGAAAGAGAGGGTTCTATAATGTGGTAATTATGGGATTACTCAAGAAGGATTCTGATTCAAATTTTGCTCTCCATTGATTAATTGTGAAAACAAATTACAGCTTCTCAAATCGATATTAGGAAATAATTATTATATACATGGAAATGGCATCAATAAGGCAAATAGGCTTGGATTTTCTTCCACTCGATTTCAGTCAATTTACAGTAAATGAATCCTGAAAAACTGCATTTTTCATTTTCTAATCATGCAGTAAGCCCTCCGTTAAAAGAGAACCCCAAAATGGGGTTTGATATATTATTATGCATCATATTGCATAGTTAACATTAGTCCTCTTAATCAGAAAATCTAATCAAATTGGGTCTCTGAATTCAAATCACCAAGCCGTGACTAACTCTTTATTACCGAAGATGGTTAGCAAGATTAAACCGAAACCATAGAAAATCAAACTCTTAAAACTAAGATTGCATTTTTATTCCATTCGATAATTAATATTTAGTAAGTTGTTATTTTTGGAAAGCTAAAAATTTAGAGTTATCTTATTAAATTCTTGAATTATTACTCAATCTGGCTTATGGTAATACATCATTTTTTGAAGAATGAGAGTCCTCAAAGGAATCTGTTAGATATCCTGATATTCGAAATATTATAAGAACACTGGGAGAGAGAAAAAGATTAAGTTGTTGCTTTCATCTTTAAGAACCCATCACTCACTCTGGACAAGAGGAGAGCAGTGAATGCCTTTGAGAATTAGAGACAATGAAATGAGTATCGCTAGTCTGGTAGATTCACAGAGAAGAGATCAGCCTGGCCTGGGACTCTCATGAAGGCTTCATAAATGACCTGAAAGTTTGTTGTTTATTTCTCAACCCTTCTCCTCCCTTCTGGCCAAGAAACTTTCCCATCCCCATCTCCTCCTTCACCCTGCCTGCAGCCTGAACTCTGGCGGTACCTCCCTAAATGATAGCCTTGCATTCGGCCAGACACTCCCAGTGCATCCCAAATGCTCTTGCTTTGTCCATCGTCCATCTTCCTGATACCGCCCCTTGTGCAAAAAGCACCACCTAGACTGGCCCCTGAGCCAAATGCACAAAGTCCTTCTTGAAAGGCGCCTAACTTGCCCACATTCATATAGCCAGCAAGTGGGAGAGCCAGGACTCATACCTACGTGCTCTGCTTCCAGAGTTCATGTGATTATTCAAAATATCAGATTGTAATCACACACGGACTTGCTTGTCTCCCATGAGACTTTAAGTTCTTCGAGAACAGCAACAACACTGTCTTACTTATTTCTGTATTGCTGGCGCCATGCCTTCATCAGATACTCAATAATTGTTAGATAATTTCAGAAATCTTGTATGTTGAAGGTGAAGGACCCAGTCAGGGAAGCAGAGCTTATACCAGGTGCATCGAGAGAGAGGATCAACAGGGAGAATTTGCTGAAAAAGTCTTGGAAAGGCTAAACAGATAAAAAGGGGAGTTAGTGTTTACTGGGTATACGATTCCAGTGTTCCGAGATCGAGAAAGTTCTGGAGATGGATGGTGGTGATGGTTGCACAACCCTATGGATGTACTTAAAATCACTCAACTCTACACTTAAATATAGTTAAGACAGTAAATCATATGCTATGTGTATTTTACCACAATAAAAAAAAAACTGGAAAAAAAAAAAGGGGACAAGAACCCTACCCAGGGGTTGGCATCGACAGGGAGTGGACCAGGCGTGGGGCTAGAGGGATGGTGGGGGAAGATAGAGCTGCCAGGGCTGAGAGGACAGGCTGTCTGTGGGGAGCAAGGACCCCGGGGTAAGCCGGTTGTCAGTGCAGCCCAAGGAATATCATTTGCAGAAGTCAGGAACAGGGGGAGGGCAGGGAACGGAGTTTTCAGATTGAACAGGGACACACCTGGCACAGGGCAAGATCCTTCAGAGGGCAAATAGGGGGTGGAGAGCATGGCGGAAACAAACAGGGCGTGAGGGGGTCAGAATGGAAAAGCTGTCTGGATGGGGAGAGACACAGAAACGTGTGAATCTGGCAATACAGAGACAAATGTTTCAGTAAAGGGAGGACAGTGTGGGGGGCTATCTTTAAACTTAGCTGGAGGAGTTTTTACATCACATCGCTGTTTGGGAGCAGAAAGCATTCAGTGCGCTCTTTAGCACAGACAAATACGGTGGGTCCGTTACACACTAGAGGTACGTTGGGACAGTTTCCGAGCACCGACTCCGATGCTATGAATCAAATAATAGAACACTGTGACGTCATCTCTCACAACCTCATTCTTCTAACAAGGCATCTATTGCTCCACATACCCCCCTTATGAGGGAGGTTCCTTTATCATCCATCAGGAAACTGAGGTTTAGAGAGGTCAAGTAACTTCCAAGGTCACTCACGGGGAAGGTGGCAGAGCTGGGAGCCGAATGAGGCCGGTAGACGCCAGAGCCCACGCGCTGACCCGGGATCTCGCGCTCGGCTCTGTTTCAGCACACTCAGCCCTCCGGTGGCTATATTTGGAGATCTCTGGAGACAGATGGCACAGTCGTCAGTAGCGTGGTCCAATGATTAGTCACTCCACAATCAATACGTGATTTTTAATTTTAATTTCCGAATGACTTTTTCTCCCTGTGCTTTATTTCTTTGTCCAAGTAGAGAACATCTGCTCTGGGACTGGTATTTATCTAAATGCAATCTCTTTTCTTTCCACACAAAACCACTTCCTAAGCACTGACGTATGAAAGAGAAAATGGTTTTAGTTCACAAGGAGCGATCTCTGCCCTCAGGAAACTTGAATATGTCTGAAGAAGCTCAAATTCCCATAGGAAATGGGCATCAATTTCACCTCCTTTGCCATTTCTTTACAGGTTTTGTTTTTATCAAGAGCTTTTTCTAGTTTCTAGTTTTTTTCGGCATCAAATGCATGATTGCTATGGCTCTTGTGATTTTTTCCTCTGCTACGTTGTTGTGGTTTGGAAAATCTCCATGAGTTACTTGATTCTTCGAATTAAGCATGGTAGGTTTTTTACCCCCTTTTCCTGGCTTTGGATGCCTCTAGAACCCTATTAGACACGAAATGCGATCCTGGGTGGATCTCCACCAAGGACCCAAGTGGATTCTCTCCACCTCAAGGAATTCACTGAGGCTTGCAGGCAGTTGTTCTGCTGCAGGCAAGACTCATTCTCTTTATTTAAATAATTTAAGAAATGAGTAAGTGTTCAGAACATATTTTTATGAGGACCGTACTTGGGGTGATTTTGAGTTGGCCATCGGGAAAAAGTAAACAGCCACAGCTCTCAACCATTCCTTCCGAACAAAATCTTCTTGAGGCCAGAGAACATGTCTTGAAGCACAGTTGGTATATTATTACACATCCAGCAGGTAATTAATTATAATATTTTAAATGGCTGTGGAGGGCAGCCTGAGGCACGCGTGCTTTTGGAAACAGATTTTGCATATCTACTGAATGGCATAATAGCTAGTTTCTGAAAATATTAGTCTTAGAGGAATCATTCTACCCATACTTTACTCTTTATAATTACATCTGAAACTTCTCCAGTGATGAGGTTTCTTTTAATTTGTAAGTATCTAGAGATCATGAACCAGGTTATGTTACTTATTATGAAAAGTTCTCAACTTCGACACATGAATAGGCTTGATGTGCTAGTTAATCTACTTAGCTTCTCTGGTTAGCAGCTGTAAGCTCTGTCCTTAACCCTATGAACATGTGCTTGGGCTCTAGGGACAGGGGGAAATCACTCATCCATAGATACATCGTTAACATCTGCTTTGGGCAAGACGGTTTTAGATGATGGCTGTGGGGGAGAGGCTTAGAGATACAGCCTACCTTGACCTTGATCCAGGACAATTGCCTGGTCTAGGTCTGAGGCGATTCCTGGGCTTTCTCGTGTCAACTCTGCAGAGGTCATGGGCAAACCAGGAGGAGCTGATCACCCCACTTGTCCTTGAAGAACCTACAATCGAATTGGCAAGAGAAGCGCGCATGAAAGGTGAGAAATAAAAATAAAGTACTGTCAACTGTGAGGAGGGAGCAATGATTTCCAGCTGAAAGGATTTGGGGCCAGGCGAGTACAAATCCCTTGATATTCCTGGGGCTGGGGGAGAAAAATTAGATGAACGGCGTTTTGGTAACGATGGCCAAAATGATATAAAACAGAGGGAGCCAATGTTATCTGTGGTTCCTGCAAAACAGGGAAGAGAGCCCATCACTGGAGAGAAACTGCAAAGCATCTCTGCTGGGTAGAGAGCGACTGGGACCAGACTGGGGGACACTGAAGGCTGGCTCCTTGTCCCCTTCTGAGAAGATGGGACAAACCTGGCAGTTAAGGAGAGCACGTCCTGCAGAACTCCATGTATATTCCTTAATTCAGAGCTGGGAAGGTAGACTGTGGGCAGACAGGGAACACACTGCCCGCAGAGTCCCTTCTGCTGCTGGGAGCTAGGGAGCCATCCCGGGCAGTTCCTGAGAGAGTCCAGGGCTCCCATCCAGTGGGGATCTACCAACAGAGTGAAGAGTGAGTCAAGGCTCTCCTCCAAGCAGCGGGCCTCCCTTTGATAGAGCAGAATTGCCTGCCTGAGTAGCTTCCTAAGGAGAAGCCTGGATCTGTGGGCCCATCGTGGAGCTGAAGATGAGCACAGAGTGAGACACAGACGGCTGACCCCGGGCACACAGGTGGAGACCTCACAGAACTGGCCTGGCTCGCCCGTGGTTCTGACTTTCTCCTGGTTGCTTTTAGGCTGCTAGTTTCCCTAAACTGGGAAAGCAAATTTAAATACAAACAAACAAATAAAATCTTTTGAGTTTAAAAATCTGAGCAGAGATTTCTAACAGCAAGCAGATGGACAGTGAGGAGACACAAGGAGAATCCTCCCCCTCTGTTTACGTGCAAACAGGAGGCAAGGAGAGATGGCTCCTCTCTCAAGGATGCGTCAACAGAAAACAGCCCACAGGAGGCCTGGGGAAAGATTTTACGGCTCAGAATAAGGAGAGGGACAAGGGACTCAACATCCAGGAAACGAGCTGGTTTTGAAAAGATTTACTACAGGAAATAAATTATATTTGGGCAATACCTGCTTTATGATCTCAGTAAAATACAAGACAAGAGGGGCTTTTATATAAGAAGTGGAAGACGACACGGAATCACACAGGCCGAGGTAAAACACAAGCTGTCTCAAAGTCAAAGGAAGGGAAAGGAAAATGAGAGAATCAAAGATGCAAGCGTGGGATTTAAAACTGTATTGAAGCTCGTAAAAGAACGGAACCAACACTGCAGAACTTCAATTAGTGGATGAGAAACACCCTTGACGAGCTGAACCGAACACAACGGAAATAACCAGAGGGACGGAAATGACCAGACTTGCTCGGGGAGAGGCGGTTTAGGGTTCCAGCACCAGCAAGTTTGACGTTTCGGAACCTGAGACTGACGCAAATACAATCATGTAAACATACAACATAATTTTCTGAGCTAAAGAAAGACCCAAGCCTGTCTAGAAAAAGAGCTCAGTGAGTACCCGAGAGAAGTTGAGAAACATGGAAAATGTTATTGAAAAGAGATCAACATCTCCATTTTCTCACTGTGAACATTTGGATTTTCCACAAAGAAATGGGAAGAATACTGGCCGAGTTCTAAATGATGCTGATCCAAAAAATATTAAGACTGAATAATTTTCCTATATCTTTTTTTTTAAAGGTTTTATTTATTTATTTGACAGAGATAGAGACAGCCAGCGAGAGAGGGAACACAGGCAGGGGGAGTGGGAGAGGAAGAAGCAGGCTCTCAGCGGAGGAGCCTGATGTGGGGCTCGATCCCAGGACTCCGGGATCATGCCCTGAGCCGAAGGCAGACGCTTAACAACTGAGCCACCCAGGCGCCCCAATTTTCCTATATCTTAAAATAATTTATTGAAGATAAGGGTTAAAGATACAATTAATAATAATAACAATAATCGTAAGGAGCTAGAAATAAACTGATGAATGAAGTATTTAAATACATGAGAATTCTTACATATCATACTCCAAAACCTGACTGAGTAATGTGAATGAAAACTGGAATACATGGAGATTAAGTCCCTACTCTTAGATGCAAAGATTCAATATTGCATAGATATCAGTTTGCTCCCAATTTAATGCAATTCCAATTAAAATCTCAACAGAAATTTTTTGGGACTTGGCAAAATGACTCCAAAATATGGAATTACCAATGTACAAAAAAGAGCAAGAATATTTTGAAAAAGAGGAATAACAGAGTAACACAGCTGACTGAAAAACAGAAAATCCAGAAATAGGGATACACACAGAAGTTTGTCATATAGAATTCAATTGCTATTAAAATCAATGGGAGAAATATGTATTATCAAATAATATCAAGAATGTTTACTATGAGGAAAGTAAAATGTAATGACACAAAATTAATTGTAGATTAATTATAACACTAACTAGAAACAATAATACCATAAAATAATAAACATAATATGGCAATAAATATATCCATACATGAATGTGGATTTGAGCGCATGGCATATTAAAATCTTCTTTATGTTATAAAACACAGTTAAATACAGGAAAAGCACGTAAAGCAAGTTTTTAATCAACATATGAAGAGCTCCTAAAATCCGTAAGAAAATCATAAACACCCTATTAAAAAAATTTTTAAAGAACATCTAAAGTAGATTTATAAAGAAGTAAAAATAATAGTGGTCAGAAATTAGGGGGGAGGGGCACCTGGCTGGCTCAGTCTGTACAGCATCTGATTCTTAATCTCAGGGTTGTGAGTTTGAGCCCCATGTTGGGGGTAGAGCCTACTTCAACAAACAAACAAACAAACAAACAAACAAACAAACAACCCAACCACAAAATAAAATTAGAGGGGAAAGAGTTTTACATGATTCTAATAAAACGTAATTTTAAAATAACTTTTTTCATTTATGAACTTGGTGAATATTGAAAATACTAAGAATTGTTGAGGATGTGGAGGGTACTACTTCATACTGTTGATGGAATTATAAATTTGTATGTTTCCGGAAGGGAGTTTAGAAAGATGTGTTAGTTGCCAATACTTTTAGAAATATTTCTATGATTTGGGCCAAAATAAATAATTGGAAATATTTATTTAAAATAAATAATTCACTATTAACTTATAATGGTAGAAACTGGGAATAATCTATGCACCTTTATGTTATTATTTAAAGAAATTATGGTATACTTATCATAGAATATTATGCAGCCATGGAAGATATATTTTCAAAGACTGTAATACCTAAATTAATGTGCTGTGACTTAAACTCATCTTGCATATTTTCAAATTTTTCTATGAGCTATTTTATTTATGTAATACAAAATTATGTTATTTTATGAAAACCGAAGTGTTTGCCCCATGACTGGTCATTCAGGAACACAATTATTTGCAGCAGAAACAGCTTAGAATTACTACTTAAGACAATGAATTTACTGTTTTTTTTTTTTTTTCTTCAGAAATACCACTTATAACTTTGGAGAAAAAAAATCTTGACTTAAAACTTACAGTTTCAGGGGATGTCTGGGTGGCTCAGTCAGTTAAGCATCCAACTCTTGACTTTGGCTCAGGTCATGGTCTCAGGGTTGTGAGATGGAGCCCTGCGTTTGGCTCTGCACTCAGCACAGAGTCTGCTTGAGATTCTTTCTCTTTCTTCCTCCCCTCTGCCTATCCTCTCTTTTTTTTAAAGATTTTATTTATTTATTCGACAGAGATAGAGACAGCTAGCGAGAGAGGGAACACAAGCAGGGGGAGTGGGAGAGGAAGAAGCAGGCCCATAGCGGAGAAGCCTGATGTGGGGCTCGATCCCACAACGCCGGGATCACGCCCTGAGCCGAAGGCAGACGCTTAACCGCTGTGCCACCCAGGCGCCACACAAACTGTATTTTATATTACATCAGATTTGTTTGTTCTTAGGATGATCTGCAAGAGCTTTTAAAATGTAAAGAGAATATATGAAGAATTACGTCACATGGTCAGAAGAGGGAGCTTTTAGATTGCAAAAAATAAAAAAAGCAAGAATCCAAGCACTCTATTATCAGAAGTATAATATTATTTCAAGTCTGAATATTGAATACTAATGAAAATGTATGTAGCCATAGAAATATTTCTTTATCATAGCTTAAAAAAATCTGTTTTGTTTCATGATTTAGTGAAACATTAAACTTAATTTCATTCTTAATCAAGAGATTTTCATCTCACTCTAATATCTGTCCTCCTACTGGGCACATCTGACCTTTGTAATTATTGCTGACAAACAAAAAGCCTGGCTGATCAAGGTGTATACTGGTCTGCTTTACCTCTTTCTCTTTTGCATGTAGTGTGTTTGGCGTAGGAGCCAAGGGACAAGATGGCGGACAGCAAGAAGTCATGAACACTAACCATTGAATAATTCAAGATTTTTTACCTGCTGTTTAATGAAGACACAAGGGCAAAGTTCCCTTTCAAAACAGTTCATTAAATATAAAAGTTGAAAGTAAATCAATCTAACTGAAGTCTTTTTTCTATATCAACACTCAAAGTTTAAAACTAGTGTTCCTGTTCCCAGTATGTGGTAACTCTTTATAAATTCAGCCATGCTTGGACGTTCTGTAGTAAACTATAGCACACTGAGAACCAGAAGTGAGTTCTGTTATTATCATTGCTATCATGATAATGGGAAGTATAACCTAGAGTGCGGGATGCAACAACAATGAGGATAGCTCTTTTTAAGTTAGTGTTGAGTTATCTTAAAGGGAGAATTTGAAATGGTTACTCAACACTTTTCGAATATATGAGGGTTGATCACACCCAGAGGGTGAGACCAGATGTTTTCCATCCTACCAGTGAAAAAAGACAGTAAATTGCGAATTTCAGTGAACACTGAAAAAACAATGAATGCGAGTAAGGGGGAGTTTAAGCATCTCCTGCTTTTCAGTGTGTGGATGGGTGCAAGAAGTCTGGACCTGAACAACCTTAAATGTGTCCTCTTATTTGCATATGACTGGCTTAGATTACCCTTAGCCTTTTTGTTCTGAATTTATGCATGCCACTGATTTAATTGCACAAAATTATTTCTTAGGCTCTCAGCACTAAGTCAAGTGACAAGGACAGCTGATGTTTCCTGCACCATAGGAAGGAAGAAAGGACTGGAGAGAGAAGAAATCTCAGGCATCCATTGCGTATAGGGAGAGTTGGTGTTTGAGGAAGAGAAAACAGAGGGCCATTATTCAAATCGGTGAGAAGAAAAGGTATTCTGTCTCTTTAGTTCACTCTTCACCCTCTTCCTATCACTAAGCACTCATGTACATTTTCTGTTTTAAAAGATGAAAACTTCCTAAGAAGAAGAGGAAGGAATTCTTCTATTTTATATACAGTATACCTGGGGACATTGTTTTTGCTTTTTTGTTTGTCTATTTTCATGGGTATGTGTTCCCTGAATATGACCACATTTCACGTATATATGTGTGGTCTCCAAATCTGTGACGTTAAACGCTTATTTAAGAGCACCATTTATGAAGGCCTGACCTCACGCCAAAGGTCGGGTGAGGGGTGATGGTTGCAAAGACGCATGAGACACAGCCTTAGAGGCAGGCGCACAGGCTGGTGGGGGAGCCAGACATGTCCACACATTTAAACACTGCTGAGAATAGGTCCAGGGTTCAATAGTGAGAAGCAGGCCTGAGGTTAGAGAGTTGATCCTAAGCCTCGGAATCATCTCTCTTGGGAAAACACAAGTCTTTGGCTAGCTCATCACCTGAAGTCATTTGATTTACCTTTCCTTTTTCTGGCCATAGGATTTGAGAGAGGATTTGACTTGGAACGGGAAGAACTCTGCACCCAGAGTCAGAAGCAGCCATCTTTGGTTTTGTTAGATCCCGGGATCCTCCTTTCCAATTGCAGTTGATTAATTTTGTGGTCTCCATCCTTCCAAGTCATTAGCAGCACTCTCTTGAATACTTTCCTGATCCATTCTATACAACAAAGTCGTCAAATAGCATAAAAGATGTGTTCTGTGGTTCCTTGTTAAGATACATGCAGCATTTCAGGACACAAATACGTTCAAAGTTGTGCAAAGTTCTAGGACGTTCCACGTTGCTCTGGGTGTTGATCTAAGAATGCTTAGCTACAGTTTGGGACCCTGAATTAGTCACCGTGTCTATCTATGATGCAACCCTGCTTTGACATGGAACATAGAGTTTTAAAGGAAGGTTTAATATCTAATTATTCTTATAAGATATCTCACTTGCTAACTCCAAGTTTTCGTTTTCAGGGTTTTTTTGGTTTTTGTTTTTGTTTGTTTGTTTTTGACGGGGGCCATGGTTATGCTAGGATTCTCTGTCCTAATGAATATGAAGTAATGAGCTTGTTCTGTGGGACCTGCAACACCCACAAAGCTACTCAAGCGTGGTATTTCCTTCACTTAATTCAATACACAGAATAAAGTGGATCTTCCGTCTCTGAACCTATCTTGGAAGTGTCAGCAAATGGCACAGGAGGGCAGGTATCCGTCCACTAGGACCTCGGGACTGACCCCACGCAAGGAGTTGCTCTTCCTCAGGGAACTTCCCAGAACTCCCCGAAGGAGTCAGATCAAGGGTTGTAAAATCAGTCAGTCCTCATCAGTAGTTATTAGTGGAAGCTCTGTTTCACCTGCCTTTACCCACATGCGAGTGAGTGCAAAAAACTGAAATGACTCCCGAAGTCTTGGCATAAATTGATTTTCTCTTTTTATTGGAAATCAAAAACAAATGTTCTCTTTTTACCTGACAAATGATCTCCTCTGTATTTATAGTGGGTGTCTTTCTCCAGGGATTTACTGCAGTTGAACCTCAGCGCTCGCGAGATCTGTGCACATACGTGCCCGTATGTGGCTGCCTGTTTCATCCATCAGCCGGTTTCCCTCTGTTCGGCTCCAGGGCTGTTTGGGTGGGAGAGCGACGACGTCCCACGGAAGGCTGCTGGTGAGAGTGTCGTGCCTGTTTTGTTTGAAATAGAGAGACTTCGTGTCTCCGTTCGTTTTACGCAGGGGAGCGGGGGCTGGCTTTCCAAGTTCCTTCCAGGAGTGCTCTGCAAACATGTCCCGTGGAACATCCAAATGGTGAGAGTGCTGCTTTGGTCAGCAGGGGCGGCAGGCTGGGCATCCTCGAGAACGCTCTGGGTAGCTGCGGCTCTGCTGTTGCTATTTATTCATCTCCATTCTAATTTAAGTCTCACTGTGGGTTTATAGTCACTAACCCCTTTGGATAGTTGCCTCAGTGGAGGAGAAGGGTTGGAGGAGCTGTATTTTTCAGAATGCAGTGAGGCTGAGCCCTGAGGGTAACTCAGGGCGGAGGGAAGAGAACATGATACCCGGCCAACGGGAACAGAGTCTGTGCTCCTGAAGGAGAGACCTCGGGGGTAGTAGTTTTCCAGGGCTGCCGGAACAACAGGCGGCTGCACACGACAGAGCTGACGGTCTCACTTCTGGAGGCCGGAGGTCTGAAATGGAGGCATGGGCAGGGCTGTACTTTGTCTGGTGGCTCTGGGGGAAAATCCTTCCTTGCCTCTTTCCAGCTCTGTGGTTGCCAGCAGTCTCCGGCATTCCTTGGTTTGTCGATGCATTCCTCCAATCTCTGCCCCTTGTCACGTGGTACTTTCCCTGTGTCTGTCTTCATGCTGTCTTCCTTCCTACAGACACAGATATGTATCTGTATCTAAATTTTCTTCTTCTTTTTTAAAGTAGGCTCCACGTCCTGGGTGGAGCCCAATGCAGGGCCTGAACCCAAGACCCTGAGATCAAGACTTGAGCTGACACCAAGTCTGATGCTCAACCAACTGAGCCACCCAGGGGCCCCTAAATTTTCCTCTTCTAAGGACACCAGTCATTGCATTAAGGTCCATCCTAAGCCAGTATGACTTCATCTGAACTACTTACATCGATACAAAGGCCCTATTTCCAAATCAAGTTACATTCAGAAGTTCATGAGCTGGGTGGTCATGAGCTTTTGAAGGGCACTCTTCAACCTGGTATCTCCTGTTAGAGTGTCTTCAGTTCCCTGGAGTATCTTTACAGAAAGTAAACAATTTTCCAGCATCATTATCCGAAAGCGTGCCCATCTCGAGCATGGTGTAAATATAAAGTGAGGGTCTCCCATGGTGTGGGTGATACGCTACAGACGAACCTGGCTTCTTGACTGCGGCTGGCTCTTTTAGGCCACTAGGTATAATTTTTCAAACCGTATTTTTAGAGCACAAAATAATTCCCCTGACATTTTCCGAAGTTCCCTCACGTAACCCCACACTGGAACTTGGGCCTTTGCAAATCCTGCTACCCGATTCAGTTTGATAAACTGACAGAGCTGTCCCAAGCCCAGGCCCCTCCAGTGACTGTGAGTCATTCAGAAACATGTGAAACTTACTCTCTACGGTCACAGAAACACACGCAGCACAAAACCCTCAGCGACAACCAATCCAAAAACTCAAATGCCTTCATGAGCGAATCCTAAGGCTCTACTGATTACTCCTTCTTTGCTATGTTTGTTCACTAATATTTCACATGATCTAGTGATTAGGATCCCAGTGCTCAGGGAATGAAAAAAAAATTAACAACATTTAGTATTTTTACCTGTCACTTTTTCTTAGAGTTCCAAAGCAACTCTTGATTCACTTGAAGTAGACGTTCAGGCTGTCAGGATTCAGGAATGTGCACTCTGAGTTTACAAGTCCATCGTTCCATATTGAGAAGGTAAATATCAGGGGTAAAATATGATGGCATTTAAAATATTTGATATTTAAAAAAGCAATTATAAAGAAATAAAGGTATACATTCAACCAAGTAGCAGAAGACAAAAATGCTTCAAGTAAGTGGGGGTGGGGGTGCCCGTGATCGATGTATGTTTGGACCCCTCATGATAGTCGCAGACCAGCAGGACAAGCATATTCTGTAGCTGATTCATTCTCATAATTCCCAAGACTTGAAGCTGCTCTTGGTTTCCCTCTAATGTCCTTTTTTTCTTTTCTTCTTCTTGGTGACATACTCTCTTTGTCACATTCCGTTTCCAGTTTCTGCTATCACAAGAATAACAACAAAAACATCTTAACTGAAAATGGTACCCTGGTTTGACAACACGTGTGCCATTTTCCTTGCTCTGTATTGCTTCTATTCCACTCTTCCCTTACTCATTTCTGTCCTCCTGAAATAGAACTCGCTCAGTCCTTGTGTGTTAATTTCTTTATTTCAATCAACACCGCTCTTGAACTGAAAGTTCAGCTCAGCATGGGGTGATAATTTTTTTTCCTAAGCAGCTTGAGGATATTGTTCCTTTATTTGTTGTTTCTCTTGTTACGAATAGAAAGCCTGTAATTGTCACCCTTTCACAGGTGCTTTTTCCTCTCTTTCTGGTTGCTTCTTCTGTCTTCTGCATTCTCTAGTTTCACTAAATTAGGAAATGTACTTGTTTTGGGACACCTGGGTGGCTCAGTAGGTTAAGCGTCAGCCTTCGGCTCAGGTCATGATCCCAGGGTCCTAGGATCAAGCCCCACAATGGGCTTCTTGCTCAGCAGGGAGCCTGCTTCTCCCTCTGCCTGCCGCTCCCCCTGTTTGTGTTCTCTCTGACAAATATATAAATAAAATCTTAAAAAAAAAAAAGAAATGTATTTGGTTTTATCTATCCTGCCCAAGAGGTCGTTTATTTCATAATTAGAAAATTTATGTCTCTCTTCATCCTTAGTTGTCCTCTCCTAGAATATTATAGCTTCCTTCTTTTCTCTCTTCTCACTTCTAGAACTAGTACCAAATGTATGTTTCTATTTTTCTTAAGGGTCATTGCATGTTTTAAGACATTTAAGACATTCCATCCTTGTAGTGTTGGGTCCTCATCAAGGGTGAGAACCTTTGGGGTGTAGATGGTACCAGTGTTGGGACCACTGCCTAATACCATGTAGAGTAGATAACAAAGGTGAGAACACAGTTTATATTGTGAGTGGCAGGTGATGGGCTCTTCTGAGCAAGAACCTTCTGGATTCAAAGTATGAGGAGGCAGTATTGGGGGGTGCTGAGTAACTGTTTGAAGTCTTCCGCATCTTCCTTGAATAGTAACCAGGTCCCTGAGGTCTTACCCTCCCTGCATTCTCCCTTCTATCCTGTTCTGAAAGTGCTATCAGGAAATGCTGATGGGCAGCATATTTCTTAGGAACACAGACTGCAAGCTCATCTTGAGGCAGAGAAAAAGGAAGCTTCTTTGGGTGTCCGGCCTGTAAACATTCATAGTAGACTCTCAGGTCGTCCTTAGGAACCTGGCTTGCAGCTTCATCAGTGACTCTCCTTACCTTTGGAGACAACCAGCAGCAGTCCACGTTAATCTGAGCTTTGGTTCAGGGCCTGTTAGTGACTGGGGTGAGTGGGTGTGTGGAGTGGGATTTACTGTTAGGGGCAGCCTTTTCTTTTCTTTTGCTGAGAGAGGGGTAGCCAGGGCTCTATAAACCTATAAGGAACCAAACCTCTTTGGGAGACAAGGATGAATTGCGTTTGGATGTCTTCTCCAGGAATGGCTGCTCTTGCCTGCTTCCGCATGTCCCTCCGGTGAGTGACCCTTCTGGAAGGCCGCCATGGTCCTGTCTGCCTGGACACTCACCATGCAATCACTACAGCACCTCTAAGGTTCTCTGTTTGTGGTCCCCTACTTCACCACTTCAGCAACCACACCCCAACCTCTCAACCTCCTTCACATGCCCTCTGGGTGGCCCAAAACCTTGGAGCCAAAAAGTCAGAAGAAAGAAGTGCCAGTTCTTTGTGCTTCTATCTTTCTATACAGCTTCCTGGAAGTAATAATGTTCAGTTCCTTCCACCTGCTGGAAGGTGGGGAAGGAAAATAGGGACAAGAGTTGCAATCCAATATAAAAAATGTCATCTAGTGAAATATTTCATTAAGAAATGGAGAACAAAACTCACTAAAATTATGTAAACACAAAATATGTGTATCTAAGTTTGTTTTATAAACTATCTCTCGCCTCCTGGGATATTATGGCAGTGATGTTCTCATTCCCCAACATCTGCAGTTTTAATCCATGCCAATGTTCAGGTCACATGTCTCAAAGGGGCCGCAGCCCATCCTGTTCGTATCAATACCATGGTAAGAATTTCCCATATTACCCAAGGAGAACCTGGATTAGTAGGCGAGAGATGCAGCCCAATTTTCAGTAGTTTGCAGTTATTTTTACATGAACCAAATTAGGGGAAGATAGCAATTCTGCATGACATCGAAGGAACATAATTAAAAAGGCTTCCTTCCCTGTGCTTTCTCATACTCTGCAATTGGCCATACCTGGACCTTAGTTTGTTGTAGCGCATGTAACATTGTTCCCGATGACATTCTGGCCTAATCAAAGGAAGGAAATGCTAGCAATTTGTCAACAGTTAGCCTTTGAGGTTTCTACTTTTACAAGCTGAAGCTCTGATTGGCACCTGAACTTTAGAAGGTTTATTTAATGCTACAGCACTTCAGTGTTTTCAGGTTACCCGTCAATTCAGAATTTTCTATACGTTCTATTCAGTGACCTGTTACTTACCTCTGCTTAGCTCCCTAATCCCCTTGCTCTTAAGGTTAGCTTCTCCTAGAGAGTTTCTGTAGATCCGGGCACGTGTGCGTGTTGCCTGGAAGCCTGGCTGAGAGGCCGCTTCCACTCTGGCTCTCTTGGCAATGGCGTCCATATTCCCCACCTCCAAGCAACTGCTTTTTCACCTCTGCAAACCCAGAGTGGTTACTGCCTAGATGCTTGAGGTTCCCATGACAAATGCTTTCAAGCACCCGCTTTTGTGCCATTCTCTTTCTGACATTTATTCCCTCATTCCTCCGTTGTCAGAGTTTCTGCGTTACCTCATGAATCTTAACAATTTGGTAAGGGGCTCATCAATACACATCTTTACCTTTTTTTCCCCGCTGCGCACACAGAAGGCTGCCCATCCCGAGCTCTTCCTAGCTGGATGTGGCCATATGCTTATTCGAGCCGTTGGGCAGGGAAGGGAAGTGATATGTGCCACTTTCCCGTCAAAGCACTCAGCTGCCAGTGGGAGAGTCTCTGCTCCATCCTGTTATGGAAATCCAGGGGGAAACTTTGTGTTGAGAGGGTAGGGTCAAAATAATTAGGTGGTTTGGATCACTGAGATGCCTGCTGGTCCCACAGAAGAACTGGCACAAATAGGAAATAAAGTCTGTTGTTTTAAGCCACCGTGTGGGGTTGTGACCCCAGCATTAGCTAGTCTCTCCTTATTCTGCAAAGTACATCTACTTCTTAATTACATTTTACCGATGAGAAAACTAAGGCCTGGAGAACTAAGAACACTTACTCGGTATTGCATATGAGACTGTCGAGCTGGAGTATGACCCTGTCTGTTTTTGTCTTCAAAACCTGGTGATAGTTAAATAGTTTGGATAAGTTAACCAGATAACTGGTATCTCCTAGACTGACAGCACTAGAGAGGGATGGTAGCTTCGAGATGCAACATGGAAAGTCTTTGGAGGTACACTTTTTAAAAGATTTTTTAAAAAGATTTTATTTATTCATTTGAGACAGGGAGAGAGAGAGAGAGACCCGTGAGCAGGGGGAGAGGCAGAGGGAGAGAGAGAAGCAGAGCCCGACTCAGGGCTCGAGCCCAGGACCTGGAGATCATGACCTGAGCCAAAGGCAGATGCTTCACCGACTGAGCCACCCAGGTGTCCCAGGAGTGACTTAGTTTTGTCCAGGCCCTTGTATCTGGGCCTGTAGTGTACGTTCTTTTCCTTATGAGTTATTCAGAAGTCTAAAAGATCCCTGCTGCCAAGTAGGGAACGTAGGACAAAATAAACAACTACAATAGACCCTTTGCTCTGACGGGACACAAGCACGGGCTCGTTCATTCACGCTACACTTGAAACCATTAGGAAGAGCTACAGCCGTTATTACCTGGGGCAGAATGCTTTGCTGTGGCCGGAGGCGTTGCTAAGGACCAGCTTGAAATACAGCTCCGAAAGCATTTCTGGGTTTCCAGTGCGGGGGCGGGGGCGGGATGGGGGTGTTTTTCTCCATCCTGATCAGCTTTCGAATCTCTGTGTGCTGCTTTCTGAGAAGAGAGTGGGGCTCCATTTCGTTCAATCTTGCAGCTGGAGATGATTGGCCATTGCAGATCAAATCAGTTCTCAGTTAGCCTGTCAGAGGAAAGACTATGTGGGCAAAAAATATTACAAACGACCTTCAAATACATAGTTTCAGTTCCTTAGCGTTTAGCGAGTCGGGATGGTTTCCCTATTATGACATATCATGTTTTCCCATTTCATCTCTTTTAAGAATGACTAACAGAGCTTGCAGCTATCCTTCCTTCAAGACCAGCTGTCAGTGTGCGATAGGAGTTAAGGCTGGGTGTTTTCATCACAGGATTGCACATTCGTTGGCAGCAGGGACTCGGCCCTCCTCGCTCTGAGCGCCCAGGCCAGAGCTCGTCCCTGGCATACAGTAGGTCCCCAGTCAGTGCTGGATGAGTGAACGGGGCACAGCTTCGGGGCTCACCCAGCCTCAGATACCGAATCAGCTCCCAACACCCCTTCCTCTCTGACGTTTGGAATGGGAATTCTCGTCGATAGAAGAGGAAGGAAAAGAAACACATGTAACACCGTGAAATGGAATATAAAAAAAACCCGGGTCAGCAGGTAGATTCGAAAGCAAAACACGAGTCGCGACCTCTAGCTCTTTCCCACACGATTCTGCCTGGAGGAAGTGGGTGTCAGGGAGAGATGTGAGCAGGGCTGTCGTCCTTTTCTCTGTCCTCCCGGACTGCTGTCTAGTGGCCAAACCTGCTGTAGGAAAGCAGCCTGAGCTCCTTCGCGGAAGCATTACGGAGGCGACGTGTTTCCACGCCAGGCTTCCGGAGGATTATGAAAAGCAGGCTTTAATACTTTTTAATAGTAAAATTTAATTAAACTAAATGTACCTCAGGGAAGAATAATGTATGCAAACATCACGAAATCAAGCACCATGGCGAGAGAAAGTGAGAGCTTAATGTGGATGAATTCCAAAATATTTGGCTTAAGCAACAAAACCAACTTATTCTGTATTTCCCCTTAATATGTTGTGTGGGTCTTTTAACAGTTGGTTGTTTCATAATAGTAATCTTGGAGCTTATTTCTCCGATCAGCCTGCCTGTGACAGTTCTTCATTCCCAGTAAACACCGTGATACAATCAGCCTGCTGCAGATGCTCCTTATTCTATTACTGTGGCATAATCATTCGGGGAAATCTGTGAAACTGATGCGGAATCTCACAAAGCTATTCCGAAATATGGATGGAAAATGGAAGACTGGAAAAATAGCTTGTCATAGCCCGTTAGCGACTACACACTGCTATTTAAGAAATTATTTTTCAAACGCTTCCTTTTTCACACATTACTTTTAAAAAAATCCAAGCTTGTTTGTTCCTGAAGAACGATGGGAATATTGATCGTAGAATGTTAAGTCAGATTTACCAGGCAAATACTAATACTTGCCCTGGAATAAATTATGCAGCTTGACTTAAAGTTAGTCTGTGCATTTTTCTCAGAAAGGAAATGTATTACTGGTATTATTTTTATAGAGAACAAATTTTTTTTTTTTGAGAGGACGGTAACCTAAGTAGAATTTACTGGCATAATTTCATTTATCTTTGATGAGCGAAATTCCATACTTCAGGTTTGGCCAGCGCTTCACCAAACTGGCTATTAATTGTTTCATTCTTTCCCTTTCTCCATTGTTTAATACATTTTTATTCATAATTCTTGCCTCTCTCCATCCTCCTCTATCACTGGTGTCTTTCTCTGACCATTTGATCTCTCTTTCAGAAGATCCTTCTGTATTCTCCTTCCCAGTCAACGGTGTTAGCTTCATATTTGAATGCACTATTCTCTCCTGAGACACCAGCAATTTTACTTGTTTTTTCCCGAACTCCTGGTTAAGAAAACAACAGGGTTTTGGTTTGGTTTGGTCTTTGTTGCTTCATACTTGAAGAAGGAAAAGAAGGCATGTAATACATAGTTACTGTGAGCTTATTAATACATTCTCAGTCTCTGCTGAGGGCTCTCATGACAATTTCCTGTAATTTATAGAATGGAAAACTGACACTAAGAGGTATTAAAAACCTTGTCTAAAGTTTATATACCAAGTTTATTGCAGAATCGGCATTCGAGACCGTTTCACTTTGACACTCAAGCTCCCAGTGTGTCCATTCTGGCAGGTGCCGACAAAACAGAGCCAGAGGCAGCGTGAGCATGGGCTATGCAGCCAGACGGACCCGGAACCACACCTGGCTTTGCCACTCACTGCCTTAGCAATTGACTTAGTTTCCAGTTATAATGAGAGTCCGTTTTCCAATTTTAAATGAAAACGTAGTGCATAATATAGCACGACGCCTAGCTGTAAGAGCCAACACCCAAGATGATTATTATTACCCAAACACAGTGTGCCTATTTGTCCTGGAAAAGAGCCATCATTCTTTTCCTTCATTTGGCTATTTCTTTAATGCTCAGAATTTCGACTCCCCCTGCCCTGCCCCCGTGGAAAGCAAGCACTTACAGGTTACTTAGAGGAGCTGCAGTGCTGCACCTGCACACTGGCCGTATTGCGGGTGAGAGACCTCCTCTTGCTTCCTTCCCAGGCCCAGGGAGCAGTGAGAGTGCCAGGTGGCATTTGGGTCACATGGTTCTGCAGCCCCTGTTCCACCCACAGGAACAGAACGGCGGTGACACTGAACTTCAGCTGTGGGCGGAGTGTGTGTGGACCCAATCTGTGTGAAAGGGGTGGATGATCCTGACCTTGTCCTTTGCTGCTGGAGAATCACGAGGCGTGACAAGAAGCCGTAGTTTCCCGTGACATCTCTCTGGAGACTCTTCAGACTTCCTACAATATACTGACATTCATAATTCTCGCCAATGTGCATTTCCATCAATACAGTCACAAATAACTATTTACCACATCGGAAGTAAAGATTCACGATATTTAATGAGAAGCATAGAAAAATGGGAGAAAATGTGAATTTCAGAGTCTGAAAGTGAAAATTTCTGAAGGGGCCCTCCCTGCCATTCCCTTCAGCACCGTCTTATAACTCCACTTTGGGAGAAGAAAGGGGTACCTCGTTTTGTTATTCCAAACTCTTCAGCCTCCGAATGGAACAACATACAAGTTCACTGTGTATTCTGATTTGATCCCTCACATTTCGTACCCTAAGCCCTAAGTCTGTCCTGGAACTTTCTGATATCTCTTTTGGTGCTTATTCCTAAGAATGTTTATTTGTCTTGTGTGTGTGTTAAGATTTTATTATTTATTTATTTATTTATTTATTTATTTAAGAGAAAAAGTGCACACACATGAGCAGTGGGAGAAGCAGAAGGAGAGGGACAAGCAGACTCTGCACTGAGTGTGGGGCCCAACCGGGGTGATCTCACCACCCTGATATCAGGACCTGAGCAGAAATCAAGAGTGAGACCCTTATCTGATTGAGCCACCCAGGTGCCCCTTTTCTTGCGTTTTTTAATGAGTTCCTGTGGGAAGCTATTGGGCGTAGTGGTGGTAATAAGAGAAAATATACATAAGGAAAAAAGTCTGAAACCCTTTCAAGCATTTCAAAATGCCCTTCTCCACCCCCACCGTCCCCATGTAGGGCTGGGGTGATGCCCCCCCCCCCCCCAGCTTGCAGTCAGTCACTGTAGGTGGTTTTGAAGGCACACCGTGCTCTGTCATCCGGGAACGCAGTGTGCTGAAATTTAGGGGCAGCTGGGAAGACTACACTCACCCCCACCTTGCCTCTAACTCAAATCATGTGTCTTACCCACATTTCAAGGGCTGATTTCGTTCATTTCTGGAGCGTCTGTCTAGCGAGTGGCTACTGTGTCCGCAGATGTTCACCGTATGTTTGCAGGTATCCTTAGAGAGGTGATGTATTAATCCACCCACGGGCCCTCAATTAGGGTGTGAACGGAGATTAAGCTATCAGGCATCCTACTGAGAAAGCACAGAGCTGCAGGAGACAACACAGCCTCACTGAGGAACAAATTTGGTTTTCCAGCTCAAGGACTCTGCAAGGAAGGAGGAAGTTCAGGTAGGGGTGTCTTGTGTGGAGGGCTGTCTGTAAGTGAGGAGGGAGGAGTGGAGGTGTCAGCTGGGACAGTGGAAGGAGGGCCCAAAGACACACTCTATGTACTGAAATATTGTAGGACATTTTAAAGTGCAGCAGACTCCAGGTTTTCTTTATAAAATCCTCTTATGAGTCTGACCAAGAAAGCCCTAATGTTCTCCTCAGCTAGACTAAACCTTTATACACACTCTTCCTGCTTCAGGCTCCTGATATCCCTTAGAGCATTTAGTTTTGAAAACTTACAAGTATAAATTCTTTCTCTCTCCTTTTGAGGTGTAAATCTTGTTAAAAGCCTCTTGCAAACTTCACCACATAGGACGGTCTTTCTCAAGGACCTGGAGTCATCCCTCTGAAATGCCATCATCAAGGAAGATGGTGCCCTTATTTCCAAGTTTCTGTAGGACAGTAGGAACTTAACTTGTTCCAAGTTATAAAATTACCTCTTGTCATGAAAATAGGAGAAAATCTACTTTTCCCTTGGGGAAGGCCAACTCACAAACAGAGATGCCCTAAGATTCCCCACCGCAGCTCTGTTGAAACCTTCAGCCCTTTGTTTCCGGGGGAGATGAGCAGTGAGTTCTGTTTTCTCTCCCCTATTGCAATAGCCTTGAATAAAGTCTTCCTTGCCTACTTAACTGTGTCTGATGGAATGTTTGCTTTGACAGTTGCATGAAATTGCTTGCCCTTCTTTCTTACACACTTTATACACAACAAAAAGTGGTAAACTCACCAGCTGCTATAGGCCTTTGATGGAAAAGAGTCCTGAGGTGGGGAGAGGGCCTCTGCTGTGGTGGTGTGCTGAGATCCACACACCTGACTCCTTATTAAAACAAAGCAAAACAAAAAATTCACAAGACTGTGTTTTTAATCTATGTTTGCATAACAGTTTCATTTTTCTCATTTATTCCCTATAGCAATTTTTCTCAGGCTCTCCATCCTTGCTGACTTCAATAAATTGAGTATTTATAGAGAAACCTCAGAACTCTCTTGGGATTAGTAGCAAAATGCTACCAGTGGCCCTTCTATAGGCCCTGTTTTGTNAAATGAGAGAAGTAGACTCAAAATCTTGAACCCTGCCCCTAAGAATCCATGTGACTTAGGTAAAGTACCCGCCATGTCCCCATCACCCTCCAGGTCAGCAATACTTAGATGCCTACTAAGCATCCCTAGTACGGTAGACCCTTTATATAATGATCTTATCTAATGTTTATAACAGTCCCAGGAATATCGCATTATTAACGCTGTTTTGCAGATAAGAAAAGACTGAGAAGTTATGTGTAATACCCCAGATTTCCCAGTAAAGTTGGCAGAACTGTATTTTGAAATTCATTCTGGTTGGCTTCAAAATCAGTGAATTTTCTATGCCTTATGCCACTTCCTTACCTATAAAACGGGGAAATTGATAACTGCCAGATAAGTTACATTCCAAGCTTGGAATTCTGTGACCTTGACCACAGAGGTGTAATACCACTTTTGGTGAGTGTCTTGGGCCCAGAGAAGTACGTACAATCCAGGCCTTTCAAGGAGGGCAGGAGAATGAGTTCTCTTTTCCAGGAGATTTAGCCACTTTTTCCTCCACCAGGTCACCATTTAGGGTAACTTTTAAAGGGGCATCTAGCGTATGTAAGTGGTACGAATTGCCAGAGGAATAGCTAGAGGGCAGCTCTTGGTCTCTCCAGTGAGTAAATCCAGCCCTCATTTGCATATTTCCATGCATTTTTTTCTCCCTCTAAACTCAGAAAAGTGATATTTATAGTCAGACCCTTCTTGAGAGGCTTATAGGGTGTAGCCAATGAAACTGTCCACGGGTATCAGGCTCATTCCTGGCTCTGCCTAGTTCTCTTTGCTTTGCCCTTCGATAAATAAGAAATGTCATTTCTCTAAGCCTTTGTTTTGTTTCTTATAGGGTGGTAAGAATAATATCCATCTTATGGAGAGTTTCCAACAATTAGGTGGAGAAAAACCTCAGGGAGTCTTGGGTTCTCCAGACTGAAGGCATTATATAGAGGTAATTACTGAGTGTGAACAGAAACATCTGATTCTGGTCGGGGTGCCTCTGGTATTTATGTGCATAAACAGAGCTTAAAGGAACCTCGCTGTCGACTGTTCTGGGGCTTTTGTTTTATAGATGAAGAAAATGCAAGATTCTGTGATGTTAGGAAACTGAAGTCAGTTAGGCTAAGTGTCCAAATTCCCATGCTTTGTCTCATCCGGCTTCTCTCCTTCCCCAGACTCCCAAACTCTGTCTACCCTTGAGCACTGGAACACAGAACAGCCCCTTCAGAAAATCAGCTGACTTTGAGGAGGAAGGGATTCTAATCGATCTCTGATCAGGTCTCAGTACCAACTCAGCTCCACCGTCCCCGCCCCAACTCCCGTTCTTTCTAGCCTACTGACTTGTCCCTATAAAAGACAAGTACACTCTTGCCCGACCTTTGGACACTTGCAGACCCCTCAGTAGGAATGTTCTTCCTATTTTAATAGTCTCTCTCCTCTACTTGAACTGGTCTCCTTACCTATTGGGATGAGCGTCCTCCCCTGTTGCAATGGCCTCTCTCGCCCTGCTGTAATGGTGTTTTCAAATAAAGTTTCTTTTTATCTAAGTCCAGATTTGTTTTTATTTGGCATTTCCATTCAACAATTGTTGTCTACTGTAATCCAGACTCTGTTAGCCCATAATTTGGCATGGCTCAGTTTATACTTACTATGCATTATTGTCTGTCTTGCACCAGCATAAGGATTATACAAAATAAAACTACTTGATAGAGACCCAGCCTTATGTATATTTATTTATATCTTCCTTCACACACAGGACCACACTTTGTGCAAGATACGGGCTTAGTGAATTGGCTTTGTTATACAATTGGTTTATATGCTTTTATTTATATAATTAATTCATTAAGTGATATGTGAAGTACATATTTAATAAATACCACTTTAGTGCAAGTGTAGAAAAAACGAATCTTAGGTTCTGATCTTCAAAAATGTGTGGGTTAGCTGAGGAGCTAGGAATATTTGTCAGACAACAGTTAAGTGACAAAAGAGAACTATATAATATAGTAACTCCAGTAGAATGCCGACCCAGATGTAGCCTCCGGTGGGTAAAAATTTCCTAGAAGAGAAGGGATTTTCAGGAAACCCTAAGTGAAACTAAGAGTGAGAACAGAAGGAATCTGGGATATTCCAAGCAGCGGGAATGCCTGAATAAAGGCTGGAGCCGGCTTGGCCGGTGGGCAATCACTTAGGAAGCAGTTAAGTTGAAATTCTGAGAATTTCATGAAGATCAGATTGGAAAAGGGCTTGGTTTTTCACTTAGCATACTTTTTAACCAATTTATTGATTCATTGTAGTTAATCATAATTATATCCAATTAATTGCATATTGAGTTTTCCTGGGTCAAATATTATAGGGATTAAAAGATGAGATGAAATGGATACAGGTACTTTTATGGAACAGGATATGATAAGAACTTCCAGGAATTCAGTTGTTATAGACATTCTGCCTTATTGATGCAAAATTCATGATACTTTTTGACACTTATTTTGTTGGAAATTTGTCGTAACATGATTCCTCAGAGTGAATGAATGGAAGAGGTACCTCTTTTCCGGACACTTTCTCTGTGTCTCCTCTTGCAGAAGTGAGATGGGTTTTCATGGGGCGCCTGGGTGGCACAGCGGTTAAGCCTCTGCCTTCGGCTCAGGGCGTGATCCCGGCGTTATGGGATCAAGCCCCACATCAGGCTCCTCCGCTGTGAGCCTGTTTCTTCCTCTCCCACTCCCCCTGCTTGTGTTCCCTCTCTTGCTGGCTGTCTCTCTCTCTGTCGAATAAATAAATAAAAAATCTTAAAAAAAAAAGTGAGATGGGTTTTCTTGAACGTCTTTGACAGTAAGCAAGAAACTAAAAATTTTCTGGATTGTTCTGCCTCAGAGACTTATCAACCAACAAAATCTTCTTTCTCCATGGCTGTTTTTTTTTTTTTTTTTTAAATCTCTTATTATGGTCTGGGGACACAATTTTGCGTTTGCTTTTGGGTATGCTTGTACCATCTGTCAGATACATACAAAAAGTGACAGTGATGGTCCTTTTCCATGCACATGAAAATAACTAAAAGTATAGAAAGAACAGCCACCGTGACAAAAAAAAATGCATGAGCAATAAGCCTTGAGTCTTTAGCATTTTTATATGCTCCCCCCACTCCCTGGTTTTGTAAAGCAGTTATACCTAGTTATGATTCTTTAAAAAAAGATTGATGGCCACTGTGGTGGGGGGACCTCCCTAAAAAGAGAGCAGGGAAGTGAGTAATCAAAGTTGGCTGTTAAAGGCCCCAACCGGATGTGGAGCATAATTCACAGAGAAACCAAGCCAATCATGGCGGGATGTTCCCAGAACAGATGCTCCTCCTCCAACCTCTCCCTAAGATGGCTTTGACTTTTTTGTTAGTTTAAAAAGATTCTAGAGTCTGAATGATAGTTAAATTTAGAGAAACACTCTGCTTGACTGACACACCAAATTAACTGCTAAAACTGGTTCAGATTAATGATCTAGTACCCTGTGTAAAGTGCACCCGGTGATAAATTAAATGTGCGCTTTAACTAGGGTATTCTTTTGTGTTCTTTTAAGCTCCATAGAGTTTGGAGAGAAATTCCTGCTTCACATATTAGGGGTTGAGATAATGGCGAATAATGTCTGTTTCAGCACCAACTTCCTTCGTGCGTGCGTGAGGCGTCTGGCGGACATTTCACATGCTCGAGAAGAGCCAGTGTACTGGTTTGTTTTGTTTTGTTCTGTTCCATGGAGGGAATTTGTAGCCTCTTTAATCCTCCATTTTTCAGATTCTAGAGACCAAGGCATGAATGATAGCAATTTAGTTACCACATTCTATTTCCGGCAGAATTGTTTGTAGTTTAGCTCAAAATATCTATCTTCTTAATTTTAACTGGTTTTGCCAGTTGCCAGTTAAACCAGATTGCGAGTGAAAATGAATATCATCAACACACTTAAATATTTCTGTGCACTCTACAAAGCAGACTGTGGATGATTATAGACTACTGGAAAATGTGTTTCCACAGAAACTTTCTTGTAAATTGCTAGGAGTGTGTTCGACTTTGAAATTACTTGGAGATGTGTGCTCAAAATTTCAGTAAATTTTAAAAAAATTTATTTTACTTTAAGAGCATATTATATTTAGAGCATTGAAATTACTCTGTATGATACTATGCTGGTGGACACATTATAGTATATTTGTCAAAACCCACAGAATGTGCACTAAGAGTGAACCCTCATGTAAACTCTAGACTTTAGGTGATAATGATGCATCAGTGGAGGTCCATCAGTTGTAACAACTGTACCACTCCGGTGGGGGATGTTGTTAATGGAGAAGGATATGATGTGTAGGGGCAGATGGTATACCAGAAACCTCCGTACCTTCCTTTCAGTTTTGCCGTGAGCCTAAAACTGCTCTAAAAAATAAAGTCTATTAAAACATAAATTAGAATCACTGAACTCTACCTCTGAAACTAATAATGCACTATATGTTCATTAACTGAATTTAAATAAAATAAAATTTAAAAAATCAATAAATAAAACATAAGATAGAACAGAGAGTAATATTCTCTAAGGCAATGATTCATATATTCGCCTATAGTTTAAATTCAGTCCATGGAACATTCATGTTGTACACAAGATAACCTTGAATGACAGTGTGGGATAATTTTAAACTCCCCAAATCACGGAACGTTCACTATGACCCTGCTGACCACCCCTGCCTGGTCTCCCTCAGCACCTGCCCTACTTTGTCCCTTCATTACTTTTCACCTGAATTGTTGCCACAGCCCAACAGACCCCTCTCCTTCCACCAGCTCCTTCATGATGAACTTAAAATCGCCTCTCTAAAATAGTTCTAATTCAAGTGCATCCCTTTTAAAGATCTTCAAGACTAACAAATTGCTGAAACAAGTCAGATCACTCAGCTCCTACGTGGATGTCCTGTACCACCAGCCTCCCCCCATTCCCATTCTTCTTATCACAGTCTACCCCTTTCTCTGCTAACAGATTCACACACTACACCTTCATATGTATTCCAAATGCTCCCTTCACTCCCATCTCTGTCCTTTTTTCTAGAATGTTCTTTTCTTTCACATTTCTGTATGTTAAGGTCTCATCATTCGAGGTCCATGTAACGCTACCTGTTCCTAAAAGCCTTCTCGGATATTCCCCTTGCCCTGCTCCTACCCCGCCCCCCCCCCACACACCCTCAGATTATCCATGAGATTGTACTCCTCCAGGAATGGCATTCATGATATTTACCCTCTGCACAGCATGGCTACCCACTGATCAGAACCTAACTGGCTGTAAAAATTCAGGAGGTTCTGGTTGAATGGCCAGACTGCAGTGTTTGTAATCTCTCAGTTGGTTTCCTTCAAGTGTTTTAGGAAGAGTCCACGGACCTCTTTCTGACTTATATGCCCCTCCTCTGTGTGTCTCTATCCCAGCAGGAGTCACACTGTGCTGTCATCACACTGTGCTATGATTTCCACACTCTGCCAGGTAGACTGTCGGGCATATGTGGAGATTCGCTAAAAGCTATTGGCAAACTGAGTGAATTAAAAAAAAAAATGCATTGAGGCCAAAGACCAATTTTAATCATCTTCCCAAAACAGTTTAGAGTCATTGCATCCTTAAAGTGGTCGAGAAACATTTGTTGAATTAAACTGGAGCCCTTGCTCCCTAATGAAATCTTGCTATTCATGAACTGACAACAGTGATGATGACGACGACGACGACGATACCAAACAAGTATGTAGCATTTGCTTTGTGCTGGCGCTCTGTCTATACGTACTTAATCCTCACGTCAACCCTTTGAGGTGGTTCTATTATTATTCCTGGAAGTTCAGGCATCTTGTCACCTGCATGGCCAGGCTTTTGTTCTGGGCAGTCGGACTCCAAAGCCTATGCTGTCCGGCTCTGAATTCATTTTTTGATGAAAGCAGATTTTGATCTAATGAACTTATGGTATAAACACATCGTTTTTCTTCCTAACCATCCTCCTTTCCATTAACCACTGATACTCTGGCTCTGCCCCCATTTCTCTGAAGAAGATTTTCAATTGAAAGCTTGTAAATAACTGAGAGAAATCCTCTAAGACCTGTGATTGGTGCCCATACACTGAAGTCTTTCTCCCCCCTGCCTTCCACGAAAGAATGTTTTCCTGCCTGTTTGTGGGTTCCCCCCTTCATGGTTTCCCAGCTGAGGATAACTCTTAAAAGTTTGCTCTTCCTTCATCCTGCCTGGCCACAGAGATTCTCAGTGGCCGCCTTATTCCCCAGGCATCTGCTGCCATGAATACCCCCAACGTCTTTTCCTCTCGTCTTCGTTTCTTGCCTACATTTCTTCCTCAGGTCTCCAAAACAGAGGTTGGCTTCTTCTTTCATGATTAAAAAGGAAGCACCAGAAGAATATCACTCCCATCTTGAATCAGATTCTCGAATATTCATCCTTTAATTGGTAATATGACTGGCTAGTTTCTGTAACAGAGAAATCTTAGAAATATCCCAATGATAATTTCTTTTATACTTAAAAAGAATACGTACATGCATGTATGCGTGTATATTGTGTGTGTATCTATCTTAAATCTGCATCATCTATATTTCGTCTGCATCTGTATCTATATCTCTTAAATGTATCTTCTGGTTCTGCTTTCCTCCAGTCTTTTCCTCTGAGTCCCATCCTTATTACTTCGCCATTAGATGGGGACGGTTTCCCATATGGCCTCTCCGTTCCTCTGTTCCATCATCATTCATACATATATACATAGATTTTTTGAAGCCATTACACCAAAATCTTAATAAAGATCATCTCCACGGTAGCGTACTAGATGATTTCACTTCCTTTCTTTCCTGTATTTTTTCCACATTTTAGGTCATGAACATACTTTCATAAAACAATTGCAGTGATTAGACTTTTCACAAGAAATCATAATAGTCGCTATTTTGTAAAAACTCTAAGGAATGATTTTTTTTTCTACAAAATTGAAGCAGGCATCAGATGAGCCCTTCCCAGCCACTCATCCGCACAGGACACCTGACTCGGACTCTGGCCCAGCCCCTGTGAGCGAGGAGCCGTTCGCTGAGATGTGGGATTGTTTGGATCCCCCCTAATATTTCACGTGTTCATCTCCTTCCTTGCTTTGCCGAGAGCTCTGAGACTGCCCCATCTACGCCACGAACATTTACTGGATGCGTCTTCATCACCTCGTGCCCAGACAGACCAAGTGAACGCTGGTCAGCAAATCCAGCTCTAATTCTTGTTGCTTACAGACTTTATATCCCCTCTACCCCCAGCACAGGACAGACGCTCAAGAGATCTAATTTTGATTTAGAATTTTTACCCATCTACTATATTACATTGCGAATAAATTATAATAGAATTACTGAAATCCTCTTGCCTCTAGTCAGGCAAGGGACATATTTCCTAGACTTTAAAATTTTTAATTTAAGGAAAAACGGTTTTATCTTAACATCATGCTAATATAGTCAAGGGGCAACTGCTTTGAAACAAGATAAGATGCCGCATGCCCAAAATAATATAGAAAACGCCAATAATTGATCCCCTTTTTACTCCCTCACCTCAATATTTCGGGTCCCTCTTCAGTGTGCTGCTGTATTACAGGTATTGCAAAATAATTTCTACGTTTCTGCTTTCTATAATACCTGTTTTCTTTTCCTTTTTAAGATTTTATTTATTTATTTGAGAGAGAGAGCACATGAGCAGTGGGAGGGGGTAGAGGGAGAAGCAGACTCCCCACTGAGCAGGGAACCTGAAGCGGGACTGGATCCCAGCGTCCTGGGATCCTGACCTGAGCCTAAGGCAGACATTTAACCAACCCACTGAGCCACCCGGGTGCCCAATACTTGTTTTCTAGTAGGTATTGAACACACGCTATGTGCTTAACCCTGCGGTAGGCATTTCACATGCATTGTCTCATTAATTTCTCACAATAATTACAAAAAGTAGTTACTTCTTATCATCCCCATCTTGCAGATGAAATGGAGGCTTTCTGAGTCACGGGGTGCCTTGCCAAAGCCACACTATTGGGGGTGAAACTGGACACTAGAGCCAGAGAGACCAACAAGCAAGTCCATTCCTGTCCCAGCACCCCCATTCATAGGGTGCTTTGATTTTCGCTGAAGGGATCGCTAGTCTGGTTTTAAACATCCTTGACAGCCTAGGTTATGTCTGTTCTGTTAAGAGAGGGGTTAGCAAGATGTACTTGTTTCCAGCCTAAGGATCAGCCCCCAGCTCATGTTAAATTAGCCAAGGAAGCAACACCTTATAGAGTCTCTCAGAAGCTAATGCTATGACCTAGTCTCTTTGCAAACTTCTGCCTGTTGTGTGGGATGGTTATTATTAGTAACACGTGTCTGTGCATGCGTGTCTCTGCATTCTCTCCCCATGCAACCTTGGCCTCCTTAAATACTGGCGGTGCGTCTTTCTCACACGTTACTCTCTTCTTTCCATTTGATTCTCATACACAGGGACCAGAACATTCTAAAGCATGAGGAATTTGGGGTTTCGCTAACGGAGTGAATTTGGGGAGGGTGGAGGGTGAGTTCCCTTTCCCACACTGAGCTCTCTAAGGTAGAACTAGGTTACTCTGGGAAGAAATAGGCTTTAGTTCTTCTTCGGGGCTGTTCTTTTTTAAAGTTGCTATCAATGACATCCAATGTCACTGCCTGATACTAATGTAAAGTGTCAGATGAAATCAAATAATAGTGTCTGTCTAATTGTTTTCCAAATGAACAACCCAAGTCACTTACATTCAATGTAGCTCAACTTCATAGGGATTTAAATAGAAAAGGTGATTCTCTGAAAAAGGGATCTTTTCAAGTTACTGAGCTCCTTGCGCAACCTAGATAGTGCCTCGCTATTCATCAGTCTGGCTCGTTTGACCCAAATGAGGAGAATAGAAGACATGTATTCTTAGACTGTGACATCGCCACCTGCCACCTGTCACCTGTCACCTCCAAGTCAGGATCTTGAGCTGCTAACATAAACTGAAGAAGTCAGTGAACCTTTACCTACTGCAAAATGTTATTTTATTTAAAGCTGCACAACCACAGCGTGCATGGGGGTCTCACCATGATTGGAAGCGGTGCCTGACGATTTACCCGGGAGCACTGAAATGAAAATCACAGCCAGCCATCGCCTTAAAACTGAGAGTTTTTTTTTTTTTTTAAATGTATGGTTTATTTTCTCTCTGGTGGCAGGTAGTGCTTCCTATCCCACTTGAGACTTACACGCAGAGCTGTGTGTACAGAAATGGTCACAACAGTTGCTTAAATATGAAAATACTTCTATACCAGGGGATACATAATCACTGTCCTCAGCCCCCTGAGTGAACTCTCTCCAATCAAAGACCTTCCCTCAGGTCTCTGGGCTTTTCCCACAATCCAGCAAATAAAGGCAATGACCCTGACGCTGCAGGGCTCCGCTTAGGTTCTGCCTCAATACCGAGGCCTGTGCCATTTTGTTGTTAAATATTTTAAATATTGCCCCTGAAAGGAGAGGTGGAAAACATCAGTGGGCTGGCTTTTATGCAACATCAACTTAAGAAATGCCCTTTTTATAGGATTCTTTGGATGTTTTACAAAACTACAGTGGACGATAGTATCTGTTATATGTCTATTGTCTCTTATTACAGGACTCACGTGATGAAATTTTAAGTTTCTAGGGAGGCGCCTGTTTCTCTGAGAGTATAATTTGCGTCTCTAGAAAATCTCATTTCTTTTAATCGGGCAGAAAGAATCCATTACAATATAGTTCTCTTTTTGCTTTGTCTTTTAGCCATTCCAGAATTAAAATGAATACGCAGCTCAACGATAAAATTATGCAAGTCCTTGGTACGTCTCTCTTTCTAGATGATTAGTTTAGTAATTTTGAAATTTTATTTATTTTAATATAATTTAATGTTAGAAGCTGCTTTGAAATTTTGTGGGGCGGGGAGGGTGATAGGTGGGTAAGACACACCCCTAAATGGAGCATGTTCTGGGACCTGCCCCGAGCTGCAGGATGCTGCCGCGTGTTCACTGTGTCCCCCCCCCCGCGATGACTTCCATGCTCACACTGCTCCGTCTGAACTCAAAACTGAACACGCTCTTATCACTGAAGATGACATAGGTTGGAATAAATACTGAGAACACATGTAACTGATCATGTTCTCTCCTTGAGTCCTCCTCTGAGATGTGTGTACCCCCGCAGTTGACCTAGCCAGAAATGGGGAAGGAGATTTACAAATTATCCAATATATTTTTGTTGTTGTTGTTATTATTATTACTTTATGTTTTGCTTTATATATTGAAATTCTCTACCCATGTGGATCCGCTCTTGATATTTACTTAGTTCTCGGATGATTATAATCTTTCCAGTTGCTTCCTTTTCCTCCCTTCCTTGTAGCTGTTTCACATGAGCACGTCTCTCTTGTAGAATTAGTGAAGGCAGAAAGAAGTTAAACTCAACTAGTCATTTTTGCTAAAGGTGATTCATAGCTGGTCTAAGAAAAAGTGGTGTGAAATGTTACACATTAAGGAGACCAATTAGAATGAATACAGGTTTTGAATTTTCTGTGTGTGTCATTTTCAAGAACATTCTTTTTTATCATATGTGTCACAGATGATGAGCCAAAATGAAAACCCACCCTACTTTAATACTTTCTATTTATTTTCAGTAGTCTGAGCACTTCATGAATTTAGAGACAATATACTCTTAGTCTGTGTGATTCTCACTCTTTGTTCAAGACTTTATACATGATATGTGTTCAGTGAATGTTTATTCAATTTTGTTTTATTATAAAGTATGCATTGTGTGCTTAGCTCCATAAGGAACAAGTCCCTTTTCTTTTCATCACAATTTCTGTGCGTACTAAATCTCTTACTTAAAGTTCTGCCCTTCTGCCAATCAAATGGATAATTATTATCATCCATCTGTCTTACCTTTCCAGCTATCTAGTCAATCAATAATGTGTTACTGGGTGCCAAATACGTTTCTAAAAGCATACCTCCATAAATAAGACATTTTTCCAATGAATATGCTTACCCTCCACATTAAAAGATTTATAAGTAACTATTTTTTTCTATATAATGTAGTGAACTGAAATGGAGTTTTGCAAAAGTGCTATGGGAGCAGAGAGGATGGATTGACTCTGTCCTCAGAAATGTAGGAAGATCTTCACAGAGGTGTTGATATTTGTGTCATAATTCCAACTTTGCATATAAATTTCCTGGGTAAAAGGAAGGTAGAAAGCAGTGGCATTCCAGATGGAGCGGACACCTTGTTCAATAATCTGGCTTATTCAGGAAACGTTGAAATGTTCAAGTGGCACGGTGGGGAGAGGCAGTGAAGGGCTATCATGAAGGACCCACCATGCTGCCTCAGTCAGTTTGTGCTGCAGTACCAGAATACCGGACTGGGTGCTTTAAACAACTTATGCACTATATGTTAACTAATTGAATTTAAATAAAGTAAGTTAAAAAATAAAAATATAAATAAAACAAGTAAAAAAAACAACAACAGAGATGTATTTCTCACAGTTCTGGAGGCTGGAAGTCAGAGACAAGTGTGTCAGCATGGTCCAGTGTTTGGCGAGCGTCCTCTTTCTGGCTTATAGATGTTTGTCTTCTTGCCATGTCCTCCTATAGTGAGGAGAGAGAGGAAGAGATGGGGGAGAAAGAGGGAGGAACAGAGTTAGAACAAGCAAGATACAGCTCTCCCATCACGAGGGCTCCATCTTCATGACCTTATTACCTACCTCCACCTCTGCCCCATTGCTCCCATCACCAAACACCATCCCATCATGGGTTTGGGTTTCAACATATGAATTTGGGGGAACAAAAGAGTGTAGTCCACAGCACATGCTAAGGAACTTGGGTTTTAGTTGGTAGGTAAAGGATAGCTAACAGCGACGGTTGGCCAAGCATCTAAGTCACAACTATTGACTTGTGCTGATGTGCATGGACCAGGGCGGTCACCTCCCTTAGATTTTTATTTGTAGCTCTTTGAGCCCTACCGTGCTCTGCTATCATGGGAAAGCATGCTGCAAAAATATGGCGATTTACCATTAAGAAAACAGAAATAGTATGTTCTTCAACTGATATGACTCTGACTAAAAGGGTTCCTCTTTCAAGAACTCTAAATAATAATATTCATGACTAACCCTTGGGAACTATGTGCTACTATTTATTCAAAAAATATGGTGGTAATTTCGTTATCATTTTAGATGATAATGGAAACATTGGCCTTTATATGCTTTGCCACGAATTTAACTTGCACCTAAAAAATATTCATGCTAGGCTTATGTGACATCTGCTGAGAAATCTAAATTACCCATTGACAAAGATCATTCAGATAGGAAAGGCTAAATCTATGCAGAAAAGTGAAGTCATGTTGAATTATGAAGCTAGTGATTTTTCTTTACATATAGCAATTGTCCATGAAGGGCTCAAATAGCATCTACGTAATGGTTTCCCACAGTATTTCAGTGGAGTAAGAGATAACCTATCATTGCAATTTATAGATCAGGTGATTGCTGGAAAAGTGCTAGAAAGTTTGCGGCATCAGCTCATCAGGGATTTGGTGCAACCAGCAGGCAAGACCCGAGGAGAAGGTTGGGGTTTGGGCTGTACAAGGCAACGTACTGTGTGAGGACAGTGCCCTAAGTGTCCTCAGAAATGGGGATCGATAATGCCAGGATGGCTGACATTCCTGTCCTATTTGAAATGAAGAAACAGGTAAGTAAATTATCTACCCCAAATTAAAAACCACTAATTTTCCTAGCCCAACACTTCGTGCAGTGGGGTCCATTATATTATGTATCACTCATTGTGATAGTTTTTGCATTTGCAATAGCAAATATTTTATTTTGTTTTATAATAAGGGGTAATTTCGATTTTATACAGAATGCGAATTTTTTTTGCTCAATAGTAGCATATTTTTATACTCACTTCAATAAGGAAATGAAGGGACTTGGGAGAGTGTCACGATTTCACTGATATTCTGTAGGAATTTCATTGCATTCAGACATAAAAAGTATCTTTTTAAATGATCTCTCCCAAGACAAAAAGGCAGAATTATTCTACAGCGTTTGCATGAACAAAGCAACTAGCAGTAGATCTATTGTTAAATAGATTAATAGATAATCATTAGCAGCTTGAGAATTTTTCCCTTCTCCACGGTTCCTTGTATCTATATGCGGGTGATGATAGAAAAGGGTGCTTCATTATATCAATTATTTACGTGTATTCGGTAATGATCTGTTTCTGGTTCTGTGCTGAATTCTTTATAGGCATAGTCTCTTGTAAATCTCAGATAACTTTTCTTTACAGTTGATATTATTGTTCCCATTCTTACACCAGAAAAACAAAACAAAACACGAACTCTGGAGCTCAGTACGGTTCGCTTTAGACCACACACCCACTGGGTGGCAGAGTCGGGATTAGAATCCAGCATAGCCTGGCCCTAAAGGTTGTGAGTTTAGCCACAGCTCCAGTTTCTTCTCGCTTCTGCCCAGTCTCTTGGGCTGGAAAAAGCAGAGAAGAGAAGGTATGAATTCCTGCCAGCGGGTGGAAGATGTTTGCTCTGGACACCATTGTGGGTGGAGAAGCAGCTGAAGGCTCGTGTCCAGGAAACACAAAGGGGCTCTTGAGTGATGTCTACTTTACTCTTCTGGGAATGGCACTGACCCAGTAAGATGTCACTCTCAGGATAAAGTCAGGAGGGATGAAGTCTCTGGCTGTGTGGCCAACAGTGGTGACAAGTTAAGTGGAGAGAACTGGCGAGTCCTCAGTATGCTCCCAGGCACATGGAGGCATGGGGCAGCTGGGACTCTGGTCACTACACTGCAGGGGTTTGGCCAACAACCTACTGTTGTTGGTGTTGCCTCTTTTGGGTTTTTTACATCCCTTTGCTCATCATCTGGAAGGTCTGGGAGGACAGTCTGTGAAATAGAATTGCTTCTATAGGAGATGGGGAGCCATTGGAGGTACTAGCGACTCCCAATTCTAGCTGGGTACTACTGGCCCCCATGGGGACAGATTGGAGAGGATGTATAGATCCGGAAGGAAAGAATCCACTATGTTGACTTTCCTTCAGGTGCATTCCAACAAGGATCCAGACCAGAGGTGGATGGAGAAGAGCAGCCAGATTTGAGGGATGTTTGAGGTTCTCAATGAATTTTGAGGTTTTAGAGCCGAGAGCAAAAAGGTATGCAGGACTCAACCTCCAGAGTTACTCTTCTCCAATTCACCTTCGACTCCAAGGCCAGATGATGCTTCTGACTTATGAGTCCTAGGGGCCTCCTGATTAAAGTCACATGCAGTCCAAATTGTTCAGGAGATCATGGATAGGCTCTCAAGTGCTTGTTCCTTCCTCCCTTCCCATCCTATCTGCAGCCACACACTGTGGCTTTTCTGCATGGATGTCTTTTCTTTTCCACTTCAATGTCCAGCACGAACTAGTTCCTAAAGCCAGCAGCAAGCACCTTGTCCTCCTGTGTCCCACAGTTAAAATTCTGTTCACCCCTCCAGGAGCAGCTTAAACCACACAGGGAAGCTGTTCCTGATCTTCTTATTTTACACAAGAAGGAAAAAAAAAAAAAAAAAGGACATTTAACATGTTGTTCTGGTGGTTTCTAATATAATATTTTAAAATCCAAATCTAATCTTATTCTTTCCTGTCTTAAAATATTCACCGGTTCCCCTTTTCTTAGGATGTAAAGTAGAGCTTTACCCCATAAGAAAACCAACCTCACATAAAATAGTAAATACTTGGGTAATGAGCATTTATCAGAGTATTTAAAAAATTAATATTTGTGTAATAACTATTTGTTTCATTGAGTAGAGAACCTATAGTTTTTAGGGTATTAAATAAGCTGAGGTTTCAGATAAAAAGCTATTTTGTTTATTTTGAACTATATTGGATTCTTAAAGAATATAGAGGATTATTTCAGTATAAATATATCAAACATCTTGTGAAAAACAGGATGCAAGAGAAACACATTATATCACTTAAAACACCAAGGTGAAGCTAACATTTTCAGGGCATTCATAGATGGAAAATCTGGCAAACAGGGATAGTGGGAGATCATGGAACTTTCTACAGCTGGTGAGCGTTAGCGGGGGAAGAAACAATAAAGTCCTGTATTAGTAACAAAACAGCAGGTGAGTTAGAGTTTCATAATTATATCCAGTTTTCCCATAACATAGAGAAAATTTCTGAGCTGCTCAAGATTTGTTTCTCTTCTATTCAGAAAATGTAGTTTTTCTGCTTCCGTAGTTTGAGTGAGATTTCTTTTTTTTCTTTCTTGTTTTCCTAGAGTCATGGTAGACAATAGCAGGCCGGGACTCTGACGTGTTCTGCATACCTTCCAGTCAGTCTTATTTCTCTTACTGAGCTGTTTCTTTGTGAAATGACTCCTCATTATTTATGTAAATTGGTTTTAAATGAGAATGTTTAAAAGATTTGATCTTAATATCATGACAGCTGTTATAAATATGGGTGTCCAGGCTGCGCTTGTCTTTTTTCTTCTAATTTATTTACTTTTCAGATTTATTATTTGTATCTTCAATACCTTCCTGAAAGAAAAGTGTGTGTTTGAGGTTTCCGGGAAAACTTCGGGCTAAAAATTAGGGTGAAATGATGGAAATGAACACTGAACGATAAATTATGAGGTATGCATTCAGATTCTAGCTCTTTCAATATTACCCTGTCTCGTCTCTCCTGCTTTTCTCTTTTGCCGTTCTATCTTTTGTTGTGCAGAGCTGTTCAGTCAGCCCTCAGTTCTTCTTGAAGAGAAATTGCTCTATGAATAGGTCTAATTCGGTGTGTTCCCTGGAGGAGGTGAGTTCAGGGCCTTCCAACGGTGCCATCTTGGACCAGAACTGAAGTTCTTTCAACATTAATTGAAACAGTAGGCAGGCTTGCTTCTCTGGGCCTGTTTCGTTACTTGTTTTTGGGGAGGTAATAGATAATGTCTGTAGGATTATTTTTCTAGGGCTAAGTACCACAAACTGTGTGACATAAACAATCAAAATTCATCGCCTCTCAGTTCTGGTGGCTGGAACTCTGAAATCGGTGTGTCACCAGCATTGGTTCCTTCTGTGTTCTGGTGAAAGGAACATCTGCTCCAGGCCTCTCTGATCTGAAGATGTCCATCTTCTTCACGTGTCTCTTTATGTTGTCTTCCCTCTGTGTGTCCCTGTGTCCAAAAAATTTCCCCTTTTTATAAGGACACCAGTTGTACTGGGTGAGGGACCACCCTGATGACCTCACTGTAACTGGATTGATTCTCTGAAAACCTACCTCCAAGTAAGGACACATCCCATCCATAAAAATGTCCCAAACGTTTTGTCAAAGCCATTTATGTGCGAGTCTCTACCTCTTAGGTTGTTTTAATGTTTGAGAGAAACACAAATGCACCTGGTTTCGACTCAATGAGAGGAATTTGTTAGTTCACAGAATCCAAGGGACATGAAGTGCCAGAGACACACCCCAGGCCCTTGAATGCTGTCAGGATTCTCTCTCCATTGGCTTAGCTCTGCTCTGTGTCAGCTCTGTTTTCTTTCTTCATAGACTGACTTCTCACATAACAAAACACGTAACTCCTGGCATCTTACAAGCCTTCCAAGGGTGGGCCCGGGAAAGGAGAGGCACGCCTGACCATCTTCCTTGGAGTTTGGGCGCAGCGTGGTTCAGGCGCTTACTCCATCTGAGCCCCTGGAAGGGGGGGCAGCTGTGCTCCATCCATAGGTGAGCTGGGAGGGGAGCAGGTATTTCCCAGGAGTGTGGTGCTTCCTGGGGGAGGCAGTTCCATAGAATTCACTAGAGTGGCACTCTGGTAGTCTGTGAGGACAGCCCTCAGAAACCACTCCAGACATCATACTTAAATTCTGAGCAATTTTGGACGCAGATATAATGCTGCAGAGGTTTATGACTTGTTTCAAGAATAGAGTTAAGCCACTTAATTAAAATCCAGAATTAAAATTCTGACGTGGAGGTTTCCGAGGAGTGTTGCTCCATATAACACTTTCTTTGGGGACTTGTCAGTCAGACTCTGGGAGTTCCTAATTTATACCTGTGTGTTGTCAGATAGCTTCAAGTTTTAAGGTTGAAATCAAATATACATTGTTCAGGGAGGAAAACCCATGTTAAAGGTTGGATTTACTCAAGACAAATTTCTCTGACAGTTCAACATAAGTCATTAAAACTCACAGTAAAAAACACAAACACAAATAATTTGAACAATACCAATTTTCCTTCTATCTTCATCCTCTCTCTCCCTCTCTCTTTCTCTTTTTCTATAGCCCTTCGTGTTTTCTTAATTTCAGAGTATTGTCTGATTTGGATGCGAAATATCAATGTCCTCTACCGAAATTCTTGAGATTACTTCTCTAAATGTCAGTGATATGGGGCTTTCCCTGAGGGGAAAAATTGCTGTCAAGGAAGCAGGTTGCAGATCAAGTAGAGAATAGGAAGCAGGATGCTATTACTAGGAGAGGGCAGTGAGTTTACTGGTTACATGAAGGAACTGGTAGCCTTCAGAGAAGGAGGGGACAAATGGACAATGGGAGATCTGAGCTCTTTTCTCTTTTCCTCTGTCCACCAAAAATGAAAAAAAAAAAAAAATTAGCCCAGAATTGTGCTCTAGTCTTTCCGTCTGTCTTCTGGCATTTGAATCCAATCCACCAAAGAATAATGGTGTCTTGATTGAAAATGTTTCAAGGTTGATTATAAAATCCCTAGTTCAAGTCAGTGGACACAAGTGAGAAGTAAAACCTTGAGCACCTTCCCGTGGAAATGTTATTTGTATCACACTCCGCTTTTGCTGTGTTACAGTTTATAAAACTGTGGACAGCCCTTTCTCAAGTTGCTGTGTATTTCTTCACGGTTCATAACAATCTGACTGTTGGTTCGCAATTCCGTTTCTAATTAGAGTCTTTGGCTTGTGGAAGTGCAGAGCTGCTTTCCTTCTAGTCTGGGGTTGGTTTGTTTCCTTCTTTCACCTTTTCCTACGTTTTTTGCCTGCTTCTCTTTTATTCAGCAGCCAGTTGGGTGATTCTGTGGCTGTCTTCTCACCCTTGGCCATGGCATCCTTAGTCCTTAATTTCTGGCAGACTTTTTCCTAATGCTTGTCAAGTTCCATTTCTCTCTCTGGGTTTTCTTCGTATATAAAGCTCAACCATCACTCATTGCTTTTTGAAGATAATGTTGGTTGTGAGCCTGGAACGACTTGAATAAACTCGCAGTAAATGACCCTATCCGAATGCAGAGAACACTGTGCACGGGGCGCAGGCGATAACCAGTGCACGGAGACAGTATCAGTAAAAGCTGTCAGCTCCCCAGCAGAAACACCGAGAACTGCCACAGGCAACTCCTCATAATAGAACTTCTGCAGCAAACAGTTTCTTTCGGTGACATTGTCCTCACCAGCCTCCAAACATTCTCCCTCTGTAGGCACTCCCCCTCCAATCAAAACCTGAAATTCCAATCAGCAGGCTGAAATACTTGTCAGCAAACCACTCAATTCTTAATCTCCTGAAAATTAAGGAAGCGAATCTCGATGGAGGACAGGTTCAGAGCAGCAGCCTTCAAACAAGGTCGTCTTTCCGTTTCCTTTCCTCGGAGCACCCCCCCACCCCCCGCACCTGCATTAAGAACAAAATGCTGCCGGGTGGGCAGCCCACGGAGATGAAGTCATACATGTAATTTCATAGTATGAATAGGATCCCAGGTGAAGCCCAGTAAAATTCCCAGGACAGCCACTTTGGTGCTACTGGGTTACTTACTGTCCGATATGCAGAGTAATCCTAGGAATCGGTTACTTTTAGTTGCAAGGTCTGCGGGAGGCATTTGTTTAGTTTCCCAAACGAGTACAGCATTTTCTGAGCAGGCACCGTGTCTTTGGGTTGAACTAGTTCTAGAATCTCCCACTAACAATAAAAATAAGTGTGTGTTTCATCTTGAAAGATTTAAAGCATTGTGTGAATAAAGTTAAACTCAGTATCAGAGACGTAATAGATGGTACGGTTGTACCATCATAAACGAGGCAAGTGATAGGTAAGGCGCAGGCACAGTTATAGGGCAGGTCCGTCATCCGTCACAGGTCCCTCTTGCAGGGGGTAAGTGCAGGGTGGCTACATGCGGCTCCTGATCCAGAAGAGTGGTCGCCTCTAGAAGCTTAGAACAGCACTGGCAGCCAGCAAGGAAATGGGACCTCAGTCCTAGAGCCACAAAGAGCTGAATTCTGCCAACAACCTGCACTAAGAGGAAACTGATCCTCCCCTAGCCCCTCTAGGAAGGAACGCGGCCCTGGGAACACCTTGATTTGGGCCCGTGAATCTCTAAGCAGAGACCCGGTTGAGCTCGCCAGACTCCTGACCTGCAAAAACGATGAGGTCGTCATACATCTGTGCTGTTTCAAGCTGCCAAGCTCATGAGAATCTGAGAGCAGCAATAGGGAACTGATGCAGTAGACAGTCAGCTCGTCTTTAATGGCCGAGTCGGTGACCTGAGATGAGCTGGCCTGGCTGGGTGACACATCATCTGTGACTCAGTTACAGGGGACAGGGTGGCCTCATGGGCCAGGCCTGACTCAGACGTGTGTTCCTGGAACCACCTGGATGGGAGGTTGGGAGGGATGATTTTTGCAAGCACACTCAGGGCCCCTTTACTGAGGGAAGCAGGGCGAATGTTAGCGGGAAGCAGAACATAACAATTTCCACAGGAGACCAGATTTTATCTTGATAGCAGATGGGTGTCTCTGGAATGCTACGCGTCAAATCGTCCTCTGTCCTGTGCTTGGGGCCGACAGCGCAGGAGACACCGCGTCTGAGTGATAGAGAAGAGGCTCCTGTGGACCAGGGAAGCCGAGGCAAAGTTTCGACAACAGACAACTGCCTGAATCAGGGGTGGGCTCGTAATCTCCTCTGGAACTTGGTCAGTACTCAGACTCTGTATTAGCATATCCAGAGCCTGTTCAAGGCCTAGAGAAGCAGGCTGTCTGGTGTGAAGCCTGAGCACCTATATTTTAAAATCGCTCCACAGGGGAATCTGGTGCAAGCGTTGGTCTAGAGCAGGGGTTGGCCAGCAAACTTTTCTTGTAAGGGATAAATGGTAAATAGTTTCAGCTTTGTGGGCCATGTGATCTCTGTGGCAAGTACTCACGTCTGCCATTATAGAGGGAAAGCAGCCATAGACAATGCCTATACAAATGGACGTAACCATGTTCCAATAAAGTTTTATTTACAAGAGCGGATGGTGAGTGGGATTTGGCCCCTTGGCTGTAGTCTGTGACTCCTGGTCTACAGCATGAGGATATTTACAGAGAAGCAGGCCTGGAGGGAGAGTGGAATTTCCTGGAAGGTCAGACATTATCAAGAGGGATACCATCACCTGGTAGATGGAGCATGAAGGAGAAAGCCATAATTTCTTTGGAGAAAGGAAAAGTGCCTGACGGAAAGCACACATTTTTAGGAAAAGACAGATGTGCTGTTTATAGTCATGTGAACAGTAACGTTACATTCTGTTCCCCCAGTTGTCATGCACAGGCGGCAGTTAACCAAAACTAAACAAAATGAAACATTGTATTTAAAATAAAAACAGAAGAAGTAAATTTTGTCATTTTCAACAACATGGATGAACTTGGAGGACATTATGCAGAGGGAAATAAGCCAGGCATAGAAGGACAAATATGACACGGTTCCACTTATATGAGGTATCTAAAATAATCAAACCCCAAGAAGCAGATGATACCAGAGTGGGTGCTGGGGAGGGGGCAGGCAAAATGGGGGGGGGTTCAGTTGGTATAAGGTTTCAGGTATGCAAGATGAGTAAGTTCTAGAAATCTGCATACAATACAATCTTATAGTTAGCAACACAGTGTTGTGTTTGTGAAGAGGCCGAATCTCATATTGTGTTCTTACTGCAGAAAATACCAACGAAAAACCAGAGAGGCACAAGGAAACTTTGGGAGGGGTTGGATTTGTTTATTACCTTGGTTGCAGTGGCAATATCACCGGTATTTGCATATGTCCACACTCATCAAATTGTACATATTAAATTATGCACTTATGTTTATATCAATCATACCTCAATCAGGCTGTTAAACATAAAAATAAAAATAAACTTAAAAATAAAATTATTACTTCAGATTTTAAATCAGGTAACTGTACCTGTTTTATCCTTTATAAGTTTAGAGAGTAAAAAATTGAGCAAAGTGAATAAAAAAATTGAAGAATAAATAAAAAATTAGAGAAGTATAAAAATACTGCCTAAAGTGTATTTTGGATTTTGAAATTTAATATCCAGAAGAGAAAGTATTAAATGGTTACTTAGGTTATCTGTTATTACATGGAGGAAGTATAAAGCAAGGGCTGTACAGAAAGTTTAGACTGAAATGTTATAAAATCACATAGATTTTTTTAAAAAAAATGTTCCTATTGAAAGAATGTGGATTCTCTTTTATTTAGAAGATTTGGGTTAGTGTTGGAGTCTTGATTTCTTCATTCTAGGCCTGGTGACCTTGGGCGAGTCACTTAAGTTGAGATAATGATAGTATATACATCAGGGGAGTTGTGAAGAACCAGAGACATTATTTAAATAAAGATGTTTTGTAAATGGTAAAAAGATCCTAAAATATAAGTTGTTAAAATATGATAACTCTCTTGGATGTACTGGAACTGGTGTCTTTGGAAGAGTTCTATTCTATTCTGAGATTCGTTTATTTTTCAGAAGTGCATTTTTTTTCCCTAAACGCTTTAGTATGATACTCACGCATATGAAACAATGTGCTGTTGCATTATCTGCATACTTAAAATGGGAATATTCTCACTTCATGATTAATGTTAGGGTGAGAAGCTAGCTCAAAATATTTATGGCATGTTTAAGGCTGATTAATCTTATGATCTCACAAACCTGATTTGTTTCACAGTTTCTAGGCTAAAATAGGATGTATGTTATTGAGCTATAAAGGTCTTGGAATGAAATTTTCTCATATCTTCATATTTGTATACGAACAAGCATAAGAAATGGCATTTTGCTGGCTGAGCCGCAGCTCAGACTCTGCTGTCTGTGAGCATGGGTGGGTGTGGAGTTGGGGTGTGTGTATGTGTGTGTGTGGGGGGGTGGCTCAACATCTTCCCCAACAATTTGGATACAGTTATTGATCAGTATGGGGCTTTAATTCTGGAACTGGCAGGAGAGAAGGTAGTTTGCTGGGGTATGGAGGCCACGTGGGGGGAAGGATAGGCTGATTCAGTGGAGTTGGTGGCATGGCGTCTCATTCCAGTCCGGCTCTTGGATTCAGGCTAATCATAGGAATGAGGTCCAAGGCTGTTGGAACTGTATTTCCCAGAGGATTGTGAGCCTCTTGGTGCAAGTTAAGTGACACCGTGACACAAAGTCAGGGAGACAGTTATTCTCACCACTCCTGAATGGAGCCCTGCTGCTTGATGAGTCTCTGGACACCAAGTGTAAGCTAGACTGTGGATCACAGGAACCCCTGTGCCCCGCTGGTAAGAACATATCCCAGAGGGGCTCCAGTGGGTGGAGCATAAATAATGGTGCTTAGTGAAATAAAGATGGCTTTTTACACTTACTCCCCACCCCTCTCCCCCTGAGTATAATCAGAGAATCCTATGCTAGTGTCAGAGTAATGGATAGCAGCATAGCGTTCAAAATGAAGAGAAAGAATAAATATAACGGGACGGATACATGCTATAGAATAATGCATTGGAAGTCATTAATGATGTGCACATTCTGCAACATGGACAGATTTTTAAACATATCAAGTTGAACAGGAAAAAAAAATTAGAAGCAGAATAAAATCCATAGTTACCATTCATGGAAATAAAAACATTACATATTTTAAAGGATCAAATATACCCACAGAAATATACGAAGCAAAATGAGCATCATGAAGAGAAGGGGGAGAAAGTAGGCATTGAAACCGTGAGAACTGGCATCACTGTGAAAACTTCAGGTAAGACTGGAGGTGGGGCGTACATCTGGCCTTGGGTTATGTGGCTGTATTATGGCCCAGTCCTTTATTTTATTTTTATATATTTTTTTAATTTAAACTTTACTTAGTTAACATACAGTGCAATATTGGTTTCAGGAGTAGAAGTCAGTGATTCGTCACTGACATAGTTCACCCAGTGCTCATCCCAAGTGCCCTCCTTAATCCCCATCCCCCATGTAGTCCATCCCCTACCACGTCCTTTATTTTAAAACGATCTACTTGTTTCCATCTTATTTATCTACAGGCTTCCCTGTATTTGCTTACCAAATCTGGATAAATTTTTAAAGGTAGCAATAGGAAGATAGAACAATAAGAATATTAAGTACCTATTGATCTCTAATTAGGCAGCTTGGATGCCATGATATGGTAATCAGTAGATGACCCAGTACCTGAAAAATATTGATGGTATATATGTGTAGATACATAATTAAGATATTAATTAAGGTATTAAGAAGATGGAGTTAAGGTCACTGATCAGCTGAGTTTAAGATAGGGAGAGTCTCCAGGACTCACCAGGTGAATCCACTGTAATCACAAGGGCACTTAAAAGTAGAAGAGGAGGCAGAGTTCAGAATCAAAGGCAGATGCAATTATGGAGGAATGGTCATGGAGATACGGTGATGGCGGCTTTGAAGATGGAAAATGGGGGGCCATGAGCCAAGGTACTCAGGCAGCCTCTAGAAACTGGAAAAGGCAAGGAAATGAATTCTCCTCTGGAACCCCCAGGAAAGACTGCAGCTGAAATCAGGACTTCTGCCCCAGGAGACCTGTATCAGATATCTCATTTATAGAACGGTAAGACTGCACAAGCGTTCTCCTCGAAGCCTTTAAATTTGAGGTCACTTATTGCAGCAGCAACTGAAAACTAATGTACTTTCGTGTGTTTGTTGCTCTACAGGCATAATCATAGGCCTGTATAACGATATGCCTTCAACTTAAGCTGCTTGCACCTGCTGAGAATATCGTTTCTCTTTTTCTAGGGTCCACTATTTCCTAAAAGCCATTAATTTTTTAAATCAGAAGGTAGATTTCTGACTAAACTATTTGAAAAATACAGGGTACTTATTAGTCATTCCAAAATGAGGAAAAAGTCAATGGAAAATATTAATATTTCATGGAAAGAACAAACCTCAGGCTATTCTTGATAATTAGGAGCAAAAGTTTTAAAAGAGAATCAACTTTTTATTTTAAGTTAATATTACAAAGTTTTAGTCAGCCCTGGATTAATTTTGTTCAAAATTATATGGCAACCAAAGTAAATTATGTTTTTTGTCTTGGTTAAGAAAGTTTGGAATTGGTATCATTGTCAATAATAGCAGAGATGGGTTATAAATAAAGCTTTTTTTTTTTTTTGGAACACATAATGTCTGAAGATGATGATGTAAATTTCCCAAGAAATGGCTCCCATTATGATTTTTTCTACATTTATCATTTTTAATTTAATTGGACTGTGTATGTGTGTGAACATATGATGAAACCTTATGTCCGCTTAAAGCATCTTAAGTGACCAGTATCCTTTCAAGGTCGAATACTGAGATATTGTTCAACAAAATGGCACAGAGGTGAGGGGGTTGGATTGCACCTTGTGCTCTGATAATTATCCGGAAAAGAAGTGGCATGACATTACCAGCGTGTGTCAAAGAACTGACCTGACCAGACCCAACAGGTGAGGTTTCAGTGGCAAATTGGTTTGCCATTCTTAAGTTGCTGTTGAAATAGCCACAAATGGACAAACAACTAGAAAAGACTAAGATGCCTAAATCTTTTGAGAGACTCAAAAATAGAACGTGTTCTTTGAGCAGAGTCATGCTTTAGCACGTGCTCTGGGTGGGGAGAGAGCAATAGAAGTGCTGAGAATTTCTTTGGCAGACTTGGACCTATTTTGAGAAGGGAGGCTTAAGTATGTGTGTTTATTATATTGAACCACTGCTAAATTAATAATTAGGGAGCCTCCTGTGGAAAACTAAAGATGATGCTTTTAGTTCAACTTCACATATTAGCAGGTCCATTTGTATGCTTTTCAGACGTTTTTAGACAATTCTTTTATGGCGTTGTTTTCCCTACGTTTTTTCCTTCTTCAAAAAGTACATATACAACTTGCATAACGAAAGGTGTGGGTATTGTAAAGGAACTTACTCGGGTTCAATAATTTTGAATCTTCCTCAACATCACTTGCAAATTCTTTGGCATATTACTAATGGTTTACCTGGGACCTAGGGATTCAGTCTCAGTTATTCTCTTCAGAAAATGAAAACTCATGGATATCTTCAAGCTAACTGGATACCCTATAAAGAATTATACCAAATGTGTGTGGTGGTATTATGTTGTAATTATGTTTCTACAGTAGTGTTGAAGGTGAATAAGGTGTATTGAATGAGTTTATGTGAGTTGAAGTATTGAGGAAATTTACAAGTATTTGCATATATGTATCACTTTCCCCAAGTAACTCCACAGAGCTATATCTGTTCTGTTTTCTGTTTTTAACACCGCAAGTAAATTGGACTTGAAATTTACTGCTTTGTATAAATGATGCACAAATATGTAACTTCATTTTTTGTAGCTAATCTCATCTTGTTCTCAACCTCCATTCTTGTCGAAAATGACTGACCTCGCCCATAGAAGGAATCACGGTTTCCCTTGTTTTAAAATTTAGTCAGTTAGAGTTCATTACTCAGAACTTTGGGTGCTACCTCCTGTTTCCACTCTTCCCACATTGCATCTGGATGCAAAAGGAAATATTGCAATAAGGTGATATGGGGGAAAGGGGCGCCTTGTTGGTTCCATCGGGTGTAGAGATTACTTAAATAAATTAAAAAAAAAAAAAACCTAAAAAAAATATATGGGGTAAGGATGACCATGGTGGTGGCAGGGGTGGGGGGCGGGGGTGCTGCTTCAGTGTCTAGAGCCGTTATCATTTCTAGTTGGTTTTATCACCGCTGTCAAGGCCCGGATCTCCCGTGCTAGTTCAGCCTGCATCCATCTCAGGTTGATGCACTTGGGCTCCACCCCCGGCTGCCTCCCTCCTCGGCTGCCTCCAAATGGCCGACCAAGTACGCCATGTTGGCTGCTGCACTCAGTGCCTTCCGAGAGGCGAGGGATCTTCCAGGCAGCAGGCTTCCTACCTAGGATCTGCAGCCACCCCCAAATGACCCCTGGGGATTTCTACTGCAATCTCTCCTCTGAGATTCAATTCAGACGGGAGAGGAGATAGAGAGTAAAGTCTCAGCTCCTGCCTCTCTTTCATGCTCCCCAGCCAGAACCTACAGTGGCCAGAAGGCATTTCTTCAAGTCAGGTGAAAACTTTCCTGATCTTTTCCTTTTCTGATATTCTTACGTCTCTTCACTAGGACTAACTGTAAAATCATGCTCAGATTTGTAAGCTTTGCTCTTAATATGCAAAAGGGTTTTTTTTTTTTTTTTGGTTCTTTATATAATCTTCCCACATACCGTCAACCAAGCCAGGCTTTTAACTACGTTCCTTATAAAGGAACATAAGGATGTTTAGGGAGGAGCCCAAAGCCAAGGCAGGTTCTCTTTGTTCCAGGCTGCCTCCAAAGAGGTGGGGAGCCAAGGGGGCGAGGAGGTCCAAATTTATTCTCCTTCTAAAGAGTTGGAAGAAAAAATTCTTCATCCATCTGGACATATTCTACTTCCTAGAATCAGACTTGAGGGTTTCCACATACAGTGGCCACAATGTGGCTGTAGGTTGGTGTGTTTTATTTTCTTTACCTTCAACATTGTCGCAAAGAAGAGGGAGAGTGCTTTTGCCGCTACCTTGCGCAGGGGACGGGCTTCTCTAGGGCGGAGAATCCCTGGTATGCCGGTCGCCAAGATCTCAGCTAGTTTCAGGACTCCCGGAGACTGCCTTGAACACAGGGCAGTGTGCCACAAGGTAGGCATCACTGGGAGAAGCTAAGTCACAGGAAGGGATATTGAGGGAGAAGCTGCAGGCAGGTTTTCACAGAGGTGGAGGGCATGGGAGTCTGAGCTGTGTCATTCCCAGAGCAAACACATGAGTGGAGTCGGTGGGCTTCAGATGGCTGTTTGTTGAAGGCCTGGGACTGTTTGAGATTTTCAGGGAACAGACATGGAGCAGGAAGCTACTTCAGCTTATAATAAATTAGTCATATTTGCTTTCGTGGCCACTGGAGAGAGGAATCCATGGGTCCGGTGCCTTGTAAAATGTTTCCACCGCAGGAGGACTAAAGACATCACCTGTCAATAAGGGAGCACCACACTCGCCCTTTCTAGCAGCGAGCGTTTACCTGTGGTCCTTGAACTTCTGGGGAACCTGTCAACAGCAACCAGGGGTAAATTAGCCCTAACATTGCGAGAGGACTTGGTGCATGTGCCTTTGTGCATTTTTGTCTCAGGAGAGATTCTCGTATTTCCAACGGATTCTCAGTAGAGTCCCTGACTCCAAAACATGACGGTCCTGCATTAAAGGAAATGTTACACAAGCAAGTAGTGTATCACTTGTTACATTAAAATCCTTTTTCCTTTTCCAGAAACCCCAGTGAAAGAAAGCAATGCCACTGATCATGGGGTTCATTTTCTATTTTCGCCGATCACTTCTGCAATAACGCTCCTGCAATCATGTCCACTTGAAAGAGAACAACAAAAACAACACCAAAAGAAAACACAAGCCTGCCTTTGGCCTCCCGTGAACCCTCTCAGAGGACCCTGTAGACAAATAATTGAAGAATTAAGAGTATCTTTAAATCATCGGGATTTCTTCTAGGGACCCAGCTTCGGAAAATTCACTGGGGAGCTGAGAAGCACATGTCAGGATGAGCAGTAGGATATGATAAATAACTTCCTGTAAAGGGCAAGTTTCTGCGAGGAATTAACGATTCATCCTCAGGAGGCCTTTATTTACTATAAAAACCGAGTGCCTTTTGCTGTTATCAGGCTGAGAATTACAGGGAAATTGATTCTCCACACAGACTTTCCCGATGGTCCCAATAAACCATTAGGCCCTCCCGGCCCTCACCTCCCTTGTCAGCAGCCGCCCTGCGTGGTCAGCACCAGCCTCTTGGCAGCAATTAGTGGTAATAAGTAGGCGCTCACACAATTGATGGTGTCATTCGTCTGCACGGTGCACGCAGCAGTTATGAAATGCTTCACAGAGCAGAGTGCTTGTGCTTGGTCCCTCCCTCCCATCAATTCTCCGGGGAGCAGAGCCTGATGAAGGCACCAGGCAGGTGATGCGGGGACGGTAGGAACTCGGATGCAGCACTTTCTAGCCTGGTCAAAAGGACCAGACTTTGCTTAGTAGGACGGCTCAGAATTCCTTCTTCCACCACCCTCACGCCTCTCCTTGCTTAACCCTGATGGTTGTGATAAAAAGGGGGCGTGGAGGGAGGAGGGGAGCACGTACACAATCAGTGTTATTGATCTCTAACATTTCTTTTTGATCCTTCCTTAGAATTTTCACCTCTCTGCTTACAGCCCGTCTCTTTCTGCATGTTGTCTTCTTTTTCCATAGAGCTTCTAGCATCTTAATCATAGTTGTTTTAAATTCCCCACCTGGTCATTTCGACGTCTTGCCATAGCTGAGTCGGGTTCTGACGCTTGTTCTGTCTCTTCAAACTGTGCTTTTGGCTTTTAGTGTGCCTTGTGATTTTTGGTTGAATGCCAGGCATGACGTACTGGGTGAAAGGAACATCAGCGTACAGGCTGTTAGGGATGTGGTGGTGAGGGGTCTGAGGAGCAGACGTGTTCTCTAGCCCTATGAGTAGGACTGCCATTCGGGGATCCTGGGCCTCTGGGTTGTGAATGTCCCAAGTTCTTCTCTGTCTCCTCTCTCCTCCTCAGGTGGGACAGACAGACTGGAGTGAGAGGCTGTTGCTGGCTCTTTTCCTCTGCTTCCCTCCCCCAGGTCAGTTTGGCTCTGCTAATATCCCAGTAGTTTAGGATCTGGTAAAACAGTTTCTCTTAAGGGCAGGCCTTGTTAAGAAGAACAAAATACTCTGGCTTTTTTTCAAAATTGTTACATTTCCCCTCCCACTTCCAGAAGCAGGAGGGGATTTTTCTTGGTCTTTACTGTGCAAACCTGACTGAGCTTCTGGAGGCAAATCCACAGAACTGTGCGAATGTCCTGTAGTTTTTGTCTCTTAAACCAGTCCACCCGGAACCTCCAGCCATTTGTCAACCACAGTCTCGGCTTGGTTCGTATAGGAGTTTCTGCTCCAGTAAGTCGTGATTCTCTTATCGGCCTTTCTCTCCAATTTTGGACTTTGCTGCTTTCCCAGTGATTTCACTTCTCTTACGGATCTGAGACTTGTTGCTTTTTCATTTTGGCTCTCTCACTTATTGTTACCACAGAGTGGCCACTTCTAAGCTCCCTGGACGCTTGACTGAAAACCTAAAGTCCGTCTCTGGGTTTTGAATAAAAAATTTTAACACATTCATGACATTCTATAAAATGATTTTGGAAGTCTTCTCTGCTAGAAAATGATCCTCTTTGAGCAATTCAGTAATAACTAACCTCATGGTTTAATTACTCAGTATATGCAAATGGTTCTCAAAATTATGTCTCTAATCTGGTTTCTCTATTATGCTTTAGACTTGCTTGCCCATCTTTGCGCTAGACTGATAGATTTGAAGGAACAACCCTCAGGCCGAAATGTCCAAAAACTGTGGCCAGTATCTCCTTGCTGTTATCCTGGGATTGTCACTTGCCACCTGCGTTTCCAGCAACATCTATGTTCTTAGTTAGTGGCACTGACATTTACCCACTTCAACTTCGGCCTCATTGACCTTGACAGAAAAATTTGCATTGGTTTCCACCCTAGCTTCATTTCTCTTATTCCACATCCTTTGAATCCCACGTTTAGGTAATGTCAACCAGCTTGTGGTTCTCTGGACATATCATACTGTGCTTTGAGAACATGTCTGGGTTATTCTCTTCTATCTGCTTGTAATGCTTTCCCCATATTTCTTCCCCATACAGCATATTTTTTCCCCTATGAAGCCTTTTTACATGTCTGGGGGACAGGAAGTCCTGGGGTGAACTCCACGGTGCATGCAAATCATCTGTTTAAACGCCCATCTTCTTTTGTAGGCTAAACCTTTCAAGAGTAAGGACTATGTCTTATTCATCTTTATAGTGTCGATGCCAAGCACATGCTAAATGTTCAGTAAGTGTCACTTGAACAAAGAAAGGGAGAGAGAATGGAACTAGAATCTATTAAGTGCAAGATACTTTGCCAGGTGTTTTGCATGAGTAAGAAGAGAGGAGGAAATTTAAATAATACGGAGTGAATTGTATCTTATTTTCTTTCACTTTCAAGAAGGTATTGGTATTCCTGTTTCTGAAGAGATGCAATTAACTTATTGACTCTTTTGGACTGTTGGGTACTTTTCCCTCCATCCACCCCATGGTGGGGTGGGAAACAGTTAGGCAAGTACTTGTGTTGGTCAGATCACTCTAGGGTATTGATAAGGAATATTTGCTATCAGATTTTGTTCTTCTGATCCACCCTTCCTACCTTTCCTCCCATCTGCCTCCCCATTTTCTTCTCTTCATGGTTGGACTGCATCTAAGATTTGTTTCTCTATTCAATTTCCTAGGCTTAAGGGAGCAGAAAGAATTCCTCCAACTTTCCTATTTCCATTTTCCAACATCTCCCCATGTTGCGTAGAATAGGGAAAGTGTAAGACTGAATAAAAAATAAGGTACAAAGTTCCTCAGAGTATTGTTAGAAGTTATAGTTGATTAAAATTTGAGAATATTACTTGTAAAAGATTGTCTATGGAGAAAAGGCCCAGAATATGAATTCATAAATAAATAAAATGAATAATCCCATTTCCCATAAGAGACAGATAAAAAAATGGATTTTTTTTCTTAAAATAAGTTAAATTGCAAGGAAGGAGAATAGGACCAATTGTGAATTTAAATGATGGCCAAATATTGCAATTATAACTGCATTTCTTATGAAGAGTGAAATATTTCTTTAGTATTACAGATTAAATTTAATTTCAAACCTCTGTAAGGAGAATTTATTAAGTAGAAGGTGCCATTTGAAAAGGAATTACTTCTGCACATAGATTTTTTTTCCTCTTTTGCGTTCTCAAATCAACCAGCTGATTCTGGATTGAACTTCAGAAAAGTTTCCCGAAGTGCAAACACTTTTTTAAAACAATGTGGTAAAAATATTTTTGGGAGGATTGAGCCAACAGAGAAGATATCATCACTTACCAAATGTTGGCTCTATTGACTGTAAGATTCTCAAATGTGAGAAAACATTTATAAACCAGCTGAGACTTAAAATCGCCAACTCTTAACATCCAGTGGGGATGGAGACAGCTATCTTCCAGAATATATAGTTCTGAGCATAATTTACCCTCAATAAATGTTCAAAAATACATTTGGAAAGAACTGAATCCTATTTAAATAATAAGAAGTGAAATCATTGGCAAAGCATTGGCGTCTGCACATTTACTTAAAGAACAAATCATCTATAATCTATATTCCTCTGGAGTCATCTTCCTATTTGGAAGAAATTGTTCTGTACTTCATTTTGCTGGAACTTCTGAGTAATTACATCTGTCAAAATTTGTACGTACTGCTTCTGTAGTAAAACCTTGTCTTTCTGGGATTGAGAGCAAAGATACTCCAACACGTATGAACTCAGTGTGGTCTGCTATGAACTTTCTCACAGCTGGACTGCTTCCGGAGTCCCGGTGATCAGTGGGTTCATTGTGCGAGTTTACTGAGCGCGTGAAGAGAACATTGGCAGTAAATGACCTATGTGACACTGTCTCTTCTCAGAGAACCCAGAAAGTCTAAATTTTAAATGACTCAAGAGTTCAATTGGGTTTCTTGTTTGTGACCAAATATCCCTGCATCTCCCTTATGGATTCTTTCCAGTTACCTAACTTTTCCTGTGCTCCTACTTTTCACATCTGTTTTTGTGAAAATGACTTCTATGCCTCACTCTTCTCCTTTACTTTTGGGGTGATTAATAATTGGGAGGAAGGTAAAATAAAAAAAAAATAAAAAATTAAAAAAAAATAATTGGGAGGAAGGAAATGTCAAAGCTCAGAGGGCCCATTGGGGCCTCTTGAACCACTCTCAAAGATCCTAGGATCAACCCCCGGAAAAGCATTTTCTAAATTTAAGGGAATTCTGAAGACAGTGCAGTTGTTATACCCCTGGATATTTTCAAAATTGCTTCTTTTGGAAATTCTTTGGGAAGAGGGGCTGCTCTAGCTAACGGTCGTATTTTAAATACTCATTCAAAAGCAGTCTGTTCTCATTGAAGGAACACTGTTTGGGAATGGAAGTTTTGAGAAGGTTTTGGGAAAGTAGGATGGTATGAGGTATTAGCTATTCTTACTTTTAACCTTAATAAATCATAGGTCTCTTTTTAGTGGTGAATCCTATGTAAACCATGTTGAGCCAAAATACGAGGAAATTTTGTGGTGTTTCGCTCTGAGTTTTTGTTATGATCAGATTATGACCTTATAGGCAGAGACATTAGTGAGAGGTGTTTTGAAATTTCCACGTATTACCTTGTGACTTTGGATTCGTTACTTGTTTTGTTAAATCCTCTCACAAACACTTTGACTTATACGTGATTGGTTTCAAGGAGCAGGGGAAAGTGAGCATCTGAAAGTGGAGTCAGAGGGCTACTCACTGGCTGACTCGGGGCTCGGACTTCCATATGGAACCCCTAGTGCTCCCCATCGGCAGTGCATGCCCTATGTTTATGACCTTTTCCAATTCCTTTCCTTTCTGTCAAAACTTCTGTCCTCAGAGCCCTGGTTCCTGCTGGTTAATAGCATAGTAACCCTACCGTTGAATCCATGCTAGTTGCTCTAAAGTGCTAATCAGATCACTTGCTATTTTTCTGATAATATAATTGCTTTTTAATAGAGATATTCTTCAGATAATTTATTAATATCAAAGAGTGGATCTGATGTTGACATTAGAGTCACCTGGCCAACAGGTGGGGCAGACATTGTAATGTCCTTCAAATTCAAGTATACGGTAGGCAATTGAAGAGAATTGGCTTCAGTAATCCTTACCCTTTTACGTAAATATTATAAAGGAGTTTTGAATGTGAACATAGTCTCTTCTGTTATAATATTGTAGTCCCCATTCACAAGAATTTATGGTCTTGTTATCACTTGTACTACATATTTGGACAACTAATCAAGATGACCCCGTTAGATTCACGTAGGGCTCCTGTTCCACGGCTCACTCACTGCTTTCTAATGGCCTTCACCGGCCATGCCACATTTCTGGTGCTTGGTGATGCACAATGAGCCATCCCGCATCTGGGTCTCAGTTGTCTCATCTGTAGGGTAAAATGGTGGCCCTCAATGGTCTTCAAGGTTCCTTTCAGTTCTAACAATCATTGTTTCAATGTTTGTCCCATACTAATTGGTTTGTTCTTAACCCACAAACCTCCTGCATTTCTGGAATGCACAATGGCATGAACAATCTCTGTGTACAGATACGAGATTGAGAAAATCTGATTCAGGAGCTTGAAGCTCTTGGTTGCAGTGACCACAGCTCATCTCTGACCTTGATGAGTCGTTCCTTGGCTACCCTGGAATTCATTATTCAAAAGAGATTGGCTGTGGCCCTACTTACTCTGCCTTGGGAAGAAATAAAGTTCTCCTACCTTATTGCTAATCTTCCTTTCATGGTAGTACCAGAAACCTTGATTTCATTGACTCGTGTGTGAAGGAACTTCCCCATCTTCCAATATTCAGTCATGTCTGGGTCTGATGGATGAAGAGTCAAAGTCATGTGCCCCAGAGATAATAAATGTTGCTTGCTGTGTCCACATGCCAGAGATACAGGCTCTAACAGAACAGAGAGGGAGTGGATGGAATGTTACAGCACAGAGAGTTCACTCACTCTTTTTCATGATAATGTGTTTTTGACTGCCAGCAGTAATCTTACCTCCACTTTCACTGGACTCTCTTCTCTCCCCCAACTCCCTACCCTACATTTTAAACTGCTATATATTCATATAAATCCTCAATTTTTCTTTTTTGAGCTTAGTGCACTGAACATTTCTACTCATGCATAAAAGATGCCTTGAAAATTCCCATCACGGCTGCATAAGTGTTTATTTATTTTTTACTTTTTGAGAATCAGGCTCTGAGGTAGTGCCTTCAAGAGACAAGCATTTATAGTTTTGCTATATGATTTGGTTCAGTTTTTTCTTCCATCTTGTTTGTTTATCAGGACTAAAAGGGGGAATTTAAGATGTTATAGGAAAAGAGTTTCCCTTGGTGATTAATTTTAGGTATTTGTGAAGAGATGGAATATATGGGCTTTTAAAAAGAAACAAAGCTAGGGGAAATAAAATATATTATACAGAGATCAGATGTGATAAAGAAAACTCATTGCAATGTTGATCTGAAAAATGTTGAATCACTAATTTTAAATTCAACGCAATCTAGATATGAAACAGGTAATTTAATCATACAATTTCTGTATTTTGATTTGGGATTCTGGTATAATCCTTAGAGTAAAAATGGATCATTTTTAATTATTTTGGTAAATTGCCTAGATTGTATATAAATGAAGCAAATAAAAGAAACACTTTTGCATCAGTTTAGAGCATTACAAGCTACTTTTTTTTCCTGTGTAGCTCTAGTGTTCTGACTTCAAAAGATAGGTGAAGAAATGAAGGTGTTTTATATTAGCACACTAAATTTTAAAATGTTTTCTGTTCAGAATATAAGAAACTCAAAAACTGTGTCATTGTTTCTTTATAATGAAGAATAATTTTTGAGTTGCTCTTAAGGAGGACAGTGTTGTTGGCCTCCTCTGAAGGTAGAGTTAAGGACCAGACTGGAAATCTCCGCTATAGACTTTCTTACGGATGAGAATCAAAATCCGGCTGTTTCCAATTACAGCTATGAAAATGCATATGTGATATCTATGCAAAGCTAGTAATCAGATGAGCGTTTAGTGCTTTTAGAAGCGAAGTGATGAGTTTTCATGCAAGAGGATGGGAAATGCCCACTGAAACCTTGGGCTGACTCTGACCAGCTAATTTATAGTTTATCTGGATGAAATATCTCCTTTAGGGTTGACCTAAGACAGTTCTGCTAGGTATTTCACATCTACGGCCCCAGAGTAAGCCAATAGCCAAAGTCATGCAAACTCTCATTGCCAGAAGAATGCAAACGCCCCCATTCTATCCCAAAATTGTCTCAAAAGGAAATGTTTTTCATAGGACCCTGGTCTATAAGAATTAATAACCCAGTCCACCAAGAATGACAAACCATGGCCATGTTCTTTCCCTCCTTCCCTCTTTACTTATTAGACAAGCAATGTTCTAGCCATTCGGTATTACAGAGAGAATAAAATGTTTGAACAATTATTTGAGATAGTACAAAATTCCATTTGACATCTGCAGATTATCTACATTAACCGAAAACCATCCAAATTAATGGTGTTAATTTTTTAGAACTATTTATGTTACAAATATTTAAAAATATCTATATCGCTTTTTAAATTGGATCAAAACACTATATGTAATATAAGCACTTATGACCCACACTGACATTTTTTTCCCCCACGCTGACATTTCTGGTGCATTTTTTTGCATGAGTATGGAAAAAGATAAGAGTTATCTTTTGCAGAGATATGGTTAAACTTAGATTAGACTTCTAATGACATAGAAGCAGTTGAAATAACAAAATCTTGGGGGAGAGATGGAACATACACCATCCTAGAGTTAACATCATTCTGTCGATATAAATCTAATATTGATCAGACATGCTATACTTTATGGAGACTGACAGTTTCAACAAAGTGATTCCATCAGTTAATTTACACATAACCACATGGACACCGAGAGCAAGAATTTTCTGAGGTCTACGGATGGGCTAGATTGAATACCACTAGACATGCTACTGGGGGAAAATATGCATGAGCTATAAGAGTCTTTTAGGCAAATGACTCTCTGTCTGATGGAAGGAGTCCTATGATCAATGCTGTATTTTCTGTAGTGAACTGTTACTTTCAATGTGTCTTCCATAGCTTGAGACACACTTTAGCACATTCTCCCCCTATACTTTGGAAAGGAAGCAGCCACAATAGCAGTTAATCATGATCTAGCCATAGACTTAAAAAAAAAAAAAAAGAAAAAAGAAAAAAGAAAAAAAAAAAACCCTCTCCTGATACAATTTACCCACAAAGCTTTCAAAGGAGGCAGCCCAGAGTTGCCTAGAGTGAAAGAATTCAGAATCCAATGCAATGTAGATGCAATAATTCTCTATTTCAGCATACCTATCCACCAGGTTAATATAGCTATCATTTGTCACAAAAGGCTTTTGGGAAACTAAATGCAGAGTTCTCCCTTAAGCTAGAAACTTACTTGGCTAGAAGGAAAATTGCTGGGTAGGATGAAGAATAACTAATCTCCATTCTTCAGAAATGTGCTCACCCTACATTCTCTTGTATTAAAATAGAATAAAAGGGAGTGCTGACTATTCAGGTGATGTACCCTGTCCTTGGGGTCTGGAGTCTTATTAGAGAAGCCTTTACAGTTTTGTGTAACTGCAACTCTTTTGAGAGCTCTCCAAAGATTTCCTCCTGACCACTGCTCCCCTTCCTCTCCATTCCCCACAAGCACAATCCATAAATGATGTTTTGATGGTCCTTAAATCTCCCAGTCCTCACTGGTAAAGCACTGATGAAAGTATTTTTGAAGAATTAATGGGATATGGTATTCCTAGGAGAAAATAACCTAGTCAATTAAAATGGTAAAATGGAAAACTTGTTAAAGCACTCTGGTTTACTTTTCTGAATTAAGAACTGAACTTGGTCCTGTTAGGGTCCTTCTCAAATAAATGTCTTCTCAAATAAATTTTAAAAATGTCTTTTTATAATTTCTTGCCCCCTTTCCTGTTTTCCTCTACTGGAATCTAAAAACTCCACTAGGCAAGGGGTGCATTTGTCCTATTCATTCCTGTGTCTCCCGATGCACACAGGATTAGCTGATGCTTACATATTTGTTACGTGATTGGAACGATAAGTGAACCCAAGAAGTAGGATGTATGAGGAAAATACAATGAGAGTATGAATGTAGAATTTCTCCCCAATGTTTAGGATTCTCGGAATTTGACCAATAAAATGTTATTTTTTTTAATAATAATTTTTTATTATGTTATGTTAGTCACCATACAGTACATCCCAAGTTTTTGATGTAATGTTCCATGATTCATTACTTGCGTATAACACCCAGTGCACCATGCAATACGTGCCCTCCTTAATACCCATCACCAGCCTATCCCCATCCCCCACCCCCCTCCCCTCTGAAGCCCTGAGTTTGTTTCCCAGAGTCCATAGTCTCTCATGGTTCATTCCCCCTTCTTTTTACCCCCCCTTCCTTCTTCCCTTTCTTCTCTGACTGATCTTCCTACTTCTTATGTTCCATAAATGAGTGAAACCATATGATAATTGTTTTTCTCTGCTTGACTTATTTCATTTAGCATTATCTCCTCCAGTCCCATCCATGTTGCTGCAGATGTTGTGAAATCGTTCTTTCTGATGGCTGAATAATATTCCATTGTAGATATGGACCACATCTTCTTAATCCAGTCATCTGTTGAAGGACATCTCGGCTCCTCCCACAATTTGGCTATTGTGGGTAATGCTGCTATGAACATTGGAGTGCATATGGCCCTTCTCTTCACTACGTCTGTATCTTTGGGGTGAATACCCAGTAGTGCAATTACTGATCATAGGGTAGCTCAATTTTTAACTTTTTAAGGGACCTCCACACTGTTTTCCAAAGTGGCTGTACCAACTTGCATTCCCACCAACAATGTAAGAGGGTTCCCCTTTCTCCACATCCTCTCCAACATTTATTGTTTCCTGCCTTGTCCATTTTTGCCATTCTAACTGGCGTAAGGTGGTATCTCAGTGTGGTTTAGATTTGAATTTCCCTGATGGCTAATGATGTTGAACATTTTTTCATGTGTCTGTTAGCCATTTGTATGTCTTCATTGGAAAAGTGTCTGTTCATATCTTCTGCCCATTCTTTGCATGCATGCAAAAGAATGAAACTTGACCACTGTCTCACACCATACACAAAGATAAACTCCAAATGGATGAAAGACCTCGATGTGAGACAGGAATCCATCAAAATCCTAGAGGAGAACATAGGCTACAACCTCTTTGACATCAGCCACAGAAACTTTTTTCATGACACATCTCCAAAGGCAAGAGAAACAAAAGAAAAAATGAACTTGTGGGACTTCATCAAGATAAAAATCTTCTGCACAGCCAAGGAAGCAGTCAAAAAAACTAAGAGGCAGCCCATGGAATGGGAGAAGATATTTGCAAATGACACTACAGATAAAAGATTAGTTTCTGAGATCTACAAAGAACTTCTCAAACTCAATACGCGTGAAACAAATAATCAAATCAAAAAATGGGCAGAAGATATGAACCAAATGTTAAATAGAGGAAAACTTCTTGCTCAAATTAGGGATCACTCCCTTCTCTGAGCCAGGCCTAATTTTAAGTTACTGTGAAATAGGCAATGATGAAAAAATTGCCACATGACAAAAGACTTGAAGGCCTCCTTCATCTCTGCTTAACGCAATATGGCAAAATGTTCTGAAAGACCTGTGGGGGCCTCAGTCTTCTGTTTACATAGTGTCAACTCTTGCCTTATGAAATGAAAGTTTTCTGGAATCCTCACCTCACAGTTTTGGGGAGGATAGATACGGGACATTAAAAAACAAAATAAAACAACCCCCCCAAATTAGACATGAATTTCAAATTTCAACCCACCTATTATGGAATCTTTTGGTTGAAAGATTGGCTTGATGACCTCAAATCATAACCTTATCACCTAATTTCTGCCAAGATGATAGGCCCTTCCTTATAGTGTAACACTGAACAGAAAGTTCGGACAAATATGTTGATCAGATTTTCTGAGAGGACCTTCCCAAGCATTACACGTTCAGTTTGACATAATGATGTGAAATGTGTTATTCTGCAAAGTTTCACACACATTGCCATGTGACTAACTTGGGAAACACCAGTTATTTTCATTTGTTTCTCCAAGAGAAAGGGAGAAATAATCAAATGTATGGTAGATATTAAGGGTACCTCATGCCTATAAAACTCCATGCCGTCCTAGAATACCACATAAGTGTCGCAAGTGGGATGCCTTTTCCATGTCTGACATTTTGGGGAGACTGCTGCTGGGGAGAGCACTACTGGGGAGCGTGGAAGGAGGCGCTATGGTTCCACCGCGATGACCATCCCTGTGCCTGTAGTCAGTGGTGTGCTTCCTGCAGATTCCCGGGGAAACTCGGGGACTCGGAGGAGTGAGGGCAGGCAGACAGAGGGATGGAAGTGGGCACAGAGCCTGCAGATATGTCGAGCAACGTGCCAGGTTTGGGGCACAACAGAGTGGAGTAAGACTAACTCTGGCTGAGAGGTGACCATAGACCAGTGAGAAGGGAAAGACATACACATTGGTTTATTTTTATATAAACCAGTGATTTTCCAGCTTTGAAAACTTTATCCTTCTTTGGAAAACTCCACTCTCCTCAACTTTACTAACACAAACCTCTCACGACACAGTACCCCTGGGTTTCCGGGACAGAACTCGAGGGTCATGTGCTCTCACTCCTGCTGGAGAACCAAACACTGACATCACCTGGTGATTGCAACACAGCAGAGGGCTGTGGGGATGCCCGGGAGCGAGGAGGGGTTCGCACTGGCTCCTGTGACGGACGTCACATGTGAACACTGCTGGGTTCGTTCCTCCACGCTAAGCTCTGTGTTGTTGGAGCTGAGAAACAAGGTGGAACCGATCTAAATGGACCAAGGAGTGGGCATGGTCTTCTTACCCACTCCTCAGCAAAGTACTGTGAGAAATGCTAAAACTGAGGTAACCCCTACCCTGCAGGCTTCATGACAGTGACCCCAGCAGCACCCCACTAAGATGGTCAGCCAGAGCAGGCAGCACCCTCGTCTGGTTTTGCCCAATTTTGCAGCCTTGCTTCTCGCACGGTGCTGGGCACCCTGTGAACGCTTACTACTTGCTGAATGCACGAGTAAGGGAAGGTCCCAGGGGAATACCTAAAGAACCACTGAATTATGCTGAGGTGGCATTATTTCTGGCCCAAATCAGTAGCAACCTACAAAAAAAATATATAAGATTCACTTAAAATTTTTATTTTACTCTCTAAGGAAGAGGAGCTGTTTGATTTCTGATATTCCTCCAGCACACTCCTGCAGCTTAAGACATTTTATTTCAAGAGCAATGGAAAAAAATAAATATAATACTGAAATAATATGAGCGTTGTGTAAGAGATCATTAGAATTTTCTCTGTCAAGTTATTTATTTGTGATTTTGTCCTTCTAAAGAAATTTTATACTTAACATGTGATTGGTGGCTAGATGTAAATTTAAATCATTTTATATTCCCCAAATGTTAGGAGTTTATCCCCTTAGTAATAATGAGAGTTCAATGGCTGTGTGAGCCTAATCACTCAATTCAGACTGTTCCTTTGGGGGAACTCTAATTAGATTTTAATAAGAATGGTGAATTAAATGTGATATTAAGAGACCTTTTATATTGTATATTAATATATGTCAAGATAATAAGGTGTGTTTTAGGTATTTCAAATATAGATAACAATAGAGAGGAGATGTAGTTTCAACTTGGCTGTCACCAATATTGCTAAATTTCTATTTACTGGTGTGAAATCCATTTTTTTTAATTGCTCACACACTTGATAATTATCAGCAGATGTGCCTTAATAAGAACAGATTATTTCAACCAAAGTAAATAATTCATTAAATTATAAATGAAATGCATATTTGGCAAGCCAAAGTGAAAGCATTAACCAATCTGCCCCCCCCAATCCTTACAAATTGCCTCAACATTCAAATCTATAAACCACTTAGCACTCACCAACCCCTGCTGAGGCAAAGCTTTATGAGTAATAGATGGTTCAGTAGCACCAGAAAATACATCAGAGTTAAGGAAAGAAGATTGGCCTTAATGGCGTTAAAAAAAACACTCCCTCTTCCCCTGCTTCAGTCTGCAGCCTTTGACACAGGACACTGCAAACCCTTCCTCCTCAGTCCTGGGGAAGGGCCCGGCCTGCCTGGAGGAGTTATGTCTGCACTCTACCAGAGTTAGGAGTTAAAAATTAATGAAGGACAGAGAAATATTCGAGAATAAGAGCACCTCCTTCTTTGAGGTAACATAATTCTGGTTCTTCTTTGATACTGAAATAGATTTGGCTTCATTTTAATTCATGACACTTTATGAAACCTGTACTTTGCAAATCGGATGTTTTGTGGGATGTTGCAAGTGATACTATGGATGTTAAACCCAATCGTGTCTCTCTTTTAGCCAGCTTGACTTTTATACTGGTATTATAAAAGGACTACTCTACTTTTGCTGAACCACATTTTAAATTTCTAATTTTAGATTGGGTAGACATTCTTACACATTCTGCTTGAACGGTACTGACTACTGTCCAGAATGAAATTAAAAAGGGACCCTGTAAGTAAATAATAACATTAGTTATATACATTTCAACTCAGGGTACCCCGTGTTCTAGCAGAGATAACTAAGCTGATGTAATGGTCAGGGAAGTTGGTAGGTGAGGTAAGAACCAAGTAGAGGCTGAAAAATGAATGGCTGGAGGCTGTGAAGCCAACCTCGGGGTTAAGGCTAGAACTTTAGCTCTCAGAGACCTTGTACATACCTCTGTAAAGAATATCGAACACAGTGAATTGGCCTTTCATTCACATTGAAATGCTTAAAAATTAACCAGTGGGTAACAAGACAAGCACAACGAATGGGGCGAACTCGAAGGCCCACTGGTGTCCATCTTTACCAGATGAAGCACGGAAGTGCCTATAATTTGGCTCTTGCTCACTCCTTTTCCCATCATCTATCTATGTCGTATTTGTTTTTGCCTTTGTTATGATCCAGGAAGTTATTAGTTGTTATTGGTTTTCTGTTGTGTGCAGAGCAAATTGCAGTCAACACTAGTTTCAGCTGCTTTGGTGAAGAATAGAAACAATTAGAAATGAACAGACTTAACTTGTTCTTTATCTTTCCATGATAACTGAGTCAATGTGTGTAAGTTATTTTTGTGGCTTTTAAAACATGTTGCAATTGCTACCATTATGTCATTGAATTTAGGGCCTCTGTGGTCTACTAGAGGGAATGCAATATCTTGGTTAATCAAATAGCAGGGGTGACCTACCATTCTCTCTAATATCTCACTGTCAAATATTCTTCTCTCAGTGCTATCATGCCTGTGACTACTATACAGACTCCTCACTGGTCCTCTGTTCCCAGTCCAGAGTCCTTCCCACCCAGTACCCCTCAAAACATCCAGTGATTTTTAAGTGCAAGTCAGTTCACGTCAAGCATCTGCTCAGAACCCTCCAATTATTTCCATTGTACTTAAAAATACGTATGTTTCTTTCCAAAGCCTCCACAGCCCTTTAAAACCTGATTTCTGAGCAGTCCCACTGCTGCACTTAGGACTCCACCCTCCACTTGGTCCTGTAGCCACAGGTTCGTTGGAATATTCCTTCAATGCGCCGGCCTCTTCCTCACTGACATCTTTTGTAGGCTGTGACAAAACGGCTTTCCTTCTATTAGCTTCTTTCAGGTGAACGCAGAGTGTACCGTCACAGCAAAATCCGCCAGGTTTCGGGGAGAGGTTACTTTTTTCAACTTTCATGATACATCAGGCCGTCCCAAAAGTCATTTTGTCCCCTTAAATAGAATCGTTGCGCTCATTGGAGTGTAATGCCTTTGGGCATTCAAACCTTTATCATGGGAACATTATTTGAATTCTTAAATTCCTTGCTGTTTGTATCGTCTCTTCTATGCCTACTTGCTTGGGATTAGCTTTTGGAAATGAAGTCCATTAGAATTTCTGAAAATGTACTAAGTTTAGAGCCTTGGTCTTTTCTTTCCTCAGCAGCTCTGGGTCGGTGCGCGTGATGCCATGATGTGGTAATTATCACCGTGCTCGGCTAGGAATGGAATTGTAGGTTCGCCATCCCTTTGTCTCCCTGTTTCTCTATCCATCTGTCTGTCTACCTGTCTGCCTGTTATTATATACTCTCTACTTTTATTATCAAATAAATAACAATAATAGTTAAGTTTTCAGAACACCAAGTATACATTTAGGAGAAAACAAACCTTTAGACTGTGTCCCCACTAGTAAAATTGAATAAGCCACCGCGTATGCTTTCGTTTTCCCCATTCATCTGAAGGAAGCTGACGTTTGCCGAGGCCCAATCTCCTAGAAAGATCAGGCAATTCATTTGATAGCATCTGTGAAATGTTCTGAGCACCTCAGCACACGACGTGCCACCAACACGATGTATTATTATAATCAGCATCTCTATCTCTCCTGAACCTAGTGGAGCATACTATTTGCCATCCATCTCACACTGATGTTGTAGGGATTAATGAGATAATATCTATAAGGTACTTAAAGCTCCTTGGAATCAGGGGGTTATGTAAGTACAAGGGAATCTGATTATTATTAACCCAATACATTATGTTGCCACCTCACTGTCCCTTTTCATCAAGAGTAGATGTAAATGATTTATCAAATTCACACCCAGAGAAACAGCAATACAACTTTAAGTTGCTTTGGAAACTGGAGTGTGTGTGTGTGTGTGTGTGTGTGTGTGTGTGTGTATTTGAAATGTCATTTGAATCCAATCTCTTCAGCAAACACATTTCCATTCTGAACTATTTTGGTTACACTTAACATAAAGAGATGTGATTAGAAGTTTCGGATCCTGTTTTATGAGGCTAAATGTTTTGAACCACATACTCCATTAAGAAGAAAAAGTAATGAAGTGACATATAAAGTCATTTTAGTAGCCTTGTGACAAGACTAGATTTAACTGTTTTCAGTCAGGTTTTACTGCATCTATAGACAGGTTAGCAATAAAAGCCTGGATTGACATTTCATAAACCTTATAAATACTTCCCGTTTCCCTTAAACGATAGTTCCTTTTTAAAGAATTCAGTATCCTGCAAATTAAAAACTAAAGTTTTGGGGCGCCTGGGTGGCTCAGTCATTAAGCGTCTGCCTCAGCTCAGGGCGTGATCCCGGCGTTCTGGGATCGAGCCCCACATCAGGCTCCTCCGCTATGAGCCTGCTTCTTCCTCTCCCACTCCCCCTGCTTCTGTTCCCTCTCTTGCTGGCTGTCTCTCTCTGTCAAATAAATGAAATAAAATCTTAAAAAAATAAAATAAATAAAAACTAAAGTTTGAATCAGAGACAGGGTGTGGGGGTACTAGCATCTCAACTGGAAACAAATCAAATCACGTACAGTGACAGCCAAGAGCGCTCCGTCATGAGCCAGAGTGCGGGCGCACTTCGCTCGCAACTTGTCTCGGTTTCTGTCTCTGTCTTTTAGGCCCTCTCTCCTTCTCTCCATCCACCCCCTTCATATTTCAATCCACCTATCTCTCCATCTGTTTATTCCTCTCTCTTTCATCTCTCTGTTATGTATCACAGTTAATAAACTAAGCTGTGTATCTTCAGTCGAGATCTACATCTGAATTCCTGATACTGCAGTTCTGCACCTTGTCCTGGGTGTTTCAAGGGCGTTACAAACTGAGCAAGTCTGAAGAGGAACATGAGCTGTCCCCACCATTACCTGCCCCAGCCTGTCCTGACCCCAATCTGCTGCCCCTAAGATCCTTCTTATCAGTAAATGCGCAGAAACCTAGGAGACCTCCCCCCCCACCCCCCACCAGCCGAACTGCTCCACCATCCTGGATTTTCAACCATTAACTGTATTCTGGTTCCTTCTACCAATCTCATCATTTGCTATCACTCACAAAATTAAATGACTTCTCTTTAGTTCGCAAACTTGCCAATCGAAAGCTTCCCTGCCCCATCTGTTTACTTTTCCTCCTCTGCAGGGAGCTGTCAAAACTCTCCTATCAGGTGACCCTTTATCCAAGAGGCCTCCAGGATGTCCACAATGGTTTTGGGATATATTGCCTGGTTATAATCTTCTCCCTGGTCCACCAAAGTCCAGTAATTAAATGTACATGTAAATTATTTTTTCCAGACAATGTTTGTTATGTGTGTTGTAAGAAAAATCAAGGTCTTCAGCGGAACCTTTTCTGCAGTGATGAACATGTTTTTTAATAAATTATACACTTCTCTGCTTTCTTAAACAAACGATTCTGAACATAATAATTTAATATTTTCTTGAGGAGCCAGAGTTGACATTTTGGATATCAACTGTTCATTACTGTGTGTAGTATGTCCATGCCTTCTCTTGAGGTGTGGAGGGCCTCTTTTCTGTTCGCTAAATGGCTCAAGGCACCTGTACTTTTAAAGTTGGAGCTTCTATTACTGTCATGTTCAGATTTGATTCAGTCAGTGTGTCTGTGTAAAATTACATGTTCCTAGAGGCAAGGGGTGGATCTATAAAGTTTTCTTCACACAGCTCTTAGCATCCAGCTTATTCAAATAAGTGGTAGATTTCTTTCGATGGTAAAAATATTTTTAAAAAGTGATGTTACCTTTTAATTTCATTTCTGGGGGGCAAAAGGGAAATGCTTATAAAGTTAATATAAGTGAGTCATTTTATATTAGTCTTCCCCCGTATATGGTCGGGTCTTGGGGGGCATGTTTTACTCTACCGCATAATTGCGCCAATGGAATAGCGATCTACGGGAAGAGCTCCACCAATCACGGGTAATTTGAATAATCCTCCGGTGCTGCTGGGGAAGCCCACTTTATGGTAGGCTTCAGTGTAGCTGGGTGCTGACCCTCCCCCCGTCCTAGTTCCCCTCGCACATGCTGTCTGCGCTCATGGCCACGGAGAAACAGTTGGGTGTAAATAGCCCCATTGAAACAGGACTGCCCTATATTTTGATCCAGGAGAAAATGAGAGGAAGCCAACACTTAATTCTGACTGGAAACGGATGGCTTTCTGGGTATTACAGACTTCGAGCCCATCCTTTCTCTTGATTTCTCTGAAGAAAAATGTGTCAGTGTCCCTTTGGGATGGCCTCATGTCCCCAGTGAGAATCTAACATGACTCTCTTCTTGCTCATGGACTTCCTCATCAAGCTGCACAGGAATCAGGAGGTGGCGGCCCTGGGAATGGTCCTGCCCCAAGCTTAATGAGGGTGTGTTTCCTCATGAGTGCACTGACTCCAAATGTATCAGTGGGGCCGCTGCCTCATACAAGACCATACTTCTTGAGGCATACACAGCCCTACAGAACGGGTAGCAGGTTCTCGAAGAAGATACTAGCATGGGGATCAAATTTCTGTGACTAAAGCCACTGACTGACTACCCAGTATAGACTCTGCTAGCTCACAGCATGTTGGTCACCCAGATATCCAATCTAAGAAACTTCTATAGGTTAAGACTGACGGAGCCACCAGCCAACACGCTGCTGTAGGGGCAAGTTTTGACAGACTGAAGACAAGCGCACGGCACGTGTTGTCAAGCATTTTTCACTCCTGCCATCCTTTCCCTTCTTCCTTATTCCCACCAAACCCATTTTATCTTCTTAGTTTCCATTTTTAAAATATGGTTATGACAGCAGTGGTTTCAAGCAGAAATAACAGGGATTTGAACAAAGAAAACTGACAAAAGTATCCCGGGACAAGTTTGCCTGCAATATAAATTGTTTTTATGGGCACATACCAGTTTTTTTGCTGGTCTCGAGCTGTCACTTTGGGTTATTTTCACTGTAGTCACTGAGGAGGTTAACTGAAAAGCAAACAGCTAAGAATGAATGAAGCAGAGAACGAGCGTGGCAGGAGAGTCCCTGGAAGGCCCAGCCTCACACACACGGAGGTATTTCCCCAGCTCCCCTGCAAGTCGCGCGCATGCGCACGCACACACACACACACACACACACACACAGACGCACACACACACACACAGAGACGCACACACACACACACACACACACAGACGCACACACACACACACATAGCACGCTTGCTCAAAATTCCAATTTTCTTTCCTTGATTATTCAAAATAAAGAAACAAAGACAGAAAGTTTCCATGAGTTCTCAGCTGTAGCAAAGAGAAATCAAAATAGTTTCCTGGATAGTTTTGGAGTCTGAGTTAACAGAGATGGATGATTTTCAGCTCTTCGCCTAGTATCACCAATGCTTCTCTTCCCCATTTTCTTTCTCTACCTATTGGTCATCATTAGTGTGCTTTACCTTTGACTGCAGGGCAAACCTACCGCAGTGGCGCCAAACCTACTGCATTAATCAAGCAACAGATGGAGAAGAAAGGCCCGTGAAACCGGAAAGCAGGAATCCTTTCTTTCCGTCCCCCAAGATTTATGTACATTACCTAGAGGCTGGCTTATTGAGACATGATCGTGTGCTAATAAGCTTTACAAATGGTGGCTTTTCCACCGTGTGTGTGTGTGTGTGTGTGTGTGTGTGTGTGTTTAGATAGCTGAGCAGAGCATTGACTCTATACTTTCCAAAGTACTTTTCAAAACATGTCTTAAATAAGTTTTGCTTAACACATCAGTGCATTCTAATACCAGTGCCTAGTGAACACTCTTCATCCCCTAGTGTATCTTTCACACTAAATTAGGGCCTGAACTGCAGTGCCTTCTTAATATTTATGGAGACTCATAATGTGATAAGGACCAAATGGGGCTGATAGGAGTAAATGTTCAAGGATGGCTTTATTCTGTTTAATTCCTAGGAAGTAGGAGTAGAATCTATGCCTCTCTGGTTAGGAACAGACCTCATGCAGGTATTATTCTATAAAAACTGTTGTCCTAATTCTCCAGGGAAACAGAATCAATAGGATGCGTGTGTGTGTGTGTGTGTGTGTGTGTGTGTGTATTTGTTTGTTGTTTTAGGGAATTGCCTCATGTGATTATGGACACTGGCAAAATCTTTAGGGTATGCTGGTAGGTTGAAGACCCAGAAAGGAGCCAATGTTGCAGTGCAAGTCTGAAGGCCACCTGCTTCAGAATCTCCTTTTGCTTGCGGGAAGTCAGTCTTTTGTTCTAGTCAGGCCTTCAACCAATTGGTTGATCTCCACTCACATTATGGAGGGCAGTCTGCTTTTCTCAGGCCTCACCAGCTGAAATATTAATCTCATCCAAAACAGCCTCACAGAAACATCCATAATGTCTGACCCCACATCTGGGCACCATGGCAAAACCAAGTTGAGACCTAAAATTAACCATTGCGCTTACTCTGACCAAAGGCTGATGGGGGTGATGGGATCCGCCAAAGTCGGATATCCCTCTTTCCTTTTAAATGCATATATAACCCTGTGTAACACACCTGGGTCAAGGTGAATATTCAGCTCTCCTGTGCTCTTCTCCAGTCAATCCCTCCCACCCCAAACCTAGCCACTGTCTGACTTCCATCTCTGTGAAGTAGTTTTGTTTATTCATGAACTTCACAGAAATAGAATTGTTTTAGCATTTACTTGTCTCTACTTCCTTTCACTCGACATGTTTTTGGATTAACCTCTGGGGTTCTCATAACTTAGATCTTTTAATAACAACAAAAACTCAGAATATGGGCATTTCTCTGTCCTGGTTTCTGTGAGTTCCACTTTTGTTTCTTATTTTGTTTCCGTATGATCCACCAACCCTATCACTGTCTGTGCCGTTCTGTGCCCCCACATCCTTTTGCATTCTAGACCTTATTTCTTCATTGCTAATTGCAGAAAAAGCTTCCATTTCATGGTCTGCAGTTGCTCCATATCAAGTCTGGAAGTTTCACCGTTGTTGCGTGACATCGAAACGCTGAAGCTTCCCTTCCTCTCCCCCCACCAGCTTTTAACGTCCTCTTTTCTGTGCCCCTGTGCCCCGAGGTCTCTCTGCTGTACAGAATAAGAGTGGGTAGAATGATATGGGTCACCACTGCATTTGCCTGCGGGAAATGACTTCCAGGTTGAGCACTACCCAAATGCGTCTCTATTCCTCTGTGGATGCCATTTTTTAAAGTTATATTCACTCCATGCACTAAAAGCCAACATCCTTCCCATCAGTTTTAACCTTTGACATGGCTGTCAGGCCCATTCAAGGGGGTAACACACGCTTGGATGGCTTTGTAGTCCTTTGGATAAGCTGCAGCTTTGCTGGAACAGCAGGGCTGTAACGAGGTGTCCGTAGTGTGTGAGCCGACACTTGGCTATTCGTGTCAGTGCCGATCAGATTCGGGGCTCACACCAGCATACCTCTGTGCAGAATACAATTGTGCACGGACTCTGACACGTCACACCGGCTGATGTTCCCTGGGCAACGTCCTGATCTGCTTTATGAGGATCATGTAAACCTGTTCTCGGGCCTTTGGAATCATCCGGAATTCTAGAACCATGAACTAGAGGAGGAGGCCTTAAGGCCCGTGAACTCCTATCTCACCATGTATCACGGCTCTGGTGTCCAGTCAAGTAGCAAAATCTAAAGTGATTCCTGCAGATGTCTCAGAAGCATAGTTGGGACTCACATTTATTCAGATGCTCTGTGCCTGCACCGGCCACGTTATCTAGTGTTTTCTTGACTTTGAGTATTTCCATATATGCCCTTGTTTACGCGATTGGAATTTACCCTGGGCTGAACTGTCAAAATCAATTCAGCAGAGAGACCAGTATTATCTCTTTAGCATCAAGAAGGAACAATTTTTAAGCTTTAAAGATAAAGACGTGAACGTGATAAGAGAAAGCAAAGGTGATGACGTTCGCAGTACAAACTCGTGTAAACACAGCCTTCCATTCCCACCTCTTGGAATAAAGTGGCGTAGATGCCAGGAAAGCTGACAGCACGCTTGTAGTGTGTGCACCATAACCTGTTCAAGGCCTTTCAAGAAATACAGAGTGTGATCCCCAGCTGTGGGAAATTCTGCTCTCTGAGAGTCCCTGACTCCTTTTGTCCTTCCTTCCCTCTCTCCTTTCCCCTTCTCTCTCCCCTATCTTCCTCACTTGCCTTCTCTGTAAGTATTTGGGTGGATCTGGTGTGTACTGAGTATCCTTCTAGCCCTTGGCAAGAATCATAGCAGATCAGTTAAAGAGCCAGGCCTCAGAGAACCTGCTTTTTCCCTCTGCTCCTCTTCCTCCTTTGCCTCCTCCTCCTTCTCTCCTTCTGATTGTTTGCATGCCACACCATTGGGCTACACCGCCAGTAGTCTAGCAACACTAAAGTGGTGGCCCTCGATTGCAGCTGGCTACCCCAGGAAAACCTCGGAAAGGAAAGGATGCTGCCTCCATAGGCCTCTCTGAGCCTGGGCTGAAAGCACAGAACAAAAGGGGTATGAAGTCCCCTTGCTTACAACTGCAATTACTAGTCACAAGGAACAATGCGATGGGTTCTGCCAGGTCCCCATCAGTCATCCAGACCTTTGCTAGCTGTTGATTAGGCTTCCTGGCTGTCGGTGACTAGGCTGTTCACGCGCCAGTGATGCCTCAGCCCAGAGGCAGCGATCACTGGGTCTGAGCATGTCAGCTTAGGAGAGTAATCACGTTAACAGCTAGGAGACACTGAGGCTGCCTGGCTCACTTGCAGATATCTTTTATGGCTTTTAATTATTTTATATTCTCACCTGCTTCCTGGACATCACAAAACCCTAATTCAATCTCCCTGCATCGTAAGTTGATTGGAACTGTAGACATTTCAGCACGAGCCCTTGCACACCGTCAAGATCTGGCTGTTGAAACTCAACTCAGCTGCTTTGTAACCAGGCAGATGGGAGGATCGTGGAGCACTGGGGTGAGGGGTGAGCTAGTGGAAAAGTACTGGAGGATACTGGGGGGCAAGCAGTCCATCCGCGTTGGCTAAAATGGCACTTACTGACCTTAGGCTTCTCCCCTTCCACAGAGACTGGGAGACAGATACGCCCTCTTTCTTGATGATTACTTTTCCAAGGGCTCGCTCTCCCAGGCCCTTGAGAAAAAAAATCCTGGGTTGAGGGGCGCCAGGGTGGCTCAGGTGGTTAAGTGATTGCCTTCAGCTCAGGTGATGATCCTGGAGTCCTAGGATCGAGTCCCGATGGCTCCCTGCTCAGCAGGGAGTCTGCTTCTCTCTCTGACCCCTCCCCCCTCATGCTCTCTCTCTCTCTCTCTCTCTCTCAAATAAATAAATGAAAAATCTTAAAAAAGAAAAAGAAAGAAAAAAAAAAAGAAATTCCTGGGTCACAAAACTGGCAAGAGGCCTGGTGAAGATCCATCAGCGTTTTAAAGGGACAGAGAAAATGTTTGCACTTACGAGTTTTCTAAAGTTAATGTTCTAAGAGGAAGGGAGGTCAGGGGCCTAGAGTCAGGACGAAGTCCATCTCAAGTTTCCTGAAGCTGAAGGGAACATTAAGGCTGTTGTGGGGAAGCTCATCCACTCACTTTGAGCTCCTGGTTTCCTTCACTAAATACTTGTTGGTTTTGTGAGGAAGGAATAGCCGTGTCAGTTCTCTTCTCGCTGGGAGTTTTCAGTCTCTTCTCTGCTCCCCATGCTCTGCTGTCCTGCTCCGCGCACCTCCAGGAGCCCTGGGGACTTCCTTCAAATTCGGCCGGCCCCCTCTCAGATGGTGCTGGTATTTATGAACTCATACTTCACTTTCCTCCTTAAAGAGTGCAAAGAGGCTCAATCTCATTACCTCTAGCCTTTATAGTCTGAATTTAGCTTCTGGGTTCCTGGAGGACAAAGACCGTGTCATGATTGAATTCCGATTTATACACATCAATGGGCCAGCAAGCATTGCTTTGCCCTCAGCAAAGAAGAGCTCATTCAGTGACTCAGGGAGGAAGGCAGCTGACACTGAAATCCAAAGAAAATGTGGAGTTTGTGCCCGTTTAAACAATAGAAGGCAGAGGAGTCTGCTTCTTGGCATTCTTTGAAGTCTGAATATTCACTGTGTGCATATGTTAAATGTCAAGCATAATTCACTCAAAATTTCAGCTTCAAAGAAAGCCAGAAAGCAAGTATCGTTGTCTGCAGGAAAACAGTGCGGGAGGCAGCTTGCAAAAGTGAGGAAACACTGGAGGATTTGAAGTTTGAGGAAGGCAAAGTGTCAAATGTGTAAACAGAGACAAGGGAAGTTCAAATAAACATAAACCCAACAGAGAAGAATGTGTAAAGAACCGGATGGAGAAGGATCTCGAATGGCTAGGGACCGAAGGCTGCAGAAAGAAAGCTCAGTCAGCTTTGCAGGATCCAGAGTATCCTGAGACTCATCACTGAGGAGGCAAGAGGTCTGCATCACTTTGCAGTTCTAAGGAGCCCTCACTTGCCTAATTGTGAGGATAAAAGAAGGAAAACTAATTGACAAAAGCTCCTGAAGAAAACCTACCACTGAATGAATGATTTACGTAGTTCTCAGGAGAGGAGAGCAGAAAACACTTGCTCGCAGCAGTAAACTCTGTTGACCTTGTTTACCAGGAGCCCTGAGCTCCCAGGTAGGAGTTCAATGGCTGGGTTAATGGGAGGAAAAACATGTTGATTTATGCTTTGCAAAATTTGGTGCTTTGCAAAAATGGAGAGAGTAACTGCTGACCCTTGTATTCATCATTTGGGCAGCTTTAACAAAACACCACAGGGTATATACCATGGCTTAAACAATAGAAGTTTATTTTTACTGTAATAATGCAATATTCTGAAAGCTGGGAAGTCTGATACTAGGGAGCTAGCATGGTTTCTTGGTTTCTCGGTGACGGTCCCCTTCCTTACTTGCACCTGGCCACCTTCTTGCCGTGTCCTCATGTAGTGAAGAGAGAGAGACATCATCTCTTTAGTGTCTCTTTTTACAAGGGCACTGATCCCATTCACAAGGGCTCCCAAAAGGCCCCACCTCCAAACACCATCACGCCGGGGATTAGGGCTTCGGCATATAAACTTGGTGGCGGAGAACACGAACATTCAGTCCAGAGCACCTCTTAAAGTAAACACCATGGACTATTCTATCAAATTAGGCATACATTTTATGGTCAGGGCCCAGAAGAGACATTATCTTACCATCCGTAATAAGTAATAATAGAAATAGTTGCTCTTTATGGGATGCTCCTTTCTTGTCCATCAAAGACCCAAACCTTCAAGGGCTTCATGCGATCAGGTCCTCACGCAACCTTCTCATTTTATCAATGATGGAACGGGGGCCAAGAAAAGCTAAGAGACTCTCCAAGGTCAGGAGGTGACTGCAGTGGCTGGAACTTTTGATGCTGACTCCCAGGGCGTTGGTCTGTGTCGTTTGTGTTAAGTCCACAGTGAAGTTTGGGATCTGTCACCTGCATGTATTTACCTCTAGTAAATTTATTTGGAGTATTCAAAGAATTAGTCAATTCCTCACTGTACACTACAGCACTCTCTCTCTATGGAACATTTTTATTTTTTCTGAATACGGGTCCCACTGTGTAGAAAACCCTCTGTACCTCTAGTAGTGTGCTTCGTGGATATCCCTGCTAGTTTCTTGATTGTTTAGTCACTTTAGTTATAAAAATATTCTGTCTTGGCTGTGACCATTTATTTAGTTACATCCATTTTTTAAAAATATTTATTTATGTATTTGAGAGAGAGAGAGCTGGGGGAGAGGCAGAGGGCAAGAGAGAGAGAGAATCTCAAGCAGGCTCCCTGCTGAGCGCAGAGCCAGATGTAGGGCTGGATCCCGGGACCCCAAGATCAGGACCTGACCTGAAACCAAGAGTTGAATGCTCAACCGACTGAGCCACCACGTGCCCTATTTATATCCATTTTAAAACTTCAAACTGCAAGATTTCATTCTATCTCTGCAGAGGCCAGACTAGCAGATCCAGGTACACGCTCTTTGAAGGTGGTGATGTGGAATTCTCTGGTTGCGATGAGGAGGGAAAAGAGAAAAGACACTTGTTTGCACGCCCACATAGAGTGAGTCGTGCGTTCTCTTCTGGGTTGGCGCACTGGCTCTACCTTTCGGGATCACCCCCACCTCTCTGTTGATGAGGGTGCCATGCCCTCGTTCCTCACGGAGCCTACTTTTCTAATGCTGGAGGCCGTGTCATTGGCTCTTATTCCTGGAGTCTCCTAATGCCCTTCAACTGTCTCTCAGGAGCCACTGTCCAGGTAGTGAAGCCTGACCACCTGTTTTAGGTTTCCTTAGCCTAAGAGGAGCATTTTCTTAGCACTTGCTTTTTCAAACCTCTAATTCCTCAAATATCTTTCTTTACGCTCTGCAGCTTCCAGGTTGGGGCACGTAGTCCACTGGTTCCTGGGCTCATAATTTTCAGGAAAGAGAAAAATCGCTCCCGTGGAATATTTTGGGCATCTCCTCTTCTAAAAAAATGGGGAACATCCTTATCTGGTGTTCCACAAACTCGGTTCACTCAGAAGACAATCTTTTCTCAGTACCCTATGATGCTTTTCTATTTTTCTTGTATCCCAGGGGTGGGAGTGCAGGGGGCTACAGCAGCAAGATTGCAGAGCTAATTTTCCAGAATCTGTTGTGATGAATTTGGAATATGGAATATTTAGCAACCACACCATTTATGGTCATCTCTGAGGTCCTGTTGACAATGATCGGAAATTGTGTATATATATATATATATATATATATATATATATATATATATATATATATATAATTAATATATAGTCCCTACCTATATTAATTTGCTATATTCAGAAAATTTAGCTTTTTCTACATTGATGACAGTCTGTGTTTTCACGATTATAACTGATATTTGTAAGGGCTAGTGTATAATAATTTCGTATTGATAGAAGCCTTGTTGCTATAAACACATAACTTACTTTTAATTTTTCCAGTTTAAAACATTATTTCCTGCACGCTCTGTGATGTATTTTTGACAACCTGGATGAATTTCAAAGTGAACTTGGAGGACTATAGATATGAACATTTCATGTTTTTCTGCAAGAGATTGATTGACTGCTCCTAAAAATAGAATACCGAGGAGAGAAAATGTCAGAAGTCATCTAGACTCGTCCCCAGCTTCCAAGTACTTATATTTAGACCAATTGCAGCCTAAATTAAACTTGTTCTTCTTGTTTTTGTCCCTATATAATGGAGGCCCACAACCTTCTTTAATGCTGGTTCACGCAAACATTTCTTCTAGTGCCTAATGCAAGTCTCCTCTCGTGTGATGTGCGCTCACGTTTTACAGTCTTATCTTATGGCTTGTGTTGCTGCGGCTTTCTGACTCTTCTCCTACATTTAGTTTCAGTGGTGGATAAAGGTGATCATCTGAATTCCCCTCAGACCTAATATCAGGCCCGGAAGCCTCAGGCAAAAATGGATCTTTTCCAGACAGCTTTGAAACCCTATGGAAACTAAGGGAAAATGACAGAGGGCTGATAGAGGCTGACAGCTCCCTGCTCCCTCCAGACCCACAGAAGAAAAAGGGGAAGCCTTTTTAAGAGGGAAAGGAGAGGGAACAAAAAGGCAGAAAGGGCAAGCAAGAGAGAGAAAGAAACTGAGGCTGTCAGGAACCTATTAGGCTGGCCCTCCCGCAGTCAAGACCAGCATTTTCCTATACAATTTTCCCATACGCAGAAAGTGGTGTTGGGCGAACCTACTGGAACTTCACCAGCCCCTTACTGCCCAGCCCCCTTCAGTTTCTGCAGACTGGTATTCCCTGAGCATCCTTTCCCAAGGGTGAGAAGAAGAAAAGATATGCAGGTGTGGGCAGCCAACTCACAAGCCTTTTTCACTCTCAGTGAGTATGGGCTGTCCATGCCTGACGTACAAATGAAGGGGGCAAAAATAGAGCCCAGAGCAGGAGAATCCTGGGGCCCCCGGGGCCTTCAGTGAAGGACCAAGCTGAGGGTATAGGGGGTGTGTACAAATAGAATTTGTAAGATAGGGGCTGAAAGAAGAACATCTTTGATATGGGATTATGAATGAGGTGAACTTATAAACACATACATCTAATTATTTTTTGGTAGCTTTATCTAGTTTGGGTACTTTTTAAAAGGGTCATTGATGCTCTTATATTGAGTTAATAGAAAGCTTTAATGTATTTTTATTATCTTAATACAATGACCTACACTCTCTTTGGCAAGCTAGGACACATTTATGTCAGCCCACCATTGAAGGTGATTATATTTGCTTTTCGAATATTCACATTTCCTTTCTTTTTTATTCATCTTCCTTCCTTCCTTCCTTCCTTCCTACCTTCCTTCCTTCCATTCTTCTTTCATTCTTTCTCCCTCTGTCCCTCCTTCTCCCTCCCCCCACTCTATGCATGTGTGGCTTTCATTCTGCCCACATGATTGCCCTGGTAGAAAGGAAGCTGTGTGTGAAGAATGAATGGGTGTTTCTCCAGCATTTAAAAGTTCAGAATCATGTATGCCTAATGAAAGAACTAATCTGGATGACTCTCCCCGAAGTTTTAACTTTATACCCACAGCAGTTCTTTTTTTTTTTTTTTTTGTACGAAAGGTAAAAGAGGCTAGAGTGAGGAAGCAAGCCTTAGTGTGTTAAATTTGTATTATTTCCAGGCAAAGCAAAATTACAACTCCTATTTCTATTGCACTGGGGAGAATTTAAGACTTCTATACCTACATTTTTAAAAGGTTAGGAAGAACTGTACACAGCTGACATTTCAGTGTATGATCAAAGTGTTCCTGAATCCTAAATATATACTTTAAATATGTCAGATACACCATCACCTGCTCACTGTAGCATATAAACTTCCGCACATACCACCTGACATTACCTGACCAAGTGATTTCATTGCTCAGTGTGTCCTGCTTTCTGCTTGTCAAGCATCTCCATTTAGCACTATGGCTGCTCAGGACGATCTGTTTCATACTGGTAACAGATTATGTCTATGCTTCTCTTTCAAATGACCTATCATTTTTAGAAATTTTAAGTGACTGGCAATGCCCTTTCTTTGGTGGGCAAAAAGAAGAGTAAGAATTCAAAATTTGCAATATTCGTGTCATCTTGTGTCTGATCTGATTCCATATTTGGAAATTCTGAGAATTCACTGGGATGTTCCAATCACTAGTATTATGTTTTCATTCCAAAGTCATGTTGTCAAAATCAACAAGGGGTTTCTGAAAGACATACGAGGAAAAAGATCTCAAAGGCATGTTGCTTTAAAAAACCTACCAAGCCCTGCCTCTTTTGGGTAAATGCACTAATCCCTTTGAATTTCAGGCATCAAAACAATAAGATGGCCTAAGATTGCTTGAGACTTGGATGCACAGGGAGCCGACAATCCTACGGAGCATTCTTCTATGTATGGGCTTCTTTTCTTTGGTGAAATGATGTTTTTTCAAAGAAAAAAAAAGTTTGTTGTGAGAAAATTCATGCTCAACTGTCTTGGGCATTGCTTCCGTTTCAGGGTGGGGTTATTTTGCTTAAATTGCACATGAATTGTTGAACATCATTTCAAAGGTGTCTGTTCTACTTTGTTGTAAACCAAATGATACCCTTTACAGGTGACAGAGGAGAGCACAGCTGAGGAGGCACCATTAAGGAAAGTGTACTGTTTGTTGGAAAGAATCATCGAGGGACTGAGTGGAAAATCAAGAACCCTCAAGAGGTACATCAAAGCAGCTCGGGGCCCATGCGCCACTCTCAGGCACTGCTGAGCTGGGAAAACCCTCGCTTCTCTTTGCCTTCTTCCTTCCCCGTCCTGTGGAAGCCCACTGTTCAATCAGAAAGATGTTCAGCTGAAGAAAAGGGAAATTCAGTTCAACGCACATTTGCTCCAAGGCTGCCATGTCAAGTGTGGTCATGATCACATGATTGTTTGCAGGGCAAGATGAAAGTGTACTAAGCAGTAGACATTACCTACAGAGCTTCCTATCTATGGTATTCACTCTGCTTTACATGTGCTTGTGCAAACAGGTGCTCAGGAGAGATACACACAACCATGTAAATGTACTAAAGCATTTGTCTTGGTTTGGGGCTCATGAGATATGCACAGAACCATGTAAATATACTGAAGCATTTGTCGTAGTTTGGGCTGGTATACCAGAAAACCACAGGCTGTATGGCTTATAAACAACAGAAACTTATTTCCCACAGTTCTGAAGACTGGAGGTATGAGTTCAGGGCACCAGCATGGTTGGTTTCTGGGGAGAGTCCTCTTCCAAGCTGTGGACATTTTCTTATCATATCCTCACATGGCATAGAGAAGGAGAGAGCTCTCTGGGGTTACTATTATCAGGGCACAAATCCCATTCATGTGGACTCCATCTTCATGAACTACTCACCTCTCAAGGGTCCTACCTCCTAATACCCTCACACTGAGGGTAAGGATTTCAACACACGAATTTGGGGAGAACACAGACGTTCAGCCCATAAGAGTGTGAAATGAGATTTTAAAAAGGAAGAGAGCACATTCATTTCTGCTTGGAAAGTGATCCTAGGCTTATCCTGATTCTTGTTGACTGTTTCTAGCAGGGAGCCCACTCCTAATTCTACCCCCACTTCTTGTTCTCTCCATTCTACCTTTTGAAGGATACAGAGTTGGTATAATAGCCCTTTGTTCAATGTGTTCTGTGTCATGAAGGGCAGCAGAGCAACCCTTCAGGTTGTCAGCCCCTGAGCTGAGACAGAAGAGGTAAGTCCACGGTTAAATCGACGGGCAGTTTCTGCAGGGTGTGGTGTATAGGAAAACCAGAGGATCGCATGCTGTTCATGTGTCCGGTGTCACTTCTCTGACATAAAGTGGGTGTCTTAGTGTTCGGATCTATTATGCAGGATCTGGGGCAAAGAAATCAGGCGGTTTGTGAGCCCTTGCAGAGGCCCCCCAGACAGGGATGGAAATCGTAGCCAGAATATGTATCAATCCTAGTGAGAGCGCATCGGCCTTCCCTCTCGGCTGAAGGGGGCTATTGCAGTCAACTTGCTACCAAGTAGCTGATTGGTCTTCTCCAGAGATGACACCATACTGAGGACTCAAAAGGTTATCTCTGCTGCTGACGGGTCCAATATTCTTCAGCCCCAGAAACTTTGGAGAGAGACAGCTCATCTTTTTTTTTTTTTTTAAAGATTTTATTTATTTATTTATTTGACAGAGATAGAGACAGCCAGCGAGAGAGGGAACACAAGCAGAGGGAGTGGGAGAGGAAGAAGCAGGCTCATAGCGGAGGAGCCTGATGTGGGGCTCGAACCCAGAACGCTGGGATCACGCCCTGAGCCGAAGGCAGACGCTTAACCGCTGTGCCACCCAGGCGCCCCAGAGACAGCTCATCTTGATTGAGCTTTGTTTTTACTCCATCCCTGTCCCCATGACTCCTTCATCCCTGGGCCCTCGCCTAGGCCCTGGTGTGGCGAGGACAGAAAGTGTCTGAACTCTCCGCGTGCTGGAGGTGCAGTGTCTGTCTGTGGCAGGTGCTGTGCTGGACACTGACAGGAGACATGAAGACCCACACACCCAGTGCCCAATCCCATAGGTCCGTCCAAAGGCCTCTTGCTCCGATGTCCTTGACTTTGCTCTTACAGTAGCACTCCTTCAATGCCTCTCACCTTCCAAGACATTTGCTTTTGGCCAGGAATTTGTATATATACTTCCTTCAGAGCCTTGTTCCTCACCCAAAGCTGGTGACTAGGAGAACTCCTCCAAGCTGTGCCCATCAGGCTGGTTTCCCCACTGTAGTAATATTCACAGATTCTGGTGAGTGGACTTGCACTTTCTCAACTGTCCATTTTCGGTCTGTGCCAATATTTCAAGTGGATCCATCCATGAACAAGGCTCAAATTATTTTTTTTTCCTTTTTCTACTGGTAAACTCCAGCACAGAGAATCCACCTTCTCCTCGCTTCTCCTACTAGGCCATAAAGGAGAGCTAAAGAAGTGATGTCAGTTCAAGAGCGGTGGGTGACCTGGGATCTGGGACACTGGGTTGTTTAATTTTTTGGTGCTTTGTGGTCCTGCTTGGCCTGAATGCAGAATTGTCTATGACATAGCAGTGCACCTGTTCCGCCCTGTGACTTGGTGGAAATGACATTTCCTACTCATGATAAGCATCTCCACGTGGATGATCACGTGATGGCCTGTGTGCCCACCTCAGTCTATGAGAACCTAGCAATGTGCTAAAGAGAAGCTTCGTGAATGGTGATCTGTGCCCTGCTGCAGAAGGCCTGATGTTGCTGGGACTCAGATCTCTAAGGAAGGTGTTGCTGGGCCAGTGCTGATATCTCTGAGGCTGGATTTGAGAACGTGCAGAAAAGCCTGTACATCAGCCAAGCGAGCTTCCAGGACAGAAGATCTTTGCTACAGCAATGCTGGCAAGACAGAGAGCAATCTGGAAGGAGTGTGCCCCTTCCTTCTCCAGCCTTCTGGCTGCCTTCCTGCCACCCACTGGGGACCGCACGCAAAGGACAACTGGGTTTTTGCAGAGTCCCAATACCAGCATCAAAAGCAAAGTTCAGAAGGGAGAGTTCAGAATTGCCAGACAGTGGCTTAATAACCTACACGTCTGACAAAATCGTAAACAACAGATAAGGCCAAATAAATCCAACTCTGTCCAATACTCATAAATCCAGATTCAAATGCCTTGGTGCTTTATCAACAGGATTTATAGAAACATTTCTAAACTCTGGAATAGGTGAGTGCCCCAACTCATTCATTCATTCATTCATTCATTCATTCATTCTTTCATTAATTCATTCTTTCTTTCTAAAACAGTTATTATGCATCTGCTGTATGCTACACCCTCTGGCTGGCTGCCTTGTCCTTAAGAGTCTTTGACACACTTACTCCCTGCAGTTAGACCAGAGCAGCCAGAGTTAGAAGGAGAATAAGGCAGAGAAAATAACTATGTAGGCCAAGAAGCAAGTTTCAGGGAGAAGAGTGTTCAACAATTTCAAATGCTAAAGACAGCTATAAATAGATGAATTAAATGAGTAAAACCATAATCTCTAAAATTAAAGATTTGCTTCTGGTTAGAGAGAACAAAATTTACTATTACCAAGGTTATAAGACATTTTGGGTGCATTATTAGTTGACAGTTTCTCAGAGAAGAAAGAAAATAACTTTTTAAACATGTGTGGCCTGCATAAGAAATAAGAATGTGATCTGAAGAAGGAATCAGAGGAATTCTAATGGGGAGTCTACAAAAAACAATCTGTTCATCAGTGAAAAAAAAAAAACTGTCAGAGAGCATGTAAATATAGTTGAAAAAGAATGCCTCTGGTTTGCTATTCATTTAGTCATTCTGGGAATCCTAAGCAGCATTACTTTGCCTCTGTGGTGTTTTGTTTCCTGTGCTTTGTTTGACATATTGTTTATTTCTGATTTATTTTTATAATTATCTTAATTAAAACATCTTTTATTCACCCCCAGGATCAAGGCAGAGGGTAATTTGTAAAAACAAACAGTTAAGCGTGTGCACCATCATGGGGACTGGGGTCAGGGAGGGAAGCAGGATCTTTTCTACAGATGTGGAAAGAGTGGCCCAGAGGAGGCTGGAGGAGGGGGGGATGCGGCGTGAAGCCAGGGCCCCCAGGAAAGCCTGTCACTGAAGAAGGCCCTGGAGGATGGCTTTTATTGTAGATGGCACCCTGTTTCCCACGGTTGACTGGGAAACGTCTACTCCTGGAAGCCTCTAGGCAGTGACCCCTCATTGCTACAGTCCATCCTCCAGGACGTGGGAGGCCGTCCTCCTGGGCAACAAAGCCTTCACTTAGCAGAAGCAAAACAGGCATCAAAATAAGCCATTCTCAGACCCACTCCTCATCCCTAAGGCTACTGGGTACTTTTCATTGCTTCTTGTGATGTAATGAATGAAGCTGGAGAGTCTATTTTAAACTATTACAGACCATTCAGTATCTGATTTGTACCATATAGTAAGCAGAATAAGACCATGGAAGTTATGATGCTTTATCTTAAGGAGGGGTTTAATGTAAAGTTTTCTTATTTTCTCATGTTGATCTAAAACCCAGGCATTTTCTTCAATGAATTACATTGTTTTTTTAGTGTCGCTAAAAGAAATGTCGAGTCCGACGTTGCACAGTAGTGAATTCTTTGCTTATAGTGATAGCTCATAATAGGAACCACGTACCAAAGTATAAAATCTTTGATGTTGACATGCACTTTAATAGCCATAGATAATTGTTTTAAGGCCATTAAGGAATGAATATGGGGGAAAGCCAATTTTCTTTGCAGTAGTTTTAGAGATAGGCAGTTTTAAAAGTGGGTTTCATAAAAAAGGATGTTTGTAACTCTAGCTTCAATCATAGCATCTAAGTCTAGAAAAACCTGGAGGATAAAATAGATACAAGTCACACCTTTCAAGAATCACTTGCCCTGCTCCCAACGAGTCCCACAACTGTACAACTCGAAGACTAGAATTTTAGACAACACTCTGAGGAGTGTGGAGCCTATCCCCACATTGTGACCCTGTCAGTCAATTTTGCTAAGAAAGCATTGCTTCCAGAAATCCAGACCTGGCCTCCCCTTCAACAGCACTCAACGAGTCTCAGGTCAGAGATCTCAGTCACGTTGACTGAGGATACAGGTCCATGTTTATGACACCCCGAATCACCCCCATAACTCCCACACACTCTCGGGGAGCTACTTAGGATCATTTCTGTCACCACGTCCTGAGTCTGTATCCATTATCTGTGTTTCCTTCAAGTCCCCAGGAGGTGACACGGCCTCATCACTGTTTGCATACATGTGCCTTACAAACCCTCTCACACCATTTATCAGGGTTCACACTTCCCCGGGGATCAGTGATGTTAAGGGGATTCATGCCACTTACTTTCTCCTCTTTTCTCTCTTCTGTTCCCATCTTCACACCCTTTCTCTGTCCTTGTGCCTCTTTCTAAAGGATAAAAAAAAGAAGAAATTCCCATTTAACACAGGATGAACCGAGTCCTCCAAAGATCAGGGGTCCACAGAACCTCCATCTCAGTGGTTCCTTTCAGACCTTCCATCGACTGAGGATTTTCTCCCTGCAGAAGTCTCTACCTGCTATGGGGAAGCACAGCTTTCTCCATGTCTTTATATCTCAAAAGTGTCTACAAATACAATTTCTTTCGTTCTTATGGTACCACCTTAGATGGTGGGAGCAGCGGGAGTTTTCATATTTGAGAGGAGAAATACTGGCTCAGAGAGGGAAGATTTACAACCTCCTACCTGTAAGAGAAGAGGAAAACCAAGGAGCTTTAATCACTATCCATTTTTCCCCCCGGTTACATCTGGGACTTTTTAAACAACACATTAATGAACTCAGGGGAGAAGCACCTTATTTCAAGCCATAGACAAATGGATAGACGGACATGGACACACATTTTGGTTAAACCAGGTCTTTCCCTGTCTGAAGAGAAAATGCCATCATCTCAGCACATACAGATTTGAGGACTTCACAATGAGTGCAAGCACAAAGCCCCTCTTCTCTGAAGTCCACCAGCAGGTACTGGGTGGGGAGGGGAGGAAGCCTGGTGTTCTCAGCCACTCCTTCACTGGAAGCACATTTTGGACCAGGATTAACATGGAAGCATCTCGGGACGGTGCGGTTGTACTTATGACGCCAAGTATTTTTTCCTGATGCCGTCATTTAATTTTAAATTCTGGACTCTGCTCCTGTTCTCCAGAGATACAACCGAATGGAGTCCTTCTCTTCCCCTCTGTTAACATACAGAGACCCCATTGCCATTCACTCTCTGCTATATACAGACGAAAACTGTTTTTGTGTCTATGTATTATATGTGTAAATGGCTAAGTGTTTTTGTATTTTGTCCTAACATGGAGTAGAACTTTCCATAAAACCAAGATTTCCAGTACCTAAATTATCCATTGCTAAATTACCTAGAAAATCTCCAAATGAGGCATTCACATCTTCACTCTATTATTGCAAAATAGCAAACTATCTGTGTCTTCTGACTCCTCAGTTTGCTAGCTGCGAGAATCTCAGATCAGACCTTTTATTTATCTTACAAAAATAAGAAAACTTTAATAATACATACATATGTGTGTGTGTGTGTGTGTGTGTATATATATATATATATGTATATATATCTCCAAGAATAATTTGGTTGAAATAATTTCTTTCAAAATATTGTAAAATATGACTAATATAAAATATGACTATAGAAAATGCTAGGGAAATATGCTAGGGCAATATTGGATTATACAAACTAGTAAGTGCATAATTTAGAATAACGGTTAATCCCTGATTAAATAGATACATTACTAATCTTTAACAAAACTACTATACAATGGAAACTTTGTGAATTCAGGCCATTTTCCAGGCCCTTGAGTTGTAAATAGTTTTTAATTTGAGTAAAATGATCTCTTTTGTGTTTGCTTGATAAAAGAAACAACTCACATAAAAAGACCCATTGCACTATAAAATTTAACATATTTAATATAAGAAAGTTTAAGGTCACTGTATTGTAGTCCAACAAAAATTGGTTGAAAGCTTATTTCATGATAAACACTGGAGAATTGGGAATAAAAAGGCAAAGTTATTTTTTGAAAGATTTGTTTATTTGAGAGAGAGAGAGCGTGAGTGGGGGGCAGGGGGAGCAGAGGGAGAGAGAGAATCCTAAACCAACTCCCCCCAAGCATGGAGCCTGATGTGGGGCTCAATCCCATGACCCTGATATCATGACCTGAGCTGAAATCAAGAGTCGGATGCTTAACCAACTGAGCCACCCAGGGGAGCCAAGGGAAAGTTCTGATAAACTAATAAGTAGACAGACTTTGTAATCATCTGTATGAAGTGTTATAACAAAGCAATGTTATAAACACAGCTAGCATTTCACTGGCACTTATAATGTATGTGTGTATATATAATATATATATATATATAATATATATATATATTTGTAGCTAATTTAAACCCCAGAAGGATCTCATGAGGCATATCCTATTATTATTCCCATTTTATAGATAAAGAAACTGAGGGCTCAAAATTAGACCAAATCACATAGGTAGCAAGTGGCAGAAATGGTACTTGAAAGCAAAGAGTTGTAATTTACCTCATGCTGTGTAGACACAACAGGCAGTGATTGGTTCTAACCAGGAGCATGGGAAGTGGGAGAGAATTCACAAGTAAGGTGGATTAGGTCTGTGCTTTGAAGAATGAGTACGATCTTCTCCAATGTTAAAGGGAGAGGAACATTCTAGGGTTATAGAGGCAAGCACGCGCCAAAGCACAGGGGTACAGAAGTGCTGGATATAGTCAAGGGATAGTGTGTAACTCAATAGTTGTGTGGTTGGAGACAGAAGAAAGGGGGAAAACTGGGGCCATTTCAAGAGTTTTGTTTTTTCTAGGCCTACGACGGCATGATTGTCAAAGTCTGTGGATCCTTTCAAGTCTAACACATTGACTTTTTTGCATTTGCATCATAAATATTCATATATAGGAGCATGAAATCATAGGCAACATAGACAACGTTCCCGAAGGTTGCCATTCTGTGATGTGAAATGAATGAGTGCGTGTGTGTAAACAGATACAGGGTGCTCGTATACATGATCAATTTTGCTAAATAAAGTATTATTTTTCTCTAGATGCATATGAGTAAGTTGAAAATACTAGCTTAGATAATGAGCACACAGGCTAATGTACAATGAAATAATTTTCATCCTGGGTAAGCCCAGCTTCTTCACTTCATTAGTTTTTAATTAAACCGCTGTCTGATTAAGTTCTCCATCTCTTTTCCACAACCTTTGCTTGTAAAATTTCCTTCGTTTGGTCCTTTAGCAGCCTCTAAGCAGGGTGAAAAGCAATATTGTTTAATTACTGTCTGGTATCTTCCTCGTGCACATCATCTATTCTTTTAGTTAAAATATGCTGTAAAAAATGATCTGAACAGCAATTCAATAGGATAAGAATAGAATGTATAGAACGTATGGAAGGTAGAGAAACTGTGATGGGCCAGGATCTAGTAGAGAGCATGGGCCTTCCCAGAGCACCCCGAGTTCTTGAACACGCCCTGACAATAGATAAGTTTCCCTGGGCTTCTGAACCTGATTCTGACGTTTCTTAAGTTCAGCCAAAGGGGCACATCAGTTTCCTCACCCAACAACAGCAAAAGATGGAGAAGACCAGTTCCACGACCAGAAGCCCCGCCAGGCCCTTGCCCCAGCTTCTGCAAACATTCCAGGTGGGCGTTATCAAGACAAGGCACCCAAAGCTTCATCTCAAAACTTGTCTGTGGGGCACGGCCCCCTGCCCCACTCTTCCTTTAGAAGTTGAATCTAACCTTTCATTCGTTCACTCTCTTCCTCCATTTCTTATTTATGGAGCAAATATATTCAGAACGACGACCAGCTGATGCCGCTGGAGTGGAGGGAGAATTCCCAGAAACACAGGAACAATGGTGGGAAGAGGTGGGCTCCCAGAGACCCGGGGAAGCTGGGTTTGCAGGAGGAGGGAGTGGTCAGCAGGGACACTGTCACCGAGTCCCAAAGTGTGAAGACTGACGGTGAGTCCCAAAGTGTGAAGACTGACGGTGATTGGGAAAGTGTGAAGACTGACGGTGAGCACAAGAAAGGAATAAAGCAAACAGGTGTTTAAATAGGAGAGATTTGACTGTATTCCAAGGAAGCCGAGACCCCAGCGGTGTGGGGCACTGGGCGGAACAATGCATCGCAAGGAGTCCTTGCCTTTGCAAGGGGCTCAAGCCTTCTACAGCACGTTTTATTTCAGTACCACAGCGTCTGGCTTCAGGTTAGCAATAGGGCAATTTTTAGACAGCTAATCAATACGACGGCTCCACCCCCTCCTCTTCTGATTATGTAATTATCCACAGAGCTACTCCAAGAACCGGGCTGAGCTCTTTTCTCCCCCACATTTAGCTGGTGGAACTCTATTCCCTACGTAGACTTCTCTTGCTCCCTAAATTTTAATTTATTAACTGTTTCACCTGAAAGCAATCACCCTTGCAGTCAATTCCCCAAATAAAACATCTGCCTTTTCAATTCAGACAGCCGTAAGTGAAGAAATACACCAGGGGAGCAGAATTATGTTCTCTTTTAGAAAGTAGAGATGTTTACAGAGACTTGCCTCTGACACCAGCTGCCTGGTCTGCATCGCAAATGAGCCGGCGGTGGCTGCGGCAGGGAAGATGCGCGCCCCTGGCTGCGGCTCCTCGGGCTCCCCTGCAGACGCACAGGCAGCTCCTGGCCGCGATCCTCCCTCCTGTATTAACTGACCTTCCACAGAGGCTGCTCCACCTGCAAGCTCTGAGGTCAATCGTCCTCCCAGCGCTCTGTTTTCCTGTAACATCTATTTGCATGACATTCGTGGTTTTAATATGCTTTCAAATCATTGCTCTCCTGAGGCCCTCCAGGTGCCACTTTGCACGTCTGTTGAGAAGGCTTCAGAAGGGGGTGATGCTTGTGCTCCTTCTTCCTCAAACCTTGTTCTAAGTGCGGAAGTCTGGGGGCAAACATGGGTGAACCTCTTCCACGGCGGCATATTTTTATCCCTCGTCAAAACTGTGCGTGAGGCAGACACCCAGGAAAAGACACTATTAATATGTGGCCTTTCTCTCTGCTTTTTTCCCTGAATGTTTGAGCCCGTTGGAGGTTTGTTTTTTCGCCATCACTTGCAAGCAAAGCTGGTGGAGATTTTGGAAAAATCGAAACCACAGAGTTCCAGAGGTCCTATCTGTTTGCAAACCTCTTTCTCTTGCAGGAGCTCAGCCCAGAGAGCCCCGCAGGGCCGTCTGTAATTACTACCCTTGCTTTCACAGGAGACAGTGCAGACCCAGGTCCCAGGGATTCCAGGAGCATTTCTTTCTGCCACGTGTGTACCCATACTCCTCTGTCACACAAGTGAGCAGGGGACAAAGATAAGCCTCTGAAATGTTGTCTTCTTTTTTTGTGAAGAAAAACAAAAGATGACTGTAATGACTAACCACCCAAGCAGCCCACACAATAGTGTGCAGGGCAAAGAAAGAATGGAAAATTTTGTGGAGCAAAAGTGTCTCAGGGAGGGTTGGGCAGAAGAGACTAGGAAAAAAAAACTGCACTATGAAGGGTCTAAATGATGCTCGCCTATCTCTTCATGTTAAGTAATGATGCTTTGGAAAATCGTCACAGGTCTTAGTGGGGTAGAATCCCACAGGTTCACAGGATGCTTTGCAAGGATTAAGGACTTCGGTGTTGGAGCAAAGCTCTACTTCACCCATTGCAGAGTGAAACCAAAAAAGCATGCTTCAATCTTACATACCCGAAACAACATGGGGTTTACTTTTTAATTTTTTTTTAAAGATTTTATTTATTTATTTGACAGAGAGAGGGAGAGAAAGAGCACAAGCAGGCGGAGCAGCAAGCAGAGGGAGAGGGAGAAGCAGGTTCCCCGCTGAGCAAGGAGCCCAATGCGGGGCTCAATCCCAGGACCCCGGGATCGTGACCTGAGCTGAAGGCAGACGTTTAACCCACTGAGCCACCCAGGCGCCCCAACATGGGGTTTATATGGTATGTGAAACAAAGGAGCTAGTTCTGGATGTGATGGGAAAAAGGAAAGGGGTGGGGACAAAAGATTGCATGTTGGTTCATTCAGGAACTGCTTAACCACAGGTGCAGTTGAAAACCATCACTGCCTCCCCGGGTAGACACGTTTACAGCTGTAAATTATCCGAAGTTTCACCATTTCCTTATGTATGTTCGACGTCAATAATTTTTTAAAGTTTCATCACCTTTTAAGTGCATATAGAGATGGTTTTTAAAGAGTTATTTTTCAGATAGAGAAAGAGAAGTGCTGTAGTCAACTAATTTGAAACAAAGGCCCTTACCTCCTTCCACTGAATTCAGAAAACTCAACTGAGGAGTTCTGTAACTTGTGATAAATGACAGAACACCCTCAAATTTAATCTTACTTGTTATCTTTGCCTCAAATTGATTAGTCAGAGAATAGGCAATTTGTTTAGTGCCTTGGGTCATAGATATTCTACATGCTTCAGCTTTCCCATCAGCACAGAGAAGGCAATTTACAAAGCATTACCTGAATAAATCAAGTATTTTAGACCCAAGTGATTCCTTCATAGTTTCTGCTCTAGACCGTGTATTTGTGTCCCCTCCAATTCCGTAGGCTGACACCTGCTCCCCAGTGTGGTGGTACACGGAGGTGGGGCCTTTGGTTGGTGATCAGGTCATGGAGGTGGAGCCCCCATGAATGGGGTTAGCGCCCTAATAAAAGGGACCCCAGAGAGCTCGCTCACCCCTTCCATCATGGGAATACATGGTGAGAAGAACCAGGAAGTGGGCTTTCACCAAACACTGAATCTGCCAGCTCTTTGGGATTTTCCAGCTTCTAGAACTATGAGAAATACATTTCTTTCGTTTCTAAGCCACACAGTCTATTGGTAAATTTTGTATAGCAGAACCTGTGCTAAGACAGTTTCTCTTAATTAAAGATAATTTTCTTCTTCGGAGGAGACTTATGCTTCCGAGTCCCTATTTTCTGTCTCAGAGAAGTGGCTTACGCTATTTTGTTCCCAAATTAAACTGTGATGGCTTACGTCACATCCTCTTCAGAGTTTGGGGGCTGCTTCTTTAGGTGACCTTCTGGAATGCAGCCTACCCCTTTAATTGTTTTCACTATCACTTAGCATTAAGAAATGGTACGTTGAGAGAGCCATCTGGGGTAGAAGGAACTGGCTTCCCTTTCTGAAGGAATTTCAAAGTGCAAATTCAAGTCAAGTTGCAGGTATGGAAAATAGAAATTTGGGAGTAGCTTTCTAGAAAAATCTTAGTTATTTTTCTACTTCCAATTTTCTTTTTCCTCCAAGCAAAGCAGATTGCTTCTGTGTTTGTCCCGGCCTCACTCGATCCTGGCATTCATGGCAGTCAGAGAAAAGTGCATGTTTGATCTTGACCCCTACTAGACCCCAAGGTCCATGAAGGTAGAGAGGATGATATTTTTCTTATTTATTGTTCTCAGATACTATATCCAGCACATTTTAAAGTGCTCAGTAAATAATTTGCTGAATCTCACTGAAGCAAGCACTCTTTTTCATAGAGTATTGGAACTGGATGTTTTATTTTTTAAAAAGTATTCATTCAGCTGTTTTAAAGTGTGCCTATGTTAATTCCAACATCTCTATCCTGTCTGGTTTATTTCTATTCACTGTTCCTCCCTCCCCAATTTATGGACCATATTGTTTTGCTTCTTGGCTTGTTTGTAATTTTTGATTGTGTGCTGGACTCTGGAGCCTAGGCTGGATTTCGTTTTCTTCTTTTAAAGAATGTTACGCTTTATCCTGGAAGACAATTTCCTGCAGATCAGCTCAATTCTTTCAGGGCTTGTTGTTAAACTTTGTTAAGATAGCCTAGGCAAGCCTTATCAGTGATGTATATGGTGGTGTTCCTTTATGCCTGCCTCCCTCCCTTCTTGGTCAAATTATTTCTCTACCATGACTCTTGGTTTCCTTATCTCAAAATGCAGTGAATAATGTTGTAGTAGACAGATGGGCCTCCCTCCCAAAGATGTTCACAACCCAATCCCCAGAACCTGTGAATATGTTACTATGATATGGATAAATTAAAAATTCTGAGATGGAGAGATTATCCTGGATTATCTGAGTGGGCCCCATTATAATCACGAGATCTTTAAAAGGGAAAGGGAAGAAGATGTGTTGAGGGAAGCAGAGATCACAAACATGCAAGGATGAGGCCATGAGTCAAGGAATGCAGGTGACTTCTAGAAGCCAGAAAAGGCAAGGAATTGGATTCTCCTAGAGCCTCCAGAGAAGGGTGTAGCCCTATTGACACTTTGCTTTTAGGACTCCTGACCTCCATAGATTTAGGATAATAAATCTGGGTATTTTAAGCCACTACGTCTGTGACAATTTGCTGCATCAGCAATAGGAAACTCATACAAATGCCCACCTCCAAGTTTTTGGAGATTAGAGACCGTGTATGTGAGGCATTGGTAGATGATCGACACATCGCGTCTTCACAGTTCCCGTGTGCTTCCGAGCCTGGTGGTAGACTTCGCTGGCCTGAAACCATTGGCCATAGTTACAAAAGTAATACTGGCATTACAATGTACATAGTATTTTATAGTTTATAAAACTACTTAATGGGCATTATTGAATTTAAAACTCAGAAGGGAATCAGCATAATCTAGAAATTTAAATGTAGAATTTAAAATTGTAAATATAACTAAAGAATTTCCTATTTTACACACAAAGGAACTGTGGTTTCCGGAGAATTTGACCTTCTTCTACAGACGCAAAGGAAATAAGAACGAAATCTAAGATTATGTCTCTGGATTCTACATTCAGGATCCACTACCCATTTCTGTCCATCTTTTCTCTGTTCCTGCTCATGATGAAAACCTGGGCCATAGCTTCCTTTTCGTTTGCACCTCTTCTTTTTATGGTGAAGATAAAAATTCAACGACAAAGACCACAGCCTCTGTCTCCCTTTCTTCTCTCTATCCCAACCTTAACTAAGTCCTAACAAAAGAAGTTCCGTTAGCAGGATTTAAAAAAAAAATTTTTTTTTCTTTCAGGTTTTTTTTTTCCCCCTTGGAAACTTTTCTAAACTTGAAAGTAGCCTTCCTTCTTAATGCCATTGCTTCATGATTAAGTATAACATGGTGGCGGAACACAAAATAGCCAGTCTGGCGTCTGTTCTGTTGCTTCCTTGCTACATTTGTGGAACAGTTCATTCAACCTCACTCAGCTTCAGCCTCCCCCTCTGAAAGTCCAATGGCATTGCAATAGTACTCTGAAATGTTATTTTCAGAATAACAGCTTCAAATGGTGAGAAAGCTTTTAAAACATTCTGCTTCCATTTAAATGCATGTTTCAAACCAGGCTTCCAAATGTCCAGTGATTCAAAAACACCTTTAGGTAATATCCTCAAAGTAAATTCCAGCCACTGATTGACAGAAATGAACTCCTAGGGTGTTGAAATATACATCTACTCTTTATTGCCACATCCACTCAAGCACTTCACAATGTGGAGTCAAAGCTGTTAGGATAGCCCTTTGGACATGTTTGTCTTGTTGGATTCAGGATGTATTCATTTCTGGCTGCCAAGGGTGTAGTTCGCTTCTCTTTAGGGTGCTCAGTTTGAACTGACATCTGTTACAGATACTGCCTGACTAACGAAGCCTTTTTATTTTCTTAAAGCGTGATGTGACCCAGGGCAGCTCAGGGATGAAAAAAAGAAAGACAAATCAAACAAGAAAGACCAAGATTTCACACCAAAATAAATTTTTAAAGGGATGCATGATGCATTTTTTTCATTACAGTTTAGGAACACGAAGCACAGACACTAGATTCTGTTAATCCTTAAATCGGGTTTTCTGCAGGTGCTGCCTCCTGTCGCCCCATCGGGTTCCTTGACCGTGACTTACATGCTCTGTCCACTTTAACAGGGAAGATCAGAGGCTTGAGATCTTTTATGAATTTCCCCTGAGGGAGAACGTGGCTAGTTAGGCAGAGTAAATTAAACAGCCTGGGATATACAAAAAGGCTATCACCATTGTGATGATTCCATTTAGTGTGGCAAATTTGATTTCAGGAACCGCGCAGAGTTGTGAAGTCAGAGGTTAATCCTCCCCTGAGTAAAACTCCCTCAACATGCCAAGGTGATTAATTACTGGCTGAGGTGGTAGGAATAATAGGGAAACGGTCCCTTTCTAATGCCTTACCTCCTGACTCTATTTTTAAGACTCATTTCAAATATTTAGGGTCCATGCAGACCACCTTGCCCCAGATAGAAAAAACTAGTGTGCATCTGGACACAAAAAAGTTGATCACGATAATTGTCACTGACCGTTGCCAACACTGGTCTGTTCTTTTTAATCATATCTCATGTGTTCACATGTCATCCTCATGAATGACATTTGGAGGTGCTGGAGTAACCCCTGCCCTAAAGATGAGGTAACAGAGGAAACAGAGACATGTTTAGAAACTTAGCTGAAATTGTCAAGGCAATAAACTGAGAGTCTTAAAAACTATTTGAACTCTGAATCCTTTGCTGTACCTGCTACAAAATAACATCATCACCCCAAAACACTGGGGGGAAAATCTCTTTATAGCCCTCTGCAAGATTACTCTACAGGAGTGCAATGCAAGATCCACTTTATCCTTCTACAGTCAATGCCTTTTCCTGACTCCCATACCATGTCAGCTGGAATGGAGAAATAGGTTGAGATATAATGGTATCATCTAGCCATTGGCATAGGATTTCTTTTATATTCAAGTTGATTTCCTTTTTTTAAAAAAAGATTTTATTTATTTGAGAGAGAGAAAGAGAGAGAGAAAGAGAGAATGAGTGGGGGGAGGGGCAGAGGAGAGAATCCCAAGCTTTTTAAGGGGATTGATCTCCGGACCCATGAGATCATGACCTGAGCCGAAACCAAGAGTCCAACCTTCACCAACTGAGCCACTCAGGCGCCCCTATCCAAGTTGATTTCTAAAATGTCAATTTAAATCCCTGAGGGTGGGACTTGGCTTTGTTTACATTTTATTATTGACTTAATAATAAGTGAATGAGAAAAATCACAGGTTCTATCCAAACTGTAGGGGTGATAACAACTCATTTGGCTGTCTATAACTGCTTCAAATACACTATTTAATTTTTCAAGGAAATACCTCCTTGGAATAAATGCTAATTTGAGGGGGTAAATGACAATATATATTTGTAGATGGGACACTATTTGTACGTCACGTCCAAAGGATTCTCTCTCAGCAGCTTGGGCTCAATGGTATGCACCTGCGGAGAGAACAGACTCCATGGGCCACCCAACTAGCCTTTGCTTTGGAAGCTCAAGGAGGCAAAGAATGATGAGCAACGCAGAGAATCTCCTCTGGAGGGTTCTCAGAGGCCCAACACTGAGACAGCATGGACTCTGGGGAGAAACTATGAGAGCGAGTCGCCCCAATCCCAGGAAGCAGCCACAGGATGGGGGTCACTGTACAGATGTGGTAAGTGTATAGATTCCAGAAAAGTAAAAGGAAATAGAAGGTGAAGCTTTAGTCACATGACCAAGAATCACCTGTCTGTGTGATCTTTCCTTCATCCGTGCATATGGATAGTGATTCCTCTCGGCACCTGCACTTTGAATGCAGAGACCCCGAAACATGAGGTTATGGAGGTGCTGGACAGAGTGTGAGAGTAAAATACTGCCGCTGGCCTCACTCTGCTACAGGAGACCAACGTGCAAAAGGATCAACTATACTGTGATTTTATCGCTGTTATGAATAGAGGCAGAAACAGTGCTGCTCATGTCCGGAACAGCAACAATGTACTCCGATTGTTGAGTTCAGATGGTTGTATTAACAAGATTATCTCTGATGAGGATTTTGAGGAAGAATATCCTTTTGACATAAGAAGAAACAGAGAAAAGAAAATAAAGATCATTCCAGAAAGAAAGTTAAAAAAAAAAAAGTGAAAATATTAGAATGGTGACAAGAAACAGCCTGTTTGTCCCTTTTGAGAATCCGATTAAAAAAATAGATACCTCTCCCCAGAAACATGCATGTATCTGTGTCCACCCAAAGTTTACTGTATAATTTTAGGGGCATGATAGTCTTTTCCTAAATTAGATTCACCACTTCTTTCTTTTTTTTTTTTTTTTTAAAGATTTTATTTATTTATTTATTTGACAGAGAGAGAGAGACAGCCAGCAAGACAGGGAACACAAGCAGGGGGAGTGGGAGAGGAAGAAGCAGGCTCCCAGAGGATGAGCCTGATGTGGGGCTCGATCCCAGGACCCCGGGATCACGCCCTGAGCCGAAGGCAGACGCTTAACAACCGCGCCACCCAGGCACCCCTAGACTTGCCACTTCTAACAAGACAACATTTTGCAGGATGTGGGCACAGGGACTTTGCTCTTTAAGACCAGGCCAATGCATTCACGTGTACTGCACAGAAGCCCGAGATCGTGAGAATACCTCCTAGACAGAAATAATTTTTCAAATGTGGTGTCGTATTTCTTTCCGTGAGAGAATTTTATGTGTGTGTTTTTTTTACTTTATTCCTCTCTGCTCATTTTGGGGATAATTGTTTGCATTTGTAATATGTGCAAGCACAACATCTGCCTCCAAGTGAGCTCCTGTGTTCACCAGTCACTGAAGCAACGAAGCATTTGAAATGCAAGAACATTTCTCAAAATGTTGTTGCTTGTTAATAATTCTTCATGCTCGGAATGTTGCATCTCTTGCACCCTGAGCCTATTAATCTTGAAAATAACACAAGTTACATGGTTCTCATTATGTGCTGTTAAAGAATACACTAGAACAGCGGAGTGAGCGAGAGGGGAATTCAGCGATTTCTCGCTGGAATCTTTCAGGCAAATATTTTGGGGAGTGGATCTTACTCAAGGAATAAATAATTTTATTAAAGTAATATTTTATTTATTGGATTAAAAACTTAGCCTGCCAGACTCTGGGAGGAAGCTTCTTGTGAAAAATCAATAAGATAAGAGTATTAATCTAGTAGAAAAATGAAGTTGGCCCATACCCCATGAGAAGATATTCAATCTCACCAGTAATTGAAAATAGTAAAAAATATAAAAAAGGAAATGCTCTTTTCTTCACTTAAATTCCAAACCTGAAAAATGAAGGGTAATACCTCGCACTTGTTAGGGAGGGTAAAGCCAAGAGTACAAATTGGTATACATTTTCTGGAGGGTAATTTGGTGTATTGTGCCAAAATTTGAAAAAAATGACATAATATGGGCTTAGCATTTCCTCTTTTTAGAATATATCTTTAGGAATATTATATATTTCAAAATACATTTGTGCAGAAATGGTCATTGTTAAAATGTGTAACATATTGAAAAATTGGAAAACTAACAAAAAACTGAAAGCTAACTAAATTTCCTAAAATAGGTTTGATCTACTACATATATTATGTGGGTCCATGTGAAAGACCCTGCAATCAATCTATCTGTATCTATCTATCTATCTATCTATCTATCTATCTATCTATCATCTATCTATCTACATATTTGTATATCCAAAATCTATGGACATATACTTATTGTCATAGAGGTTTACAGTGTACGTTGGGAAAATTGTCAATTGAAAAGTATTTGTAACAAAAATTATGAGTATGAGCTGTTAAAAATTATTTATATATATTTTACAGAGAAGTTTGGAAGCATATACAACAGAATGTCAATACCTGTTATCTCTGCATAATAGAATTTTAAGTAACTTATTTCTATTTGCTTATCTGCATTTTCTCAGCCTTTTCAATTACCATGTGTTATTTCTTTATAATACAAAATATGGGACATATATCACATGGCAACAAAAAGAAAAGCAGAGTTCATTTAATATTTTATTACAGAACCTGGATAGAGATACAACTTTAAGTGTGAGTATTTTTAAGTTCGGTTTTCTTTACTCTTCACTCAACATTCACTCCCCCACCCCCTGCCACTGTATGTAAGGGAAACACTCTACTAGAGGAAGCAAACTAAATGAGCAGATGTGGATGAAAAGTCTATGATAAATTCCATGTGCAGAAGCTACGGAGCAAATCTACAATGGCATATTGGCCAATTCAAGACTCAATTAACAGAAAATCTGCAATCTGGTCAAAATAAATGTTCAAATAAAATGGCAATACACCTTACGCTGCCTCACAATGAAAAATGAAATTTCATAAAAGAGGTGCATAGAAGGAATATTTTAAAATTTCAACTTTTCTTCCAACTCTCAGTGGGGCCAGAGAATGATTTTAATGATAGCACACAGCTGTAATTTCATATGTAAATCAAAGCATGCCCTAACCTTGTCATGAAAGGAAGCCGTGCCTCCCTGGCCAGTCTGGTGAACTGATGGAAATCAGGCTTTGATTCACTCGCTTTTTGTTAGTCATTCACCAGGCGTGTATGGAACGCCTCTGATAGGAACAGTACAGTTTTAGACCCTGGACGAGGATTAACGTCATGGTCATGGTCATCATGGAGTTTGGAAACGATCCATGCAACGTCAAGTAACAGTGAAGGGGTGTATGTTCTTACACATCTAGACCACTGGTACAGGCCCTTAGCAAATGGCTAAGAAAGCACATGGAAGGAGTTCTTCTGATGAACTGGATTTCAGGATACAGAACAGAGAGGGAAAGGTCAGTCCAAAAAGAGGAATATGGCCATGTGAGGAGTACAATATTTTCTGTTGAAATTATTTCTTAGGTTAGTTTTGTGGGAATGCCTGTGTGGAAAGCTCCAAATTTAATGTAGACAAAGCATAATCTTCTCTTGGACTGTTGAATTGAGAGGTAGGAAAACGGTATGCAGGGATAAAAAGGAATGTCGATAGTTGGCTCTAAGATGGAATATTTGCTGTTATGTTTTATTTATTCATTAAACATGATGAATGCCTGTCACGTCCCAGGGAGTATGCAGTGCACTGGCACTACAATGTAAACAGAACGGTCACAGTTCTTCACTCCCATAAACTATTAAGAATACAGTTCGGATAGGGGCGCCTGGGTGGCTCAGCCTTTCTGCTTGGGTTATGGTCTCAGGGTCATGAGATCGAGCTGGAGTTGGGCTGTAGGCTCTAAGTGCGGAGCCTACTTAAGAGTCTCTCTTCCTCTCTCTCTGTTCCTCACGCATTCCCCCAGCTCACGCTCGCTCTCTTTAAAAAAAAAAAAAAGGTGGTTCTGATAAAACTTTTTATGATCAATTTATCATTCACTCTGTATACATATAAAGGCAGCTTATTGGTACATATGTCCATTAAAATAAAGTTAAAAATAAGGAAGGCACATATTGCATGGTGCACTGGGTGTTATCCGCAAGTAATGAATCATGGAACTTTACATCAAAAACTAGGGATGTACTGTATGGTGACTAACATAATATAATAAAAAATATTATTGTTAAACAAATAAAAAAATAAAAAATAAAAATAATGAAAAATATCATCTACATGGTAATGTCTCTCAAATGAGTCCATTACAGAAACAATAAATATTAGTATAGATTCATCACATGAATCTCTCTTTTAGTTAGATATGGTGGTGTGATGGCTTTCAGCTTTTTCTTAATGGAGCCCACAGTAAGAAATATATTTTATATCAATCTTGGTACACACACACAAATAAGAAACAAAAGTTTCACAGGAAAATAAAAAAAAAAGAAGTGAAATTATAGAATGTGTAGAAAAGATGGACTATATAATAGATGGCATTGGGACATAGAAAAGAATAAATTTGTCCTTCACACTATACATAGAAATAAACTGTAATAATATTAGAAAGCTACTTGCAAAATGAAAAATTTAACGTTTTAATTTAGAGGAAAGTATCTGAGCTAACCTTGAGCTATGGAAGATGTCTTAAACAATACAGAAAAAACTCACACCCTACAGCAAAGGATAAAAAATTGGCAGCATTTAAGTGAAAACAAACACACCTCTATATATCAAATGATTAAATGCAAAAAGAAAGACAAACACTTTCACTTCATGTAATCAGCAAGGGCTAAAAAGCCTACTATATAAAGATTTCTTAAAAAAAAAAAAAACCAAAGCACAAAACACATTTCAATGGAGAAATGGGGAAGGGATATAAGCAGGTGATTAACATAAACAAAACCATCAAAGTGCAATAAATACCTAAAAAGATGTCCAACTTCACTACTGGCCAAATGCAGTGAGATGCCATTTCTTAACCATCAGTATAGGAAAGTTAGTTTCAAAGTACCGACACTGGTTAGAATGTGAGTTCTCATATATTGCTGGTGGAAATGTAAATCATACCATCCATTTGAGGAGCAATTTGGCAAAATATAACAGTAGGGATATTCTTGCATATATATTTAAGTAGACATATACAAAAATGTTTTTGCATCATTGCAAAAGCAAAATGTGAGAAACAACCTAAATGTCTATGAACAGAAGGATGAATCATTAAATCATGGCATACTGAGCAAAGATATTACGTAGAAGTTCAAATCAATGAACTAGAGATACTTGCATCATTGTAAGTAAATCTCACCAAATAACCCTGGGTGATAAAAACAGATTATATAAGAATAGTAAAGAGTAAGATTTACATATTTCAAATATGCTCTGTTGCCTTATATTTAAATGAATAGCATCATTTTTATTGTAAATGCTTGGTAACAATAAACCCAAACTCAGGACAGTGGTTGCTGCTCGTGTTGGAGGACCCCCAAACCATCCTCAGACTTGAGGATTTGATAGAATGACTCAGATCACAGAAAAGCTTTATACTCACGGTTATAGTTTATTACACAGAGAAAGGAACCAGGTTAAAATCAGCAAAGGGGCAAGGTGCATGGGGAGAAGTCTAGGAGGGTCCAGGGACAAGTGTCCCTGTGTCTTCTCCCATGGGGGACAAAAACATGTGAAGTATTGCCAATCAGAAAAGTCACCTGAGTCTTGTTAGGTTCCTGAGTGTCTGCATGAGACTCTAGCCCTCAGCTGCTTGGACTGGAGTCCCCAGAAGAAAAATGGGACCCCTGAGGAAAGACCTCAGCAACATAAAAGCACTCTTAATCAGGTAGACTGTTCCAAGGGCTCAGAGCTCATCTCCTAGGAGTCAGCTGAGGGCCAATACCAAAAACAAGACTTCCTTGGGAAGTACAAGTCCCTGTTTGTACTCTCTCTCTCTCTTTCTCCCTCTCTGTCAAATAAATAAATAAAATCTTTCTTTAAAAAAATAAATAAAAGAGATAAGGCATAATCTCAGCCTTATTTCACCATCCAAGTGGCAATCTATGACTGTCGGTTTCTCCCGATTTTACACAAATCCAAATTACTACACATTCTCCAAATATATCATAATGATTTTTGCTCTAGTCTTTGTGTACTTCTGCTTTTATTTTCTTCCTTCAATGGTCCTCCTTTAGTCCACGATAGGACTCTTCCTGCTCCTGCGTTAAGACTCCATGTAGACACGACCGTCTCAGTGATGAGTTCCATCACCATCACTACAGTAATAACTGGTAGTGTCTACTGAGTAGCAGGGAGCAGTCTGAGGTCTTCACAGGCACTAAACCCTTCAATCCTCACAACACCCCATGAGGTAGGTGTTGTCATTCTCATTTCATCAGTGACAGAAACTTAGCCAAGGTCATAGAATTCCTAAATGGAGCATGGGGCATGGGACCAGGCTGTGGAATTGTAAAGTTCTGCTGCGGTCCATCGCTCTCCTCATCTCCAACGTTGCTATGCTTCTATTGTGTCTTGTATATAACTTTATTGTTGCATTTGTCACCTTATGGAATGATTTGTGGCTGTCTCCTTCACCAAGCAATATGTTTCTTGAGGTCTTAGGGAATCCTTAGACCCCCGCCGTGAAGTGCCTAGTATATAGTAGGAGTTAAAGACGTTTATTTAATAAATTAGTTATGAGACTATAGATTTTACTATTTCATTGGGATATATAATTCAGTCTTTAAAAAAAGCAATGTGTATAGGAAGTTTCAGTAGAGAAATGCTGGGGTGGGGTGGGCGGTGACTAAACATTTAAATACCTTCATTTTATTTGTATTTTAATGAGAACACCAAATGATTCAGTCAAATGTATAAGCTACTCTTGTTTATTTATTTGGGTAGTTACCAGATTATTTTCATGGAACTATATCAGCACTTCGATGTGGACGTGGCAGTTACAAATTAAAAATCCAGCATTATGTTTTTACTACATTTTTCATAACCAAATGAATTAATATTCAATAATATTTTGATTATAATAATCTATAATACATATTAAGGATTCACATGCACATACTTATTTCTGTTTATTTTATAAACACATCACATACAAACACACTTCTATGTGTTTCTTCCTTCTTTTCCTTCTTTCTTTCCTTTTTTTTTTTTTTTTTCCATTTGCAAAGCCATTTTCACATTCTCTAAGAAAATGTCTACTATAGATCACTGGAGAAAGAAAACCTAAAACTTTTACCTAGTTAGCTCCTGTTTTAAATTATTGAATTGTAGTGAATGTAAAAGGAAGATGTATCTGGGATACTGTCCAAGGCAGACCTACTCACCATTTAACTTATCACCTTTTAAGGGGGTTGCCAAAAAGGATGCTGGCTTTTGACAAAATAGCCTTCCTCCTTATTTGTTACACTCAACCTCTACAAAAAATTATTACCTCAATTTTTCCTTGTTTTTCTTTCATTTTAAACATTCTACCTGCTTACGTTCTTCAATTTGGGGTTTATTTGACTTCCATGACAAAGAAAATGATCCTTTGTTACATTAAATCTTGACGTTGGCAATGTAAGTTAACAAATGCGATTCTAAGCACATCAGGAGGGGCGCATGAATCACAACAATAAACATTTGAGGCTGAACCACTGACTCTTATTTTTCTTGCTTTTAGATTCCACACTGTTACAGCAAATAAAAGCCCAAGCCCTCGGTACCAGAATTAGTATTAGAAGGAATTCATTGTAAGAAAAGTGCCCTTGTGAGTAAGTGCACGGGGTTAGTCCAGGACTGTTCCAAAAGGAAGTCTTGCTTTGCATTCTAGCAAACACAAAAAAGCCCCACAAAGGAGGCAGACATCATCTTCTATCATCCCACCCTAAATGAAAGAAAGAAAGCAAGCTGAAAATTGGTAGAAGAGTTGATTTCACTACATGTTTATGTTAATAGGGTATTTGACTTTTGAATGCTTCATAAACCTTGTTATGCTCTGTGCTATTTGAGGGAGTAAAACAGCTGGAATGCTTCCAGAAGCCTTAATTGGAATCAGCTTAGCAGGGGCTGACAAGGTTTCCTAGTGTTTAGTTTCAAACTTATTATAAAAATGCAAAATTATGTGCCATTTATTTTCTATTCCTCTTTGGTTTATGCCTGTAAAGGTAAGACTTAGCTGCATTAGGAAATAAACTCATTTTTCCCTTGTCTGCCCCAGGCTAGTGCTCTGAATTCAGCAGCAGGGGTATTGTCTCACTTCCCATGCAACACAGAATGTCCCAGAGATCCCTCCCCCATGCATTTTGATTACTGGCTAAATGATCGCTCAACTGGCCAACCCACGGTCAAGTTACTGAGCTGTGTGGTCAATCTGCCGCCAATGTGGTGAGCAAGGCCACAGAAATATGGTCAAAGATGGCTCTGGGGGCCTCTTAGGTTTCTCCCACCAAAGGGTCACATTTGCTATTGGTCAACTATCACAAGCAGGCTTTCGGTTTTATTTCAAGCCATGAGAAATACATGAGTTTCATGTTTTCTGCCAGATTTTAGGGAATTAAATGCTTTTTATTTTGTTTTTTAGTTGGGCTTTTCAGCTTCAATTGGCTCTAGTGTTTCAACCTGTCTATATTGCTTATACTGTTGCCTGGCATTGAAAAAAAAAAAAGAATTCTGTTCCTTAAAAAAAAATTAAGTGCCTCTGTGTGCTAATGACACCCACACATGTATAAAACGTAATTCTGTCTTGAGATTTTCAATCTGTTTGGGATGCAATGGAAATTTGAACAAATAATTTAGAATTAATGATGAGTAAGTTCTGATGCCAAATGTTGTCTGGTTAGCTGACGTAGGGGCAGCTTACCCTAGCTTTTTACTAAAATATATATGAGGGCACGGAAAAGGATTAAAAATTTAACCTAGGTGTTCCCTGGTTCCACACTAGAAGTCATAACTCCATCCTAATAACAAGTTAAAAGCCAAAATGACCAAAAAGTTAACAACTTCTTTTATGTCCATAAAAGAGAGGAGCAGACTCAGGGCAATCCACTGTCCCCCAAGATTGGAGAGACAAACGGGTGAATACAGGGGTCATGGCTTCCTGGCGCAGAGAGACTCACAAGCAGAAGCCACCTTGGAAACCAGCATCTGGGTAGAAAAACCTGAACTGTAATTGGTGAATTGTTGGAGGGTCAGTGTAGGTACCTCCGAGAGTTAAAAACTCCAAGGGGACCCCATCACATGTGGGCCCCCACAATATTGTGAGATTTACCTCCAGGAACTCGACCAGGTTCCCAGAGTAAATATCCAGGAAAAATCTGTTTCTAGCAGAGGAGGGGGTAGAAGGAATTTTGAAATACAGCAGAGCACTCTTTTCTTCTTAACAAGACCTGCCTGCAGGGCAGACTAGTTAACCAGAGCCTAACCTGCTGGGGTGTTATCAGAGACTAGCTGACCTGGGGAAGGGAAGTACCCAACTCCAGCTCACTCTCACCATCCTGGCCCACCTAAGGCGGAAAGAAAAACTGAGAAACACTTGTGTCATTCGTAGTCCAAAGGCACAGACTCACTAGAAAACCTTTCATACCACCAGACGACTCTTGCCCTCTTTTACACCTCACTACCACATTACTAAAGGACTATTTAAAGCAGTTCCTTTTACCCAATTCATCCTACCCGGTTATCAAGAAAAAATTGCAAGGCAAATAGCAAAATGAGAAGAAACAGAGCAGACATCAGAACCAGACCTGGCAGGGATGTTGGAATTATCATCCTGGGAATTAAAAGCAACTATGATTAATATGCCAAGGGCTCTAATGGGTAAAGTAGACAGTGTGCGAGAACAGATGGGTGGTGTGAGGGGAGAGTTAAGAATCTTAAGCAGCAAAAAGAAATGCAAGAGATCAACAACACTGTGACAGAAATGAAGAACTCCCCTGATGGGATTAGCAGAAGGCTTTTGCTGCATCAGTCCACAGCACAAGGGAACACGACTTCCACATTGTCAAGTACAATGGACTATTCTTGGCTTTCATTTTACCTGGTGCATCCAGTAACATTTTATACCGACGTGCATTCCTTCTGTCCTGCTACACATCCTTTCAGGACACTGTGCTCCTTTCCCACCCCTCCATCACCACTTCCCATCCTCTTTTCTGGTTCCTACAACCTTTTGCTATCTCCTAATGTTGGTATGCCCCATGGCCCTTGGTCCTCTTCTCTCCACTATCTACATTTATTATCCCCAACTTCATCCAGGTTTGTGGCTCAGGATACCATCTATAGTCTGACATGTCTCCAAAGTTTACACTCCAACCAAACGTCTTACTGTGCTCCAGTCCCCTCTATCCAGTTTAGGGCAACAGTGGAAGGGATGTCACGGAGCATCTGAGTTTCATGGAGTTGGTCAAAGATGCAGACTGATGGGAGTTTTCCATCATCCGCAAATGAGGAAGTTAGAAGTCGTGCTTCATTCCAGAACTGACATATGTCACAGGAACCCTCATATGGCCTCACATAACTGCAAGAGGTTTGGGAATATCTGTGGGAGAGCCCATGGATATTCAGCGAGCACGTGATATACTGCCGCATTGGACTATAGGTGATACTCTATTTATAGGAAAGAAATTATACATATACATACACACACATATAAATAAAATAAAGTACATATATATATAATCTATACATTTATAGACATCATATATAGGCAATAGAATTGTTTTAATTTCTGCTTTCTCTTTTTCTGCATTTTCTACTTTTCATGATGAACATTTACTGCCTTTGCAATCATAAAAAGGTTAATTTTGATTCTATAACTAAAAGCAAATGTTGGGGCCAGAGTATGGCAGTCCTCCATGCAACATTAGGCCTTAATGAAAGGGACAAGGAAGAGGAGGGCATGGAGATTGAAAGACAAACGGACACAGGGCTGGAGGAGATCGGCCAGGGAGGGAAATGCGGAAGACATTTGTGAAGAAAATTTTAAGAGAAAGGAACTAATTTGCAGGAGAATTTCTAAGTGCCATGGGGAGGAGACCGGGAGGCAGATTTGGGACTGCTGTGCCAGCTCAGCCGAGGGGGGCCTCGCTCCTGGGAGGGGTGGACAATGGTAAATGTAAAGAAGTGGTTCATGTGAATGAAGAAGCAGAAATAAAAAGAAAATGGTGGCAATACAAATGGGGCTGCAGAGATGGCCCAGAGAATGTACTGTGTAGAAGGGGAAATGTACTGAGCAGTTATCCTAAGGAAATAAGCCTGCAAAGGAAGCTGGGCTGGGCTGTGATCTCAGTATTGGTAAGGAAGGCGTATATGTATCAGGCAGGGTGCTAGCTCTAAGAGATAAAACGGGCAATCCTATAAAGTGCTACATACTTAAAGGAAAAGCTACATAAGTGATTGGAAGACAGACTGGTTTTAGGATGATGATATCTGGATATGACAGAGGGTGATGTAAATGTCATTTGAATTTATAATGCCAGATTTGAAACTGATTCTCTTCTTGGTGGCAGGAGGAGTGGCTCTCTCTGTCATAGTCAAGGTAGAAGCTGGGTACTGGTATCGGCAGCCTGAAGTTGAGGTGAAAGCCATGTCTTTGTGCAAAGAAGATGGATCCCATTGTCCAGTTTGGGGCAATGTTTATTTGATTCTGAAATTGGCATCTATTGATTCTTGGATAAATCTATTCATATTACTTGAATTTATGAATGTGTGAGCTATTTTTTAAATAATCCAACAGACCTTGAGCTATTACTAAGGGGAGGGGGCCACGCCAAGATCAGGAAAATGTCCTTTGCATTTGGCAATTTAAAGATAATTGGTCACTGTCTGCAGAAGAGTCTCAAAAGATTAATGTGATGGAAGCCATTTCAGTGGGTTGGCTGAGAAGTAAATAGGAAGAGAGGCTATAGGGGAAAAGTAGTGTGCACAGTTCTTGTAAGAGGCTTCACTTAAAAGGGATTAAGGGAGCTCTGTTCATTAAGGGAATGTGCAAGTGTGCGGTTTTTGTATACACACACGGGAAGAGTTAAAAGGCTTCCACATCAAGTATGTATTTCTTACCCTTCCTTTAAATATGCTTTTAAGTTGAACAGTTGTTTCTTGTGGGCCTTGTAGAATTTTATAGATGTAGAAAACATAGATTTGTCTTTAATCAGCGCAAGCTAACCTAAGGTTACGAGGGTCTTGGAATCTAAGGCAAGACCAAGCTGGTCTTGAAGTTCAAGTTTATATTCATTCTTTAAGTATTTTTCAGCATGTGATTTATAAAGAGATCTAACACAGTTGGGGGCGTCCAGAAAGGGGGGTCTGCTGGTAACAGCCTTTGTTTTAGAAGCAGTTTGTCTCTGGCCCACAATTTTGCACTTGGGCCCAGAGGCGCAGAGCTGCAGCTAACTCCACATACCTTCTTGACTACCTCTCTATTGTTTTAACTTGAGCCTGTGTCTTAAGGGTTCCACCTTCACCCCAAGTGCCTACCAGAGCATTCCTTCCAACAACAGAGTCATGTTCCTTAGGGACTTCCTGGCAAATACATTTCCCCCATCTCATTACACATGAATTTTAGCACCCCCTATAGATTAGCTTTCTGGATATCTGACCAGCTCCTGCCCCCCAACACCCGCTCCCCACCCCCAATGCAGTTTTGCTCACAATCTCCAACCTTTAGATTATTGGATTTTGGTTGATTAACTCTTTGTTAAGCCCATACTCCTTTATTCATCTCCCCCTGTTAGCACGTCCTCTGGTTTCATATTTTGCAGGAAGTTCTAAGATGAGATGGTAAACTGACTGAGCATGAGGCATGGCTAGGCAGTTGTAAAATGCAAGAGCTACTGATTTCAGCCTCTTTGCTTACAGTACTTACAACCAGGCTGTAGATGAATGATTAAGCTTCATCACCAGTACATGAAGAAACTCTACGGCAAACGTGAGGAATAATTCACCTGTCAAACACTGATGGTAAACAGGGGAAGAAAAACCTCCAAATTATTCTGACCATAAGAAATCAAGGAAAGGAAACAAACCTGAGAATCCAAAAAGGATACGCACGTGGAAATTATTTTCTTTTTCCTCTGAAAAACCATATGTTGTTCTTGCCCTTTTAAAGAGTACAAGCTACAGGCCCCTTACTAAGACCTCTGCCTGACATTGCCATTAAAGAAATGGATTATGAAAGAGCAGAAAACGCCAGCCCTGGAGGTTCTGTGAAAATACTGGTCATGGGGAATAGGAATTGGAAAGCAAAGACCGTTCATGCCGAATTTATCTTCTCCGGTGCAAAGGCTTTTTGCCTCCTCTCCCCCTCAAGCCCATGGGTGGAAGCAATGAAATTCACTGACATAACTGGGCCAGTTGCTTTTTATTTCAAGTATGCTGTGAGGAATACTTGAAAGCAATCATCTGTGCTCAGTAATTGGCTGATAAAAGCTCAATATCCTCAGCAATTACAGTCACTGTTCATTCAGGAAATCCTCCATACATCATTTGAAAGCAGGGCAAAATTGTAAATTATTCTAATACCAACCTGTGTAACACTAGTAGAACATACTGTTATAGTGTGGGGAACAGATTTAGACGCCAAATGGAAATTCACATCAGAGAAAACACAGGTCACTGCAGTTTCAAGGGGAACTGGGAAGGACAGGGGCCTATGGAGGAGGGACAGACGTGGTGACCCTGGGTTATTCCCAAAGTAAATCTGCCTGTGGGACAGGTCACCCAAGAATGAGACTTTGAGGGCCATGACGAGATTCACAAAAAGAACAAACCCCAACAGATACCCTACCCGAGATTAAGACTCCAAAATTGGTGAGCTGAATATACCTGTAAAGAATAGGACTGGGGAGGGACAGAGAACTGCTAGAGAGTGACTGAAACAAAAACAGTCAGTGATTAGGTGCTTCCTAAGAAGGGGTAGCTGAGTGTGTGGGGGCAAAGCACAAGAATGAGAAGCACTTAATTTCTCATATACACATATAGTGCAGAATATTTATGGCTGGAGTGCATTGAGTTAAATTCTGATTTTTCAATTTAGAAGTCGAGTGCTGAAGGTGTGAGAAGCTCAGTGACTTGTCTAAGGTAATACCACTATCAACTGGCAGAGCTGAATTGAAACCTTTTGACCTGACATCCAGTCCTCTTTGCAATACAATGTGTGGCCTTCCTTCCTATTGTTTTCTCTCTGTGCTAGTTCAGATGCTTATTTGATAAATATTAATCAGGTTTATGGTCAGCAGATGTGTTTTATAGGTCTACGTTTTAGTAGGTTCCTCATCCACTTCATTTCTAGGATGATCCAATCAGTTAGACAGTCCATCAAAGATCCCTACTTGTGAAAAGATCATGAACAAGATTTTGTCCATATTGTCTGTACCATATTGTCTGTACCATATTGTCTGTACCATATTGTCTTTGGATAAGCACTGTCTTTTGCTCTCTGCTATCTAGGGATTCAATCTCACCAGGAAAATTACTCTGAGTCTAACCCACACCATCATACCTGGCCTTCAGATGCATGGAACTTTGTGGAGATGCTTGTGTTTCCTCACTAATATATTTCTCAATGGATTAATGAAGAGAATGTTCTTTGGGCCCTCTAGGAATTTGTGTGTATGTATGTGTGTGTGTGTGTGTGTGTGTGTGTGTGTGTGTGTAGAGACAATTTGGCATGATAGAGCCACCCCTATATTTTTATCTTCCTAAAGTTTTGGGTTTCCTCCTCTATCTCTATTATACCAGGGATGATCTGGCATCTCAACCAAATTGAATTTAACCCACTGTTAAGTCCAGGTTTTGGTCAACCAACCAAGAAAAGTGTTACAACCAGCTACACAGGCCAACACATTAAATCCAGAACCTCTAGCAAGTGCTCACATACCAATAATTTTTTTCATGTATCAATAAATTTGGTGAATCAAAATTCTGCCCTCCTAGGTCTCATTCCCTTAGAATCCATCCCCATACATATTACCTGGGTTTATGCTAAAAATAATTAATAAAATAAATAAACAACAGAAGTTAATAAAAGCTTGCAGTTCTCTTGGTGCATAAACTATTTCTCATATTGGTCTTTGAACTTCTCACCCTGAAGCATACTGATATCTGATCCTAGCTGTGGGCCTGTGGGAAAATGGAGTGGCTGGAGTGAGTCTTGAGAAGAATAAGCATTTACTGGAAGGCAACTGCTCCAAGAGGGGTTGTAACGTTGTCTTTAAGTAAGAGGATATCAGTGTTTGTAAGACTCAGGAGGGCAGGCTTCTTTCACAGTCAAAGGAGGCCCAAAGGTTCCATATTCTCCACTTTCTCTCAATCCATATGTCAATTTTCAGAGAGTAAGGTCATTATGAGGATTGAATACGTTTGTTTTTTATGTGTGTATGTATCTCCCCTAACAGATTATGCTTTTTGAGTGCCGAGATTATATATAATTCAGCTGTGAATCAGTGTCTGGCAGAGAGAAGGCACTAAATAAATGTTGATGGAATAATGACACTGAAGAGGTCTATTGACTTCTACGGGCTTTGGCAAATATCCACTGTTTATTATTCTGGATAATATAGTCCTCTTTTATATAGTCCTCTTTTATATAGTCCTCTGTAGCTCTCACTAATCTTTCTCCCTACCTCCTTCCCTCTCTCTCTCTTTTTCTCTCTTACGTGGGTCACTGATCTGTGGCATGGTACGGAGACATTTATAGTCTACTCTACAACTAGAAGGAAATAACTTACAGAATGAGTGTCAATTTGGGGAAAAAAGGTGTCCCCAAATGGGAAGATGTTATTGATTATTTTCTATTTTGGAGCATCAGGCAATCCACTGACTTCAGCAGAACAAGCCTTGTTCCTTGGCACTCCTGTGATGTGTTTGCAGCAGTGCCTTAGGTCTGTGCTCAGCCAGAATGGACAGTGGCTGTATCTGAATTCCTTATGGACCTCGAAGGCCTCCTTCTCACAACCCCACTAGAAATCTCCACTAGTAGCACATATTGCATACTCTGGGAATTAAATTTTGATGAGCGCCTCTAAGCCTTCGGTGAGATGTTTGTGAGAGAAACTGGGGGTCAATTGCCCTTGGTGGGTCCGGTGGAGTCCCACTGACAGGGAGTTCTGGAGTGTGTGAAATAGGGAGGAAATTTAGCAAATGAATTCTGAGACACTGTAGAGAGATGAAATCTTCAATAAAGAATCTTGGAAGGAAATCACCCAGGTCAAATAGAAGGGACGAAGCAGGAATAAAGAAAAGAAGAAATGAATGTCAATAACCCAGACACCAGTCCCGGCCCCATTCTGTCTTGCCCATCTGCCAGTATGGAACTGGGGACATCTCCCTGAATCAGGAGGGGGTCCTGAGATGGTTTTCTGCTAAAGAAATATAAGAGGTTGTTTTAGGAAATTTTCTAGAAAACACTTATTTTCTCCTTGATCAAAAGGAGAAAGCTCTGATCTTGAGTCTCTAGCCAGCC